>NC_136415.1:277155178-278355178 GCF_051521515.1 Lactuca serriola
AGAAAGCAAGGTGTATATAGAATGACTACTTCAATTTCACATAAGAATCGATACCACTAGAGAGCTATGTTGTCTTTAACCAGTGGTAAGAGATCCACATACCCTTTTTAATTATTTATATTAATGTTTAGTAATATCTATTTTATATTCCTATTCGCCTTAATTTTTTAGGTACAAATTAAGGAAGAGGATTCTCGACGCACCAACATAAAGTGAAACGTACGCCTTGCAAAATATGTAATTAAAATTAAATATCATATTTACTAATCGACTTATTTTAAAACCCTTGATGACATTTATGTATAATGATATATTTTGTATGACTTCATTCTTAATTTCAATGTTTAATATTTGAAAGTTCATATATGAAACCTTGGATGTTTTGGTGTAATATAAATAATGTAATACAAAGTTTATTAGTTCAATATTTTTATTAATAGCTCATTGAAAAAAACTTATTTCTTATTTTATCCAAAAAAATATTATCGTACATAAAAAAGTAGATTATATTAATGTTATATAAAAACTTATAATATATATTGGATATTATAAAAGTAAAAGTAAAGTTTATAAGGTATGGACTATATTAGATAGTATCAAAATATAAGTTGATGGAATTTTATGTTATTTGATAATTCGGTTAATGCCCAAAACATTGCTAAAAACGTGAATTTCCAATAATTATTTTAACCACTTAAATGAATTCTTGCGCAACACGCGAGGTTACGCCCATTATATATATATATATATATATATATATATATATATATATATATATATATATATATATATATATATATATATATAATTATCATTTCATTTCGTTATCATATCATATCATATCATCATATTATATACTATATTATAAAGGAAACATTTTTTCTTTCACCACATTCATTTGAAACTCACATGCATTTTTCCTTTCACCATATTCATTTGAAACTCCCATGACTTTTCAATTTCTTTCTAATAATGATTATAAGTTGGTTAATAAGATTAAATAAATATCAAACCTAAAGTGTAATCATATATATAAACTAAATTTCAATATTAAAAGATTATCTTTACTTCTATTTAGAAAATTATGTTTTTTTTTAACTTTTTAAATATTATACTTAATTTATTAGTTTTAATATATTGTTGGATGTAACCATTATCATTTTAAGGCTACAACTTTTGAACAATTTTTATAAAATATTTAAGTTATAAATTTAAATATAACATTATAGGACCAACTTAAATATAAATTTTAGTTTAACTTAAACAACCCAAATAATATTTTGTAAATAGTTAAAAGTGATAAGTTGTAGTATATTTCTAATAATGATTATAATTTGGTTAATAAGGTTAAATAAATAACAACCCTAAGTTGTTATCATAAATAAACTAAATTTCAATATTAAAATTATATCTTTACTTATACTTATAAAGTTATGTTATTAACTTTTAACATATTATACTTAATTTATTAGATTTAATATGTTGTTGTATGTAAACCATTATCAATTTAAATCTACAACCTTTGAACAATTTGGAAAAAATAGTTAAAGTGTTAATTTAAATATAACATTATAGTGTCAACTTAAATATAAATTTCAGATCCATTTAAAAAACACAATGAATATTTTGTTAATCGTTAAAAGTGAAAAAATTTAGTGCTAAACGTAAAAACTAAATTATAATATCAATTTAACTAAAATATTTCCTAAAATTATTTGTATAATCGTTAAAAGTTTTCAAATAAGTAGCTTAAAATAACTTACAATAACAATAGTTTAAAATAACTATATATAAATGATTATATTGTTACCTTTAAAAATAAAACATAATGTTTGATGTTTTAAATAATTAAAATGATAGAGATTAAAACGTTAAACTAATAAATCTTAAAAAATAATTAACAATAACAACAACTATATAACATTAAACCATATATTATTTTTATTTCTATTCATGAGTAACCCGCGGGTAGAGGTCATTCAAACGATTGAGATTATGCAGTTTTAATAGATGTATATATTATCATATAATTCAAAATAATAAATATATTATATCAACTTAGTATATGAATTATTATATCAAATTTAACAACAACCTTATTGTTATATTTAAAAAAAACATATGTTTGTAAAGTTTTCAACTATATATGTGTTTCTGCACAACGCGCGGACATTCGCCTAGTATACTTATAAAGGAAGCATTTTTCCTTTCACCACATTCATTTGAAACTCCCATATATTTTTCCTTTCACCACATTCATTTGAAACTCCTATGACTTTTAATTTATTCCTAATAATGATTATAAGTTGGTTAATAAGGTTAAATAAATATAAAACCTAAAGTGTAATCATATATAAACTAAATTTCAATATTAAAAGAAAATATTTTCTTAAACTTATAAAGTTATGTTTTTAACTTTTAACATATTATAATTAATTTATTAGGTCAAATATGTTGTTGTATGTAAACTATTATGATTTTAAAGTTACAACTTTTAAACAATTTGTATATAATACTTAAATTGTTATTTTAAATATAACCTTACAGGATCAACTTAAATATAAATTTAAGTTTAACTTAAACAACCTAAAGAATATTTTGTAAATAGTTAAAAGTGATAAATTGTAGTGTATTTCTAATAATGATTATAAGATGGTTAATAAGGTTAAATAAATATCAAACCTAAAGTGTAATCATAAAAAACTAAATTTCAATATTAAAATAATACTTTTACTTCTACTTAGAAAGTTATTTCTTTAACTTCTAACATATTATATTTAATTTTTTAGATTTAATATGTTGTTGTACGTAAACCATTATCAATTTAAAGCTACAACTTTTGAACAATTTGGACAAAATACTTAAATTGTTAATTTAAATATAACATTATAGTATCAACTTAAATATAAATTTCAGTTCCACTTAAAAAACCCAACGAACATTTTGTGAATAGTTAAAAGTGATAAATTTTAGTGCTAAATGCAAAAACTAAATTATAATCTAAATTTAACTAAAATATTTCCTACATTTATTTGTATAATCGTTAAAAGTTTTCAAATAAGTAGCTTAAAATAACTTACAATAACAATAGTTAAAAATGATTTTATATAAATGATTATATTGTTACCTTTAAAATCAAAAAACAATGTTTGATGTTTTAAATAACTATAATGATAGAAATTAAAACGTTTAGCAAATAAATTTTAAAAAATAAATTAAAAATAACAACTATAAATAACATTAAACCATATATTATATTTAATTTTATTCATGAGTAACCTACTGGTATAGGTCATTCAAAAGATTAGGATTATGGAGTTTTAATAGATGTACATATTATCATATTATTCAAAATAATCAATATATTATATAATCTTAGTATATGAATTATTATATCAAATTTAACATTAACATTATTGTTATATTTAAAAAAACATATATTTGTAAAGATTTCAGCTATATAGATGCTTTTGCGCAACGTGCAAGCATTCGCATATTCATTATACCATATTATATCATATCATAATTTACTATAAAGGAAGCATTTTTCCTTTAACCACATCAATTTGAAACTCCTAACTATTTTGCCTTTCACCACATTCATTTGAAACTCCCATGACTTTTCAATTGTCCTTATAATAATGATTATAAGTTGTTTAATAAGGTTAAATAAATATAAAATATAAAGTGTAATCATAAATAAACTAAATTTCAATATTAAAATAATATCTTTACTTCTACTTATAAATTATTTCTTTAACTTTTAACATATTATACTTAATATATTAGATTTAATATGTTGTTGTATTTAACCATTATCAGTTAAGGCTACAAGTTTTGAACAGTTTGGATAAAATACTTAAATTGTTAATTTAAATATAAGATTACATGGTCAACTTAAATATAAATTTCAGTTCCACTTCAAAACCCCAAATAATATTTCTTGAATAGTTAAAAGTGATAAATTGTAGATGTAAATCCAAAAACTAAATTGTAATCTCAGTTTAACTAAAATATTTCATAAATACATTTTTATAATCATTAAAAGTTTTCAAATAAGTAGTTTAATATAACTTACCATAAAAATAGTTAAAATAACTTTATATAAATGATTATATTGTTACATTTAAAAACAAAAATAACATTGTTTGATGTTTTAAATAATTACAATAATAGAAATTAAAATGTTAAGCAAATAAATTTTACAACGATTGAGATTATGCAATTTTAATAGTTGTATATATTATCATATAATTCAAAGTAATCAATATATTATATCAACTTAGTATATGAATTATTATATCAAATTTAACAACATTATTACTATATTTAATAAAACATATATTTGAAGACTTCAACTATATATGCATTTTTACTTGCACCACATGCATTTGAAACATCCATGACTTTTCAATTTCTTTCTAATAATTATTATAAATTGGTTAATGATGTTAAATTAATGCAAAAGGTAAATTCTAATAATAAATTAACTAAATTACATAGTTAACTTATTAGTTTAGGTATGTTGTTTTATGTGAGCAATTGTCAATTTAAAGTCACAACTTTTCTATAATTTATGATTTTATGCAAAATAGTTAAAATATTAATTTCAATATAATGTTAAACGACTAACTTAAATTAAAATTTCAGTTAAACATTAAAAAAATCGAGAGACTATTCTATAAATATCTAAAAGTTATAAATTATAGTGTTAAACCTAAATTGCAATCCTACATTAACAAAAAAAATGAAACTACTTTTTATAATAATTAAGAATTTTCAAATAAGTAGCTTATAAATAACTTACAATAAGAATAGTTAAAACTAATATTATATAAAAAAAAATTATATTTTGTCTTTAGAAACAAAAACAATGTTTTTTTTAAATAATTACAATCAAAGAAACTAACAAAGTTCATCAAAAAAAAATTTAAAAATTTAAAATTTTGAAACCAAATTAAAATAATTAAGAGTTTCCAAATATTTTATTTAAAATAACTTACAACAACAATAGTGAAAAGTAACATTGTATACAAAAATTATATTGTTACCTTTAAAAACAAAAACAATGTTTGATGTTTTAAATAATTACAATGATAGAAATTAAAATGATAAACAAATAAACTTTTTAAAATTAACTAATCGTAACAACAACTATAAACATCATTAAACCGTAGATTATATTTAATTTTATTCATGGGTAACCTGCAGTTAGAGACCATTGAGACAACTGAGATTATAGAATTTTAAAAGATATCTATATTATCATATAATTCAAAAAAAACAATGTTATAAGAGTAAACAACAACATCATTGATATATTTAGAAAACATATATTGATAAATATTTCAAATAAATTGTTGTATTTTTTTCAACGTGCAGGTATTCGCCTAGTCTATCTATATTTATCTATCTATATCATTATATCATTATTATCATTATCATTATCATTATCATTATATCTTTATATACTTATAAACCTATCATTTTTCCTTTCACCACATTCATTTGAAACTCTCATTCATTTTTCTTTTCACCACATTCATTTGAAACTCCCATTACTTTTCAATTTCTTTCTAATAATGATTATAAGTTGGTTAATAAGGTTAAATAAATATAAAACCTAAAGTGTAATCATATATAAACTAAATTTCAATATTAAAAGAGTATATTTTCTTTTACTTATAAAGTTATGTTTTTAACTTTTAACATATTATACTTAATTTATTAGGTCTAATATGTTATTGTATGTAAACCATTATCATTTTTGTGACAACCCGAAATTTTCATTTGTATAATTTCCACATTCGAACACTTCAAATTGTAACATCCCGGAATTCAGGTTCAACCATTTAACCCTTCATCTTTTCCAAGTTGTCATATTAGGTCCCTTTGTGTTAAGTGCTAAGCTTGTGAGTACGCTGCGTGTACTCGCGCTCTTATTTTGTACACGGTTTCATCCGGGTACGCTGGGCGTACCTAAGGTTACGCCGGGCGTAACCGGCCCAGATTCAAAACCCTAATATGACTTTAGGGCTATAAAAGGAATGAGATGGTCTTGTCCCTCAGCCACCATCTTTCAGAAAGAAACCCTAAGAAAGTATTTCTTTCATTTTTAGCTTGGGTGT
This sequence comes from Lactuca serriola, assembly GCF_051521515.1. Taxonomy (NCBI): domain Eukaryota; kingdom Viridiplantae; phylum Streptophyta; class Magnoliopsida; order Asterales; family Asteraceae; genus Lactuca; species Lactuca serriola. The sequence continues at coordinate 277,161,307 of NC_136415.1, forward strand.
GAGTGTTCTAAGCTTCAAAGTGCCATTTCAAGGTGGTGAAAGAGAAGAGGGGACCATTGTGGAAGCTAGAAGTTGGTGGACAAATGTAGATCTGAGGACTACAAAGGTTGGAGCTTCTTCCTGAGGTAAAAAGTTCGGATCTTGCCTTGTAGTTTGTGTGGTGTGCTTCTTGGACCAATTTCTAGGTTTTTTGGTCCCAAGATGGAGAATTTATGAGCAAATAGTCTCCATTGGCCTAGATCTATCATATTCTAGGACTATATGAGTTGTATGTTCATAAAAATGCAATCTTGGTCATGAATGTTGAGCCATGCATGAGATCTAGACTTTTGGAGGAGAAAGGAAAGGTGTTAGAAGGTATGGGGAACCTTTATAGCCATGCAAAGGCTTAAAGGTTTCGACTTTATGGATTAAGAGGTATTAGAATGGCCAGATCTGAAATGTGGGGTTATGTCTTAACCGTTTAAGACATTAAAATGAAGAAGTAAGAAACTGGGATGTACGCTGGGCGTAATCCCAGTACACGCCGCGTAGTGGGTCACGTCCCCCGTTTCTGGAGTGCAAGGGTACACCCCGCGTACAGGAGCTGGTATGCCCCGCGTACTGCTTGCTGTTGACTTTTAGGGTATTGGTCAACATGTGGACTTTTGAGTCAGGGAGGGGTAAAATGGTCTCTTACCCTTCTCTGGGATAGTTGAAACGGGTGTAGCATAGCCTTAAAAGCCGTTAATGATTGGAATGATTATTTGTTGTGATTAGGCGAGGCTAGGTCGTCGTTTCGAGATTCAGAGATATCGAGCACGTGAGATTCTAGACATCATACGAGGTGAGTCTTCTCACTATACTGTACCTAGAAGGGTACCTATGTTTCGAAGATTTACGTTGTTACACGTTGGTATCAGATCCTTGGTTTGAGGGATTCGGATGCACCTTCAGGCGTAACTGAACTCAAACTGAGGATTTGAGGAAAATTCCAAACGATAAAAACTAATTTTTCTAAAAAGCAAGAGATTTTGAGACAACCAAAACGGAGCAGTGTGTACGGTCAGCCAACGCCCGAACGGTGAACCCCCCAAAATGCCCTTACGTATGTGTTATGAGATATGATATGTTATATTATGCATGATAGAGCTGGCTAGGTATTCATATTAGGACTAGAGTGGCCTGATTTTGTGATGCCTTAGCCTAGGAAGGAATGTGCTGCCATGTGATGCTTGTGAGCGAGTAGGTAGCAGTGAGGGGCTAATGAGAGGTCTACCGAAGGGTAGCCTATGCCAGTGAGATATAGAGTTCTTGTGATATAGGTTCCAAGGATGAGGACTTAGGGTGAATACTGATGCGGTGTAGGCGGTAGTATAAGGGCCCATACTACCGAAGACACCGGAGCAATGCGCACTCTAAGTAATAATCCTTTGGGTACTAAGGAACAAGTAAGGTCGAGATATCGAGTGTGAGCATGCTCGAATGATTCTTTGATATTATTATGTTATATTTCAGAGACATCATGGTTGGGACACACCACAGACCTGAGGCGAGCGGTGTGAGTGACGAGGAGCTTCGTCAGATGATCCACGATGAGGTGGCTGCGGCGATCAGGGCTGAGATTTCGGAGATGTTTGGGTCTATCCAGACCACACTGATGGAGACTTTTGATGAGCGGTACGCCGCGGTGACTGAGGCTGCAGCCGCTGCAGCTACAACAGCTGTGGCTGCAGCCAGGCCTCAAGGAGGCGACTCATTGTTGTTCCAGGAGTTCAGCAACACGAAGCCACCCGAGTTTGATGGGACGCAGGATCCGATCGCTGCGATGAGATGGATTGCTGACATTGAGGGATGCTTCTATACGTGTTCATGTCCGGAGCATCTGAGGGTACGGTTCGCCTTGAACCAGCTTCGCTTGGGAGCGAAGGATTGGTGGAAGTTCGTGACAGCGAGCTTCACTCTTGCAGAGATTTCAGCGGTGACCTGGGAGAGGTTCACCACCATGTTCAGAGATGAGTATGTTCCCCCAGTGGAGAGGGAACGGTTGGTTCAGGAGTTCTTGACCCTCAAGCAGGGTAATGATTCGGTTACTGTGGTCACCCAGAAGTTTCATGAGAGGGCGATGTTCTGCCCTGAGCAGGTGTCTACTGAGCAGGCACGTATGAGCCGGTATTTGGGAATTCTGAGGAGGGACATTCGGGAGTTCGTATCGAACTCGACGTACCGGACATTTGCTGAGCTCCAGGAAAATGCCCGAAAGAGGGAGATTGAGTTGGAGACACACGCCAGGGAGGAGGCCGAGTTTCAGAGGATGGATCGGCGACCGGCTCAGTCTCAGCCGACAGCCAAGCGGACCAAGTCCGCTGATTCGAGGACTGGAGGCCAGAAGGGCCGCACTTGCGGGAAGTGCGACAAGGGTCATGAGGGGGCATGTCGATCGGGTGCTTGCTAAAAATGTGGCAAGGAGGGGCATATCGCCAGGGATTTCCCCAAGGGATTTATGGTTTGCTTCCATTGCAACCAGACTGGCCATCGGAAGGCCGAGTGCCCACAGTTCCATCAGGGGTCAGCACAGGGATCTGCACCTACTGCTAGGGTTACCGAGGTTCGACCGGTGAAGGCCGAGGCCCCGAAGGCTCGTGGGAGAGCTTTCCAGTTGACTGCGGAGGAGGTTCGCGCAGCGCCCGATGTTATGGCTGGTATGTATTCTATATTTTATCTTTTGTTTGAGATATTGTGCTTATATGATGATATGCATAGGTACTTTTCTTGTGAGTTCTGTACCTGCTTTGGTGTTATTTGACTCGGGTGCGAGACGGTCATTTTTTTCCTTGACATTTAGTCAGCACATTAGTATCCGTCGAGAGGCGTTGAGTCGACCTCTGCGAGTTTCTATAGCTGATGAGCGAGCAGTGTATGTTTCGGATGTGATTCGAGGATGTATCCTTGAGATCTTCGGTGTGGAGTTCCCGATAGATCTGGTCCCGACTACGATGGGGGATGTGTGTGTTATAGTGGGCATGAATTGGTTAAGCCGATTTGGAGCTGTTATAGACTGCGAGCGTCAGTTGGTGACGATACGAGACCCCAGTGGGGGAGTGCTTATGGTGTATGGCGAGGGAACCCGATGTGTGTCAGCGTTTTGCTCAGCTGCCAGGGCGAGACAGAGTTTGCAGCAGGGCTGTAGTGGATTCGTAGCCTATGTGTTGGACACGCGAATGACCGCAGGGAGGCCAGGTTCGATTGACAGGGTTCCGATAGTGTGCGAGTTCCCGGATGTTTTTCCTGAGGAATTGCCGGATGTGCCTCCCGAGAGGCAAGTGGAGTTCCATATCGATTTGGTTCCTGGATCAGCACCTGTCACCAAGGCGCCTTATCGCCTCGCGCTGCCAGAGATGCAGGATTTATCCTCGCCGCTTCAGGATCTGCTGGGGAAGGGGTTTATTCGACCGAGTAGCTCGCCTTGGGGATCACCGATCCCTTTTGTCAAGAAAAAGGATGGTTCACACCGGATGTGCATTGATTACCGGGAGTTGAACAAGTTAACGGTCAAGAACTGTTATCCGTTGCTGAGGATCGATGATCTGTTCGATCAGTTGCAGGGGCGTCTTGGTTCTCCAAGATAGACTTGAGGTCAGGTTATCATCAGATGAGGGTTCGGGATGAAGATATCCAGAAGACAGCGTTCAGAACTCGTTATGGGCATTATGAGTTCGTGGTGATGCCTTTTGGGCTCACCAAATCACCAGCTGCGTTCATGGATCTCATGACCAGGGTATGCAGGCCGATGCTGAATCGGTCGGTGATGGTTTTCATAGATGATATTTTGGTATATTCGAGGTCTAGAGAGCAACATGAAGAGCATTTAAGGGAGATCCTTGGTGTTCTGAGATCGGAGAGGCTATATGCCATATTCTCCAAGTGTGAGTTCTGGTTACGAGAGGTTCAGTTCTTGGGACATCTCGTCAACCAGAATGGGATATTGGTTGATCCGGCCAAGATTGAGGCAGTCATGAGGTGGGAGGTGCCGAGATCGCCCACCGAGATCAGGAGCTTTCTGCGATTGGCTGGTTATTATCGGAGATTTATTAAGGATTTCTCCAAGATCGCCATGCCACTTACCAAGATGACCCGGAAGGGTGTCGCTTTTTCCTGGGGTCCGGAGTAGCAGACCTCATTTGAGACACTTCGCTAGAAGTTGTGCGAAGCCCCAGTGCTCGCACTCCCGGAAGGGGTGGAGGATTTTTTGGTGTGCTGTGATGCATTGATATCTGGGTTGGGAGCAGTGCTTATGCAGAGGGGGCACGTGATAGCATATGCATCGAGGCAGCTGAAGCCTCATGAGTCGAGATATCCCACCCATGGCCTAGAGCCGGGGGCTGTGGTGTTTGCCCTCAAGATCTGGCATCACTATTTGTATGGGGTTCGGTGTACCATATACACAGACCACAAGAGTCTGAAGTACTTGATGGATCAGCCCAACCTGAATATGCGCCAGAGGAGATTGTTGGATGTGGTAAAGGATTATGATTGTGAGATCCTGTACCACCCGGGCAAGGCTAATGTTGTAGTCGATGCTTTAGTCGTAGGGCGGAGAGCGCCCCGATTCGATATGTTTGTATGAGGTTGACAGTGATGACTCCGGTGTTGTACACCATTCGAGGGGCCCAGGTGGAGGCCATGAGACCGGAGAACCACAAAAGGGAGCGGGTGATCGGGCAGGTATCGGAGTTCGTTACCGATAGTCGAGGACTTATGACCTTTCAAGGCCGGATTTGGGTAATATTTGTGGGCGGAGCGCGTACCATCTTGATGGAGGAGGCCCATAGGTCGAGGTTCTCGATCCATCCCGGGGCCACTAAGATGTTTTTGGACCTAAAAAGGGATTATTGGTGGCCCTGTATGAAGAGGGATGTCGCATGGTTCGTGGAGATGTGCTTGACTTGTCGTAGGGTTAAGGCCGAGCACCAGTGTCCACATGGTAAGTTGCAGCCATTGGAGATTCCCGAGTGGAAGTGGAAGCAGATTACCATGGATTTTATCACCAAATTGCCAAGGACTGCTAGAGGTGTCGATGCAATTTGGGTGATTGTGGACAGGTTGATGAAGAGCGCTCACTTTCTTACTATCAGTGAGAGCTCTTCTGCGGAGAGTCTGGCAGAGTTGTATGTAAGGGAGGTGGTATCGCGGCATGGAGTTCCGATCTCGATTGTTTCAGATCGAGATGTGCGATTTACTTCCAGGTTTTGGAAGAAGTTTCACGAGGAGTTGGGTACGAGGCTTCATTTCAGCACCGCATACCACCCACAGACGGACGGACAGAGTGAGCGGACGATTCAGACGCTCGAGGATATGCTTTGGGCATGTGTATTGGATTTCGGAGGGAGTTCGGACACGTATTTGCCCTTGGCTGAGTTTTCCTATAACAACAGCCATCACTCGAGCATTGGTATGCTACCCTTTGAGCTGTTGTATGGGCGGAGGTGTCGGACCCCCATTTGTTGGGGTGAAGTAGGGCAACGTGTGATGGGTAGTACGGAGATAGTGCTTCGGACGACAGAGCAGATACAACAGGTCAGACAGAGGTTGTTGAACGCTTAGAGTCGCCAGAAAAGTTATGCAGATAGGCGACGATCCAAGCTCGAGTTTCAGATTGAGGATTTTGTACTCCTAAAGGCGTCTCCTTGGAAATGAGTGATTTGATTCAGGAGGAGGGGCAAGTTGGGGCCCTGGTATATTGGGCAGTTTAGAGTGATTGCGAGAATAGGCAGAGTAACATATCGATTGGAGCTACCTGTAGAGTTGAGTCAGATTCATGATACCTTCCACGTGTCTCAGTTGAGGAAGTGTATAGCCGATGAGTCGGCGGTAGAGCCACTGGAGGATATTCAGGTGGATGCGGGCCTGAATTATGCCGAGAGACCAATCGCGATTTGGGGTCGGAAGATCAAGGTTCTGAGGAACAAGGAGGTGCCTTTGGTGCAGGTTCAGTGCCAGCATCGGAAGGGGTCCGAGCTGACGTGGGAGTCAGAGTCAGAGATGCGGGAGCAGCATCCGGAGTTGTTTTTGGTATAAGACTTTGCGGGCGAAGTTTGGTTCTAGTGGGGGAGAATTGTAACATCGCAGAATTCAGGTTCAACCATTTAACCCTTCATCTTTTCCAAGTTGTTATATTAGGTCCCTTTGTGTTAAGTGCTAAGCTTATGAGTACGTTGGGCGTCCAAGGAGTACGCTGCGCGTACTCGCGCGCTTATTTTGTACGCGGTTTCATCCGGGTACGCTGGGCGTACCTAAGGTTATGTCGGGCGTAACCGGCCCAGATTCAAAACCCTAGTATGACTTAAAGGCTATAAAAGGAATGAGATGGTCTTGTCCCTCAACCACCATCTTTCAGAAAGAAACCCTAAGAGAGTATTTCCTTCGTTTTTAGCTTGGGTGTGAGTGTTCTAAGCTTCAAAGTGCCATTTCAAGGTGGTGAAAGAGAAGAGGAGACCATTGTGGAAGCTAGAAGTTGGTGGACAAATGTAGATCTGAGGACTACAAAGGTTGGAGCTTCTTCCTGAGGTAAAAAGTTCGGATCTTGCCTTGTAGTTTGTGTGGTGTGCTTCTTGGACCAATTTCTAGGTTTTTTGGTCCCAAGATGGAGACTTTATGAGCAAATAGTCTCCATTGGCCTAGATCTATCATATTCTAGGACTATATGAGTTGTATGTTCATAAAAATGCAATCTTGGTCGTGAATGTTGAGCCATGCATGAGATCTAGACTTTTGGAGGAGAAAGGAAAGGTGTTAGAAGGTATGGGGAACCTTTATAGCCATGCAAAGGCTTAAAGGTTTCGACTTTATGGATTAAGAGGTACTAGAATGGCCAGATCTAAAATGTAGGGTTATGTCTTAACCGTTTAAGACATTAAAATGAAGAAGTAAGAAACTGGGATGTACGCTGGGCGTAATCCCAGTACACGCCGCGTAGTGGGTCGCGTCCCCCGTTTCTGGAGTGCAAGGGTACACCCCGCGTACAGGAGCTGGTATGCCCCGCGTACTGCTTGCTGTTGACTTTTAGGGTATTGGTCAACATGTGGACTTTTGAGTCAGGGAGGGGTAAAATGGTCTTTTACCCTTCTCTGGGATAGTGGAAACGGGTGTAGCATTGCCTTGAAAGCTGTTAATGATTGGAATGATTATTTGTTGTGATTAGGCGAGGCTAGGTCGTCGTTTCGAGATTCAGAGATATCGAGCACGTGAGATTCTAGACATCATACGAGGTGAGTCTTCTCACTATATTGTATCTGGAAGGGTACCTATGTGTGACCGGAAGGTCTAGTATGCTATGAGATATATGCGTTGCATGCTATGAGTTGTATGTTTCGTATGCGCTATGTATGTGATATGTATGCTATGTTTGATATGGGCTGAAAGGCATTATAGCGTGGACCAGAAGGTCAGGGAGTTATCGACAGGAAGGTCAACACGGGTAGGACCGGAAGGTTTACCGGGTTGGGACGGAAGTCCCCTGAGACACATGGACCGGAAGGTCGTGTGGAGTATGGCCTGGAAAGGCGAATGTTTGTAAGTGGTATTTTGGGGAACTCACTAATCTTCTTTCTTACAATGTTTATGTGTAATGTGTTTCAGGTACTAGTGAGGACAGTGGGAAGGCGCCGGTATGACTCGTACACACACGCAGGCGGGTTTGGATATGATTGATCTTGGGGTTGATATGTTTTGTATTATGACTATGTTACATTGGATTTTATGGTTGTCTTAAATGAAATTATGTTTTAAACAAATGAAAAATTGTTTTGAAAATTTACATTGTCACACAAATTTTAGTCAAAAATATTTTAGTACATTTTTGGCCAGATTTAAGTCCGTATGGTGTTTTATTTTATTTTTCGTCAAACGGTTAAATTAAAAGAATTGTCGTTATTAGTGAGGTGTAACGAGCAAAACAATCCAACACCTTAGCTAGGTGTTTACGGCCAAACAAGAGGGTTTGGGCCGCAAACACCATTTTCCCAAGATTCATGAATATAACATGAGTTTACACTTCTTGTCCTCATTTTTCCACTTCCCACTCAAGAACACCAAGTTTTTCTCTCAAGTCGCATAAGCTCATTCTTCCAAATCCGCCAAAAATGTAAGTTTTCCTTCCCAAATTCGTTCATACAACACTTAATCTAGTGTTTATACATCATTTCATCCATGGTTTTTCTCTTTTTACATAGCTCTTCAAGCATCTTCAAAACACCAAGAACACACTAGTGTTTTTGGGTCCTAAACACTCTTAAGAGCTTCCTATAAGTAGGTATACTCTTCCTAACTAGTTATTTACTTAGTGTGCTTGCAAATACATGGAATGAACACCAAAATCCCCCAAGAACATGTGTTTACGGTTTGGGAACCTCCCAAAACCGTAAACACCCCCAAAGGGTGTTTTAATGCCCTTAACACATTCTAATGCTTGGACAAGAGGCTAACAACTTGCATGCATGATCTAAGAACCAAAAAACACGAAATGGTTGGAGTAACCATGAGTTTACAGCCGTAAACTCATGGTTTTACACTAGTAAACACCCAAAGATGGTCCAAGGACCGTAAACTCCAAAAAGTGTGCCATTTCGAGCCCTAACCACTTCCTAAGCCTTTGATTCAACCCTAGGACCTTTCTTTGTGAAGCATGAGACCTTGAAACACACAAATACACCATTCCCATGAGTTTACGGCCATAAACTCATGGGGGAAATGGTCCCTTAACCATAAACACATATAGGGTGACTATTTGAGGTGTAAACTCCATAGTGAGACCATACACTCCTTAGATGCAACCCGTAGCACTCCTAGCACTTGAAGCAAAGTGTTTTCATGCGTTAGAGTGTCTTTACTTACTTAATTAATGATTAAATAACTAATTAGATACAATTATGTATCACTACATGTTACATAGGATCCGCGTGTGGGTTCAAGTCCTCACTTGATACCTAGCATCCTACCCGACACTTCCATCCACTCCACTCACTGCAGGTGAGTTTATACCCCTTAATTGACCTTTTAAATGTTTTTAAATGCTTTTATGGGGAGGGGGGAATACAAGTTGAATCCAACTAGTTATAGTACCAATCACATATGATTTATAACTTGCAACCAAAAAGGATTTTCTATATTTTTAACTGCTTTGCCAACAAAACTGCATTAAATGATGGTCAAACTCATTTTTCATGTTAAATTGTTATAAAACTATTTCCAAACTCTTTTAAACTTCTTTTGTTCCCAAAATATATCTACACCCATATATTTATATAAGTGAGCCTTGAAGGACTTAGGACTAATAGCTCGCCTTACTTCCTGTTCTTGTTTGACTGTGGACTTAGGGTATATTGTTATCTGTCCGACTGTCGTTGAATTCTTATTTATATATCATATATATTTGTGTTGGGTATAAAAGTCTTCACTTCCGTTCTTTACCTTTGTGCATGAAAGGCATGCGACCAACACATATATTTAACTATAATAGGTATAGTTAAGGATTACAGCTCATTACTACTATTACCATGACGCTTACTATAGTTAGTACAGTTACGAGTCAATACGTGTTAAATACTGTGCAAAGAGAATACTATATACTATACAAGAGAACACTCTATACATTATACCAGAAAGTACATTATACACTAATACAAGAGAATATATTAAAACAGAATGTGACATACTATTCATCGATACGACACTTCACTGTGCTATCACCGTGTAACCAGAGTCTCCTGGAGGGAGAGCGGGCATTATGTGTATAGATCTATACGGGACAGACACTCCCACATCCCGACTGCTAGCTACAGTCTGAGCCGACTAGGCCCAGGGGTGACAAAATGTAACCATACTATGTGTGACCTGGAGGGTCATTAGTTATTCGATCGTCAATGGCATGGTTACATACGAGTTCACCTTCGGACCTTTAATTAACACATTAGGAATTAAAGGCGAAACAGACTCCCCGAGGTGTATTGTACATTCGATACTACCTGGAGTCTGCATTTTTATTACATTCAGCCGGCAGTGACACTGCTGGGGTAAAACATTATTTTCCCAATTACTTTACATGTATAAAGTCTAAAACTATATTTTCGTATTGATAGTTTCATTGGGAAAACTTTTAAACTTTCAAAGGATCACACATACAAATAACCGAGTCTTGGTAGAAGACTACTTTTGCTGGAAAATATAGGATTTTCTAGGGATCATACTATTTTCAAACATTGATAACAACTAATATATTACATGATTATAAACACTTTTATACAAGCAATGACACTAAATACTTATGAACTCACCAGCTTTAAGCTGATACTCATTTTCAAAATAACATGTATTCTCGGGTCATCTGTAGACAGATACAGATGCAGCTTTTGAGAAGATGGAGCACATACAAGACTCATCTTTTATTTTGATTATACTTTTGGTGTCTAATAAACTGTACAGAACACGCTTGTATTACAATTATTATATTAATGCAATGGATGTTGTTGCTTGACTTTACTATTATGCATTGTTATGATACTGTACATGACGTCCTCCACCCCAGAACGTATTCCACTGTTCTCGGTTTTGGGGTGTGACAGATTGGTATCAGAGCATTGTTTATAGTGAATCAAGTATATCAACCCATAAAAGATATACGAACTATAAACACATCGGGATTAAAACACTCTGACCAAGAATATATACTTTTAAATAATAAAATATTTAACTAAGTATATGTATACATCCATTAATACAAAGGGTCAGCATCATACTAGAACAGAACAAAAGTATTAAGATTGTTGGAACAACACAATTAGGCTTAGAGACATATAGTCAAATCTGGGTGAATGTAGCCTGATCAACTACATTTTTCCTAGGAGTGACTAGCATGTGCCTAAGAGTGGTTGTAGTGTTGCAACAAGTCTAAAAACTTACCAACACTACCACAAGAGCATTAGAACAAGAATACTATAGGAGTATTCTGCATTTATATAATTTACATATGTGAGAACTAAAATGGTCGTTACTAGAAGAGCAATAGTTGCTAAGTGGATACTCTATGGTTACATGTGATTAAGGCGTTATAGACTTAGAATCTGTGACCTTTGCTTTACTTCTTGTTCCTTGTTTGGTTGCGGATTTAGAGTTAGGGTCACTTATTCGAAGGTCTATTTTGTTTCAGTCACATGTAATTAGTATGCACTATGCAAGTATTGATTTAACTCATAATGATCATCTTATAAGTATCTTAGATTGGAATGTCTATTAACTATTCTTTCCCCATTCTTGCGTAGATAGCATGGCTGGCTTCCACCTTCCTGGTGATCCGTACTATCCGAACCAAGGCATTAGAGGATGGCTCGATGAGGAGCCAGAAGATGATCACCCGATCCCTTTCGACGATCACTGTGTTGAGGGCTTTTCGGATAGCTCCGAGTCCGAACCAGAAGTCAACAACCTACCCCCACTAGCTCCAAACCCCAACCCCTGTCCAACATTTCAAGGTCCCACTCCCATGTGGGGAACAACCTTGAATTGATGGAGTGATGAACAAGGTGAGCATGTACCTTTCAACGGAGACCGAAGCTTCTATAACATAAGCGAGGGTGGCTCGGATGATCGAGCCCTACCCGTCATGGTCTGTAGGATTGCTAGGAACGTCGAACAAAGTCATGCAGCCATCAGCAGAGTTGTGGAAATTGATGCCAACTCTAAACTTAACACTGTCTGTATCCGCCAATTGGAAGAAGCCATGGATAGGACTAGGAGGACAAATAAGGCTCTGCAGCAAGAGCTAGCTGCATCCCGAGCCAAAGTCAGGGAACTCCGAGTGCGTCAAAGGGCTCAGGAGCGACATCTTCAGGAAGTTGTACGCCAACTGGCTGATCTTAGGGTTCGCCCAAGAAATAACCATCGCCAGTAGAATATGTCAACTCATCTTTCTCTTTTGTTTAAGGAATAGCCTTTTCTTTTCTATGATCGGTAGATCACTTGTTTGTAAACATTCCTAAACTTGAAAGTACTCTAACTAGACTTCTAAACTGTCAACATTTTCCTTATGGTTTGATGTAAGACCAACTGTTAGGTCATTTTTCCTGAACTTAATTACATCAGTAATACCAGTAATATGGACAGTTATTTAATCTGTTGGAAAAGTCTATATTCTTACGTTTCCCTACTTTGCGTTATGACCCTATCTGTTAGTTGGATTATGGCAATTTAGTCCATTAAAACACTCTCATTATGCTCATAATGGATTCTTACTGTTATCATCACTTTTCATAAATTTTCAGTAAAAGATGCCACCTCGTCCTCGTCCAACCAGGGGCAGACCTGCGACTCAAACTCCACCTCCTCCTCCGCAGTTCGATGCAGTGATGTTTCAAGTAGCCCTAACCGCAGCTGTGACCACAGCTATGGCCCAAATAAATTCTGGTGATGCAATTGGAGCTGGAATGGGCATCAACTCTAGACATGGCGAAATCCACCCACGTGCACAAAGGTGTACCTATAAGGATTTCATGAACTGCAAACCAACATTCTTCAATGGGACCGGAGGGATCCTTGCATTGTCCCAATGGGTCGAAAGAACTGAAGCCGTCTTCGAAATGTGCTCGTGCCCCGAGGAAAGCAAGATAAAGTTCGCTGCTTCCACCTTCATTGAAAGGGCCCTGACATGGTGGAATGGCCATGTCAATTCACTCTCTTTAGTAACAGCCAACGTCATGGGCTGGGACACACTGAAGGACCTTCTGACAAGGGAGTACTGTCCTAGGGGTGAAATTCAGAAACTCGAGGAGGAACTCTGGAACCTCAAGATGAAGGGGACCAACATAGTGGCTTATACAGCCAGGTTCTGTGACCTGGTAACTCTATTCCCTAACATGGCCCCCACCGAGGGCAAGAAAATTGCACGATACATCTGGGGTTTAATGCTCCCGAATCGAGGGAACGTTTTAGCATCACACCCTACGACCTTTGATAGTGCCAAGGAATTGGCCTAAAGGTTGATTGATCATGAAGTTCTTAATACTCCATCAACAACCACAACATTTGCCACTGCACCGACCAAGACATCCGACAACAAGAGGACCCGGTGGGACCGAAAGAAGGGCAAGTCAACTCAATCCTCTTCCAAAAACCAACAAATCGTGGTTGTCCATGCTGCCACTATTCCTGCTACCCCTGTACCAACCAAAATATATGTTGGAAACCTACCCAAGTGCACCAAGTGCTCCTTCCATCATAACGGCCCCTGCCCTGAAATGCACTGCACTAACTGCGACCGGAAGGGCCATACCGCTTGGTTTTGCAGATCTCAACCCAAACCCACCAATCAAGTTCCCAGTACCGTAGTGAGTCAAGCTTGCTACGGGTGCGGTGAGACAGGGCACTTCAAAAGAAACTGCCCAAAAGCTGGGAATACGGGAGGAATAGGAAGACTACTTGCTATTGGCCACAATGAAGCAGTAGCGGACCCCATAGTAGTCACGGGTACGTTCCTTCTTGATAACTCTTATGCTTGTATCCTATTCGATAGTGGGGCTGAAAAAAGCTTCGTAAACCAAAACTTTAAACACTTACTTAAACAATTCCCGCAACCATTAGAAGAAACCTTTGTCGTAGAAATGGCTAACAGAAAGACAGAGAGTTCTAACGAGATCTACATAGGTTGTACCCTCACGCTAGATAATCATTCGTTCCCAATCGACCTCATACCAGTATCGATCAAGAGTTTTGATGTTATTGTGGGTATGGACTGATTGAGTCTCCATCGTGCTGATATCCTGTGTTTTGACAAAGCAATCCATCTAAATCTACCGAATAACGAAACCTTATTAATCTACGGAGACAAACCCAGTACGAGTCTTTGTATCATCTTATGTATGCAAGCCCAGAAGTACTTGCGTAAGAAATATCGTGCATTCCTTGCACACGTCGTCGATACAAGCCATAAAACAAAAGACCTAAAAGACTTCCCCATAGTGCGTGACTTTCTCGACGTCTTTCCGAAAGAGCTACCAGGTTTACCTCCCCAACGTCAGGTCGAGTTCAGGATCGACTTAATTCCAGGAGCTACCCCCGTAGCCAAATTGCCCTATCGCCTAGCGCCTGTTGAAATGCATGAACTGTCCTGTCAACTTAATGAGTTGCTCAGAAAGGGCTTTATAAGACCAAGCTTCTCACCCTGGGGAGCACCGGTCTTGTTCGTAAAGAAGAAAGACGGATCGTTTCGTATGTGCATCGATTACAAAGAACTCAACAAGATGACGGTCAAAAATCGTTACCCTCTTCCTCGTATAGACGATTTATTTGACCAACTGCAAGGGGCGAGTTACTTTTCCAAGATTGATCTGAGGTCCGGGTATCACCAGTTACGAGTGCTTGAGAAGGATGTCCCGAAAACAGCCTTCCGAACTCATTACGGACACTAGGAGTTCTTGGTGATGTCGTTCGGATTGAACAACGCGCCCGCAGTATTCATGGACTTAATGAATAGGGTGTGCCATCCTTACTTGGATCAGTTCATCATCGTCTTCATTGATGACATACTAATCTACTCTCGAAGTAAGGAGGAGCATAGTGATCATCTACGACAAGTCCTGGAAACCCTACGATCAGAGAAGCTATACGCGAAGTTCTCAAAGTGCGAATTTTGGATCCGAAGAGTCGAATTCTTAGGACACATGGTTAGCGAAGAAGGAATCCATGTGGACCCGTCCAAGATTAAAGCTATTGAGAACTGGTCAGCACCGAAGACACCTACAGAAATTCGTCAATTTCTAGGCCTCGCTGGCTACTACCACAGGGTCATACAGAACTTCTCTCGAATTGCGAAACCCCTTACAACATTGACCCAGAAAGGCGTGGCCTTTGATTGGGGAGAGAAACAAGAGAAGGCATTCCAAACCCTGAAGTGGGCCTTATGCACCGCACCGATACTATCCCTCCCCGAAGGGATAAAAGATTTCGTGGTATACTGCGATGCATCCAATCAGGGGCTCGGTTGTGTTCTGATGCAACGAGGTAAGGTCATCGCCTACGCCTCAAGACAGATGAAGACACACGAGGTCAACTACACCACACACGACCTCGAATTAGGAGTGGTTGTATTCGCCCTAAAAATATGGAGACACTACATGTACGGTACGAAGAGTAGTATCTTCATAGACCACAAAAGTCTACAACACATATTCAACCAGAAGGAACTCAATATGAGGCAACGACGGTGGGTCGAGCTACTCAATGACTACGAATGTGAAATTCGTTATCATCCGGGTAAATCCAATGTAGTAGCAGACGCTCTAAGTCGGAAAGAATATTCTGGTCGAAGGGTCAAGTCATTAACAATGACTATCCATTTGCATCTATACACCCAGATTAAGGAGGCTCAGCTCGAAGCCTTGAAACCTGAAAATGTAGCCGGAGAATCCCTGTGAGGAATGGATAAGAACCTAGAAGTTAAGGGTGATGGAGCCTTATATCTCATGAACCGGATCTGGACACCATGACACGGTGGCTTCAGAGACTTGGTCATGAAGGAAGCGCACAACACTCGATATTCCATCCACCCAGGTTCAGATAAGATGTATCTGGATCTCAAGAAATCATACTGGTGGCCTAACATGAAAGCGGAAATCGCTACCTTCGTGAGTAAATGCCTTACTTGCGCCAAGGTCAAGGTCGAATACCAGAAACCATCAGGTCTACTCCAGCAACCAGAGATACCTGAATGGAAGTGGGAGCGGATCACTATGGATTTCATAACCAAGCTACCCAAGACAATGGGTGGACTTGATACCATATGGGTCATTGTCGACATATTGACCAAGTCCGCACACTTCCTACCCATCAAGAAAACAAACAAGATGGAGAAACTCACAAGAACATACATTAGGGAGATCGTACAGTTGCACGGTGTTCCTACGTCTATTATCTCCGATAGGGATAGCAGATTCACTTCGAGGTTTTGGCACTCATTACAAAGCTCTTTAGGAACGAGACTGGACATGAGTACAACCTACCATCCGCAGACCGACGGACAAAGTGAGAGAACTATCCAAACCTTAGAAGATATGTTGTGAGCCTGTGTGATTGACTTCGGGAAGGCGTGGGATACTTACTTACCCCTCATCGAATTCTCTTACAACAACAGTTATCACACGAGCATCAAGGCTGCTCCATTCGAAGCCCTCTACGGCCGAAAGTGCAGGTCCCCTCTATGTTGGGATGAGGTGGGTGACACTCAGTTAGCTAAAGGACGAGTTCTTGACAGCACTCTCACGGGTTCGAAGATCATTCGAGAAACGACCGAGAAGATCGTTCAGATTCGTGAACAATTGAAAGCCGCTAGAGACCGACAGAAAAGCTACGCAGACAAGCGAAGAAAACCCTTGGAATTCTAGGTGGGAGACCGAGTCCTTTTGAAAGTCTCACCTTGGAAAGGCTTGATACGCTTTGGAAAGCGTGGAAAGATGAATCCAAGATACATAGGGCCTTTCGAGATTCTTACTAGAATTGGCCCCGTAGCTTACAAACTCAATCTACCCCGTGAGCTTAGTAACATGCATCCTACCTTCCACGTCTCGAACTTGAAAAAGTGCCTATCCGACGAGACTCTCGTAATCCCACTCGACGATATCGAGATCAACGAGAGCCTCAACTTCGTGGAAGAACCTGTGGAAATTATGGACCGAGAGGTCAAACGAATGAAACAAAGCCACATCCCAATTGTGAAGGTTCGCTGGAACGCCAAGCGAGGACCGGAGTTCACTTGGGAGCGCGAGGATCAAATGAAACTTAAATATCCTCATCTTTTCGCTTAGTTATTGTGTAATAACTTACTCGTTTGAACTCTAATTTCGGGACGAAATTCCCTTTGAAGGGGGGATGATGTGACAACCCGAAATTTTCATTTGTATAATTTCCACCTTCGAACACTTCAAATATTAGTCAAAAATATTTTAGTACATTTTTGGAGGGATTTAAGTCCGTATGGTGTTTTATTTTATTTTTCGTCAAATGATTAAATAAAAAGAAGTGTCGTTATTAGTTAGGTGTAACAAGCAAAACAATCCAACACCTTAGCTAGGTGTTTACGGCCAAACAAGAGGGTTTGGGCTGCAAAGACCATTTTCCCAAGACTCATGAATATAACATGAGTTTACACTTCTTGTCCTCATTTTTCCACTTCCCACTCAAGAACACCAAGTTTTTCTCTAAAGTAGCATAAGCTCATTCTTCCAAATCCACCAAAAATGTAAGTTTTCCTTCCCAAATTCGTTCATACAACACTTAATCTAGTGTTTATACATCACGTCATCCATGGATTTTCTATTTTTACATAGATCTTCAAGCATCTTCAAAACACCAAGAACACACTAGTGTTTTTTGGGTCCTAAACACTCTTACAAGCTTCCTATAAGTAAGTATACTCTTCCTAACTAGTTATTTACTTAGTGTGCTTACAAATACATGGAATGAACACCAAAATCCCCCAAGAACATGTGTTTACGGTTTGGGAACCTCCCAAACCGTAAACACCCCCAAAGGGTGTTTTAATGCCCTTAACACATTCTAATGCTTGGACAAGAGGCTAACAACTTGCATGCATGATCTAAGAACCACAAAACACGAAATGGTTGGAGTAACCATGAGTTTACAGCCGTAAACTCATGGTTTTACACTAGTAAACTCCCAAAGATGGTCCAAGGACCGTAAACTCCAAAAAGTGTGCCATTTCGAGCCCTAACCACTTCCTAAGCCTTTGATTCAACCCTAAGACCTTTCATTGTGAAGAATGAGACCTTGAAACACACAAATACACCATTCCCATGAGTTTACGGCCACAAACTCATGGGGGAAATGGTCCCTTAACCATAAACACATATTGGGTGACTATTTGAGGTGTAAACTCCATAGTGAGAGCATACACTCCTTAGATGCAACCCGTAGCACTCCTAGCACTTGAAGCAAAGTGTTTTCATGCGTTAGAGTGTCTTTACTTACTTAATTAATGATTAAATAACTAATTAGATACAATTATGTATCACTACATGTTACATAGGATCCGCGTGTGGGTTCAAGTCCTCACTTGATACCTAGCATCCTACCCGACACTTCCATCCACTCCACTCACTGCAGGTGAGTTTATACCCCTTAATTGACCTTTTAAATGTTTTTAAATGCTTTTATGGGGAGGGGGGAATACAAGTTGAATCCAGCTAGTTATAGTATCAATCACATATGATTTATAACTTGCAACCAAAAAGGATTTTCTATATTTTTAACTGCTTTGCCAACAAAACTGCATTAAATGATGGTCAAACTCATTTTTCATGTTAAATTGTTATAAAACTATTTCCAAACTCTTTTAAACTTCTTTTGTTCCCAAAATATATCTACACCCATATATTTATATAAGTGAGCCTTGAAGGACTTAGGACTAATAGCTCGCCTTACTTCTTGTTCTTGTTTGACTGTGGACTTAGGGTATATTGTTATCTGTCCGACTGTCGTTGAATTCTTATTTATATATCATATATATTTGTGTTGGGTATAAAAGTCTTCACTTCCGTTCTTTACCTTTGCGCATCAAAGGCATGCGACCAACACATCTATTTAACTATAATAGGTATAGTTAAGGATTACAGCTCATTACTACTATTACCATGACGCTTACTATAGTTAGTACAGTTACGAGTCAATACGTGTTAAATACTGTGCAAAGAGAATACTATATACTATACAAGAGAACACTCTATACATTATACCAGAAAGTACATTATACACTAATACAAGAGAATATATTAAAACAGAATGTGACATACTATTCATCGATACGACACTTCACTGTGCTATCACCATGTAACCAGAGTCTCCTGGAGGGAGAGCGGGCATTATGTGTATAGATCTATACGGGACAGACACTCCCACATCCCGACTGCTAGCTACAGTCCGAGCCGACTAGGCCCAGGGGTGACAAAATGTAACCATACTATGTGTGACCTGGAGGGTCATTAGTTATTCGATCGTCAATGGCATGGTTACATACGAGTTCACCTTCGGACCTTTAATTAAAACATTAGGAATTAAAGGCGAAACAGACTCCCCGAGGTGTATTGTACATTCGATACTACCTGGAGTCTGCATTTTTATTGCATTCAGCCGACAGTGACACTGCTGGGGTAAAATATTATTTTTCCCAATTACTTTACATGTATAAAGTCTAAAACTATATTTTCATATTGATAGTTTCATTGGGAAAACTTTTACACTTTCAAAGGATCACACATACAAATAACCGAGTCTTGGTAGAAGACTACTTTTGCTGGAAAATATAGGATTTTCTAGGGATCATACTATTTTCAAACATTGATAACAGCTATTATATTACATGATTATAAACACTTTTATACAAGCAATGACACTAAATACTTATGAACTCACCAGCTTTAAGCTGATACTCGTTTTCAAAATAACATGTATTCTCAAGTCATTAGTAGACAGGTACAAATGCAGCTTTTGAGAAGATGCACACATACAAGACTCATCTTTTATTTTGATTATACTTTTGGTGTCTAACAAACTGTACAGAACACGCTTGTATTACAATTATTATATTAATGTAATGGATGTTGTTGCTTGACTTTACTATTAAGCATTGTTATGATACTGTACATGACGTCCTCCACCCCAGAACGTATTCCGCCGTTCTTGGTTTTGGGGTGTGACAATTTTAAAGCTACAACTTTTGAACAATTTATATAAAATACTTAAATTTTTAATTTAAATATAACCTTACAGGATCCACTTAAATATAAATTTTAGTTCAACTTAAAGAGCCTAAAGAATATTTTGTAAATAGTTAAAAGTGATAAATTGTAGTGTCTCTCTAATAATGATTATATGTTGGTTAATAAGGTTAAATAAGTATCAAACCTATAGTGTAATCATAAATAAACTAAATTTTAGTATTAAAATAATATTTTTACTTCTACTTATAAAGTTATGCTTTTAACTTTTTAACATATTATACTTAATTTATTAGATTTAATATGTTGTTGTATGTAAACTATTATCAATTTAAAGTTACAACTTTTGAACAGTTTAGACAAAATACTTAAATTGTTAATTTAAATATAACATTACAAGGTCAACTTCAATATAAATTTCAGGTCCACTTAAAAAACCCAAAGAATATTTTGTGAATTGTTAAAAATGATAAATTGTAGTGCTAAATGCAAAAACAAAACTGTGATATCAATTTAACTAGAATATTTCAAAAAGATATTTTTGTAATCGTTAAAAATTTCAAATAATTAGCTTAAATAACTTACAATCACAATAGTTAAAAATAACTCTATATAAATGATAATATTGTTACCTTTAAAATAAAAAAATTATTTGATATTTTAAATAATTACAATGATAGAAATTAAAACGTTAAACAAATAAATTTTAAAAAATTAATTAATAATAACTACAACTATAAATAACATTACTATATATTATATTTTATTTTATTCATGAGTAACTCGCGGGTAGAGGTCATTCAAAAGATTGAGATTATGCAGTTTTAATAGATGTATATATTATCATATATTATATTTTATTTTAATAGATGTATATATTATCATATAATTCAAAATAGAGTAAATTACATGAATAGTCCCTATTGTTTAGAGTAATTTGTGTGTTTGGTCCCTGACTTATTTTTTTAATTCGGAAGGTCCCTACTATTTAATTTTGTTACGCACATGGTCCATGTCTTACCTAAAAAGACTATTTTTTCCCTTGATTTTCTATTTTTGTTTAAATAAACATACCCCCAACCCCACCCATTCACCTTACCTTACCTACCCCACAATTTTTTCCTATTTAAACAATAGTCTTTTTAGGTAAGATAGAGACCAAACGTGTAACAAAAACAAACAATAAGGACAAAGCGCGTAACAAAAACAAATAGTATGCACCTTCCGAGATAAAAAAAAAATAAGTTAGGGACCAAGCGCGCAAATCACTCAAACCATAGGGGCCATTCATGTAATTTACTCTTCAAAATAATCTATATATTATATCTCCTTAGTATACAAATTATTATATCAAATTTAACAATAACATTATTGTTATATTTAAAAAAAACATGTAAAGATTTTAGTTATATAGATGCTTCTGGATAACGCACGGGCATTCGCCTAGTCATATTATAAAGGAAACATTTTTTCTTTCACCACATTTATTTGAAACTTCCATACATTTTTCCTGTCACCACATTCATTTGAAACTTCTATGACCTTTCAATTTCTTTCTAATAATAATTATAAGTTGTAATAAGGTTAAATAAATATCAAACCTTAAATGTAATCATATACAAACTAAATTTCAATGTTGAAATAATATCTTTACTTCTACTTATAAAGTTGTGTTTTTTTTTAACTTTTAACATATTATACTTAACTTATTAGTTTTAATATACTATTGGATGTAAACCATTATCATTTTAAAGATACAATTTTGGAACAATTCGTATAAAATACTTAAATTATTAATTTAAATATAACATTATAGGGTCAACTTAAATATAAATTTTAGTTTAACTTAAACAACCCAAAAAATATTATGTAAATCGTTAAAAATGATAAATTGTAGTGTCTTTCTAATAATGATTATAAGTTGGTTAATAAAGTTAAATAAATATCAAACCTAAAGTGTAATCATAAATAAACTAAATTTCACTTTTAAAATAATATCTTACTTCTACTTATAAACTTATGTCTTTAACTTTTATTATATTATATTTAATTTATTAGATTTAAAATGTTGTTGTAAGTGAACCATTATCAGTTTAAAAAGCTACAACTTTTGAACAGTTTGGACAAAATACTTAAATTAATAATTTAAATATAACATTACAGTATCAACTTCAATATAAATTTCAGTTCCACTAAAAAACAAAGAATATTTTGTAAGTAGTTAAAAGTGATAAATTATAGTGATAAATGCAAAAACTAAATTGTATCTCAATTTAACTAAAATATTTCCTTAAGATATTTTTATAATCGTTAAAAGTTTTCAAATAAGTAGCTTAAAATAACTTACAATAACAATAGTTAAAAATAACTCTATATAAATTATTATAGTGTTACCTTTAAAATAAAAAAACAACGTTTGGTGTTTTAAAAAATTATAATGATAGAAATTAAAACATTAAACAAATAAATTTTAAAAAATTAACTAACAATAACAACAACTATAAATAACATTAAACTGTATATTATATTTAATTTTATTCATGCGTAACTCGCCGGTAGAAGTCATTCAAATGATTGACTAAACTACAATATTGAAATCTCATATTATATTTCTATTCAAAAAATTATGACTTTAACTTTTTAACATATTATAGTTAACATATTAGTTTAAATATGTTATCATATGTGAGCAATTATCATTTTAAAGTCACGACATTTGTATAATTTATGAGTTGATGCAAAATAGTTAAATTATTAATTTCAATATAACATTAAACAATTAACTTAAATCAAAATTTCAATTAAACTTGAAAAAAATCGAGAGGCTACTTTATAAATAGTTAAAGATTATAAATTATAGTGTTAAACCTAAATTGTAAAGCTAAGTTAAAAAAAAAACATGAAACTACTTTTTATAATTATTAGCAATTTTCAAATAAATAGCTTAAAAATAAGTTATAATAAGAATAGTTAAAAGTAATATTATATAAAAAAACTATAATATTTTTTATAATCATGAAAACTTTTTAAATAAGTAGCTTAAAATAACTTACAATAACAATAGTTAAAAATAACTTTATATAAATTATTATAGTGTTACCTTTAAAATAAAAAACAACGTTTGGTGTTTTAAAAAATTATAATGATAGAAATTAAAACATTAAACAAATAAATTTTAAAAAATTAACTAACAATAACAACAACTATAAATAACATTAAACTGTATATTATATTTAATTTTATTCATGTGTAACTCGCCGGTAGAAGTCATTCAAATGATTGACTAAACTACAATATTGAAATCTCATATTATATTTCTATTCAAAAAATTATGACTTTAACTTTTCAACATATTATAGTTAACTTATTAGTTTAAATATATTGTCACATGTGAGCAATTATCATTTTAAAGTCACAACATTTGTATAATTTATGAGTTGATGCAAAATAATTAAATTATTAATTTCAATATAATATTAAACAATTAACTTAAATCAAAATTTCAATTAAACTTGAAAAAAATTGAGAGGCTACTTTATAAATAGTTAAAGATTATAAATTTTAGTGTTAAACCTAAATTGTAACTCTAATTTAAAAAAAAAAAACATGAAACTAATTTTTATAATTATTAGCAATTTTAAAATAAATAGCTTAAAAATAAGTTATAATAAGAATAGTTAAAATTGATATATAAAAACTATAATATTTTATTTAAAAACAAAAACAAAGTTTTTTGTTTTAAATAACTACAATCATAGAAACTAACAATATTCATCAAATAAATTTGAAAAACATTAAATTTTTTAAACCAAATTAAAATAATTAAGAGTTTCGAAATATGTTATTTTAAATAACTTACAACAATAGTTAAAAGTAAAATTATATACACAAATTATATTGTTGTATTTAAAAACAAAAACAATGTTTGATGATTTAAATAATTACAATGATAGAAATTAAAATTTTAAGCAAATAAACTTTTTAAAATTAATTAATCATAACAACAACTATAAATATCATTAAATCATATATTATATTTAATGTTTTTTCATATATAACCTGTTGGTAGACGTCATTAAGACACTTAGGATTATATAATTTTAAAAGATATCTACATTATCATATAACTCAAAACAAACAATATTTATACCAACTTATTATAAGATTTATTATATAAAAACTAATAACAATGTCATTGATATAATAAAAAAACATATATTTGTAAAAATTTCAAATATATTGTTGTATTCTGCGCAACGTGCGAGTATTCGCCTAATACACTTATAAATGAAACATTTTTCCATTTACCACATTCATTTGAAACTCCCATGCATTTTTCCTTTCATCACATTCATTTGAAACTCCCATTACTTTTCAATTTATTTCTAATAATAGTTATACGTTGGTTAATAAGGTTAAATAAATATCAAACCTAAAGTGTAATCATATATAAACTAAATTTCAATATTAAAATAATATATTTCATTCTACTTGTAAAGTCATGTTTTTTAACTTTTAAAAGATTATACTTACATTATTAGTTTTAATATATTGTTGGATGTAAACTATTATCATTTTAAAGATACAATTTTGGAACAATTTGTATAAAATATTTAAATTATTAATTTAAATATAATATTATAGTGTTAACTTAAATATAAATTTTAGTTTAACTTAAACAACCCAAAAAATATTTTGTAAATAGTTAAAAGTGATAAACTATAGTGTCTTTCTAATAATGATTATAAGTTGGTTAATAAGGTTAAATAAATATCAAACCTAAAGTGTAGTCATAAATAAACTAAATTTCAATTTAAAAATAATATCTTACTTGTACTAAAAAAGTTATGTCTTTAACTTTTAACATATTATACTTAATTTATTAGATTTAAAATGTTGTTGTATGTAAACCATTATCTGTTTAAAGCTACAACTTTTTAACAGTTTGGAAAAAATACTTAAATTGTTAATTTAAACATAACATTATAGTGTCTAATTAAATATAAATTTTAGTTCCACTTAAAAAACCAAAGAATATTCTGTAAATAGTTAAAAGTGATAAATTGTAGTGATAAATACAAAAACTAAATTATAATCTCAATTTAACTAAAATATTTTATTAAAAATATTTTTATAATCGTTAAAAGTTTTCATATAAGTAGCTTAAAATAATTTATAATAACAATAGTTAAAAATAACTCTATATAAATGATTATATTGTTATCTTTAAAATCAAAAAACAATGTTTGATGTATTAAATTATTATAATAATGATAGAACTTAAAACATTAAGCAATTAAATTTTAAAAAAAATAATAAACAATAACAACAACTATAAATAACATTAAACCATATATTATATTTAATTTTATTCATTAGTAACTCGCGGGTAGAAATCATTCAAACGATTGAAATTATGCATTTATAATAGATGTATATATTATGATATAATTCAAAATAATCAATATATTATATCAATCTAGTATACGAATTATTATATCCAATTTAACAACGTTTGAACAATTTGTATAAAAAACTTAAATTGTTAATTTAAATATAACATTACAGGGTCAACTTAGATATAAATTTTAGTTGAACTTAAACAACCCAAAAAATATTTTGTAAATAGTTAAATGTAATAATTTGTAGAGTCTTTCTAATATGATTATAAGTTGGTTAATAAGGTTAAATAAATATCAAACTTAAAGTGTAATCATAAATAAACTAAATTTAAATATTAAAATAATATATTTACTTATATTTATAAAGTTATGTCTAAACTTTAACATATTATATTTAATTTATTAGATTTAATATGTTATTGTATATAAACCATTATCAGTATAAAACTACAACTTTTGAACAGTTTGGAGAAAATATTTTAACTGTT
This sequence comes from Lactuca serriola, assembly GCF_051521515.1. NCBI lineage: Eukaryota > Viridiplantae > Streptophyta > Magnoliopsida > Asterales > Asteraceae > Lactuca > Lactuca serriola. The sequence goes on from NC_136415.1 coordinate 277,186,951, forward strand.
AATTTAAATATAACATCACAGTGTCAACGTAAATACAAATTCCATTCCACATAAAAAAAATCAAAGAATATTTTGTGCATAGTTAAAAGTGAGAAATTGTAGTGCTAAATGCAAAAACTAAATTTGTAATATCAATTTAATTAAAATATTTTGTAAAGATATTTTTATAATCGTTAAAAGTTTTCAAATAGGTAGCTTAAAATAACTTACAATAACAATAGTTAAAAAAAACTCTATATAAATAATTATATTGTTACCTTTAAAATCAAAAGATAATGTTTGATGTTTTAAATAATTATAATGATAGAAATTAAAATGTTAAGAAAATAAATTTAAAAAAAATAATTAACAATAACAACAATTATAAATAAAATTAAACCATATATTATGTTTAATTTTATTCATTAGTAACTCACGGGTAGAAGTCATACAAACGGTTGAGATTATATAGTTATTATTGGATTAGTGTCTAAGGCCGTAACTATATTTGGTAAGTACTTGACCCGGTTATGCATGGTCATTTTGGGTTGTCTTCACCATAGCAACTTGACAGGGTGATTTAGAGAGAAGAGATATTATTATTAATGTATTATAAGAATAATATGTTAAAGGAATAATAATATTATTTGATTAATATAAGTCATAAATTAATTAGGAATTAATTTAGTGACTTAAAGAGATTAATTGAATAAAGAGGTATAAATTGTCAAATGTGTGAAAGTTGTATTTTGAGCTAAGAACCCTTATGGATATGGGTTGGACGATTTTAGGGATGTGGATCACCTAGAAATCGTCCAAGGCCTTATCTAGAAGAGGATTTGGATTGCTTTGTGGCTAAGTTATCCAATTAGGGTTTTAGGGTGAAACCCTAGGAGCTCACAGTATAAATAGACCCATAGGGTTGAGGAAATCGGCTACCCTTGTGATTGGAGTAACCCTAGAGCCGATTTCCCTCTTCCTCATCTCTCTCAAATCATCTTCTTGCTAGTTGGTGTTTGTAAGCCATTAGAGGAGTGACATTTGTGACTCTAAGCTCCAAGAAGAAGAAGGTTTTCAAGCAAGTAACTCAAGGTATTATTCTAGATCTGTTTTCATATGTTTTAATTGTTAGTTTACATTAGATCTAGCCATGAAAGTCTTGGATATGTTGCATGTTCAATTAGTGAAACCTAGATCCAAGCTATAGGGTTGTATGTGCACATAGGGAAAGTTCTTATGTCCAAAACCCATCAGTGGTATCAGAGCCATGATTGGTTTCAATTGAATATGATGCTTAACTGTTTTGCTTTCTGAAAATTGTTTTTCTTGCCCTCTGTCGACCCAACTGGGCGATTCAATGTTTGGACTCGGCAAGTTGGCCCTACTCGGCGACTCCAAAGCTTGACTCGGCGAGTCCGAGCGTCAGACAGAGGATAATTCGGGATTTTGTTGCTGTTTTGTCTTGGATTGATACCTAAATCGTTTTATTATGTATAAATCCGAATTTTAACTTAATTTAATGATTATCCTTGACATAAATATAGATAATTTCAAATCTTTTAAATATTGATTATTTATATGATAAATATTGGACTATTTAAGATTATTTGGTAATTATCCAATGACTAAAAAATTAATTAGGTCAAATATAGATAATTATGAAATTAATTGTTTAATTTGAATTATTTGTTATTTGATCCCTATTGTTTTGAAAAGTTCAATTTTATCCCGAAGTTTTGAAATTTGAATTTTGTGATTAATAGTTTAATTTAGAAGAATTTAAATTTCAACCTCTAGAGTTTTACAAGTTTAAAATTCAACCTTATACTATTATATTATTAAAGGCTTAATAAATATATAAGTAAAATTAAAATGCTAGTCTCACCGTTAGTAGGCATCATTCACGAAGCCGTTCTATAAGGTGGGTATAAGGTTGCTGCCTATAAAATGGCGCTTAATGGGTGTACACTCACACCCACCGCCTGCTTGACCAGTGGAGGGTCGTTAGCTGAACGGGTAGGATAGGGTGACTCTCTCTCCTCATTAATAAGTATAATGAATCTATAAAGTAACTAAGCTATTTTATAAAATTCCCAATCTTAGTTACTTTAGGAAAAGTGAATTGATGCAATCCCATGAAATTGCACTTTGCACCATTGCTAAGAAGTTAGTGGAGCGTGTGTGGTTTACCAGCACACTAATGGGTTCTAAGCAAAGGTGGCAAAGGGTGATTCATTGTTTATCATAGTTCGATGGAGCGTGTGTGGTTTACCGGCACACCGAATAGATGATTGTAACAATGAAGGCACCATGTAGATTTGCATGGTAATTCACACCCGCTTTGTGATCCTCGGTATCCCAGTCACAAACTAGAGGGGCATATCGAGATTTAAACATGCCATTGAAGAGTTAAATGAATCTCTAAAATCTAGGAATTCTCAATAAAACTTAAAGTAATGTTTTCGTGGAGAAGAATTAGTGAATCGTCATTCACTTACCTCCAAATTATTTGCATGATTGGATTACGGCATCCCTTTTCTAATATGTAAATAATGCTATTGGGTCCTAGCCCTAATTTTTCATTTTGGGTGTTTAATTAGGGATCCAATTCTAATCAAACTTTGTCCTTTCTATTTGTAGATGTCGAACGCAAACAAAGTTGTTGCTAACTCATTCATGTTAATGAGTCTTTGCCAAAAGGTGACCTTCAATGGTACGGACTTTAGCGAATGGATAAGATACATTCGCACCATTTCATGCTACGAGGACAAAGAGTATTTCCTCGACGAAAAGCTCGAGAAGGTCAACCCGTAAATCGCTACTCCCGAAGAGATGGATGTCTTTGAGACACACGAACGTGATGCAACGAAAGTCCATTGCATCATGATAGCCACTATGAACCAAGAATTCCAAAAGTCCTATGAGGACATGTATCCCTATGAAATGCATCAAGACTTGATGGAGAGGTACCACCAAAGCGCGAGGCAAGAGTGCTACGAGATCATCACTAACATGATCACCGCTAAGATGGGAAATGGAGAATCATTGACTGTGCACTTGCAAAAGATGCAACGATATGTTGATCGTCTTTGCAAGTTAAATGTTAACTTTGGGGAGGATTTGGCCATCGACATTGTTCTTCATTCCTTGCCTTCATACTACAACCAATTTAGGATGACCTGCCACATGAACAAGGAAGAGGTCACCCTAAGCAAACTCCAAGGACTCCTAAGGACTGCTGAGAGCAACCTGAAGGACAAGTCTGTTGCACCAACTCCCGCACCAACCGTTGCTCCTGTTTTGGCTATAGGGTAGGGAAGGGGAAAGAAGAGGAAGGCTCCATCAAAGAGCCACCGCAAGGGAAAGTCCCAAGATGGTTCCTCTTCTACTGGGACCAAAGTTGATCCCGCTAAGCCCCACCCTAACCCGAAGGAGGCAGAGTGTCATCATTGCCACAAAATAGGGCATTGGAAGAGAAGCTGCCCGGAATATCTGCAAGCCATCAAGGATGGAAAGATCAAGCCATCTTTTGCAGGTATATACACAATTAAATCTAGTAATTCATCTCACACTATTTCTTGGGTTCTTGATACAGGATGTGGTTACCACATTTGTTCTGATTTGCAGGGACTAAGAAGAGATAGAGATGTGGAGCAAGGAAGAATAAATCTAATCATGGGAAACGGAAGATCGTCGCATGTCACCAAGATTGGAGTGTATTCTTTAGTGCTTAGTAATGGATTAAGTCTAGATTTAAATACTTGTTGCTACTCGCCAGATATGGCAAGAAACATCATTTCATTTCATGGTTTGTTTAGACAAGGATTTAGATATTCGTTTAATAATATGAATGTTTCTATTTATGCTTATCTAAATGGTGTTTTATACTTTGAAGCAATGCCTTGTAATGGAATTTATGAGACTGTTATGGTTGTAGATAACCTAGGAAATGATGTGTTGTGTATATATTCTTCCAATAGTATGGACAAAGCATCTTTGTGGCATTGTCGTCTTGGACATGTCAACAAGAAGCGCATAGCCCAACTCCAAAAGGATGGAGTGCTGGAGTCTTTTGACCTTACGGAAGATGACACGTGTGAGTCTTGTTTACTTGGAAAGATGACCAATTCACCCTTCACTGGCACTTGTGAGAGGGGTGAGGGTTTATTGGATCTCATACATACTGATGTATATGGACCCTTTAGATCCACCACAAAGGATGGAAACCGCTTCTACGTGACTTTCACCGATGATTATAGTAGATATGGGTATATTTACTTAATCAAGCATAAGTCTGAAACGTTTGAAAAGTTCAAAGAGTTCAAGAATGAAGTGGAGAATCAATTGGGCAGGAAAATCAAGATGCTTCGATCCGATCGAGGAGGAGAGTACCTAAGTCTTGAATTCCACGACTATCTCAAGGAATGTGGAATAGTTTCACAATTGACGCCACCTAGGACACCGCAGTTGAATGGTGTGGCAGAAAGGCGCAATCGAACCTTGTTAGACCTGGTTCGTTCTATGATGAGTCGTGCTTCACTACCTATCTCATTTTGGGGGTATGCCTTAGAGACTGCCGCCCATATCCTTAACCGAGTCCCTACAAAGAAGGTTGCCAAAACACCTCACGAGATGTGGACAGGGAAAGCTCCCTCGATGGCACATATCAAGGTTTGGGGTTGTGAAGTTTTCGTAAGACGAGAAACTCATGACAAGCTCGAACCTCGTAGTGAGCGATGTATTTTCATTGGCTACCCGCAGAAATCCTTTAGATATCTCTTCTATAGACCGAGTGACAATGTTTTCTTCGTTGCGAGGAGAGGGGTTTTCCGAGAGAGAGAGAGAGAACTCATAAGCCAAGGAGACATTGGGAGGCAGATCGATCTTGAAGAGATTCAAGAGTCGAATGACGAAGGAACCTCTACCACTGGCGCTCAACCCGAGGAGGAAACTCTGGTTGAACCAATTGACGAGTCATTACCTCTTAGATGTTCCGAAAGAGTTAGAGTTCAACCCCAGTTGTATGGTTTTCATATTACTACCGAAGGGGACACGTATATTAGTGATAGTACACTAATAAATCTAGATGAACCTAATTGCTATAAGGAAGCCATGGCAGGCCCAGAGTCTGAAAAATGGAAAGAGGAAATGGACAACAAGATTTAGTCCATGTATGACAAGCAAGTTTGGAATTTGGTTCACAATGTGCCCGGACGTAAGAAGGTTGTGTGCAAATGGATCTTCAAGAAGAAGACCAACATGGGTAGGAATGTGCACACGTACAAGGCATGATTGGTTGCGAAGGGCTTTACTCAAACTCCCGGAGTTTACTATGATGAGACCTTCTCACCAGTTGTGAAGATAAAATCTATTAGGGTGATGCTAGCTATTGCCATATTTCATGATTATGAGATATGGCAAATGGATGTCAAGACCGCTTTCCTTAATGGGAAGTTGGCTGAGGATGTTTACATGGCTCAGCCAGAGGGTTTTGTCTATCAGAAGCATCCAAATAGAGTGTGCAAGCTTGAGAAGTCCATTTATGGACTTAAGCAAGCGTCTCGCAGATGGAATCTTTGCTTTGATGAGAAAGTCAAAGAGTTTGGATTTGTACGAAGCGAAGATGAATCATGTGTATATGTCAAAGCCAGCGGGAGCATAGTTAGCTTTCTTGTTTTGCATGTCGATGACATACTACTCATAGGAAACAACATCCCGACTCTGCAGGAAGTAAAGTCCTGGCTCGGGAAGTGCTTCGCTATGAAGGACCTCGGAGAGGCTTCCTATATTTTGGGAATAAGGATAGTGAGAGAAAGAAGTAAGAGACTAATAGGACTTAGTCAGAATACTTACTTAGATAAGGTACTAAAACGTTTTAGTATGGAGAACTCGAAGAAGGGAGAACTACCGATACAGAGTAATACCAAGTTGAGTAAGACTCAAAGTCCGAGTACCGAAGCCGAAATAGCTAAGATGAGCCGAGTACCTTACGCTTCCGTAGTTGGCTCGATCATGTATGCTATGACTTGTACTCATCCTGATGTGGCCTTTGCTTTGAGCATGGTCAGTAGATATCAAGGGAATCCTGGTAGAGCGCATTGGATTGCGGTCAAGTACATCCTTAAGTACCTTCGGAGGACCAAGGAATGGTTTCTAGTCCTTGGAGGGAGTGATGACTTAAAGGTGTGAGGGTATAGTGACGCCAGTTTCCAAACCGACAGGGACAACTACCGTTCACAGTCGGGATGGGTCTTTACCCTTAATGGAGGAGCAGTACTTGGAAAATTTCCAAACAGGAAACTATAGCTGATTCAATGTTCGAATCAGAGTACATTGCAGCGAGCGAAGCGTCAAAGGAGGAAATATGGTTGAAGAACTTCATTGGCGATCTTGGAGTTGTGCCTTCCATAAAGGAGCCCATGGAAATTTTCTATGTTAATGAAGGAACGGTTGCCTTGACCAAGGAACCGAGGGATCATGGTAGATCTCGGCATATCGACAGAAAATATCACTTTATTAGGCATCGAGTAGAAGGACACCTCATGGTTAAGAGGATATCATCAGAAGATAACCCAGCAGATCCGCTTACGAAGGGACTGAGCAGGGTTAAGCCCTTGCAGCATGCTAGGAGTATTGGGCTGAAGGATGATATTAGTTTAGATTAGATAGTATTAGAAACGTGTAATAGATAAATGTAATTGACATTTGATGATTAAATAAAGGAGTATTATTTATAAATAAAGTTACCGTCTTATGTTAATTGTTTAGCTATTGTTTCACTTTGCATGTTTTGACTTCCATAATAATTAAGTTTATTAAGAATAATCAAATTATTCAAACTGTCCACAATCGTTCATATGTTGGAAGTAGGTGTGAATGAAGATTGTCATGAATTGGTGTGTAGATTGTCTAAATGGTATTATACATAGCAAAGGTTTGCTGCAACATTCATGAGTGCTTATGAACAAGTTTTGAGCATTAGAATAAACCCGCGCTTGCTGGAATCATTTTGGAGTGATCGCAAGACGATAATATCATATGGTCTTAAAACCTAGATATATGGTTTATTATTTACTAATTGGTTGTACATTGATAATGCGAAACCGCATCAGTAAATTGATGTCATAAAACTCATTGTTGTGTATAGTCGGTTAGTCGATAAGTAAGTGCATATAAGTCGAAGTTTATCTGTTACTTTTATCCTAAGAGGGTAAAAGCGATATCACGACCGCTCGATGATTTGATTTGACTTATGTGTCGGGCCCAGTCAGGACTGAATTGATGTGTTCAATTAAGTTCTATGTCAAATGAATCTGAGATCGAGAAAATTAGTTGTTGGACGACAAGTGTGATAATCGTCTGCACGATATCAAAACAGAGGACTGTACGATCCCTTATCTAAAGGCCAGGTTACTAATAAGATCAGAGTTGACAGCGTCTTTGGGAGCTACGATTGCTAATCAGATTGTGTTTGCGTTTATAGTTACTAGAATTATCCAAGTGGGAGACTATTGGATTAGTGTCTAAGGCTGTAACTATATTTGGTAAGTACTTGACCCGGTTATGCATGATCCTTTTGGGCTGCCTTCACCATAGCAACTTGACAGGGTGATTTAGAGAGAAGAGATATTATTATTAATGTATTATAAGAATAATATGTTAAAGGAATAATAATATTATTTGATTAATATAAGTCATAAATTAATTAGGAATTAATTTAGTGACTTAAAGAGATTAATTGAATAAAGGGGTATAAATTGTCAAATGTGTGAAAGTTGTATTTTGAGCTAAGAACCCTTATGGATATGGGTTGGACGATTTTAGGGATGTGGATCACCTAGAAATCGTCCAAGGCCTTATCTAGAAGAGGATTTGGATTGCTTTGTGGCTAAGTTATCCAATTAGGGTTTTAGGGTGAAACCCTAGGATCTCACAGTATAAATAGACCCATAGGGTTGAGGAAATCGGCTACCCTTGTGATTGGAGTAACCCTAGAGCCGATTTCCCTCTTCCTCATCTCTCTCAAATCATCTTCTTGCTAGTTGGTGTTTGTAAGCCATTAGAGGAGTGACATTTGTGACTCTAAGCTCCAAGAAGAAGAAGGTTTTCAAGCAAGTAACTCAAGGTATTATTCTAGATCTGTTTTCATATGTTTTAATTGTTATTTTACATTAGATCTAGCCATGAAAGTCTTGGATATGTTGCATGTTCAATTAGTGAAACCTAGATCCAAGCTATAGGGTTGTATGTGCACATAGGGAAAGTTCTTATGTCCAAAACCCATCAGTTATAATAGATGTATATATTATCATATAATTTAAAATAATCAATATATTATATCAATTTAGCATACAAATTATTATATCAAATTTAACAACAATATTGTTATATTTAAAAAGAACATATATTTACCAATATTTCAATTATACAGGTGTTTCTGCGCAACGCGCAGACATTCTTCTAGTATATATATATATATATATATATATATAGAGAGAGAGAGAGAGAGAGAGAGAGAAAAAAATGATCAATTGTGAATGGGTAAAAGGTTGCGAATACGAGAACGAATGTGGACCGATCATCCGATAAGGACATAAATGGTATTTTACAATGTAATTAAATATGGATAACTTATGTATAATTAATAAATTCCTACAAATATGGAATGTAACCTTAGTAATTAATTTTTCCCCAAATATTAGGAATAAATATAATATATTTGTAATTAACAAACTCAATAAAAATACCATTTTAACATTATTTTAATAAAAACGATTTTTAATATATAATATTTTTTTCTATCAAAATAATTAAAACATTTTTTTTCTTATACTATTTCATTCATGTGATTTCATTCATAAATGAATATAAAACGTAATCAATTTTATAATTTTACTGGATTAGTTTTTTTAACTATATTGTTCTAGAGATGAAAAATAGAAATACAATTATAAGGATATATTTTATAGTTGTAAATATAAAAAGAATATAACACAATGTAATGATAAAAAAAAAATACAATAAAATTGTAATCTAGAATAAATAAAACACAATGTAAATATAACTAAAAGTAAATTTGTAATGATACATAAATAAATGGCACCATATATATATATATATATATATATATATATATATATATATATATATATATATATATATATATATATATATATATATATATATATATATATATATATATATATATATACTACATTTGTAATCGTAAATAAATATATTACAAATTCCATAGAAAGAAAACTACAATGTAGTTTTAATTATAAATGATTAAATCACAATGTATTATATGTTTCTTGTGTTTTTTCTTAGGCTAAATCTTTTGACTTGAAATGACTACTTTGACATGAACTTGAAATGGTATGCTTTGACGTAAACTTATACACCTCCAACATTGCATCAGAAGGATCTTGATTTTACCTATATATTGCCAAATCATCATACTATATTTATAAATGAAGCATTTTTCCTTTCACCACGTCAGTTTGAAACTCCAAACTTTTCATATTTTCATATAATATACTTTTAACTCAAATATGTTATTAGTTGCAAATATTATCATAAATGAAAGACTTCTTAAATTATCAATAACTTCAATATATTGTTAAATGCATAACCTAAATTAATATATCAAACAAACTTAAAAATATATTGTAAAATTTAAAACCTAAAGTAAAATATCAAATAAAGTTTAAAAAAAAACTCAATGTATATTTTTTACAAGGAGTTAAAAGGAAAATATTAAATATAATAAATTTAAAAGAACATAAATCTAAAAGTAAATTTAACTAAAAGATCTCCAAAAACTATATTTTTATAATAAATGAATAAGTTGTTTTTGATTAATTTATACTAATAATAGTTAAAATAGCGTAAAGTTATAAATTGAATTATGTTACATCACAAACAATGATTGATAATTTGAATAATCATCATGATGAAATTAACGTCGTCAAGTTTTTTAAAGTTAATAAATCATAACATTAGTTAATTTAAATAGATGAGGAATATAATTAATTTTACACACATAAAGCATGAGTAGATACTTTTACATAATTCTATTTTAGTAAGTGTTATATTATCTATTGTTCAAATTAATTAATGACATAAATATTTTCAATAACATATGATTATTAAAAGGTTAACTAAATGTCTAAATGTAATAATAATTATTTTTTAGTTAATATAAATGACATAAATATTTTCAATGACATATGATTATTAAAAGGTTAACTAAATAATTTTATTTCGCGCAACGCGCGGATATTCGCCTAGTACAAAATAAATGAGTATTTTTATTTTGTATTTTATAATGTTTACAATCTATGACTGTGGTGAAAATAGGGTGTTACACATATGTCTCAAAACCATCATAATACAAATGTACTTAAAAATGTTTAAACTACAAACCGTAAACAGAAAGTGAGTTCCCCAAGAATACCACATACCATACAAATAGGGCCAACCCAATATGTAAATGGTCCCACCCTTAAATATAATCATGCAAATGGGCCCAACACAACATATAACAAATGTGTAACGCCCCAAAATTCAAGACTAAAAATTTCTTTTAATAAAACATTACTTTAAGCAAATTCATCATTTCAAAACATAAACAGAGTATTAGTTTCCAAAATACATGTTCGTTATCAGAGTAAACATTCCCAGGCTGTCTAAACTATGGTGTGTGTCATGCGATCACCCCGAGCTCTTCCCTCCGCTACCGAAAGTACCTGAAACCAAAACTGAAAACCGTAAGCACGAAGCTTAGTGAGTTTCCCACCCTACCACATACCATGCATAACCACATACTGCACATACTGGGCCACGCCCGCTATCCTGGGCCTCGCCCCTACCTCGGGCCTCGCCCCTACCTCGGGCCTCGCCCGCTACAACAGCCCCGCCGCTCCAGGCCCCGCCTGGCTTCGAGCCCCGCTCGGATATAGATCTGTTTCACTTAGGCCTCGCCTGTTACAAGGCCTCGCCCACTAACATATAATAGCACGTAAACATATCACATCACATCACATAAGCTCAACATATACTAACGGATCTTGTCCTAAGGCCTCGCCTATATCTGGGCCCCTCCCTTGTCCTGCTACTGATGAGTCATGGAACCCCGTCCATACTCCTGCTGATAGTGAGGTACAGGCCCAGCCCACCCTCACTCCTTCCCTAACTTCGGCCTCGCCCCTGATCTGCTGCTACTGAGATGTGGAACACCATCCACACTCTGCTATTGGTGAGATACGGGACCTCACCCACACTCACCTCCCTACCAGGCATATACAGGTATCACACAGACAACAAGTATAAACTATCACATAAACCATTCCTTGGGCACCCCCCCTCTGTCATTGGACCTCGTCCCAAATATCATACTAGCATACTGTGCCTAGGGCTAACCCCCGGGTCTTCTACTCAAAACTACATGGGCCGGCGTTGTGGCCGTAGACCCATTCATATAAAGGGAAACTCACTTGCACTGGCTGAACTTGCTGATGATCCCACTAGCCGCTGCCCGGCAACTCTCTGAACTCCGGCTCCACCCGCTCCCCGAGCTACCAATAACAATGCAACATTGAGTCTAACTGACCCCCGAAAGACTACCAAGTCAACTCTGGTCAAAGTCAAAGTCCTTGTCAAAGTCAACCTTCCAGGTCAACCCTACTCGTCGAGTCACCCTACTGACTCGCCGAGTTCATAAGTTCAGAGTCCTTCCACTCGCGACTCTACTCGCCGAGTCAGTCCATGACTCGCCGAGTCTACCGATTTCCGAGTCCTGACCTGTCCAACTCGCCGAGTCTCTAATCGACTCACTGATTCGAGTCTAAACTCGAAGGGTTTGGGGTTTCGCGACCTGACTCGCCGAGTCCAAGAACAGACTCGCCGAGTCCAAGACAACCTTCAACAGACTCATCGAGTTGTTCATCCATGTAACGACCAAAATTTCAAAACAATTAAAACTTTTCAAAAACCACACATTTTAATAACGTTGTTACAAAAGGTTTTCAATACATTATTTAACAGAGTATTTTTCCCAGGTTCAAATCATAAAACACCAACGCGGGAAATGGTACGATCACGCCTTTGCCTTGCCACAGAATCCTGAGAACCTGAAACATAAAACCATAACTGTAAGCCCAAAAGCTTAGTGAAATACCCCCAAAAATACCAACCACAAATACGCCCTTCCAGGCCACGACCTTCCGGTCCAAAACATATCGCCTTCCGGCCCATAACATATTTCCTTCCGGCCCATAACACATCGCCTTCCGGCCCATAACATATCGCCTTCCGGCCCATAACATATCGCCTTCCAGCCCATAACACATCGCCTTCCGGCCCATAACATAACAGCATACATAACATAACAGAACATAGGACAACCTTACATATCGGGTCAAACCCCAGGCCAAGCAACTGTGCACATATCATATAATCACTCAACAGGTCACAGTCAGCAAATCGATCAACATATCACATAACATATCATTACCCTAACCAAGATACCGGACTAACCGATCACTAGCATAACATCACCCTATGAATCAGTCAACATACTAATTACACACATACGCCTTTCCAGGCCACGACCTTCCGGTCCACATAGCAATGCCTTCCGGCCCATAACATGTAATGCCTTCCGGCCCACAACATATAATGCCTTCCGACCCATAACGTAATGCCTTCCGGCCCATATTCCGCAATATCATAACAATAAACACTACTCAGATTTCCATCCGATAAAGGGTCGGCCTTGGCACCGTAGACCCCGTTGATATAGTGAGGATAAATCACCTCGCTATTGCCGACACTCTGAACCGAAGAAGCAGACTCTCGAATCACCAACTCACCGCAAATCCCGAACTAACCATCATCACAAAATAAACATAGGGTCAATCATACTTTCACCTATCGGGCGAAAACCAAAGTCCCAATCTCATACAAAATCCCACATTGGCCCAACTTACCAAATTGGGCCCGCCTCACCAAATGAGCCTAGATCCAATATTCATAATATTAATTGGACCCAAAATACTCCATTCATAATATCTAGACTTGGCCCAAACACCACAACCCACAAATGGCCCAACACAAAGGCCCAACAGGAAGTCCACAGGAGGAGTACGCGGGGCGTACTCTCCTTGGTACGCGGGGTGTACTGCATAGATCGCCAAAAGAAAACGGGACACAGGTCCGCTACGCGGGGCGTACTCGAAGGTTACGCAAGGCGTAACTGCGAGGTCCATTAAGCCTTTCTAACCTCTTAATGGCTTAAGCTCTTAAGCCCAAACTTCAGATCCAAAGGTCAAATATGATTAGAATTCATAAAGTCTCAGACTTTACCACTTGGGACGTCCTTAAGCCCTTAATCTAAGGTCTTAACCCATTAAGACCTATATAACTCATACATGGAATAACTACAGCCCTTGGGACCACATTTTTATCACTCATGACCTCTCCAAAGGTCTGAAAGGACAGATAATCTTGACCAAATCGAGCTATACAACAAGGAGAGGACTTTTGGGACAAGGATGGAGACAAAGCTTCAAAATACATAGATCTATGCCATAAGAAGGTCAAGCAAGAAACTTTATACCTTAAACCAGCTCCAAAGGGTGGTATTTCTTCAGATCCACAAGTTCCACATGTTCTTCTTCTTCTTTGAAAACTTCCCTTTTCTCCTTCAAGCCCTTCTTTTGCCAATACAAGCTTCTCAAGGTCAAACACACTCAAACATGGAGGGAATATGAGATTAGGGTTTCTCTGAGGTTGAAGATGAGCTTATGGAGGTTGAGGGGTGAACCATCATGTTCCTTATATAGTGGCTGACCCTAAAAATAGGGTTTGGGGTTTCTTAGAGTACACTGGGCGTACCTCCCTGGTACACTGGGCGTACTCACTCGGCTACCCGAAATCATTCGACCCATTACGCTGGGCGTATGTCCAGCTTACGGTGGGTGTACCCAGCCACCTCTCAAAATCCGAATCATGCATGCATGCCATTCATGCATGGGACAATCTCCTTCTCATTACACAAAAGGGCTATGAACAACGTTCAACTTCAAAACACCTCAATTCCTCTAATCTAAACCCGCTCCCAAATAACTTCACATTCATGCGAGGGCAACGAGAAGCCCAATACCACTAACACATAAACCCGTCCGAAACCTTCTCGGATGAAGCTCATTTCTCGAAAGGGACCAGAATTACCCTTCCTCTTAAATCTCAGGGACTTATAATCGAACACTCGAAGAACGGGGTGTTACAATTCTCCCCACTTAAATTAGGCTTCATCCTCGAAGCCTGCAGCAACTCTAATTCAGAACTTTCCCTGCAATGCACTAGCTGGCACTAACCAAACCAGGTCTCTCAAGGTACAACCATCGACACCTGAAACTCACTTCCTCCTTTCTTGCGGTGTTCTGACCACCGTCTCAAGCCGGGCACCGACTGTACCCTCTGATAATCACACTCAACAACCAAGAATTACCCATGAAGCATCACTGCCCCAAATCCCAACAAGCACTCGACCCATAAGGGCTAGAAAGCCATGAACCATCGGATCCCCGATCCGAATCCCACTCTATCCATTCCGCGGCGACGGACAGACCCGTTCTCTCTCTCCGAGCAACTCTCACGAGTTCCCTTCTTGCAACCGCATACATATGCTGAACTAGCTCTAACACCCTCAGGTTTGGAAAACCTGACACACTGATAATATCCTCTAACACCCCCCCAGGATGAACCACTACTACATATCCAATACCCTGATCAGAATCACACTGAGAGCCCAAGACTCTCTCCCTGCATCCTTTCCGAGTCTTTTGGCTCTACATCTGCGGAATTCCTCCCGCGTTCTCAGCAGACATCCCATCATGATGTTATCCCATACCATCATCGCAATCGCGCTACTCAATGACCACTGTCGGACCACTCCGATCATAACTCTACACTGCCGCTTTCACTTCCGTGAATTTACTCTTCCTCTCGGAGCTACACTCCTCTCTCTTTCTCCTCACCAAGGAGATCCACTTGGCTGCCTTGTCACCACGACAAGTGCCACGGTGCTCGCCCTACGCTACACCACCTTAGCGTGTCCGCTAACCATCCAACACACTTACTCTGACTCTCCTCGCAGGGACTCTCAAGCCCATGCACTATCTCAACTAAACAAGATCACTACCCGGGGCCAGACCTTCCAATGCAATCACACTGCAGCATGCACAATCCGCAATCTCAAACTGATCCAACAATACCAGCAGAGTCTCCAGCATGACTGGACCGACTCACATAACACATATTAGCCACTCGAGGCTATATCTCTGTGGGTCTATACACCCAAACTCTGTGAACCCTCAGGTTCTAACTCTGGGAACCTTCCGGTTCCAAGTCTATAAACATGCACAACATAAATCCCATAGAATTAATGCCGTACAACACATCACGTACATAAAGTATACAAATACTCTAGGTCTGTATCCCACCCCGCATGCCCGACACTCGCTCCTATCAGCCTGCACTCTGGGCTGACAAATCACTGCGGAATCCCAACAGGTAAGCACCCTCAAATACTCATCGATCTCCCGGAGAATTCTCCAATTCTCCCCCCACTTAAAGCACTGACTAACAACCACCGGTCGCCATTTATGACCTTCCAGAACAACCCCGCACAAAGAGAACACTTACACACTGACTGCTTCCCACAAGCATAAGCAACCCTCAGCAAAACACATCTCCTCACTGATCAATCCGTTCAAAAAGAATCCGATCTCCAATTATCCACTCCACGACTGCAGATGCTACCCGACATTCAACCCAATGCCGCATCTCCAATAATAACCCTCACGAAAGATAACCAACGATAGCACAAACACCAAACTATAACCATACCAAACCCTCAGGGAACAACGGATACCAAAACGAAAACCCGAAACCCAAATCCATAACCAAAAACTCCAACCCGCAAAACGCCGAATACCGCATCGTAAACCACACAAAGATACCAGCACAAACAATACACCGCAATAATCGAAAGATAAGAAGACATCAAGAAAGAAACATACCCGCAGCTGCATCCAACACTGCTCTGACCTCCTTTGCCGCATGTTGATAAGCACGACCCTGAGCCCCCCGGGGGCTCCGCTCCACCCTGACCTCCACCTGAAATCCTCAAAGTGGCCGGTGCTGGAGCCTGCACCGATCCTGCAGAAAGCTGTGGACAGTTGACCCTCAAATGTCCAACCTGACGACAATGGTAACAAATCCTCAAATCCCGAACCGGCACTGACTGCCGACAATCCAGCACATAGTGCCCCTCGTTTCCGCACTTGCGGCATGCACCACCGGACCAACAAACTCCGGTGTGACCCCTCCCACACTTCCCACAAGTGTGGCCGCTCCGATCCCCCACTCTAACATCAACGGTCCTGGACCGTTTCGGCGCCGGCTGCGACTGCATCGGAGCCTGCCTCAACTCACGCGGCTGCAACTCAACCTCTAACTCACGCCGCCTGGCGGCCTCCTGCAACTCCAACAAGGTCTCGCACCTCTGCGCAGACACGAACTGTCTGATATCCCCCTTGAGCATACTCAGATATCGGGACATCTGAGCCTGCTCTGAAGCGAACTCAGGGCAAAACATCGCCCTATCAGTGAACATCCTGGTGATCTCAGTCACCGACTCCGAATCTTGCTTCAGCTCAAGGAACTCCCGAGCCAATCTTTCCCTCTCATCCTGCGGAACATAGCGAGTGATGAACATCTCTCTGAACTGATCCCATGAAACCGCAGCCCTCTACGCATCTGAATATGACCCCGTGGTCAATCTCCACCAATCCTTCGCCCCGAGCCTCAACAGGTTCAGAGCACACCTCACCCTCTGATCAGCAGGGCATAAACACGTGAGGAAACACCCCTCTACGTCTGATAACCATCTCATAGCAACAATTGGGTCCTGAACTCCATCGAATGTGGGAGGCTTCGTATAATAGAAGTCCCGATACTGAAAACCCCGACTAGCTCCTCCCCCTGCCGCTGCTACAGCCACTGTAGCCGCCACCGCAGCCGTCTCTGCGAGAGCCGCATAGCGCTCAACAAAATACTCAACCATGGCGGTCTTGATTGACCCAAACAGTTCCGGCAACTCAGCCCGGAACAATGCAGCAACCTCATCATGCAGGATCTCGCGAATCCTCGCATCCAACTCGCTCGTGCTCATCTGATTGATAACCCCAGACGGCACCGATCCACCCGGAACTCGCTCTCTAGCTCCCGATCCTGATCCGGATCCACTCTCATCATGCCTCGGAATCTCCATACTGGAAAACACCATAACAAATTTCAGACTCATCCCACAAACCTGGGATCCAACTCTCTCAACCCAACCCTAGAGATCATGGTTTCCCTGATACGCGTATGGGTCCTGTGCTTTCAGTAGTACGGGCCCATACTACCTTCCACACCTACCCATATTTGTATGAAGTACTACCACAATACCCTAGAAAACATGCATAACAACTATCAACCCTCACCACTAGAGGAACACTGAGAATCTCCCATAAGGGACCCTAGGCTACAGGCATCACAAATCAGGCAACATTATCATGAAATCCTGAAGATCCTTAGCCTAACTCTAGCATGCTGTTCTATCAAAGCTCAATAAAACAAGTGTCATGAATGGTAAATTTGGGGTTACTTACTGGCTCCGGCTGATCGTACCTCCGCGTCCCCCCCTATTACTTAATCTGAAAACCATTTTAATTTCTCTTTTAAAACCTTCCTCGATTTGAGACTGGAGTTACACGAGTGTTCCTCCAATTCACTCAAACCAAGGCTCTGATACCAACTTGTAACGACCAAAATTTCAAAACAATTAAAACTTTTCAAAAACCACACATTTTAATAACGTTGTTACAAAAGGTTTTCAATACATTATTTAACAGAGTATTTTTCCCAGGTTCAAATCATAAAACACCAACGCGGGAAACGGTACGATCACGCCTTTGCCTTGCCACAGACTCCTGAGAACCTGAAACATAAAACCACAAGTGTAAGCCCAAAAGCTTAGTGAGATACCCCCAAAAATACCAACCACAAATACGCCCTTCCAGGCCACGACCTTCCGGTCCAAAACATATCGCCTTCCGGCCCATAACATATTGCCTTCCGGCCCATAACACATCGCCTTCCGGCCCATAACATATCGCCTTCCGGCCCATAACACATCGCCTTCCGGCCCATAACATAACAGCATACATAACATAACAGAACAGAACATAGGAGAGCCTTACATATCGGGTCAAACCCCAGGCCAAGCAACTGTGCACATATCATATAATCACTCAACAGGTCACAGTCAGCAAATCGATCAACATATCACATAACATATCATTACCCTAACCAAGATACCGGACTAACCGGTCACTAGCATAACATCACCCTATGAATCAGTCAACATACTAATTACACACATACGCCTTTCCAGGCCACGACCTTCCGGTCCACATAGCAATTCCTTCCGGCCCATAACATGTAATGCCTTCCGGCCCACAAAATATAATGCCTTCCAACCCATAACGTAATGCCTTCCGGCCCATATTCCGCAATATCATAACAATAAACACTACTCAGATTTCCATCCGATAAAGGGTCGGCCTTGGCACCGTAGACCCCGTTGATATAGTGAGGATAAATCACCTCGCTATTGCCGACACTCTGAACCGAAGAAGCAGACTCTCGAATCACCAACTCACTGCAAATCCCGAACTAACCATCATCACAAAATAAACATAGGGTCAATCATACTTTCACCTATCGGGCCAAAACCAAAGTCCCAATCTCATACAAAATCCCACATTGGCCCAATTTACCAAATTGGGCCCGCCTCACCAAATGAGCCTAGATCCAATATTCATAATATTAATTGGACCCAAAATACTCCATTCATAATATCCAGACTTGGCCCAAATACCACAACCCACAAATGGCCCAACACAAAGGCCCAACAGGAAGTCCACAGGAGGAGTACGCGGGGCGTACTGCATAGATCGCCAAAAGAAAACGGGACACAGGTCCGCTACGCGGGGCGTACTCGAAGGTTACGCAGGGCGTAACTGCGAGGTCCATTAAGCCTTTCTAACCTCTTAATGGCTTAAGCTCTTAAGCCCAAACTTCAGATCCAAAGGTCAAATATGATTAGAATTCATAAAGTCTCAGACTTTACCACTTGGGACGTCCTTAAGCCCTTAATCTAAGGTCTTAACCCATTAAGACCTATATAACTCATACATGGAATAACTACAGCCCTTGGGACCACATTTTTATCACTCATGACCTCTCCAAAGGTCTGAAAGGACAGATAATCTTGACCAAATCGAGCTATACAACAAGGAGAGGACTTTTGGGACAAGGATGGAGACAAAGCTTCAAAATACATAGATCTATGCCATAAGAAGGTCAAGCAAGAAACTTTATACCTTAAACCAGCTCCAAAGGGTGGTATTTCTTCAGATCCACAAGTTCCACATGTTCTTCTTCTTCTTTGACAACTTCCCTTTTCTCCTTTAAGCCCTTCTTTTGCCAATACAAGCTTCTCAAGGTCAAACACACTCAAACATGGAGGGAATACGAGATTAGGGTTTCTCTGAGGTTGAAGATGAGCTTATGGAGGCTGAGGGGTGAACCATCATGTTCCTTATATAGTGGTTGACCCTAAAAATAGGGTTTGGGGTTTCTGAGAGTACGTTGGGCGTACCTCCCTGGTACGCTGGGCGTACTCACTCGGCTACCCGAAATCATTCGACCCATTACGCTGGGCGTACGTCTAGCTTACGCTGGGCGTACCCAGCTACCTCTCAAAATCCGAATCATGCATGCATGCCATTCATGCATGGGATCATCTCCTTCTCATTTCACAAAAGGGCTATGAACAACGTTCAACTTCAAAACACCTCAACTCCTCTAATCTAAACCCGCTCCCAAATAACTTCACATTCATGCGAGGGCAACGAGAAGCCCAATACCACTAACACATAAACTCGTCCGAAACCTTCTCGGAGGAAGCTCATTTCTCGAAAGGGACCAGAATTACCCTTCCTCTTAAATCACAAGGACTTATAATCGAACACTCGAAGAACGGGGTGTTACAATCCAACTCGCCGAGTTCCTGCCCAACATCATCTGACTCGACGAGTTGTTCATCCCACTCGTCGAGTTTCTCCAAATCTTCATGCTACTCGCCGAGTCCACTCAAAGGACTCGCTGAGTCCATTCAGCTCTCCAAACACGCAGAGGACTTTTGAGTCATGCAGGGACTCCAAACCATAGATCCATACTTCCAAAGCTCAATCCCCACGTAATGTTGTAAACTTTACGTATAACTAAAGAGATCTAGGCTCAAAACATACTAGGGTTTGGTTTAAGGACAAAAGGGATTCACCAACTACTCATCTTCTGATGCTTTATGACATATTGGACCATCCCAACACTAGATCTGAAGTGGCAACAACATATCTAAGCCCCTAACTCGAATTGGGTCTCAATCAATCATAAAACCCCCAAATCTCATAACAAAATAGATCTAGATGCAAAGAAGGGAAAATGGCAGCTTAATACCTCCAAGATGAACACAAACTGAAGTAGATCTCGGATATACACCTTTCCTTTGAAGCAACCTTCTTGATCTTCAAGTTCCTTTCCAAAATTTCCTTCCTCCAAAGCTATTTCTCTCAAATGATGGAAGCTCACACGAAAACTAGGGTTTACAGGTTCTCTAGGATGATATGGAGGCTGAGGGAGGGACATAACACCCTTTATATAGGATACAACTCCCGGAATTAGGGTTTTCCTCGCACAGACCAGACTCGCCGAGTCTCCTTGGCCGACTCGCCGAGTCGGTCACTTACTCCTTGACCCGGATCCCGCTCGGACTCGCCGAGTTCCTCCTTGGACTCGCCGAGTCTCCCCTTAAAATTAGGCTTTTTCTTTCCTTTCTTGGCCTTCAAAACTTTGGGTGTTACAAAATGGGCCCAACCTAACATACACATAAATGGGCCCAACACAAGATATAATAAATGGCCCAGTCCAAAATACAATTAAAGATATAATAAATGGTCCCAGCCTAACATACACATGTAAGAGTCACAAAGACAGCTATCATCCTACACAGTATAGTGAGAAGAGTCACATATCTCATGAAATCAGCCACACCACAGCTCAATGTCATACTACCGGCGCTATAACGCACTATCGAATCGAACAAGGTCCAACCTCAGTCTATGCTCTAAAACGATACATGACTAAAAGTCAACTTAAGTCAACGTCAACAAGTCCACGGTCAAATTCAACTGACCAAAGTTGAGTTCAGAGGGTCGCCACGTCGTGGCCTCCTATTAGTCACGTCATGGCCTAATAAAGACAAAACAAACACGTGATGCCCCAAGCGCCACACCATGAAACCCAATCGCCACGTTGTGGGAACTGGGTCAAAACAGCTTAAAGGGTTAATCCATTTTCCATTGGCCCAAAGGATTCCAAAGCTCATATCTATTTCTTCCCATGGTATTAATGGATACAGTTTCCAATTTAAGTCCTGAGACATCCCACTAATCCTAGACTGTAGTTACGATTTAATTGAGTATGTAATATGAGATTAGAGTCAAGAAAGAATTAAGAGCACAAGATCTAAATATAATCTGGTTGGCTCGATTATGCTTTCTGGAAAATAAAAATAAATATAGAGAGTACAAGTCGAATGAAAAAAGCTACCCTCTAACTCTAGTATTCATCCCACATATATAGGGATAAAGAAAGCGTACAAAAAATATAAAGGACTAAGACACTGAAGCTTCGAAAATAAACGCCTTTATAATAAACAAGCATACAAACAAACTTCAACACTAAAAATGACCTAGACAAACTTCGAAACCTCACAACATCTTTAGACCTCAACATTCTCCCCCTTTGTGAGAAGTGTTGAATCTAAGTCATCAACATCTAAGCAACTTGATTTATAACCCTACTAATTTTTGTATACAAGTTAACCAGCTTGCGAATTTCAGTAGTGCCACCTTCATTGTTCTTTGCACAACTATTCATTCGAACAATAATGTTTGTGTGATGAGGTGTGGTATATCTTTCAACATCATAAGCTTGAAACAAAAACTTCATAATATTCCCCTTCTTACTCTACCCATCAAACACAATCCTCAATGGCTTCAAACGAATCTCCCCATCTTTATAGCTCTTCAAACTAGCTTAGCTTTTCAACATTGATTGAGGCACAATGATTTGTTTACCAATAGCCAATGCTAATTTGACATCAGTTAAAGCAAGATATTCATAGTAATTGTCTATGACAACTTGATGTGATCAAATCCAATTAGGAAATCTTCTTTGCTTGTTAACTAAAGTTTTGAAAAGTCAGTCCCCTTCAAAATTCTTGCAACAAAAATCAAATCATGAACATTCAACAAAGGGAAGTCAGCAACAGAAAAATCGAAAGCAACATTACTTGCTTTGACAACATGCAAGTGATAATTCTGCAACATTCCTTCGAACATAACATCTTTGGAACTATTGAGAACTCGAACTATCTTGACCAACGACCAAATTTACTCTTCCCTTTTTCCGAGAACAACATGAAAACGGATCTTCAAGTGTTTGAATTCTTCTTTGTCTTCGAACTTTTCAGTAATCTGATATTGTTCTGCCATGAACATCATCTTGTTGATTGGAAAATCTAATTGATTAAAATCAAAATTTTCTGTGGCATAGCTCCTCTTGGGAGTTTTCTCAAAGTCATGTATTTCACCAGTTAAGACTTGAGCTTCAATGTATTCATAACAAAAATGATTTGAAGGATCTCCCTTATCAAGACCAGGAGGGTCATTAGCCCCTTGCTGAAGAATGCTTTGAATTTGTCTTTGTTTCTCCGTTTCTTTCTCAACATCAGCTTTCTTTTCTTTGGCAGTAGGTTATATAGAAACACCTTTCCCTTTGTTTTTCATCTCTTCTATTGATGGAGGTGTCTTCGATGAACTTAAACCCCCCCCCCCCCAACAGTAGAACCAATCACAATCCCTTTTATCAATAGCCTTGTTCTTGTTGTTGTTGAAGTAGTTGTAGTTGAAGTCTTTGGCAACGAAGTGCGAATTTGAGTAAAGATGACTTTCCCAACTACTTTCACATCATCATCTACTTTCGAAGAACCACTTCCTCCCATACTTGGCTTCGAACCCATGCCCATGCCAACACTTATCTTTTCTCCCCCTTACACCCCTATGTGAACAGGCGGGGCATCCATTGGCATTAAAGTAGCCAGTTTTGCAAGTGCAGCTAATTCATTGTGAATAATAGGTTACAACAAGCGAAACTTCTGATTTAAAAACTCAGGAGTAGATGACGAACTAGACTTCGAAATCAATTCCTTAAGAGTATTCAACAACTCTTCAGCTTTGTCAAAGCTCTGAACATCAAGTTTAGCCTTCTTATCAACCTTCGGAAGTGGTGAATGATAACACTTGACAACATTCATGACAACATCAGCGAGTATATCTACTTTGGTGTGTAGAGAAGAATAATCATGACTAATAGTTGTAACTTCCTTCGCCAAATCAACCCTTAGTTCTTCAATTTTCAAATTGACATCTTCACAAACCTTCTTGACATCAACAAATAAAAGATGCCTTTCTTTGGCCACATATTTCAACTCCTTAAGCTCATGACTGAAAGTCGAAGATTGAGATTTAACTCGATTCTCCTTATTATGGTCCAGAAGCTCCAATTCATGCCGTAAACGAAGCTGTTGAGCCTTGAGCATCACATCTACTTCAATCCCAGAAACATAGTTTCGACCCCCTGCATCAGCTTGAAGTTGTAACAGTGAATTAAGCTTCATGTTGAGAATCTTAAACTACTTCCCTAACATTAACATGTGATCAGGAATGTTTTCTTCTTCTTGATCAAATTCAATATATGCAAAAGTTCCCATAAACTCTCCATCTTTAGTGGTTTCATCTTCTTGAACAGTTCTAGGGCCTTTGGTGGATTGTGATGGAAACAATGAAGTGATGGGTTGATTCATGATGTTTTCAAAGGTTGGTGATTGAGTGGATTGAGGTAAGGTGAGAGGAATAGAAGTATGGAATGGTGGTAATGAAACAGTGGTGTCAATGGTAGATGTATCGAAGGAAGATGAAATAATAAGATGAGAAGTACCTTGGGTTTCTTTTGTCGACACTCCTTCACCCATATTGACATTTACGTCCATATTAGATACGTTCGTAGGCATGCCTGAAGTTCGAACCTCCTCAGAAACTGACTCAATAATCGAAACTTCGGGTGGTATGATAAATGTATGCTCAGGAGTGGATATCTTCGAAGTATCACCATGATTAGTGGTTATGTACACAGTAGATGTTTTCACAGAGCCACCAAGACCTCCAGTCTCCTTGAAATTTGACTTGAGTAGAGAGCCCCTCGTTGGTGATGGAATACCCATATTAACATCACGAAGTGGTGACTGACACTTACCACTTCCATCAAAATCTGACTCAGGAACAACTTCTTTCATATCATCCTCAATAACTTTCTTCTTCTTCTTCTTCTTCTTAGATATGTGTTTCGCCATATCTTCAGCTCTTCTCTTTTTGAATGCAGAAGACACCGGAGAAGGAATTTCACGAATAACAACGCCTTTGCTATTGAGTTGAGGCTTGCGAATATTTTTGGATTTCACACCTTTATCACTTGTCTTTTCTGGGGAATGACGAGGCCCGTGAGCCATTTTCTTCAAACGTTTAAGAACCATGGACTTCGAAGGCATAACTTCCTTGGCTGGAATAGACATGTCTTCGACAATTAGCTTAACAATTTTCTTTGCAACCTTCTTTGGAGAAACTATAACAACTTTTTCAACAGGCTCTGGACTAGGCTTCGAAGGACTAGTCTTTACTCCTTTTTTAGTTCCTTTACTCTTCTTGGATAGACCACCAGCTTCTTTTGAAAAAAATACTCCAGTTTGAATCGAAGGATTGATAGTGGTGAAATAAGCCACTAGAACTGGATTCATAGGTTCAACTCTGCGAAGCATAGCATCATGAATACGAGCAACCGTTGGAAACTCATACTGATTATCTTCCACTGTCTTTAGATGATGATACAAAGAAAATTAGGCCTTAGGTTCATCTTCAGGAACAACAACACCCTCATTTTCATACGCATACTACAAGATTAAACTCCAGTATCGAGCACACATAATCACATTCACCACATTTGTGTTGCTGATGCTCTTAACAAACTCATCCCATAATGGTGTCGCATAATCCACCTAGAGATCATAATAAATCCCTAGCATATATGTCCAATTTTGCCTTATCCAGTCCAACACTTCGACCCGTCAGGCATCGAAGGAAAATACCAAACAAGAAATTCCATATGCAAGGTAAAGAAGATTTCTTGAAATCACTTATCTTGGTTAAAGTTTGTTGATACCCCATTTCATTGAACATGTGAAGCACTTGTTCATTCAAGACTTCATAAAATGGGCCAACATTGGGAAGTTTCAGGATCTGAGCAAACACCTTATTTGTCAATGTGAACTTCTCAGTAGACAGTTGAAAAGTAACCACTTTGACTATCTTGTTGTACACCACAGTTGAACCAGCAATAGACAACCACGACATCGGAACAGAAAAAGATGCCGACAATGCCGTAGATAAAACCGAATGATTCAAAGCAACGATGAACATCTTCAATTCACCAGGATACTGAGTAACATCCGTTTGAACTCGGTAATTTGTGCTTTGAATCTTCATCAAAGTTTGAGAAGTAATGTCATATGTGGTTTGAGATTGATCAACTTTATCATGAACAACCACCATTGTTAGAGTTTTAAAAGAAGTTAAAGAACAGATCGTATTTGGGCAAGAAGATATTTGGGAAATCTTTTATCATGTAAATTTGGAAAGAGATAACACAAAACCCTTTTATACGTAAACCCCAATTTGAATTTGAAGTGGTTTGAGCATTAAATGCAATCCATGTGTCACCTTGAAAACCGAACCAGTAGTCGTAAAAGTAGCCACGTCTGAAAAGTGATGATCACTATTTCCTTAAAAATCGCAAGGTAACCAGAACGTCACATCAACCAGTCTGTTCGTTTTCCCCAAGAAGATAGGAACCGTTAGTAACCCTTCAATACTCGACCATAACAACTTGACCATCGACCACAGTGCTTCGTTCTCAAGCCATTAACCAACGGATCCAATGACTTCACACATCAAAATTTTAAGACCCTTCGCACATCGACCAACAGTCAACAATCTTCGAAATCAGATACTCGACTCCAAACCTAAAATGGTTCAGCCTTTGCTTTTTCATCACTGTTTCCCCAAAAATCAAATACCCTCATTCGCTTTCAAACTCCATAGCTTCCCATTCGTTATGAATCATTCCTCAAAACTTAGTCTTCGCTTTTTCAAACAACCAGCCATCGACCATTGTACATCAATACATACAGCAAGCCTTCAAAATTACATCCATCAGCCATTCGATTATCAAACAAAAATCAATTAACGAAAAGCAAACCAATAACCAACATCAGTCTTTGCTTTTTATATCAATTGACCATTCAATCACTAGTCTTCACATACGATCTCAAACGAACTTCGATTCCCAATATTAAACACATCTTCTTAGTCAATTTCAAAACTAATAGACCAACATTGACTAAAATTTGCATCGCAACTTCAATCGACTCAACTTTTCACTTTTAAAAACCATTGCCCATAGTGACTATCATCAATACCCAATCGATTCTTGACTCCAAATCAACACTTTAAAAACAAATAATCAACAACCAACGCCCATTTGACAATCGACCTAGACCAATCATCCAATTTCCAGACTTCTTTTTGGTTTTTAATCTAAAGCGAATCACCAACCATCGACTCCAAATCGAGTTCGATTCCAGTTTCACTTCGTCTCAGACTAATCAAATTCAACTATCAACCTCAAATCATCCCTTTGATTCAATATCAAAATATCAACATATCTAAATCCTGTTTCCAGTTTCAATGATTTTGACTTTTCTGCTTTGACTCTTCAAACCAACATCGATTCCATGTCAGTTCCGTTCATTTTTCAATCGACTCAAACCAAGTATAACAAAATGAAAATCATTTTTAGATTTTGCAATTGGTCTTGATTTCAAATCACAGTCGAAATCAATATTTACTCAAAACAATGACAATCGAAATCGATATACTATCGATTTTGCAACAAATCTTGACTCCAAATTATATTTAGATCTTGTGTTCTTAATTCTTTCTTGACTCTGATCTCATATTACATACTCAATTAAATCGTAACCACATTTGGTATCAGAAATGGATTCACTCAGTTTTGATCGGATTTTCTAAAGTTTTCAAAAGGTTTTGAGTCTCGTTCTATATTCAAAATATTCCGCTCTTTTGATTCTAAAAATCAACACAGATCATCTGTTTTGATTCGATCCTGCTTACGGTTTGTTAGATCGAGTATTTTGTGTTTGTTTTCTAGAAAATTTGTCAATTAAATCTCAATTTCTGAAGCTTTTCACATATTTCATCCGTACAACAAGGACAAACTTTAACATGAACACCATGACTTCATACTCTCATCTTATTGGTTCACCCACTAAAATTCCTATGTTGATTCCTAAGTTCTATGATCAATGGGCTGATCGTATGGAGGACTATTTGAATGGAATAGATGAGGATCTCTGGAAATGCATCATTGGTGATGTTCATCCTCCTACTACTGTACAAAGTGTTGAAACTGCTGCTACTAATCCAGATGTTGCTGAACATACTGAGAAACTACATAAAAATGAAAAGAAATGTATGTGTGAACTCTGTGGTGCTCTTCCACTAGTTGTATATAATTATGTACGTAACCGTAAAACCTCTAAGGGGATTTGGGATACACTGAAGGAGAAGTATCAAGGCAGTGAGAAAACAAAGATCAACTCAATCAAACAATGTTTGTTGGAGTTGGGAGAGTTTAAGCAGAAGGAAAGGTAATCCATTGAGCTATACAATGCATGTCTGAATGAACTCATACTCAAATCTAACAGATATGGAGTTACAAGGTCTTCAATGGAGTTCAATTTAACATATATCATGGGACTTCGCAATGAATGGAGAAATGCCAGCATTATGATAAAGACACAACAAAGTTTCGAATATTTTTCACTGAATGATCTCTACAATGTGTTAAATGCACATGAATCTGAAGTGAATGAGATTCTTGAGGAAGCAAGGATCAGTTTGGGTGGTCCTCTTGCTCTTGTGTTGAAGGTTACTAGAAGTGAGGTTGAGAAAGAAGTTACTGAGAAGGAAAATTCAGAAGATAAAGGCTTGATAGTCAATTCTGATGACGAGGCTGTGGTAGAGTTGCAAACAAGCCGAGCAGAGCTCGAGCCTGACCAGGCTCGAGCTTGGCTCGTTTAAATATTTATAGGCTTGAGCTCGAGCTCGGCTCGTTTCGAGCCTTGTGGTACAAAGCTCGAGATTGGCTCGTTAAGAATTATACGAGCTCGGGCTCTGTTTGGGCTCGGCTCGTATATAGTATACTCTAATTTCCTAAAATGGTATTTATTAAATTATTATTTATTTTAATATATAAAAATAAAAATACTTTTTTTATTATATATATGTGGGCTCGTTTAGGCTCGCGAGCCTAATCGGGCCAAGTAACAGAGGCTCGAGCTCGAGCTCGTTTAATAAACAAGCCTAATATTAAGCTCGAGCACATCTCAGGCTTGTTTAAAATCGATCTCGAGTCGAGCTTTTAACGATTCGATCTCAAGTAGCTCACGAGTAGCTTGGCTCGTTTGCACCCCTAGGCTGTGTCATTTTACTCAAACAATCAAGTGAAGAAATTCTCCAGAAAACCTTTTAATGCGAAGTCACGAGGAAATGAAGTGAAAGGAAGTTTCTATGGAAAGACTTTGAGTGAAGAAAAGAAGTTGGAGAAGAAGGATGTCAAGGTTGAAGATGCGAAGATGGAGAAAAAGCTTAAAGGTGATTCAGGATTTAACTGCCATTACTGTAATTGAGCAAATCACATGGCAAATGATTGTATGCTTAAGAAGAGGGATGAGAAGATGAATGGAGTTAAAGATGAAGCCTATTACGTTGAGAGGCTTGAAGAAGTGAGAACAAAGGCAAAGGGAATGACCTTAGTTGCGAAGGGAATGATTGATGAAGATGGGACATATCAAGTGTAGTCATCAAGCTCATATGATGATGAGATGCGGAATAATTCTCACGGAGCGATGTTCACAAGTTTCGAGGAAAAGATGATGACAAAGTCACTGAGAGGTGCTTTGTTTCGACATCTACTTACAAATCCCCCATGTCTTCGCATGTACGTTCTCTTCTTCAGTCTTTTAATATTACTTCTAATGCGTATAATTCAATTTTATCTGAGTTTGATGAAGCTATCACTTACATTAATAATCTGCTTATTT
This sequence comes from Lactuca serriola, assembly GCF_051521515.1. Classification (NCBI taxonomy): domain Eukaryota; kingdom Viridiplantae; phylum Streptophyta; class Magnoliopsida; order Asterales; family Asteraceae; genus Lactuca; species Lactuca serriola. The sequence continues at coordinate 277,216,466 of NC_136415.1, forward strand.
ATGCTAGTAGTGATGCCAAAAATTTGAATACACAACTACTAGAAACTCAGAGGATATTGGAGACCAAGAAAACCATGATAGATCAATTAGATTTACAATTGACTCATGTAATGTGTGACCGAGACAATATTTGATCTATAAATAAAGATTTTCATAAACAACGAAACATTTATTGTAACACAACAAAAAGATTGTATGCAAAATTAACTGCTTTACATCCTTCGTCTGATATTATCAAAGAACAACAAAGGAAACTTTTGTCCTTTTTAGCGTTCGAAAGGGAGAAAATAGATTCGACTTCCTATGACTGTGAAAAGAAAATTTCTGAATATGATAAGGTCCCAATACATTCTTATGCATATGGTATTGTGAAAATTGATGAATGTTTAGATGAAAATGATCTTGTTGATATTGTGAATGAGACCCTGACAAAAAATGAACAAATCAAAATTTTGAAAAGAACTAAAAATTCGACATCTAACTCTCAAAACAATTTTGCTAATATCGAAGATGATTCTGATGATATGAGTGAAACTGAGGCAGAGGACGTTGTTGACTGTTCTCAGTTATCTGTCATTAATGTCACTTCTCTAGTGAAGGCTAAAGAAAAATGTAATGATTCTTTGGTTAAAATTGACACTAACCAACCCTCGACTTCGAAAGTTCATGATCCGGACCATGTGACTATCGAAGATAGTTAAACAGACAGTGGCGATGATAATGATGATGTTTCAAAAGAAACACCTAAAACAAGAGTTGTTGATCGGGTCTATGAGGAAACTAAGAAGTTCGACAAAATAAAAAAGGGTCCTCATTATCTTGACACAAATACCGTTGTGTATCTAAACTTCAAATGCTCATATGAAATTGTCTTCCCAAATAAGGTGTTTGTTACCTCAGGAAATGGTGATAAAGTTAAACTTGAAATCAACAAAATTGTTGAAGAGGATAACAAGGAAGTTTCTAAAGAAGGATTTTTCTCAAACCAAAGCACTACAGAAAATAATCTCAACAAAAACTCATCTACTTTTCAAAGACAAAAACCTCAAAGAAAATGGGTTGTTAAAACTGTCAAACCAAAAGATGAAAAACAATCAAATGAAAAAGATTTTCAAAAGTTGAAAAGCAAGGATCAAAATTTCAAAGAACAAATTGAAAAGATTTCAAAAGAACAGGAAATTTCGATGACTAAAGCACGAAAGAAGGTTTATTGGAAAAATTTTGAGTCTCGAAAGAAACAAAGTGTTTTGACAAAGAAACCATCCGAAACAAGTGAGTCTAAATCAGTTTACACAAAATCTCAGAACAAGTCTTTTATTAAGAAATCACCCGTTCAATCTCAAAAGATTTGTCAAAAAGTCAATCTAAAAAAGATTTGTCAAAAAGTCAATCACAAAAAGATATTTCAAAAAGTCAACAACAAACTTTGTCATCCAATTCTAAACCAAATTTTCAGAACTCAAACAAAGAAAATTTTGTGAAAAATCAACAGTTAAAGAATTTTGTTCATCATTCTCAAAACAAAAGGTTTTCATAAAATAACTTTCAAAGAAATGGTTTTCAACCAAATGAACAAAAGACTTCTTCTCAATTTTCTAATCAAAGAAATTTTCGAATGTTCCACAAGCTTTTCAAAGATCTAATGTTGGTTATCAAAAACGGTTTCAAAATAGATTTCAATCACAAGTCAAATCTTATTTTCCAAAACAACAATTTGAAAAGTTAAATGTCAATCCAAAGAGAAACGTGATGTTTAAACCAACCCAACCTTAATTTCCCAATCCATCTTCATCCCATATATATATATATATATATATATATATATATATATATATATATATATATATATATATATATATATATATATATATATATATATATGGATAAGGAAAGCATACAAAAAATATAAGGGACTAAGACACTTAAGCTTCGAAACTAAATGCCCTTATAATAAACAAACATACAAACATACTTTGACACTAAAAATGCCCTAGACAAACTTCAACACCTCACAACATCTTTCGACCTCAACATAAACCTCAAATCTAATGTCCAAAAGGCAACTTAAGGCATGGGATTTAACCAAGAAGCACTTAATCCATGAAGTCCTCAGTCCAAAACTTCCAGAAGGGCTTTAGGGACCCTAATGATCTCTAAAAATGCAAACTTTATGGACATACATACCCCATGCATGTCCTCTCCTAAAATTAGGTCAAAAAAGTAAATATAACCTAGAATTCATACTAGGTTCCCAAATCACCACCATTTCTTAGATATGTAAGATATAATGCTCTAAGACATAGAGAAACCATAACGTTGAAAACTTTATCTCTTCAAACCATAATAATACATAAAAGGGACCATAATATGGCATGAAACCTAGATCTATAGAGAAAAATATCAAAAGATGGACACTCGAGGACTTACAAAGAGTCCATAAGATGCACACAAGTAAATGGGAGGTTTGTTTGTTGAATCAAGGCACCAACTATTCTTCATCTTCCTTCAAAACCACCAAGAACTTGCAAAATGAGCACACAACCTACAAAAGGGCTGGGGTTTGGATAATAAGTCGTTTAAAGGTGATGGAGGCTGAGGATGGATGTAACATCCCAAAAATCATGACCAAAAATTTCTTTTAAAAACATTACTAAACCATAGCATTAAATCATTTCAAACATACTAAAAAGGGTTATATGACAACTCAGAGTATTTTTCCCATAACACTTATTCATTTTATCAGAGTAAACATCATAGGCTAAACTTCTTAGTGTGTGCCATGTGATCATACCGAGCTTTTCTTTCTGCTATCGGAAGTACCTAAAACCAAAACTGAAAACCGTAAGCACGAAGCTGAATGAGTTCCCCAACCTACCACATACCATACATATCTATTGATTCAAACATGACATATACAACTGTGAGCACATAATCCCATATAGGGCCCCCGCCCCTACATTGGGCCTCGCCCGCCATCAGACCCCGTCCGTCATCAAGCCTCGCCTGGCATCAGGTCCTACCTGGCATCGAGCCTCGCACGGTATACAGATCTGTTTCCCTTAGGCCCCGTCTGTCTCAGGGCCTCGCCCGCCATACATATACATACGATCAAATAACATAATGAAACATACATAGACATTCCCTAACCGTACCCGGATCTAAGGCCTCTCCTAACTTGGGCCCCGCCCCTGGTCTGCTACTGAAGTAGTGGAACCCCGTCCACACTCCTACTAGTAGTGAGATACGAGCCCCCGCCCACACTTACATCCTTCCTACCACGGGCCTCACCCCTGTTCTGCTAATATCGAGATATGGAACCCCATCCAAACTAAGCTAGTGATGAGATATAGGACCTCGCCCACACTCACCTCCCTACCAGGCACATACAAGTATCACGAAGACAACAAGTATAATCTAACGCACTACATAAGAATCTTCCTCGGGAATACCCCAACATCGGACCCCCGACCCGGAAACATAGTATTATCTAACATACCTCAGGCTTACCCTGACATCGGACCCTAGGTCCGGAACCTATCGTACCAACACATGCAAGAATCACAAAGACCTCTAGCATCCTAACATTCCTTGGGCCTCGCCCGGCATCGGGTCGTAACCCGGAACATATGACAATAAGTGCCTAAGGCTAACCCCCTGGTCTTCATTCTATACATAAACATAAACATGAACATAATCATAATGGGTCGGCATTGTGGCCGTAGACCCATGCACATAGTGAGGAGACTCACCTCGCATTGCTGAAGATTTGTTGAACACTTCTGATTGCTAACAGGCACTTCTGAACTGCTGACCCTTCGGCTTCCCGAACTATCAATACCCAAACAACATTTAGACCATAATAATCTAAAAGTCAACCCTGGTCAACCTTGGTCAAAGTCAACCTCCAGTTGAATTGACTCGCCGAGTTGTTCTACCAACTCGTCGAGTCCATAACCCTACAACCCAATACATCCCTCGACTCAACTCGTCGAGTCTAGCAAGAACTCGACGGGTCCTCCTTCAACCATACAACCGGGACCATCTTCAACTGACTCGTCGAGTTCATCCTTGAACTCATCGAGTTCATCATCCACATATGTATGTGCTAGTCTGTGACTCGCCGAGTTGTATGGACAACTCGTCGAGTCCATCTTCATAACTAACGAGATTGCCTTAGAGTCTCCGAGTTCATCCTTGAACTCGTCGAGTACGATGAACTTCATGACCACCATGCACTCGGGCCGACTGAGTCCCTTTCCAAACTCAACTCATACCCTTAACAGAAGGGTTTTGGGGCAAGAACTGGCCTGACTCACCGAGTTCCACAACTGACTCGCCGAGTCTCTCTATGTCCAACACTAATCATATGATTTCAGACAAGCTCAAGGCATCCAAAACATAGATCTGGACCCAACCATTTGCTAACCATGCAAAGCTACAACCTTTTCCTCCATTCATGGCCTTTAGAGCTAAAAAGGCCAAAAGAACACTTCATATGCTTGCATAGGGATCCCTATGGAATAAAGCTTGCACCTTTATGCTATACCAACCCTTAATAGTGTTAGATATGAAAACACAAGCTCTTGGGACATCCATTCCTCTGATGCTATGGTACTTGGACTAAAAGCCCTCAAAATGAAAAAGAAGAGAGATCTACATGCATAATGATCAAGTTGGAAATTTTCTTACCAGAAAATGGAGAATACAAGAGGTTTCTGGATCTACTAGTCTCTTATTGAACCCCTAAGGCTTCTCCTTCTTCTTCAAGCCCCACAACACTCAAGAATGCTCACAAAGGCTCACAAACTCATGGGAGGCACTAGGGCTTCGTTCTGGAGTTGAGAGAGCATCAAGGAGGCTGATGAAGTGTTATAATGTTCTTTAAATAAGGTACACGACCCGCATTTAGGGTTTTCCTCAAACCTGACCAACTCGCCGAGTCAGTCCTCTGACTCGTCGAGTTGGCCACTTAACTCGCGACCCTATCCGCGCTCCTACTCGTTGAGTCACTCCGTCTACTCGACCAGTCCCTTCCTTAATTTGAGGTTTTCTTTCCTTTCTAGACCTCCTGAATTTGGGGTGTTACAACTCTCCCCCACTTAAACTAGACTTCGTCCTCGAAGTACACCACAGTCAACTACCTTACAATCCGCTTACAACTTTATGCTCTTTACCCATTAGGTCCGTCCCTGGAAATTTCATCCTCAGAATAATCCGATCATTACTACCTTCGAGTACAACACATTTACCCAACCGGTACTCCCAATGCACTTACACTGATACACATGGGGTTCACACCTTTTCCTTGCACTGCCACTGGCCTTTCCAAGGCAACATCCTATAAGCAACAATCTTTCTGATCTCTATCAAGAACAAATCTTCCGCAGAAACCGCAATCCTGACCACTCCCAGTGCCGACCATCACACCAACACTCACAAAATATCCCCTCATACGATGCTTCAATACTGAAAACTCCACCCAACGTGTGAATTCAAACCATCCTCCGAGATTATCTGATTCTGCGGTGAGAAACTTAGTATTACCCGTTCAGCTCACTGCTTTCTGCACCAAATACCTTATCATCATTCCTATCTGAAGTCCTGTCGACTCCCATCCGCCTTCCGGATGAACCGAGACCACTCTGGTCCCAACTTATCTACCATTACCCGAAATACCGGTCCCCCACCGGTTACCAGACGCAAGAACATTTCCTCAGTCGCTCCCAGCGACTCATGAAGATACCACGACTACCCGAACTGCTCTACCAATCCAGCCACTCTGGCTCTAGAAGATCTAGGATCCCCGATCCCTTACCTTACCCTAAGGTCTCTACCAGGTCCCACCTGTTGCGAAAAGAACACGGGCCTCGCCCACGGGTCCCACCCATCTATACTTCGGAGCGGCCTCTCCCACAGGTCTCACCTATACAGGCCCCCACCCACACTCCACGAACTAGGAGATACGGGCCCCCGCCCACACTCCGTTAACTAAGCTGCTAATGAATGCTACGGCTTACCCGCAGTCTTACATCACTTCCCTCACTGACTCGCGGCTAGGGAATGCTGCGACTACCTCGCAGCCTTATATCCCGACTAAAATCACACCTACCGAAGGCTCTCCGACCTGGTTTCCCCAAACTAGCAATCAACTATTCGCGAAGACGCGAACTCAAGGTTGGAAAGTTTCCCCAACTTCCAACCTTACTTCTCCTCAATCCAAACAGCCACTTGAGCTGCTTCCTTCCTCACCAAGACTACGGAACCACCCCAGTCTTGCACTTACTTCTGTCTCTGGCCCCACGAGTGGCTCTACCCCACTTCGATTCGTCTAGCTCCTCATAGCTCACAGCTTGAGAGAATTACCAATTCTCCCTACCATCCTCTGACCACTTCTACTGAAAACCTGAGCTTACCACAGCTAGGAATCTAACCGATTTATCCCCTAACGACACCTTCCCGAAACTAGCGAGACACTACCGATCCCCACACATGCATGCTACAGTTACTGCATCAAAAGTAACCTGCTCTAAAGGAGGCAACCTCCTATTATCATTCTAAAATCCAAGGTATGCAGATGGCATATAACTCAATCACAAGCAGGCCACAAAATTCCGAAATATCATTATCAATACCGATGCAGAACCATAACAATAAGATCATAACATAAGATGATAGGGAAATAAAAGGATATATGTACCTAACGCATCGGGCTGCTCATACCTCATCTGAAACCAACTGATACGCCCTGCTCCTTGCTGCAGGTGTCTCTGCCCTGCCCTGATGGTCGTCAGTGATCCTCAAGGTTGCCGGGGCAGGTGCTATCACCTGTCCTGATGAATGCAAACTCAGACATTAGGCCTTCTTGTGGCCCCTCTGGCTACAATGGAAACATATCAGGTCCGATCCCTGGGTGGTGGTAGCAGTACAATCCCTACTAAAATGACCCATTCGGCCGCACTTGAAGCAACCAGAATCACCATCGCTACCACTCCTACATGCACCCTCGTGCGTCCTGCCACACTTGCCACAACGGCCCCAGTCCTGAAGACCTCTCGATCTAGAATCTGATGTCTTGGGCCTCTTGCCCAATCCCATGGATATCTGAACCTCTGCCAACTTTCTCTTCCTTTCTGTCTCAAGATCAATCTCTCTTTCTCTGGCCCGAGCGATCATGTCTTCCAGCGTCTTGCAGCTGGAACGACTCACAAACTTGCTGATATCACTCCTTAACATCTCGTGGTACCCAGCCTTCTTCATCTCCTCATTCGCCTCATACTGTGGAACCATAAGGGCTCTCTCCCTAAATTTGGCGGTGATCTCCGCCATTGTCTCTGTAGTCTGATGCAAATCCTAAAACTCTCGGGCTAACTGTTACACCTCAATCACCAGTGCAAACTCAAATTTGAACCTGGACGAGAAATCGCTCCATGTCATCACGTCCAACACGACATCATCCCCGATAGCATGACCAACCTCCTCCCACCAATCACGCGCTCTGTCCTTCAGAAGACAGGAGGCGAGGCGAACCTTGTCCCCCTTGGGACACTGGCTAGAACGAAAAGCATTGGCGACATCAGCCAACCATCTGCCACTAGCAATGGGGTCCCTAGCCCCATGGTAGTCTGGAGCTCCACAAGCTCTGAACTCCCAGAATGTCAATGTACGCGCTCCCAACAAGGCCATCATCTCTGAGCGGAAGGCTCCAAGCCTCTCATTCAAAATCTCCAAGATGCCCTCCTTGACCGTGCCAAAGATCACAAGAGTCTGGTCTAGAATAATGCGCATAACCTTCGTTGATACAAACTCCCTCATCCGCTCCTCGGGCTGCTCGGTCCTTGAACCCGAGCCTGATCCCTCTCTGACACCTGACCCATCCACTAGTCCGTCTTGCAATGTCGCCATACTGAAAACATGCCATAACAATCATCAAAATAAACATCACTGCCAAGGGATCACACACACTCTACAAGTTCCCTGGTTTCATCTCATACCTTCTTGGTTCAAGTACGGATCCTATGATTTCAGTAGTATGGGCCCCTACTACCTTCCACATTTATCTGTACTTTTCTCAAGAATTGCCTCGATTACACCAAGTCCCTTTCACTGCTACTAACACTGCTCCCAACACTAATCTCATCCTAGGCTTTCCCTAGGGTATCCTCCAACTCACTCCATCCTCAGTTGTTGAAAGACTTCCCAGTAATGTCAACTAGCTACCTCATGAATATAGCCACATGCAACAGAGATCAGATAATCCTTCGAGTAAAAGACTCATCCCTAGAATGGTTGGACTCAGACAAGAGCTGAGCAATAGGGTCAAATCTATCACTATGAGATTATCCAGCCCGTTCCACATGTGACATAGCATATTCACTTAATAACTAGCTCACATTACTCAGGGTCCCACAAAGCACAAAGCAAACAACATTCAGACAATGGGAAAATAACTAACCACATAATCCAATCAAACTGCTCTATCCCTACACAAGAATTTGTACTAGCATGCAATTCATAAAGCTCATACACATATATCAGGCACATAAGGCATCCTTCCTAGATCCTTAGTCCTAATCTAGCATGCTGATCACATAATCATATCATAACATAAACTTGTATGGGTAATTTGGGAGAACTTACTTGAGCTCGGCTGATTGCATGCACCACACCCTTTTCTCTTTTCAAAGTTCTTATTCCTTTCCGAAATCCTTTTACTTTTAAAATTTCCTTTTTTTATAAAAAAAATGATTTTCTTTTGAAAATTTCCTTACCAAGTCCTCAGTTTGAGTTTAGTCACACCTGAGAGTGTGCCCGAATCCCTCAAACCAAGGCTCTGATACCAACTTGTAACATCCCAAAAATCATGACCAAAAATTTCTTTTAAAAACATTACTAAAGCATAACATTAAATCATTTCAAACATACTAAAAAGGGTTATATGAAAAATCAGAGTATTTTTTCCCAAAACACTTATTCATTTTATCAGAGTAAACATCCTATGCTAAACTTCTTGGTGTGTGCCATGCGTTCATCCCGAGCTCTTCTTTCCGCTATTGGATGTACCTGAAACCAAAACTAAAAACCGTAAGCACGAAGCTTAGTGAGTTCCCCAACCTACCACATACTATACATACATACTGATCCAAACATGCCATATACAACTGTGAGCACATAATCCCATATTGGGCCCCCTCCCCTGCATTGGTCCTCACCCGCCATCGGACCCCGTCCGTTATCAGGCCCCGCCTGGCATCAGGTCCCACCTGGCATCGAGCCCCGCTCGTTATACATATCTGTTTCCCTTAGGCCCAGTCTGTCTTTGGGCCTCACCCGCCATACACATACATACGATCAAATAACATACTGAAACATACATAGACATTTCCTAACCGTACCCGGATCTAAGGCCTCTCCTAACTTGGGCCTTGTCCCTGATCTGCTACTGATGTAGTGGAACCCCGTCCACACTCCTACTAGTAGTGAGATACGGGCCCCTGCCCACACTTACATCCTTCCTACCATGGGCCTTGCCCCTGTTCTGCTAATATCGAGATATAGAACCCCATCCATACTCAGCTAGTGATGAGATATGGGACCTCGCCCACACTCACCTCCCTACCAGGCACATACAAGTATCACGAAGACAACAAGTATAATCTAACGCACTACGTAAGAATCTTCCTCGGGAATACCCCAACATCGGACCCCCGACCCGGAAACATACTATTATCTAACATACCTCGGGCTTACCCCGACATCGGACCCTAGGTCCGGAACCTATCGTACCAACACATGCAAGAATCACAAAGACCTCTAGCATCCTAACATTCCTCGGGCCCCGCCCGGCATCGGGTCGTAACCCGGAACATATAACAATAAGTGCCTAAGGCCAACCCCCGGGTCTTCATTCTATACATAAATATAAACATGAACATAATCATAATGGGTCGGCATTGTGGCCGTAGACCCATGCACATAGTGAGGAGACTCACCTCGCACTGCTGAAGATTTGTTGAACACTTCTGACTTCTAACAGGCACTTCTGAACTGCTGACCCTTCGGCTTCCCGAACTATCAGTACCCAAACAACATTTAGACCATAATAATCCAAAAGTCAACTCTGGTCAAACTTGGTCAAAGTCAACCTCCAGTTGACTTGACTCGCCGAGTTGTTCTACCAACTCGTCGAGTCCATAACCCTACAACCCAATACATCCCTCGACTCAACTCGTCGAGTCTAGCAAGAACTTGACGGGTCCTCCTTCAAGCATACAATCGGGACCATCTTCAACCGACTCGCCGAGTTCATCATCCACATATGAATGTGCTAGTCTGTGACTTGCCGAGTTGTATGAACAACTCGTCGAGTCCATGTTCATAACTAAGGAGATTGCCTTAGAATCGCCGAGTTCTTCCTTGAACTCGTTGAGTACGATGAACTTCATGACCATCATGGACTCAGGTCGACTGAGTCCCTTTCCAAACTCAACTCATACCCTTAACAGAAGGGTTTTGGGGCAAGAACTAGCCTGACTCGCCGAGTCTCTCTATGTCCAACACTATTCAGACGATTTCAGACAAGCTCAAGGCATCCAAAACATAGATCTGGACCCAACTATCTCCTAACCATGCAAAGTTACCGCCTTTTTCCTCCATTCATGGCCTTTTGAGCTAAAAAGGCCAAAAGAACACTTCATATGCTTGCATGGGGATTCCTATGGCATAAAGCTTGCACCTTTATGCTATAACAACCCTTAATAGTGCTAGATCTGAAAACAGAAGGTCTTGGGACGTCCATTCCTCTCATGCCAGGGTTCTTTGACTAACCCCCCCCCCCCCAAAAAAAAATGAAAAAGAAGAGAGATCCACATGCATAATGATCAAGGTGGAAACTTTCTTACCAGAAAATGGAGGAGAATGCAAGAGGTTTCTGGATCTACTAGTCTCTTCTTGAACCCCCAAGGCTTCACCTTCTTCTTCAAGCCTCACAACACTCAAGAATGCTCACAAAGGCTCACAAACTCATGGGAGGCACTAGGGCTTCGTTTTGGAGTTGAGAGAGCATCAAGGAGGCTGATGAAGGGTTATAATGATCTTTAAATAGGGTACAAGACCCGCATTTAGGGTTTTCCCCAAACCTGACCAACTTGCAGAGTCAGTCCTCTGACTCGTCGAGTAGGTCACTTAACTCGCGACCCTATCTGCGCTCCTACTCGTCGAGTCACTCCATCTACTCGATGAGTCCCTTCCTTAATTTGAGGTTTTCTTTCCTTTCTAGACCCCCTGAATTCAGGGTGTTACAATAGAGGAAACCCTAGCCTTTACTTCCTTTAAATAGGGCTTAAAGTACAAAAATTAGGGGTTTGGCCCAAAATGGTCGCCACGACGTGGCCAACTTAGTGTCATGTCGTATGTGTTCCTATACAAAAAAAGTTTTAAAAAAAATTATATAGAAAATATAAGATTTTTTATGTGAAAATATGTTTTTTTTGTATAAATATGATTTTATAAAGAAAAAAACATATTGAAAACAAAATTTTGACAAAAATAATTACACCCGCCTACACGCAAGAAATAATTGTAGTAAAACCATAGATACAAGCTTGTAAGCTTTTCATGCATTCAAGTTTATAAATTTTGTTGAGTTTGGTCTTTCTACTAATGTGGGACTCATTACCATATTCATCTCTTTTTGCTAAATTTATTTTCAAATATCCTTCTTTGAGTATCGATATCTCATTCACATATACTTCATTTTGGACATATAATATATGGTTTTGAAGTCCTCGTGGAAATGAACACAAACCTACTTAGAATTAGTTATATATACAACATATGTATACATTTATATATATGTTCAAATTAGTAAAAATATAAATATTTATAGTTTTCCAACAATAGTATCTCTAATTTTTTTTATTTTTTTATTTTATTATTATTATTATTATTTTTTTAACATAAGACGTCAACATTTGGCTGGTCACTTTTAAGCGGTGGAAACAGGCTTCTTATTCAACCAAAGTCTGCCATCCATTTATATATGATACCATGACCATCTCTGTATCTCTTCTTTCCACACGCATACCAAATCCGGAATTGGCAAATTTGGATTCCTAAATCTACTAAAACCTTCAATTACCATTCTACCGATCCTTAATTTCCTTGTCAAAACAGTTAATTTATGGTTATTGATCATCGTTAATTACAATTTTTTTGAATTATACATACATACAGACATATAAGTAGGATATCGGACTCCCAGTTTGTAAATTCGGATCGGTGTTCTTTAATCGATTGAGAATTTGGCGTTCTTGTGAACTGATTCTGCGCCATGGCGAGGAGAGAGAGAAATTGCAGATCATCATCGATCGGAAGGAGGAAAAGGAAGAAAAACTCGGTTAGTATCAACGGAAAAGGTAAATTAACGAAACGACGACGGTCGCAGCGGCGGCCGGTAGTCGGATCTCTTCCCGGCGATCTGTTGATTGATGTACTTGCTCGAGTCGCATCCTCTTCCTTTACGGATCTCTTCAATGCCAAATTATCGTAAGTTTCCATCTCTTTAACAAGCTGCATCACATTCACACACACACGCATCTATTTTTCCCCATTTCATATAATCTGTTCTGTTAATCGTTTAAATCTCCATCTTATTGATACATGCATCATGAATGTAGATTGTAGAACGTCTAGGTTTTAATTGCTTGCCATTAAGGTTACGCAAATGCATTTAGAAACATCCTCTTATATACATTGGACAAAGATTGTTCTATCTGTTTTCCTTACTTGATTTCATGATGAATTTCCAATTTTGTGTGGGATAAAGAATTTACTCTGAGATCATTATGATTACCATTTTCATCACGAAAATTGGGGCAAGAAGTCTTGTTTTCTTTAGGCAAATGTCATAAAGTATGACACTTTGATAAATCCAGGCAATTTACCTTTTAGCCTAAAATAAGTTACTCTTTTCGTTTTGGGCAACTTACCTTAGTTCATTATGTTGATGTATCCAGTTAAAATAGGTTGTTATTTTCTTTAAAAGAATTCAAACAAAAATCGGTTGATATTTTACGCAACTTATTACTACATGACAATAATTTTTAAAAGAACAATAATATTTTATCAAATAGGGTTTTGCTTGATTATTGGAATGGCATGCAATTATGCAAATACAATACATTATTATTATTTGGTAGAATTTTTAAAATCATATATCCTAATGAGACAAATATTGAAAGTACAATGTTTTAATTGGATATATTTTTCTAAGAAGATATTCTGATACAAAAAATTTAAAGTACAATAGTAATAAAAAACGAAAGTACTATACTATGTACATTGCTATTTATTGCACTCAATCTTAATGTATCTCTAGATGGTATGAATAATTATAATTGTTTGATTCTAGTCCATGGTTTCTAACCATGTCACCATTATATTCAAATAAAAATGTTTTGATTTGACACATTCTAATACAAATATTTACCTATTTAAAAAAAAAACACCATTTACATATTGGTATGTATAATAGAAAAACTATTGAAAAAGAAAGATGAGACTACTACATTTAGTTTTGTGATCTTAAAAAGGTAAATAAATTTGTGATGCATAATTATTTTGGGATAAGTACGCCATCCAACTATTGTGGGGACAAGCAATAATGTGATTTCTTTCCCCCTTTCATTCATTGTTTTTGTGTCCTTGTGGGACCACGGATGGATACATGACAAACAAGTGAAGAAAATGTCATCTTAGTTAGCAAATGGGAATTTTCTTCTATTCTTGGACCTATCTAACCATGTGCAACTTCCTTCTATAAAATATCTATAATTTTTTTTCCTATTATTTTTAAAAGGAAAAATGACAATACAACCCTCAAATTTTAAAGCACGCTGTAATTTTTTTCGGAAAGTTTTCCACTGAGATCAATGGCGGAGCCAAAAATTTTTATATGTGGGTACAAACATTATCAATAAATATTCTGTGTAGTTATCATATCTGGGGCATTAAAAAACATGATATAATCTTTTTAGTTGGGGGGGGGGGGGGGGGGTACAATAACGTAGAACTTGTTTATAAATTTTTTTTTTGATATACCTAAAATAATTTTTTTGGAGGTGCTATAGTACCCCTAACGCCCCATCTGGCTACGCCACTGAGATTTTGCACTGTGTCCGCACCTGGATAAAATTACAATTTATTTTTCATTATTTAGTTGTAGGGAATTTCTTGGAGCAGCAGAAGACGAATCAATCTTTCAACATGTTTCAATTGACAAGTTTCCCGTAATTCATTGGTTTCCTCCGAGTAATGAACTGCTTTCATTCCTAAATCGTTGCATCGATTTAGGGAACCCTGAGGCAATGTTCAGACAAGGAATGGTACGTACCATTAACACATGTTATTGTTTAACTCCTCGATTATTTAATTGTACTTAATAGATCATTAAACATCTAATATGTTCTTAATTATTCCATTTCCATCAATTTTAAGTGGATAAACCGATATTAAATCCCACATGGCGTCTACTTGACATTCCGTGGGGAAAATTGGTTTACATTATATCCATGTGGAACTGACTAAACTTTTTTAGTGTTTCTCGAAATTTATGTTGGATGAAAACGAAATAATTTTGATGTCTAATAAAATAAAATATTAATATTATTCGTTTATCAATTAAAACAATAGTAAGTTTTAATAAAACTAACAATATATTACATAATTCTCCCCTTTGGTTTAGGGTAATTTCTTTTTTCGTCCCTATCTTTTTTTTTTCTTCTCGGATGTTGTGCTTTTAGTCGTTGAAATCCGTAAAATGACTCTTTTGCCATTTGAATTTTAAAGATAGAATTCTTCAGTCTTGCGAGGATAGAAACAGGGCTCGAGTACTTGAAAAGGGCAACTGAGAAAGGTCATGTGGAGGCGACATATGTTTATGGTATGATTATGCTCTCTAGAGGTGGTCAATCAAGTCAACAAGGCTTGAATATCTTAAACTCAATGAAGGTATCAAGATCCAATTATTTAAAAATACGCGAGTGTCGTGCTAAAATTAAAGCAATTATAAGAGAAATGTGGATCAATAATTCAATTTCATTAAATGAGGTTGGGTGCAAATGTGAAGATAGAAACAATATTAGAAAAAGAAAATTTGACGATGAAGACGACGTTATTGGATGTGATGCTTGTGGGTGGTATCGTGAGGTCATCTCCTTTTGTAAAATAGTAGATGGTGTCGTTTAGGAGGGTATTCAATTTGCATATTTTTTCCGCCACCTACAAATATTAAATTATTTGATATATATGTGTGTATGTACATAGTTTTATATTGTTTAGGTTTGTATAATTAACATTCAATGTAATATGGATAGAAATATGATTGTTTTAGAGGTAAATTGTTTGATATGATGTATTAGGATTGTAGATTCTTATCTTCTTTCTTGTTAGTTGTCACTAAACATTTAATTAACATACACATGTTTTAAAGTAGTATCTAATTGTGAAACTTGAATCGCTTATGATATTGAAGTATCAAAAATTTTAACTCAAAATATTAGGTGCATTTTTGTTGCTTGAAATTATAAAATTTACTTTTGATATTTGGTAATACTTGTAAGATAATAGATTGTTTCATTCATAAATAGTGAGGTTAAATCTCATATAAATAAGGTTACATAAAAGACCTAATATAAACCCTAAAGGGTTTGGGCGTAAACGCTAATCACTAACATCTCTCTGCAGTTTGATCGGGAGGGGACGATTAAACTAAAAAAAAAAGCATAAAACATAACATAAATGAAGACAGCGACAACGGCAGTGGCCGAGCTATAACAATGACGTCTAACAACTGCTTGTCGGAGAAGGAGAGAGAAGAAGCGACGGTCAGCAACAGTTCCTTTGTATAAGAAGAGAGGAGCGACGTTGACGATAACGGTCATGCAACCGGTGACAGAGGGATCCGGAGAAAGGTAGCGAGAAAGAAAGAGGGCTCGAGCTGCGGCGGACGGAGCCAATACCGGCGACTACAAGATAAAGAAAGAAATGATTGCAGATCAGAGGCTGCCCGGCAGAGAAGGTGCCATCGGAGAGAGGCAACCGCAACATCAGAAGGGGCTAAATCGGAAAAGAGATATGAAGAAGTGGCTAGCCGAGAAGGAGGCGGAAGGTAAGGAGGTAGAAGTAGACGAGGCAGTAGAAGAAGCCGATGAAAGGGCTCTAGTTTGGTGCCATTCGGTTGTTTTATTATTTAGGCGAAGAAGAGTAGAAACAGAAAAATAAGGAACATAATGATGACATTTCCAACGACTATTAGAAAAGGTAGTCGGATGTGTAGGGCGGTGGCTACAGGTTTTGGTCAGAAGTAAGGTTTTAACCTAGAGCTCTAATACAATGTAAGATAATAAATTGTTTCATTTATAAATAGTAATGTTAAACCTCATATAAATAACTTGATATAAACCCTAATCACTAACAATAGTTTGTAATTTTAATCATTTTAATAAAATATGAGGGAAAAAAACCTATCATGCACCCTCATGATGGTTCATGTACATGTCTTTGGACTTATCACATATAAGATAAAGTTAAATAATACTAACAATATTTTGGATAAGATAAAGTTAAATAATACTAACAATATTTTGGATATTTTGAATGCGTAAGATTTGAAATTTGTATCTTTTTTATGTAATTTCGTTTTTGAAGAATTACTAAGCAAAAAACTTCTCGATTTTGCATCATACCCTTCTATCGACTACTTCTAGTTAAGGCCGTGGGATTTGAACTTACCTATGGGGCCTAACAAGTTGAATGATGATGTAGTTTTATATGTGATCCCTAGCTATGTTTGGCAATCGACCTGCTTACGAAAAAGGCAACTAATAATAAAAAGCTATAAAAGCTGGTGGATAGTTGTTTTATAAGTCCAACTTATAAGCTGGTTGTGATATGTGACATATAAACAAATGATTCAATATTACAAGACAAATACAAAATACATTTTATTAAATTAAATGATTTTTTTGCATGTAGTATCATACTGGCAATATTATTACTGAATTTCTCAAATATCATGGCATGAATCTCGATTGTTATCATTGATTAAATCTTGAATGATTGTCTATTTTTCTTTTCTAGATATACAATCACTCAGTTGTTGAATAGTATCCAAAACCACATTCGTCGGAGTGGAAAGGATCGATGATTGATGTTCGAATGTTCGATCATACAATTGACACACCTTCTATGAATCATCCTAAGCCCCAAAAGCTACAACTACCTTGAATTTATTTAGAATTCTTAAATGATAAAATAGAAACACGATTTCTAAATTGTTTGAGATAATGAATCGATGAAACAATAATTTTTTTCACGAAATTTATCATAATATTTGGTTAAATGTGATATTTATCATACTTAGTGGGTGTTTGGGAAAGCTTTTGAAAGGAGTTTATTAGCTCTGTAGCTTTTCAAAAAACTAATAAGCTAAAAAAATGTGTGTATTTAAAAAGCGTTTTTTAAAACAGTTTTTTGGATAGGACAAATAAAGCTTATAAAAAGCTGGAAATTTCTAGCTTCTTAGCTTTTTAGCCATTTTATTCTTAAAAAATAGTTTTTCTTATTCAAACACTTTTTAAAAACATCTTTTCCTAAAAACCATAAACTAATAAGCATTTTTCTTAAAAATCACTTTTGTGATGAAAAAAGCTAACCCAAACACACCCTTAGGTTATGTTTGACGTACTAACTGAAAAACTAGTTGTTAGCTGAAAAACTAGCTGTTAAATAAAAAGTTAGCTGATAGCCGAAAAACTAGCTGATAAAAAAATAACGTTTGGTAAAACTAGCTGAAAAGCTAGCTGAAATATATACAATTACATAAAAGGACATATAAGGGTATGTGTCTCGATAATTAATTAAGGGGTATATTTGAATTTTTTTTAAAAAGCTCATAAAAAGCTAGTTTAAGTAGCTTTTCAAAAAACTAGCTTATAAGCTACTTTTTGGTTTACCAAACACAACGACATAAAAAAGCTCGAAAAATAACTAACTTATTAGTTAGCTGTGGCGCGCCAAATACAACCTTAATCTAATTAATATGTGTTTCCTTAATCTAATTAATATGTGTTATTTATGTGAAACACGTTTTACATAACTTTCATAGACTTTAGATTTTCTACCAGCTTCTAATACCTTCATAAAAACAATTTGTGATTTTTGAGATGGCATGGACCCGTGGTTTTTAAATTGTTGTGTACCTCCCTCACCATGTAAGGATGAAACATCTTTTTAACGAATATTTTGCTTGCTATTTTAAAAGGCATGATTGGAAGATCTGAGAATACAAAGAAAAAAGAAATAGGGGAATACATATTGGGAGTGAGTTTTTTATAATAATTAATAAAAATTATAATTTATAGAATTTAAAAAAATCAGCTTTTGTAAATTCAGTTTATGAACAACTTTTTAGTTTGGTAAAATCTTTTATAGTGCGAAAATATTCAAGTGACTAAAATAAAAGTGAACAACAACACAAACAAATTGACATACTTCTCTTATCATGAATAACTGGTACACAAAATATTTTTACATCAAAAGTTCAAAACCTCACTACAAATATCTCTCAACTATGTTAAACACTATATAACCTCTCTTAGTCTAATGATTAACACAAACGATTCACTACAACTAAGAACAAAGTGTAAATT
Organism: Lactuca serriola; assembly: GCF_051521515.1. Classification (NCBI taxonomy): domain Eukaryota; kingdom Viridiplantae; phylum Streptophyta; class Magnoliopsida; order Asterales; family Asteraceae; genus Lactuca; species Lactuca serriola. Next base: position 277,235,173 of record NC_136415.1, read on the forward strand.
GTAGAACATGTGAACAAATTAGTGTTTTTTCTGCAGAGAGAATACAAGTACTAAGAGACTGAATAAGAAACTCTAGTCTGTCTCTTGTTTATGTACCACCTAAAACTACGGCCTACACCCTAATAATTGACAACGATATAGACAGACCCGACCCGCACGGTAAGCAGGCAACCTGGGCGGTTGTCCAGAACTCATGTCTCTAAGGGATCCAAAATTCCTAGAATATATGGTATATATATCGAGAGAGAAAAAATCAACTCATCTAAAAATGCTAGAAAAATACATTTTTCTTTAAATTAATTGTTTTTATAATGTTGTGGCCATATTTTTATTTTTAATATTAATAATATATTTTATAACGGTTTGTTTATTTTCAACTTTAAGTGCTTTTTTTTTCGTCCTGAACCCACTATATCTTTGGAAAGACCGATCTGATCTCTCTCATCAATCATCATACGTGGGCCAAATCCATATGCTATCTTCCGCGGCAGCCACATATATAAATGACCCGGTTATCTTAAGTAGGCCCTAAAATTGCAATTACAAAGAGAGAAAACTCATAAACTTAAAAAAATAAAAAATAAGTTAAAAAAGATAAATATCATTTAAAAGATTCTTACCATACCTTGAAATTGATTATTTAGTTAAGTTTGTGTAAGTGATTAGAATTTAATTGAGATATATAATCTAACATGTGTCACTTACAAACAATAGACAACTTTGTTCACATGATGATAATTAAATATATGCACTACAAGAAATTCAGCCTTTAGTGGCGACACTGAGCTTTAGCGGCGACATATTAAAAAGTCGCCGCTAAAGCTCCGTGTCGCCGCTATTGGTGTCGTCGTTAAAGGCTGAATGACACCGATCCGCGTTTTTACTTTCTGATAGACACGAATCGTCCGATCGTGGTTCTAATCCAATGGCTAGAGTGGTCTTGGAACGCATAAACTCAATACCGGCGACATGTGTCGCCGGTAAAGACCTGCAAGTGTCGCCGCTAAAGACCGAATGACACTGATCCGCGTTTTGACGTTCTGGTAAACATGAATCGTCCGATCGTGGTTCTAATCCAATGGCTAGAGTGGTTTTGGAACGCATAAACTCAATACCGGCGACTTGCGTCGCCAGTAAAGACCTACAGGTGTCGCCGCTAAAGATCGAAAAATGACGCGGTAATAATTCCCTCCGAAGAGTCGCCGCTAAAGACGTATTGTCGCCGCTAAAGCTGAATTAGTCCCCGGTAAATGTGTCGCCGCTAAAGGTCGACGCAGTTAACCCCAAAAATTCATCTTCTTTTTCCTTTTGTTGTTCTGTTACTCTCCATTCGCTGTTGTTTTTTCTCTTCGGCATACATCATTGATTCCTCAATTAAGTCGTCAAGTAAGTGAGTGATAGACATTACTTACTTTCTGGTGACTGTGTACAATCGGCCATAAAGAAGATACCAGCGGAGAGAGCCATTTTCCGATGAGGACCATTTTTCCGGCGACACTGACCTTTTTCCGGGGACTGAGAGGTGTTTCCAAGTCAATTTCCGCTCCCTTTTCGGTTATAACATCGATTTTAAGCTTATTGTAGTGTTTAATTGCAAAAAATTGTCTATTTCAGTTTTGTTGATTGTGTTCCTAACCACCACTAGCGACTACCCCTACCACTAGACCATTTTTGTTGATCTCATCATCACAGGTTCTATTTACTTCTATTTATCGTGAAATTTGAGTTTAATTTCAAAATATATGTAGTTGTATCAATTATGTGAAAATTGTCATATATGTACATTTGATATTTGTATGTAAATCTATGTAAATGTGGTGTATATATGTCAATGTATGTGTGTTTGATATATATGTGGTATATGAGTATTTGGTATAAGTATGATGTTATTATACATATATATATATATATATATATATATATTGTGTGTGTGTGTGCGTGTGTGTGTGTGTGTGAAATTATGTGTATATATTTGGTATAAGTAGGATGTTATTATGTATGTATGTGAATGTATGTGTGTTTGTTGTGTATGTGGTATATGAATGAAAATTGTCATATATGTACATTTGATATTTGTATGTAAATCTATGTAAATGTGGGTTATATATGTCAATGTATGTGTGTTTGATATATATATGTGGTATATGAGTATTTGGTATAAGTATGATGTTATTATCTATATATATATATATATATATATGTGAAATTATGTGTATTTGGTATAAGTAGGATGTTATTATGTATGTATGTTGATTTGGTCATTTTGGTTTTTGGTGAGTATTTGGTAAAAGCTTTGGTATTTGAGTTTTTGTCCCATATGCAAGAAATAACAATGTATTTTGCTTTTTTGTCTTAGTTTAAAAATAACAATGTACTTTGGCGTCATAAAATGCATGTGGATTTGGTAATTGTGTTTTCGTCCCTAGTTGGAAAGTTAACTTATAATTTATATATGTTATTATTTATTATGTAGTTGGAAAATTTTCGGGCATTACTCAACGACCCGACATGTAGGGAAGAGCTTTATTCGTTTTTTCAATCGCAAAATAATCAAGGAGGAAATGATGGGAATGAAGATGATGATATGCAGGGAGGAGCTTTATTTGTATTTTATACTTGTCACACTTTGCTATTTGTTAGAATTGAAAAACTTACTTTGCTACTTGTTAGAATTATTAAACTTTTGGTTGTTTATTTTTGTATTAAATTAATTATAAGAGTATTTGGTATTTAATTTGATGTTGTTATGTAATATTTGGTATAGAATTAATTATAACAGTATTTGGAATAAATTATACCCAAAATTGCAAATATATAAAAAAAATGAAAAACGTTATTACCGGCGACACTATTACCGGCGACATGAGTATTACCGGCGACATTGTCTTTAGCGGCGACAGAGGCATTAGCGGCGACATTTGTCTTTAGCGGTGACTATCTGATCAATAGCGACTAAGTAGTAGCGACGACTTTTTACCGGCGATTTAGCGGCGACTTCTCGACCCTTTACCGGCGACTTTTGTCGCCGCTAATTGCTCATTTCCTTGTAGTGATGTTCTAGTTACTTCGGATTTCTGAAGTGAATATCATAGTCGATAGCTGTAAAGATGTATTTTATCATTTTGATTACAAGTTGAGTTAGTGATTCGGTAAAAGCTTTTAACTTGAAATAACTATGTACAAACATGAAATGTTTAGACATAGACACATAATAAATAAAAGGGTTAATCTCTATAATGACCAAAATATTACAACCGTTCAAATTGGAAAACTGTCACAAAATGAAATATTAAGCTTACAAAAGTAGATTTTCTGAAATGTATTCCGGTTGTAATTAATATTCTTAGCTATTAATTAACTGTAAATAAATAATTTACTATTTAAATCACTATTATTTGTTTCATCCATAACAATAATTTTCAGGTGTTTCGAGTAATTAATAAAGATATAAAGAATATTCCATGAGCACATGGTATAACTTTTAGATTGCTTATCGTGTTGTGTGTACTCAATTTGCTTTACGTAATGAAACTCTCTTTTTTATATATAACATGACACCACCTTCCTCTTAATATCTTAGACTTTTCTCACTTCAAAATATGTACTTTTTGCACCACCACCCAAATCAAAAAATATCCCCCCATTTCCATTCAATTCTTACCATTTTCGTTCTACCTTCAAGATCAAGACGCAAAATTCTTAGCCAATATCTTTGTATTTTGGTTCGTTCTGTGAGATTCGAATCTTGATCAACCTTCACAAGTGATTGTTTTTAATAAGATTTGATCCTTCAACCGTTTCTTAGTCCGATATTCGAACCTACAAGCTCCCTTTTCTCACCACCATGGAAACCCTAAATATTGATTCCTCATTACTTCCATATTTCACTCTCATGTATATTTCAATATATCTTATTGGCTACTCAACACTTTTTAAGAAATGGGATCCCAAGAAAAGGGTAGATGCTTCAAGTTGCTTAATCTCCTTAACTCATGGTACCCCAGTAGTCTTCCTATCAATCTATGCAAATTTCCTACACCCAGAAAAACCCTACCAACACTTTGCTGCCGAAAACACACCATTTCAAGCCTTTGTTCTTGACTTTAGCATTGCATACTTCTTCATAGACACCACACATTACTTAATCTTTATTCCCAAAGATTACTTGTTCATTGTCCACCATTTAGCGGTTCTTTATGTGTTCATAACATGTCGTTATGTGGTCGGTTATGGCGGTTATGCCATCCTCCTCCTCCTTGCACTAGCGGAGGTCACTAGCCTTTGTCAGAATATATGGAGCCTTGCTAAGTGCCGGAAAGATGAGGTGGCAGTGGCGGCATGGTTGTATAGTGGTTTATCTCCTTATTTTTATGGGTTTTATACGATGGTTAGAGGGGTGTTGGGGCCGTTGCTCGTGTATAAAATGGTGGTGTTTTACTGGAATGGTGGTGGTGATGGTGTGGTTCCGATGTGGGCTTGGGGTTCTTGGATGGTTGTGATTGTGAATGCTATTTTAATTAGTGTGTTGTGGGTGTCTAATCGTTGGGTTGAATTGTTTAAAGAAAGAAGCAAAATAAGGAAATTAATTTAAAGGTAGACCTTCAAAATTTGTGTTTTTGTGTATATATATATATATAAATGGTCCACCTTCAAAAATTGTGTTTTTTGTATATATATAAATGTTCAACTTGATACTAGTATGAAATAGGTGTATCATATGGGAAACACATGATATAATATGAATACCTAGTATATGCAATTGAAAGTTTGTACAAACAATGTCTTATTATTATTATTTTTTAATATTTTATCTATTTTAGTTATTTATTAACTTTCACTTCTTTCTCTTTCTATTTTTTTTATTTTTTATTTTTTTTAAACCAACGGAAATTATAAAAAGCCACAACCTAAAAGAAAAAAGATCAGGCTAAAACAACGAACAACTTACAAAATATCAAAAGAAAAACAAACCCAAAACTCCAATTTACAATTAATAAAATTATCCTTATGTTTTAACCAACAAACATAGTTTATTTAAATATTTGCACGAATGGTTCTCTGGTTTAGGGTAATTTGCATATTTGGTACTTAACTTATTTTTTTAACTCGGAAGGTCCCTATTATTTGTTTTTGCTATGCGCTTGGTCTCTATCTTACCTAAAAAACTATTTTTCTCTTGATTTTTTTTAATTTATTTAAATAAACACACCCCAACTTCATCCCCGTCACCTTACCTTACCTACCTCATCTGTAACATCCCAATTTTCAAGGCCAAAAATTTCATTTTCAAATAAATACTTCGCAAAATTGTTTACCAAAACATTACCAAAGTCAATGTCATTTTATAAAAACTATAACAACGTGTTCGGAAATCATAAGTAATATAAATCATAGTACAATCCCAAAAACTTAATGGGGAAAACATATGTGTGTGTGTGTGACGCGCTGCTACACCGTCGGCTCCTTCCCCTTAGACGAAGAGGTACCTGAAACAAAAAATGAAACTGTAAGCATAAAGCTTAGTGAGTTCCCCCATCATACCACATACCATACAATCACATAGCATACATACTGCCAGGTATTTATGGGGTGCCCGACCTACCCATGTCAAGCCATTCTGGGGTGCTGACCTACCCATGTCAAGCCATTATGGGGTGCTGACCTACCTATGTCAGGTCGTTCTGGGGTGCCGACTACCCTCCGGTCTATCTCAACCGTCATCAGGGACTATTTCACCCCTACCTCTATCATACAATAACAAAATATAATCATACGGTCAGACATATCTGGGGTACTGACCTACCCTTCGGTCCTAACGACCAAGTCAGGGAAAAACTATTCCCTGCTACTACCACTAACTCGCATAGCATATCACATAAGCATATCTCATAAGCATATCTCATAGGCATATCTCATAAGCATATCTCATAGGCATATCACATAAGCATATCTCGTAAGCATACAAGATAATTATCACAAAGACAATTATCTACCAATTACTCTTGTTGGTGGGCTGACATTGTGGCCTTAGACCCACCCCTACTGGAAGGTAACTCACCTCGAAGTCGTGTAGCGTCTGCACTGCCCTCGGTGTGAAAGTCGGCTCTCCTCGACTCCTCAATCCTTACATGACAACCCTTATAAGTTATCAATTTGTACCCACAACCCCTTCAAGGGTCAACTTGAATCCAAGTCAAAGTCAAATTCAAAGTTAAAACCTGGTCAAGTCAACTCTTTAGTTGACCAGAATCGTCGAGTTGGTCCGCCAACTCGTCGAGTCCCTTCGTCCACATAATACTACAAACCCGTCCCCACTCGTCGAGTCTATCAATAGCTCGATGAGTTCACCTTCAACAATACTTCAGTCAATCTTCAATCGACTCGATGAGTTCTTCCTTTCATCTTCAGCATATGAATGCATCCAGTCTATGACTCGCCGAGTTGTAAGAACAACTCGTCGAGTCCATTTTCAAATACTGGGAGATAGCCTCGGACTCGCCGAGTGTGTTCTAGCACTCGTCGAGTCCCATGATTTGCAGGTCCAAGGCAAAACCCTAGCAGGCTGTGTGTTCCTTCCACTCAACCAAAACCATTTCCAGAAGACGTTTTTGGGGAAAAGCATCTCGACTCGCCGAGTCACCCGAGTGACTCGTCGAGTCCCTCCTTGTCCAAAACTATACCGTTGATTTCAGTGGGACTTAATGCATCAAAATCATAGATCTGACTTCTTAGGGTCCCTTTTATATGTAAAGTCACGAACTTGATGTCCATGCATGGGGTTTTTGGCTAAAAAAACCATAAAAGATGGTCTACAAGATGCATGGGGTGTTTATGGCAACAAGGTGGGCACCTTTATGCCATAAAGATCCCCAATAACCCCAGAACTGAAGCACAAACTGACTTCCAATACCCATGCCTGAATACAACCTCTATAGGGCTTAGAAAGATGTAGAAAAAGGCCCAAAATCAAGATCTAGACAATGAATAGACAAGGTTTCAACTTTATACCCCTAATAAGCTGGAAATATGCTCAAAACTCTGGATCTTCTTGTTCCCCTTGATCTCACAAGCCTCCTACTCTTCTTTAAGCTTCAATCACACAAAGTAACACCACAAGGCTCAAGCACACACTAAAACAACTAGGGTTTCGAGTTAGGGTTTGCTCTGGACAATAGGGGCTAAGTTGAGGGGTTATAATGTGTTTAAATAGGGTGCAAACCCTCAATTTAGGGTTTCACTCAAATGGCGTCTACTCGCCGAGTCAGTCTCCCGACTCGCCGAGTAGACTACTTAAACTTCCCGTGGATCACGACTCTACTCGACGAGTTGGGCCTCCAACTCGTCAAGTCCCAGAGAAAAACATAATAATTACTTGAATTAAAGGCATACCAGGAATCAGTTGTTACAAATCTCCCTCACTTATCTTAGAATTCGTCCTTGAAGCCTGCTGCTCGGTCCTGAAAAAGCTCAGGGTAATGCTCCCTCATCTCGTCCTCCGGTTCCCAGGTCCATTCCGATCCCTTGCGGTGCCGCCACTGCACCTTAACCAGCTCCAATATCTTGTTCCTCAGATCCTTCGGTTTTCTGTCAAGGATTGCCACTGGCCGCTCGATGTAATTCAGGCTTTCATCCACCTGAATATCCTCTAATGACACTACTGCAGAATTGTCCACCAGACACTTCCGCAACTGGGAGACATGAAAAGTGCTATGTATCTGGCTGAGTTCGGCCGGCAAATCCAACCTATATGCCACCTTGCCCACCCGGGCTACAACCCTGAAGGGTCCAATATACCTGGGGCCCAGCTTGCCCCGCTTCCTGAATCGAATGACGCCCTTCGAAGGCGACACTTTCAGGAGCACCATATCCCCGACCTGGAACTCTAGATCCGATCGACGCTTGTCGGTATAACTTTTCTGCCGACCCTGAGCAGTGTGAAGCCTGCTCCGAACTTTCTGGATCCTCTCCATCATCTTGAGTACCACCTCGGTACTCCCCATGACCCTCTGACCAACCTTACCCCAGCATATCGGGGTCCTGCACTTCCTCCCATACAACATCTTGAAAGGAGGAAGGTCGATACTCACATGATAGCTTTTATTGTAGGAGAACTCTGCCAACGGAAGGTAAGTATCCCAACTACCTCCAAAATCTAAAACACACGCCCGCAATATATCCTTTAGAGTCTGGATGGTCTGCTCACTCTGACCATCCGTTTGCAGGTGAAAGGCGGTGCTAAAGTGCAGACGAGTACCCAGCTCGTCATGAAACTTCTTCCAAAACCTGGAAGTGAACCGCACATCCCTGTCCGAAATCACTGAAACTGGCACCTCGTGCCGCGCCACTACCTCCCGGATATAGATGTCGGCCAACTTTTTGGCCGAAATGCTCTCCTGAATCGGAATGAAATGGGCGCTCTTAGTCAATCGATCAATGATGACCCAAATCGAATCTACCCCTCACGCGCTCCTGGGAAGCTTCGTGATAAAATCCATAGTAATATCCTCCTATTTCCACAACGGGATATCCAACGGCTGGACCTTGATGTGAGGTCTCTGGTACAAACCAAGCTACGTCCCTCTTCATACAGGGCCACCAAAAATAAAGAAGAAGATCTTTGTACATCTTCGTCGCCCCCGTGATGGATAGAGAACCTGGATTTGTGTGCCTCCTCCATCAATACCTGACACACACCTCCATGATATAGGACCCACACCCTACGGTGAAGAGTCAATAATCCCTGACTATCATAGTCGAAGGAGGAAACCTGACCCACAATATGCTCGCTCTTTCGATGGTCCTCCTTCATGGTCTCCTGCTGGGCCTCCTGAATATGCTCCAACAGCGGAGTCACAACTGTCATCCTCATACAGATATCCCTGATCGGCGCTGCCTTGCGGCTAAGCGCGTCGGCCGCGACATTGGCCTTCCCCGGGTGGTAGATGATCTCACAATCATAATCCTTTACCACATCTAGCCACTTACGCTGCCTCATATTCAGATTTGGCTGATCCATGAGATACCTCAGGCTCTTGTGGTCTGTGTAAATAGTAAAACAAACCCCATAGAGGTAATGGCGCCAAATATTGAGGGCGAAAACAACGACCCCTAGCTCCAAATCATGCGTCGAATAGTTCACCTCGTGAGGCTTCAGCTGCCTCGAAGTGTAAGCGATAACATGCCCCCTCTGCATCAATGCCGCAGCCAAACATGTGATGGACGCATCACAATATACTACAAAACCCTCCATGCCCTCCGGCAGGGCTAAGATTGGTGCCTCGCACAATCTCTTCCTCAACGTCTTAAAAGCGGCCTACTGCTCGGGCCCCCAGTAAAAGACCACATATTTCCCCGTCAGTCGGGTCAAGGGCACGACTATCTTGGAGAAGTCCTAAATGAATCTCCGATAGTAGCCTGCCAGTCTTAGAAAGCTCCGAATCTCAGATGGAGACCTCGGAACCTCCCATCTCATCACAGCCTCCACCTTGGTCGGGTCAACCGAAATCCCGTTCTGGTTGACAAGGTGCCCAAGAAACTGCACCTTGCGTAACCAGAACTCACATTTGGTGAACTTTACATACAAGCTCTCCCTCCTCAATGTATCCAGTACCTCCTACAAGTGCTCCTCATGTTGCTCTCGCGTCTTGGAATAAACCAAGATGCCGTCAATGAAAAGTATCACAGACCGATCCAACATCGGCCTAAACACATGGTTCATGAGATCCATGAACGCAGCATGAGCGTTGGTAAGCCCGAAAGGCATCACCACAAACTCATAGTGACCATAACGCATCCGAAAGGCTGTCTTCTGCACATCCTCCACTCTGACCCTCATCTGATGATAACCTGAACGCAAATCAATCTTGGAGAACCAAGATGCTCCCTGCAGCGGGTCAAAGAGGTCATAATCAATCCTCGAGAGTGGGTAACGGTTCTTCACCGTTACCTTGTTCAGCTCCCGATTGTCACACCCCAAAACCACGAATGGCGGAAACGTTCATGGGTGGAGGACGTCATGTACAGTATCACAACAGTGTATAATAGTAAACAAGCAACAACATCATCCATTGCATTATAAGTAAAGTTTTAATACATGTGTGTTCTTTCATTGTAATAAGACACCAAAAATATACAATCAAAATAAAAGACGAGACTTGTCTGCTCCGTCTTCTCAAAACCTGGCCATCGTACCTGTCTACTGTTGACCTGAGAATACAAGTTATTTTGAAAGGGAGTATCAGCTTTAAAGCTGGTGAATTCATAAGTAATTAAGTGTCATTGTCTTGCTTATGAAAATCTATTATGAAGGCCATGTAAACCTTTAAATGAAAATGTTGATGTAAGTATGAAAAACCCTAGAAAATCCCTTATTTTCTATAAGTATGAAATGTAGTCTTCTACCAAGACCCGAATGTTTTGTTATGACAATGCAGTCTTCTACCAAGACCCGAATGTTTTGTAAGTAATATGATAGCTTTTCCTTTCTATTGACTAGTACTAGAGTACTTAGTCTAACTCCTCGTTTAGGTGAAAGTATCACAAAATAAAGTAAACAGGAAAAATATAATTATGTAAGTGTTATTATCTTGGGTTACCAGGACAAACACGACATCGCCGAAGCGAAAGATAGACCCTATGAACATCCGAAGAGTGTCCCCTCATCCTCTGTAGCGGTAGCAGGGTGGAGGGAGGGTTAGTCCCGATATCTATCTCCTAATACAGATCGTTAACCTAATGATCCTCCGAAGATTCACATCTCATCCACTGTTGCAACAATTGGACAGAGGGATGGTTAGTCCCGTCACTGACTACTAAATAAGTAACAACCTTAGACATCCGTAGACATTCATCGATCAGTGGTGCTAATCAGTGGGGTTCGGAATGGTAAGTCCCGCCGAGATATCCCATTGAACCGGGATAGGAAAGATAATTTACACAGAAAGTACTAATAAATCATCCTCGTAGTTCTAAGTACAAGTATCCAGGTAAGTAAATACAGGATAATGCACCTATGTAAAAGTGTTCCTGTATGGTATTCATGTAAGTGTGTTCATGTAATAGGTAAGTATATGTAAACATATTCATGTATCATGTAATCCTAAGTAAGTGTACTCATGTATCATGTAAGGTATTGGTATAGACTCATGAATGAACTGACTCTTGTGTGATTCCTTGTAGTAGTAATAATGTTTGATATCTTCTAACTATCCCTATGATAGTTAACTGAAAGGTAATTGGTTGTTTACGTAGGTTTATGCACTCTTGTTACCCAAGAGTGTTGGAAACTAAATGAAGGGTGAAAACTATAATCTCTAACATATATATGAACATATGCGCATAAGTATAGTTTGATTCAAGAAGGTAAAATAATGGTTTTGCAAGATATCTAGGAGTTTTGAACAATAATTAAGAATGACTTGATGTCATTTTAATAAACATTTCAAAACTAATACTTTTGTTATCAAGGTATTTTAAGATAGAAAACCACTTCATGTGTCACCTTTTGAAATATGTGAAATCTACTGAGTGAAAACACGGTTATAAAATACATATGATTGATTTAATAACATACTATTTTCTACTTGTATCCCCCCCCCCCCATTAAAAACGTTTAAAATCATTTAAAACATTGATTAAGGGGTATGAACTCACCTGTAGATGGTGGTTCGGATGAACTGGACGGTGTAGGATTGCTAGGTGTCAAGTGAGGACTTGTACACACAGTACGATCCTAATGAACATATAATCACACATATATGCACTCAATTAGTCTCAAATTACTAATTGAAAATGTTAAGACATCCTAGACATAATAAACACTTTATATAAGTGTTTTAAGCCCTAAGGATTGCATCTAAGCTAATGTGGGACAAGGCACTTGTGTTTAGGGTTCCAAAGGACCCCATATATGAGTTTACTCTCCATATACCATCACACATGGAGTTTACGGTTGAAAACTCTTGATTTTACAGCCGTAAACTCCCAACCATGGGGGTATTGTGTGATTTGAAGTTCCAAATGATTCCTAGAATTATTCCAACTTGGTGGTTAAATTCTTGGAAGGGTTTAAGGCATAGAAACACTCCATTTAGGAGTTTACGGACCTAAGGCCATTTCCCTTAGAGTTTGCGGCCGTAAACTCTTATGTATGGGTGTTTTTGATGCTTTCAAGTCTCTTGCACATGTGGTATAGGTTCTAGACTTTTATTCCAAGCATATGAAGGCCTTAGGCACACTTTGGTGCCTTTGTTTGATGTTCACGGCCTAAGAACCTTATTAGGGCCATGAAATCATTTGAAGGGGTGTTTTTGATGTGTTTTAATCCTTCATTTAAGTGGGAACAATTTCCATGTAAATGTCTAGGGCTTTAGGTGCCTTGAAAGCACCCTTTGATCCATTTTATTGGAGTTCACGGTCCAAGATCCTCTTGGGCCGTGAACTCCCATGTGTTTGTGTTTCTTGGTTGTTTTCTTGTCCCTAATACGCATACAAATGAGTCCAAGGCAGTAGCATAACACAAGGTTCGGTCTAGGCTTTGTTTCGGGAGTTTACCGCCCAAGAACACCTTGGGGAGTAAACTCCTAAATATAGTGATTTAGCCTTCTAAATCATGTTATAAACACATATTAAGCTTTCTAACACTACTATAAAGAGGTACTCACGATTTGGGATAAAAACCCAAAGATCCGTGAGAGAGAAAATGACTTTTCTCTAGTTGGAAATGCGAATAATGAATGAATTTGGTTCAGAATTCTATTTATAGTCCTGAGATATTTTTGGCAGAAAATATTTTTATTCCTGAAATGATCTCTAATATAATAGAGTGTTGGAATAACAGTGTTGCACAAAACCCTAGTGCACCCACTCTCCTGATATTTCCTGAAGTGTAAACCCTGAATTACTCAAACTTACACGAAAAAGTCTGAAAATTAACTGTGACTGCTATAACTTCTATTGAAGTGATATAGGTTGTACAAAATGGAAATTTCGGGTTGTCACACCGATAATCTATACACATCCCATGCGACTCGTCCTTCTTCTTTACAAATAAAATCGGGGCTCCCTTGGGTGAACTGCTCGGTCTAATGAATCCTTTGTCTAACAGCTCATGCAACTGTGTGGTCAACTCCTGCATCTCAGGAGGATCCAACCGATATGGTGCCTTGGCTATCGGAGCCGCACCCGGGACTAGGTCAATCCTAAACTCTACCTGCCTCTTCGGTGGTATCCTAGGCAAATACTCGGGGAATACATCTGCGGACTCTCGTATTACTGGCACATCGCCCACCATCGCCTTACCCGCCTCCCGGGTATCCATAACATAAGCAATATATACCGTGTAACCCTGCTGAAGGTAGCGCCTAGCCATCGCTGCCGAACATATAAGGTTGGTCCTCGTTGTGGCCTCTCGCCCTGAATCACCAGCTCTCCCCAACTTGGGGTTCTGATATGCACCAACTGCTGCGCGTAGTCGATCACCGCCTCATTGGGGCTTAGCCAATCCATACCTATAATAACCTTATTCCCCTGCGACGGTATGGGAACCAAGTCTACCAGGTAACACTCCTCGAACAATGTTAAAACACAATCCCTGAAAACCTCTGATGCCCACACTGACCGGTCGTCCGCAATCTCGACCTCTAGAGGGCAATCCAACATGCCCGATGACTCGGGAAACTTCTTGCTAAGCGCAAGAGAGACAAACGATCGGGTAGCACCTGAATCAAACAATACCTGAACTGGGATACCATTCACATGGAACGATCCTAAACAGACATACATATCACATATCAAAATCACAACGACATAACATAAAAGATTAGAGAGAAGAAATCATACCCGTCACCACATCGGGTGCGGCGCGTGCCTCCTCGGCTGTCAATTGAAACGCTCGCCTCCGCACCACTGGAACCTCTGCCTTGACCTTCCGGCCATCCACAACTCGTGTTATCGTTGGAGTCGGCGCCACCACTGGCGCTGCTACTGATACTGCTGACAATCAAGGCAAGTTGGCCTTCTTATGGCCCCTCTGATTACAATGGAAGAAAATCAGGTCTAATATCTGAAATGTGGAGGCGGGGGTAGTACAATCCCTGCCAAAGTGCCCCGTCTTGCCGCACTTGTAGCAGCCTGATGATCTTGCTCTACAAGCTCCCTCATGCGGCCTGCCACATTTCCTACAGCAGCTCTGGCCCGGCTGGCCCTTCGACCCGACGTCGGGTCCCTTGGAACCTGCTCATTCTTCGCCTTCCTCTTCCTAAGGTGCTCCAAAGCAATCTCCCTCTCCCGTGCCTTAGAAATCATGGACTGCAAGGTCGGGCATGCTGAATAGCTGACATGCTCCCGAATGCTAGCCCTCAACATGTCATGGTAGCGGGTCTTCTGCATCTCCTCATCCCCAACATACTGAGGTACCAACAAGGCCCTCTCCCTGAACTTAGCGGTGATCTTCGCCACTGACTCCGTAGTCTGTCTCATATCCAGAAACTCCCTGCCCAGCTGCTGAAGCTCCACAGCTGGCGCAAACTCCGCCCTGAACCTGGTCACAAAGTCTGACCAAGTCATAGCCTCCACAGCTGGGGCTCCCATCGAGTCACCGACTGAATCCCACAAATCTCTAGCTTTGTCCCTCAAACAACCTGCAGCAAAGTGGACCTTTGACCCCTCTGGGCAGAAGCTCGTCAACTATGCAGACTCGATCTCCGTAATCCATCACCTGGCTGCAATGGGGTCCTTTGCCCCATGAAATTCTGGCGCACCACTCCCTCGAAAGTCCTTAAAGGACAATGTTCGTGTACCCGATTGGCTGGACGCCAAGTCACTCCTGAATGCTTGGAGGCGATCCTCCATCAGCTCAACAATCCCTTCCTTGAACGACCCGAAAATAACCGGGGTCGCCTCAAGGATACCTCTCATGATCTCGGGCGCGATGAACTCGCGTAACCCATCATCGACCTGCTCGGACCCTGCACCGAGCCTGATTTTGATCCTGATCCAAATCCTGAACCTCCTGCTCCATGTCGTGTGACCACCATACTGAAAATAACATGTAAACGTCAGGATCATACACACTTTTGAGAGGTCTCACACACTCTCCCGGTTTCCTGGTTCCATCTCGACCCTCCTTGACTCGAGTACGGATCCTCTGCTTTCAGTAGTACGAGACTATACTACCTTCCACATCTATTCTTACTTTCCTCAAGGGTTGTCTTAACTTCACCAAGTCTCCTTACCAATATCCCTTTCCAACTGATCTCATCCTAGGCTTTCCTGGGACACCCTCCGACCTACTCTCCGCTATCAGCTGTACTAGGGGTCCCTACCCCTTTTCCCTAACTAGGTCATGAATATTGTTACATATTCGCTTACTAGTTAGTTAAAGTTAGCAAGAACCCCTTTAGCATAAAGCAAGCAGCATTCGTGCATTGAGTAACCAAATTGAGCATAACCTAATCAGGCTATCTCACTGCTAACTACCAGCTCTAACTACCAGCTCTAACATACAGTTCTCATAAACACATAACAAGTATGGGTATCTTGGGGAAAACTTACTTGAGCTCGGCCGGTCGCACGCATCACACACCTCGTTCTTTCACAAAACTCTTTAATTTAGATTTTAGAAAAACTATTTCCTTGTAAAAATCTTTCAAGCCCTCGGTTTGAGTTCAGACACCCCCGAGGGTATGTCTGAATCCCTCAAACCAAGGCTCTGATACCAATTTGTAACATCCTAATTTTCGAGGCCAAAAATTTCATTTTTAAACAAATACTTCGCAACATAGTTTACCAAAACATTACCAAAGTCGTGTCATTTTATAAAAACTATAACAACATGTTCGGTAATCATAAGTAATATAAATCAGAGTACAATCCCAGAAACTTAATGCAGAAAACATGTGTGTGTGTGACGCGCTGCTACACCGCCGACTCCTTCCCCTTAGACGAAGAGGTACCTGAAACCAAAACTGAATATGTAAGCACAAAGCTTAGTGAGTTCCCCCATCATACCACATACCATACAATCACATATCATACATACTGTCGGGCATTTTTGGGGTGCCCGACCTACCCATGTCAAGTTAAAACTATTCTTTTATTAGAATAGGGATTTTTTTTATTGAATTTTTAGAGTGACACATGTCAAATGGAGATTAAAACTATTCTTTCATTAGAATAGGGATTTTTATATATTAAAATATAAAGTGAGCGGTTCGGTTAATAATGGTTCGGATAACCTAGAAAACCATAACCGAACCGTTAGTTATCGGTTAACAAATATTAGAAACCGAACCAACGGTTTTTAAAATGGTTTAGTTATTATGGTTCGGTTATATCAGTTAATTTGATTTTGGTTCGGTTTTTTGGTTATTATGCTCACCCCTAGTATATTGAATTTCCAGCAAATGAACTTGAGTATTAAGATTCAATGTTATAGATTTTATATGTCAAAAGAGTAACGGAATGAAAGAATAAACATAAAAACTAAAAGACAACCCAACACACTATAATAATTCAATAAAAAAATTTGAGACACATATACAGTCACATAACCATACACATACAGTCACACACATAATCACACGCAGTCACATATATTTACATAAACACACGTACATACATAAAAAAAACATAGACAGACACACTTATATACACAATTATAGCATTCTACTTTCAAATTATAATGCTTAAAAAACAAAATAACTTTAATAAAAAAAAACAGAAATTCAATTAAGATATTATATTAGATAAAAAAAAATGGAACAACATTGCTATTTAAAGCATTTAGCCCATGATTAGGCGAAATGCAAGAAATAAGAATTTACTTTCATTTTCTTATCTAGCATGTAAATTCAATGCAAATATTTATTTCATTATAGAACTCCAATGGTTGCTTTTCACTGTTTTTAGGAGTTATTATAAAAAGCTTTCCATCAATTTGAGGAGGCTTGCTCGTACCATTCAAGTTTACCAATATCAATACCATCAAGAAGGTCTTGTAATAAAAGTAGTGGTCATGGATCAAAAACATGAGCCCACAATTGCACCATATTAAAGAAAAGTTTATTACTTGCATCAGTTTCTTTGTGAAATTACACAAAGTAAATCAATAAAAATTCCATTTAGTGTGGCTTTACAACTGCACCATATTTCCCGTGTTTGTTTTCATATGATAAACGACATAAATCAAAATACAAAATATCATCTAGAAACTAAAAAAAAACAAAAAATTGATAGAACATTTTTAGATTCAATCTTCATTTTCATATTGGAAATCAAAAGAAAAACCAATGAATATTGACCTAAATTTTTGAGTAGTCCATTTATGAAGAAGGTTCACCTTCCCAATTGTTGGATTCATTATATTGTATGAAATATTGCATGAAAACAGCATCAGTAAAAACATTGAACACAAGACTCAAACAAACAAATTTGACAACACATTTGTAATGAATAACATCAGTCAGAACTTAAATTAGAGCTTACAATGAAGAGATATGGAATACATGTAGTTTGGACCTAGTTCAATGAACATAGATGGTTGTGTCAGAAAAGAGGATCAAATAAATGAAAAATCTCTTTTGTGAAATTTGATCCGGAGAAGTAAATCTTCATTTAGCTTCATATTTTGGGTCCCCTGTTCCAAGGTGATCCCATTACTATTTCAATATTATGTTTCCACAATGTCCTTCATTAAGGACTTCTCATAAAGGCAAATTTAAAGATCATGATTGAAGATGAATAGACAGTCGTCCATAAAACAGAGAATTGAATTTGAGAGCATACCTTAAAATGATAATAGTTACTTGTATAAAGCAAAGGACTCCAAAAATTCATTATAACGCCTGAAGACAAATCTGAAATCAAAAACCTAGAAGAACAGCCATTGGTTCCTATTATTCCAAAAATTCAAGTCAGATCTGAAATAAAAAAACTAAAACTATATTATAAAGCCTGTAGACAGATCATACACACATAAACACACAAACACATTATTAGAGACACTGGTAGAGAGAGAGAGAGGGTTGAGAAAGGTGGTGATAGACGGCTGTAAGGAGAGAGAGAAAAAGATGTTATATAGCATGTATATGGAGGTGTTGAGTGTTGACCGATTAAACAGGCTAAAAGGGGGCGAGATACCAGCCATAACCGATATATATTTGCTGATATTCAAAGATTCAATATAGTTATAGGATTAAATAGTTGAGTTAAATTTCATGCATTGATTGATTGCACATCAAGTTTAAAAGCTTGGACTATGGTTGTCAAAATCGCGATCTTTATCGTAGGATCGTACAATCCTACGATCCTAGGTATGAAAAACGATCCGGATCGTAAAAAAGATCGTATTTGGGGTAAGTCGTCCAAGCCTTGGACGGCTTAAATTATAATATTATTATGTTGGTGGGTTGTTGTACTTTCTGCTTAATTGTTTGAACGTCTTAAAAATTATTATTATTATATTATATTTATTTATAGAAATAGTGAGATTTTCTTTTACAAGATAGTATATATATATATATATATATATATATATATATATATAGAAAGAGAGAGAGAGAGAGAGAGAGAGAGATAGGTTCAAATGTTTCCAATAAGTATTGTGTGCATGGATGCACCAATCACAATTTAGCAAATTATTAATTATTTTATTAAATATGTCAGGGTAATTATGTAATCTTTCATTTTAATCCTTATTTTTAATTTATTTATTCAGATTGAAACGTCCCCCACACACAAGTCACAAATATCGATTCCTTTATCTGCTCATTACTATGTTTTACACAATCGATGGATGTTCATAATGGAAATCAAAACCAGGTATTCAATTTTGTTCTTTGATGTTTATATGTTTTTACCGTTTTCACATATAAATATGTATCCATTTTGTTAATCTTGCAGGATAATGAAGATCAGAATCCCAGGAAGGATCTGGGTAATGTCAATGATCCCAAGAATCTGGTGAGTGAACTTGTGAAGAAAAAAAGAAGATATAAAATATGCTATGGACTTGGTTATGATAGTAAGAACTGTCCTTTTGGATTGAAGAAAGCATAGAAGTACAAGAAATTAATCAAATTGGACGTTTTTAGATATTATTAAGTTTGATTTCGGTAAAATAAAAGTCTAGTTTGATGAACTATATGGTATTATTAAGTTTGATTTCAGTATAATAAAAGTATAGGTCAGAAGCCTATGTGTTTTTCTTATATATTTATGTTTACAGCTAATAAAGTGTTAACGTTAGTTCATATTCATAGAATCATCCAGTTATCATTCCAACAGAATGTAAAAAAAATGTTTATTATATTTCATAAAAAATGTTTTACGGTTTCATAAAATGAAAACACATGATGTCAAAAATAAAATGAGTAAATAATGAGAAATACAATGACATATACTTAAACAATTTAAGATTTAACTGTCTTGTAAGCCATATTGTTATAACATTCTAGTGGAATGATTTAGAGATAACACACAATCAACAGTTTTTTAAGCCATATTGCTATATTATTCTAATAGAATGATATGCAGACAATACAATGTGCAGAGTTTTATATGCCATATTGATACGTCTTATAAGTCATATTCTTATAACATTCTGATTGAATGTTTTCGAGGAAACACAGTGAAAAGTTTTATAATTCATATTGCTACATCATTCTGATAGAATTATTTCGAGAATAAAATACTATGCAGAGTTTTAGAAGCCATATTGATATATCATTCAGATAGAGTTATTTCGATATTAAAATACTATGCAGATTTTTTTAAAAGTACATAATAATATTGTAAAATAATTAATTTAATGTACTGTTTAAATGTTTTATATTTGGAATATGAATATTTTTATCTTTAGCATGCTTTAAAAAAGAATCAAATAGAAATCGTTTTTTTTATCAGTGATCCCTAATATCACGCCTTTTAAGTTGCATAGAATCCGTTTTCATCCCTATTGCTTTTCTATGTCAGTTTATCATATTTTATTTTTTCAACTTCCAAAGCATATAGAAACACTGTCGAAATTTCTTAGGTATGGATGATCAAGTATCAGATGTTAATAATCATATTTACAAGGAACATTATTTAGCTAGTGATGATGAAGATGAACTTGAAGATTTCGATTTTCCTGATAATGATACACTATATAATGGCGGATTTCAAATATGAGAAAGCAGTAATCCTAATTTAGTTGAGTTTGTGAATTTTTTGTTTAAATTTTCATTGTCTTTCAGATTCTATCTTGTAACAAACATGTTTAATATTATATGTTAATATTTTCATTGATGAACATACAAAGGACGCAAACATGCAGAAGACGAAAATCAGTTCATCGATGAAGATACAGAGGTTAATATTGATTTCAGTGAAGGTAATAAATTCAATTCAGGATATTGAAATTCTTACAGAATAGTAAAATTCTTTCAGAATAATATTTATAAAATTCTTACAGAATAGTATTTTTATCATTTTTAATATCCCTTAACATTTGTTTTGTTTATTTCTTACGTAAATTTTTAATCATGTATTTGTTATGTTTAAATAGGACAACCACATGTTACACATGATTACGTTTCTCATGGTGGCACCTTGTATTGGACCCCGATTGTTTCAGACGATATCAAACCAAAAGTTAAATCAAAATTTGATTCATATGTTGAAGTGGTAACAATGTATAGAAACTATGCATTAGAATCTGGTTTTGAAGTCAGACTTGGAAGAGAAAAAAAAACGAAATACAACATTATTACAAATAGACACCTGGTATGCAATCAGGAAGGTAATCCAAATACTAGTAAAGTAGATACTCTGGACATTCAGCATAATAAGACTCAAACAAGGAAAGATTTATTTAAGAGGGATTGCAAAGCGAAAGTTGTTTTAGATATAATTCCCGGTACTCTTGAATATGCCGTGAGTGATTTTGTCGAGCAACATAATCACGAGTTGTTTAGGAAGGGCAATATGTACCTATCTTGTACAAAGAGAAAATTTGATTATTCCCAGGAAAATTTCATTCATAATTTGTCAAAACAAAATATTGGTCCTGTAATGCACATATACTCTATATAGTGCTCTTTAGGGCGGTCCTTCAGTTCAAGGTGGATTGGTTTCTGATTTCAAGAATGCTAGGAGAAATCTTAATTGTTACATAGATGGGAGGGGCGTGAAATTCCTTGTTGACAAGATGAATGACAGGAAGAAAAATGTCCCAACATTTACTTTTGAGTATAAAGTGTTGAGCAAAAGATTGAATGCTCTATTCTGGGCTGACGAAACAGCAAAGTATAACTACAATTCTTCGGAGAAATTGTATCACTCGATGCCACATTCAGCATGAATAAGTATTTCTAACCATTAATACTTTTACAAAAGTTATTTCATTGTTTTCAGTTATGTAAACTAATATTTTCTTTTTAAAATAGGTATGATATGGTTTTTGTTCCGTTCACTGACATTGATAACCATAAAAAATGTGTAACATTTGGTGCTGGACTTTTAAGTCAAGATGATGGAGTTTCTTATGAATGGTTGCTTAAAGCTTTCTTGAAAGCTTTTAGAAAACAACCTAAATTGGTTATATCTAAACAAGATCCAGCTTTGAAAAAAGCTATAGATAACGTTTTTCCGTTGGCACATCATAGGTTATGTATCTGGCATATAACAAAGAAGTTGCCAAATAAGGTATGCATAGAAAGACTATTATCCTTAATTTTTTGTCATGATGCTAGAATGATTTTCTCATATTCTAACAGAATCTTAAATTAAAACTAACATCCTATTTTCCTTCGTACAAAACATTTATTGAAACAAACATCAACTGCTTTAAATTTTTTATTTACTCATCCTCATTAAATTTCAATTTCTACAGATTTTATTAATCGAAGATGCAGCCACCAATCAAAAATTTCAAAAGTGTTTTCACTCTATAAATTGGAATTCTAAGCTGGAACCACATGACTTCGAGAATGTATGGCATATGATGTTGGAGGAGTTTAAAATTACAGATAACAATTGGATGAAAACCATGTATGATCGAAGATTCTGGATCCCTACATTTTTCAAGCACATTCCAATGTCTGGTCTTATGCGAGCTACATCACTGTCTGCAAGTCAGAATTGGTCATTTCAAACCACCACACTAACCGGTTCTTATCTTATCATGTTTATGATGACATTTGATTCAGTCATGGAACGACAAAGACATAATCAAATTCTTAATGATTTTAATACTGCCACCACTTTTTCTAAATTCATCACTTGTAGTCCGAATGAACCTCATGCTTCAAAGGTATATACACGCAATATTTTTATCAGGTTCATGTAGGGCCACCAATAACCAGGACGAAGATCTCTATACATCTTCGTTACCCCGGGATGAATGGAGAACCTAGACAGGTGTGCCTTGTAACATCCTGTTTATTAAATACATAAATAAATAGATAAAACTGATGAAAAAATAATCGCCCTAAATCCATATTATTTAGTAGGGTATTGGTTCTAGGGAGCCAAATTATATATTTTAGACTTTGAGGGGTTAAAGTTTAATTTTGGGATTTATTTTGTACAGATTTTTAGAAGACAGGGGGTGTTTAGTAAGTAATGGACTTATTATGAAAGGGATTTCAGAAGACAGGGTATAAATGGTAAATTATGGACTTAGATTGAATAGATTCTTGGGGGCAGGGACTAAAGTGTAAATTCTGGGGCTTAGTTTGAAGAAGATCTGGTAAGGAGGGACTAGATGTGACAAAAGTGAATGGAAGTTTGGAAGGAGCGTGATTAAACTGGTGCCATATGTTCCCTCTCGTCGCACCATCTAACCCTAACCCTAACACTCTTCAGCCGCCACCATGCGTGATTTTTCCAGCCGCCACCTCTCCTTTTCTCGCTATTCCGATCAGACAAGGCTACCGCTTGCTGCCCCACCGATGAGCGCCACCACAACACTACTGTCAGAGGTGTCGCGGGCACCAGAGAACCGCCGAGGATCATATGAAAACACAGTGTTCGGATGTGTGGGTCGCGATCTACCAAGAACCTCCTGGTAAGACCATCTGCCACCTCTCTCTCTCTCTCTCTCTCTCTCCTCTCCTTTGTCCCTTTTGTGTGGTTCGACGTCAGACGCATCACCGCTGCCGCCGGTGGCCTTTAGCCACTATTTTCATAACTTTCTGGAAATGTCAGCCGCATGGAAGGTGGCTGGGTGGATGTATGTCTAGAATATATGCCGCTGCCGGTGATGTTGTTGCTGTATGAGCCATTTTTTGCCGGAAAATCAATGAAGTCCCCCCACCACCACTGTGAGGTGGTGGCTGCCACCGTTTTGCCGCCACTAGCCACCATCTATAGTGGCTGTGTGTGTATGTTATGTTTGAAGTGGTGTATGCAATTTTTGGGCAGGAACCACCACCACCATTGGAAATAGTGCTGACACCGCCTGCCGCCGTGAGCCGCCACTGATCACCACCGCCCGAGGTGGTAGTGGGTGGTGCCCAACCTAGTGGAACCCTAATGGACCTAAATACTTAATATTGGACTTGGCCGACTTGTGATTGGGTTAGAAACTCTAATTAGGGTTTAGAAAACCCTAATTTTGGGTTTGTTGGTTTGGACCTATCGGGACGCGCGTTATGGGCTATTGGAATTGAAGTATGAATTATGCCCAATTACACTGTATGATTGACCTAGTAGATTGATGGACTTAATGGATTAAGTCCTTAATGGGTTAAGTGTTTCTAGTTAACCCTAATCGTCATTTCGTGTGAATCCCTAATTGTGTTGGGCCTTTTCTGTTGGGCCTAGATGTTTAGACTATTGATGGGCCATCCAAGAACAAGTATATGGACTAGAATATTTGGATTGGGCTTTAGGATAAGGCCCATTGGACAGGTTTGGGCCCAATTGGGAAAAATTGGGCCATATCTGGGCCTTGATGATTATGAGATATTTGGCCATCAGAATGCCAAGTGTTTGGACTACAATGAAGGGTTGGGCCTTAAGGTAAGTCCACGTAGATGTTTGGGCCTAATTTGGAAAATTGGGCCATATGTTGGGCCTTGGTTCATTGATCGGTTTTTAGGCCTGCAGAGTATGTGTTTGGACCTTGGTTTTGGACCAAGTTAGATCAAGGGTAAAATAGTCTTTTTACCCCAAGCACGGACTTATGGTTATGTATTGGCACCCAATTATTAATTGGGTGTTGTTTTGATGCTGACAGTTCGGGAATCTGTCAACCAGCAGCTAGAGTTTTATCTACGGGACTTCGGCAGTGCGAGATGAGTCTTCTCACCATACCAATGGGTCTAAGGCACCGAGACCAACCCATTTTATGATATGTGGTACATTATTTGATGTAGTGTTATGTGGCTTGTTAGCTGGTTTTGTGCTAGGAAGTATGCTAGTCGTAAATGTGTTATACTGGTATGGAAGACCATGGGAGAGCCCATGACACATGGATGTAAGACAATGTGGAGAGCCCATAGCTTTCCTATTAAAGACCACGGGGGAGCCCATGACACTTGGATGTAAGACCATGTGGAGAGCCCATGGCTTTCCTATTAAAGACCATGGGGGAGCCCATGACACTTGGATGTAAGACCCTGTGGAGAGCCCATGGCTTTCCTATTAAAGACCATGGGGGAGCCCATGTGGGGAACCCACGGCATCCTGGAGTAAGACCCTGGGGGGAGCCCACGACATCCTTATATGTTTATATGCTTGGCTTATGTATGCAAGTTGATTATGTGACATGTGGTACGATAGTTGTTTATGACAGTATGTGATATGCTAGTTGTCTTTGTGATACTTGCATGGAAGACCCTAGGGGGAGCCCGTGGTAGTTGGATATTAGACCATTTGGGCTAGCCCATGGCAATCGTTATAGGTTTATATGCATGACTTATGTGATTGATATGGTTTATGTAGCTATTATAGCTAGTATGGATTATGTGGTTATGTAGCTGATATAGCTAATATAGATTATGTGGTTATGTGGATTGTGTAGGGTATGCTCTGGGGAACTCACTAAGCTTCGTGCTTACAGTTTTGTTTATGGTTTTAGGTATCATTGTTTTGGAAAGGAATGGCTCAGCTTGATCGCAGCACACACACCCTTGAATGATTTTGGGATGAACTCTGATAAATGTTTTAATCAACAATGTTTTGGAATGTTTGGAATAAATGATATCTATGTTTTGGCTATATTAAAAATGAAATTTTTACCCTAGACTTTTGGGTCATTACACGTCTCCTCCATCAGAACCTAACGCACACCGCCCCAATACGGAACCTGTAACGCCCGCAGATTCAGGTTAGTCAATTTAGAGACCATAATCGTTAAAAATGAATTTTTGATAGAATATTATTTAGAATAAATAATCTTAACCAAATTATAATATATTTCACAAGGATTCTGTACATATAAAGAACGCTGAAATCCGACTTATAACGAATAAATTATGACCCGTCGAAGTTTTGCGACAAAACCGACACGACGTTGTATATCGTAAAAAGTGAAATTTTGATAAAAAAAAGTTTTAGCGTTAGCGATCTAAACAAAAGTTGTAGTAGACTTTAAAACGAAATTGTGCATATAGAGAACATCTAAATATGATTTCGTATGAGGAAGTTATGATTTTTCTAAGATTTTGCATAGTAGTACACAGCCTGGAAATCGAATTTTAGATCGATCGATTTTAGCCGACACAATCTAAATGAGAATTGAAGATCTCGTTAGTAGAAACTCAATGATATAAATACAGACAAAACGGACGTTAGATGACAAAGCTATAAAATTTTAACGGGTTTTTATTGTGTAGGCCTGTTAAAATATAACTTTAAAAATAAATTCAAAATTAGCCGACGGAGTCTAAACAAAATTTGTAGATCACGTCGCTACCTACGCGTGAATATAAATAACGTGAAAAACAGAGCTTGTATGCGAAAGTTATGGAATTTAGAAGTTTATTAAGTTATAGAAGAATGTGAGGGTGACACGTAGCCGAATCCTAACCTTCGCTTTCTCTGCAAGGCTTCGCTTCGGATGGTCACACCTGGCCCTCGTACGCGCATTGTACTCCGAGGTTACGCCTAGCATAGTCCGAAGGGTCCAACCTATAAATAGGTGCGAGGATCACCTCATTTTCTCACACCTTTCCCATTCTTTCTCTCTTAATTACTTCTCTTAGCCCCTCCCATTCCCTATTACTTCCCAAGTGCCAAAGGTGAGTCCCGAAGCGCCAGAAGGCTCTGAGAAGAAGAGCTTTTGGCTCAGAATTTCTGCCCCTGCAGAGCCCGACTCCTAGCTAAACCCCCTTGTAAGTGAGTTATGCTTACCCTACTTTAAGTATAACTTATGTTTAAGTTCATTATCATTATTATGAACCTATACGCAATATATGTGATAAGAATAATAAAATATAAATTATACAAACTATTATTATAAAATATAAAATTATGACATGTGGAATGCACTAATTCCCTTCTTAATGTAATCTCTTGACCAGGATGGAACGTTCCATCGCATCATTGAAGATGAATAGAAAGAAATGGTTGGATGATATTTGATTTCACCTAAAAAAAACTTATTTTCCAATGCTTTAAAAAAATTTCAACGCGTCATTGAGCATAGTGAAACAAATAAGATACTATTTGAAAGAATAGAGGATCTAAGTTCAGATTCAAGAATACCTATGGAAGTTACGCCAATTCCTCCTTTAGTTTTGCAACCTAGGATCTTGAAATTTGAAATCGTTGCATCTTCGGAACGTCAAACTGGAGATGTGATCCAAAGTCATGCCCCAATCTTCACAGATGGTGCAACTCCTAACATGGGTGGAATTATTTCCCCTTGTTTAGGGGTCTGTATTCAATGAGATACAACCCCGTAAATAGGGGAAACAATTCCTCCCATGCTAGGAGTTGCACCATCTGTGAAGATTGTGGCATGACTTTGGATCATGTCTCCAATTTGACCTTACGAAGATGCACCGGTATTGAAATTCAAGATCCTAGGTTGAAAGAATGAAATAGGAGTTTGTGTAGCATCCATAGGTCTTCTTGAATCTGAACTTAGCTTCTATATTATTTCAAATAATATCTTATTTATTTCATTTTATTTAGTGACACGTTGTTCCGTCCTCATCAACATGGATATGGCA
Organism: Lactuca serriola; assembly: GCF_051521515.1. Classification (NCBI taxonomy): domain Eukaryota; kingdom Viridiplantae; phylum Streptophyta; class Magnoliopsida; order Asterales; family Asteraceae; genus Lactuca; species Lactuca serriola. Next base: position 277,262,334 of record NC_136415.1, read on the forward strand.
TGTGAAATCCACTAATTCCATTCTTAATGGAATCTACTAATTCACTTGTCTTGATCTAATATGAATAGAAAGATGAGTAGAAAGAAATTGTAAGATGATATTTGATTTCTCCTAAAAACTCCCTTATTCTCCGATGTTAAAAAAATTCATAAGTTATTTCAAACACCGTTTTCCGCCTGAAAATTGTGAAGACAGCCCATGTACCTCATGAAGACAGTTATCATAGGTTAGTGTCTACCTGTTCTGGTATTTTTTATATGTATGTGTGTCTAAAATATTGTATTTGTATGTGTATTTGTGTATGAAAGGTTGTATGTGTACGTGTATTTGTGTATAAATTATGTATACGTGTATTTTTTTTAGAAATAGAACTTCTCTAAAGAGGGTTTTCGGGCCAGCTTTTGCGCAATATATGTGTATTTGTGAAAGGTTTTGAGCATTCTGACACTCCTATGGTGTACATGCATCCCTAGAAACCTTGGATCTATGTTTTACTAAGATACATGCAAATTTGATTTTCCAAGGTTCTTAACCTAACTAGCATGGCATGGGGAACTTGAAACATAAAAGCTAGTAGAAGAACATACCTTTATTGTTGCCTGGATTCCTTAAGAACTTTGTGAGCCTAGCACCCTAAATGTGATGCCTCAAATGTTTCACACAACACCACAACTTTTGGAATAACTTTGAGAGAAGTACACTATCACTCAAAATCGGCTAGCCCTCCTTGTTCTTGTCTTAGTGCCGATTTTGCTAGCATGTGGGGTCTTTATATAGTGCGTCACAAGTAGGGTTACACCATGTAAACCCTAATTGACATGACTTTTCATTTCCTCCATGATCCATGGGTTTTAACCTCCATGAAGCATCCATGGAGCACCCTATGAGTTTTAGCCCAATCCAATAAACCATGGATCATTATCCCACTATATAAGAATAGAAAATCTCCATAGGCTTCTTTATAGCTGGAACTACTCCAAGGTCTCCAATGAAGTTCTTCAGCCATATTGCCTCCTTTGCTACCTCATTTTCTGTTATGTATTCCGATTCGCAAGTTGAACCAGCCACTGTCTCCTGCTTGGAACTTTTCCAAGTAATTGCTCCTCCATCTAAGGTCAGGACCCAGCCTGACTGAGAGCGGAAATTATCCCTATCAGTCTGGAAGCTAGCATCACTATACCCTACTACTCTTAAGTCATCACTCCCACCGAGGGTAAGGACCCAGTCCTTAGTCCTCCCCAGGTACTTGAGAATGTTCTTTACCACAGTCCAGTGGGCCATACCAGGGTTCCCCTGATATCTGTTGACCATGCTCAAAGCAAAGGCCACATCAAGACGAGTACAAGCCATAGCATACATGATCGAGCCTACAGCGAAAGCATACGATACTCGACTCACCTCAGCTATCTCAACCTCTATACTCGGGCTCTAAGTCTTACTCAGTCTGGCGTTGCTCTGGATCGGTAACTCTCCTTTCTTGGAATCCTGCATGTTGAACCTATTCAGCACCATATCCAAGTAGGTACTTTGACAAAGTCCAATTAGTCTCTTACTCATGTTTCTCAAAAACCTTATCCCTAGGATATAGGAAGCTTCTCGAAGGTCCTTCATAGCAAAACACTTCCCAAGCTAGGGCTTCACTTCCTGTAGTATTGGGATGTCATTTCCTATGAGTAGTATGTCATCCACATACAATACCAAAAAAGCTAATTATACTCTCACTAGCCTTCACATATACACAAGACTCATCTTCGCTCTTCGAAAAACCAAACTCTTTGACTTTCTCATCGAAACAAAGATTCCATCTGTGAGGTGCTTGTTTCAATCCATAGATGGATTTCTCAAGCTTACTCACTCTATTAGGGTACTCTGTGCTGACAAAACCCTTTGGCTGACTCATGTAAACATCCTCAGCCAACTTTCCATTAAGGAAAGCGGTTTTGACATCCATTTGCCATATTTCATAATCATGAAATGCAGCAATGGCTAGCATAACCCTAATGGACTTAATCTTCACTACTGGTGAAAAGGTCTCATCATAATCAACTCCCGAAGTTTGAGAAAAGGCCTTTGCAACCAGTCGCGCCTTATAAATGTGTACATTATCATCCATGTCGGTCTTCTTCTTGAAGATCCATTTGCACCCGACTGTCTTACGACCTGGTACATTTTCAACCAAGTTCCAAACTTGATTGTCATACATGGACTGTATGTCGTTGTCCATAGCCTCTTTCCATTTAGCAGAATCGGGGCCTGCCATGGCTTCAGTGTAGCTGTTACCTTCATCCAAACTCACCAGTGTACTATCACTGATAAGTGTATCACCTTCCGCAGTAATATGTAAATCGTAGTAATGCTCAGGTGCATTCCTAACTCTCATGGAGCGCTTGAGAGGTACAGACTCGTCAGTTGGATCAATAGGAGTTTCCTCCTTAGGCTGACTGCTAGGGTTTGAGGTTCCTTCACCACTTGACTCTTGAATTCCTTCAAGGTCAATTTGCCTCCCACTGTTCCTTGGCTTATAAATTCTCTCTCTCGAAAGACTCCTCTCCTTGCTACAAAGACCACATTATCACTGGGTCTATAGAAGAGGTAACCAAAGGATTTCTATGGGTAGCCGATGAAAATACACCTCTCACTTCGAGGTTCGAGCTTATCGTGAGTCTCGCGCCTCACGAAAGCCTCGCAGCCCCCAAATCTTGATGTGGTCCAAATTGGGAACTTTCCCAGTCCACATCTCGTGAGGTGTTTTGGCAACCTTTTTGGCAGGGACTAGATTAAGGATATGGGAGGCAGTCTCTAAGGCATACCCCCAAAATGAGATTGGTAGTGAAACTCGACTCATCATGGAATGAACCATGTCCAACAAGGTTCGATTACCCCTCTCAGCCACACCATTGAGTTGTGGTGTTCTGGGAGGTGTCAGTTGTGAGACAATCCCACATTCCTTAAGATAGTCCAGGAACTCTGTACTAAGATACTCACCATCTCGATCGGATCGAAACATCTTAATGTTCCTACCCATCTGATTCTCCATTTCCTGTTTAAACTCTTTGAACTTTTAAAAGGTTTCCGACTTATGCTTGATTAAGTAGACATAACCATATCTACTATAATCATTAGTAAAAGTCACATAGAAGCGGTTAGCATCCCTTATTGGCAGTTCTAAAGGGTCCACACACATCTGTGTGTACGAGATCCAACAAACATTCACCCCTAGCACAAGTACCAGTGAAGGGTGACTTTTTCATTTTTCCAAGTAAACAAGATTCACAACTATCATCTGACTATAGGTCAAATGACTCCAAGACTCCATCCTTTTGGAGTTGGCCTATATGTTTCTTGCTCACATGTTCAAGACGACAATGCCATAATGATGCTTTATCCAAGCTAGTGGAAGAATCAATACACAACACATTATTTCCTAGGTTATCTACAACCGACACAGATTCATATACACCATCACAAGGTAACGCCTTATAATAAAGAACATTATTATAGAAAGCATTAATACCACCACATTCATTATCAAATGAAAAGGTAAATCCTTGTTTGTACAAACTATGAAAGGAAATAATATTTCTCGCCATTTCAGACGAGTAAGAACATTTATTCAAATCTAATCTTAACCCACTAGTTAACAACAAAGAATAAACTCCAATCTTGGTGACAAGTGAAGCTTTCCTATTCCCCATGATCAAGTTTATCTTCCCATGCTCCACATTCTCACTTCTTCTTAGTCCATGCAAATCAGAACATATGTGAATACCACAACCTGTATCAAGGACCCAAGAATTAGAATATGGTGAGTTATTAGACAATATAGTGTGAATACCTGCACGGTTGGGTTTAACTTTCCCATACTTAACATCTTGAAAGTACTTTGGGCAGTTTCGCTTCCAGTGCGCCTTTTCATGGCAACAGAAGCATTCAGAATCTTTAGGGTTGGCAGAAGGAGTGACAGAACCACCTTTGGTTCTACTTGAAGAGGAGCCATCAAGAGCCTTTCCCTTGGTACCCTTCGAAGGGATCTTCCTCTTCTACCCTTTACCTTTCCCGATAGCCAGAACAGGGGTGGTGGTAGGAGTAGAAGTAGTAACAACCGATTTACCTTTAAGACCACTTTCGACAGTCTTCAAAATTTCTTGAAGTTTGCTGAGTGTGACCTCCTCCTTGTTCATATGATAGGTCATTCGGAATTGATCATAACAAGAATGTTTACCAACTCCTCGGGGAAGTTCACATTCAACTTCATTAGACGGTCCACAAACCTTTGCATTTTCTGCATGTGGCCCGTGATGGGTTCACCATATTTCATTCGGGTTGTTATCATGGAGGAGATTATTTCATATCACTCTTGACGAGCACTTTGATGGTATCTTTCCATCAGATCCTGGTGCAACTTAAAAGGATAAAATTCCTCATAGGACTTTTGGAGCTCGGCTGTCATCGTGGCCAGTATGATACATGCCACTTTAGTGGCATCTCTCTCATGAGTCCTGAAGTTAGCGATTTTCTCGAGAGTAGCAGAAGAGTCATCAAGTTCCTTCAGCTCCTTGTCGAGGACATATTCCTTTTCCTCATAGCGAGTGGCCATCCTTATGTTCCTAATCCAATCATTGAAATTAATCCCATCAAAGATGACTCTCCCACAAAGGTTCATGATAGAGAAGGAGCCGGTAGGGTTTGAGCCAGAAACAACACTGTTGGAAGACATCTGAAAAAGAAGAAATACAAGTTTAGATTAGATATAAAGATAGTCCTTAATAGGACACCCAAATGTAATATTAAGGCTAGGACCTAATACAATATTTTATAACTTAGAAGAGGGATGTCGTAATCCAAGCTATAAAATATTTGAAGGTAGGTGAATGATGATTCACCAATTTCCACCATGAAAAACGAAATATATTATTAGGCTTTAATTGGTTTTGAAACTCCTAGATTCTTTTGAGATTCATTGAACTTTTCAATGGCATATTTCAATATCGATTGTGCTCTTCAAGTTTTGTGACTGGAATGCCGAGGATCACAAAACAAGGTGTGAATAACCATGCAAATTTACTTGGTATTCTTAATGTTTATCACCTAATCGATGTGTCGGTTAACTACACGCGCTCCACCGATCTATGATAAACCTTAAGCCACCCTTTTCCAACCTTATTAAATCCAAGTTAGTGTGACGGTTAACCACACACGCTCCACTAACGACTTAAGCAAGGTGCAAAGTGTAATTTTATGGGTTAGCACCAAATTCACATTTTCCTAAAGTAACTAAGATTGGGAATTTATAAAACATTTAGTTACTTTATAATGATTATACTTTTACTGAGAATTAAAGTCATTGTCCTACCCGTTCAGCTAACGACTCTCCACCAGTCAAGGAAGCGGTGGGTGAGAGTGGACACTCATTAAGCTGCCATTTTATAGGCAACAACCTTATACCCCCCTTATAGACCAACTTCGTGAATGAGGCCTACTAATGGTAAAACGACTTGATCTTATATATATATATATATATATATATATATATATATATATATATATATATATATATATATATTATTAACTTATAATACTATAAAGTATAATGGTTGAATTTTAAATTTTAAAATTCTAGGAGGTGGAACTAAAGTTTTCTAAAGTGACTTTGCATGTTCCAAAACTTGAGGGCAAGTTTTGTAGCTATTCAAAACTTTTCAACCTCATAACTTATGAATTAATGGCTTATTAAAATGAAGACTCTTCATTTTATGTAACATATGTGTTCTTTAATGGACTTTAAATGAAAAACTTTTGGTAATCCATAACTTGAGGACAAATTATGGTCTCCATTAAAAACATTTAGATCAAGAATTAAACTAACAAACAATTTGCAAATAATTCATATGATCTACCAAACTCATAAGTGTATGAACATTCATATCAACAATTTCAAGAATCATATAAACACATATAAAACTTGAAATTTTGATAATAACCAATGTAAATGGATTAGCATAATCATTACCACATAAAAAACAGGTTTTAGATGTCCAAAACAGTTTAGGGTAATGATTCTAGTCCATTTCCAGCAGCAAAACTCGAAAAACTGCACTCTGGGCCTCATACTCGTTGAGTAGGGCTGTTCACTATTCGGATAAAACCGAGTTATCCAATTGGATAATTTGGATTGGACTATTTGGTTCAGATATTCGGATTTTTGGATGTGTTTTCAACAAAACCGAATTATTATTTTGGATTTCGGATTGGCTTTAGTTTATAAAATCAGAACCGAATAGTCCAAAAAAACCGAATAAACATTTATAATTTATCCATTTATAATATATATATCTATAGTTATTTATTAATTTTGTAATTTATTTTTCCAAACAGGTTCAAAACGTTTCACCTGATAAAAAAACCATTAATATGCATTTTCTCTCAAAAGTTTTCTATCTATAAGATATTTAAGTTTAATATTTCTTCTTATTTGTTTATAAATTTCAAATCACAACTAAATAATTTGTTTTTGCTTCTTGTGTAAAGTTGGTTAATATTATAATTATATGTCGTTTTAAAATGTTTCAGTTTTTGTAAACTGAATTATAAAAACCGATCCAACCGAATTGCAATTGGTTCGGATCAGATCGGATTTGAATTTAGTTTGGACTATGCGGATTCATGTTTTGAAAACCGAAATCAATTTGGATTCACTTGATTGGATCGAATCAAACCGATCCATTCAAACAAACACCCCTATCGTCGAGTACACGAACCTACTCGACGAGTTGGATGAATATATGCATGGACTCGTCAAGTCCTCCCATGGACTCGGTGAGTTCACTCAGCAGAATGCAAAATTTTCAATTTTCTTCAACAATTTGCATCAAGTATCAAGAAAACAAGCCTACGCTCTGATACCACTGAAGGGTTTTGAGCATTCTAACACTATGGTGTACATGTAACCCTAAAAACCTTGGATCTATGTATTACTAAGATACATGCAAATTTGATTTTTCCAAGGTTCTTAACCTAACTACCATGACTCTCTTTCAAAAAAAAAACTAACTAGCATGACCAGGGAAACTTGAAACATAAAAGCTAGTATAAGAACATACCTTTATTGTTACTTGGATTCCTTAACAACTTTGTGAACCTACCACCCCAAATGTGATGCCTCAAATGTTTCACACAACACCACAACTCTTGGAATAACTTTGAGAGAAGTACACTATCACTCAAAATCGGCTAGCCTTCCATGTTCTTGTCTTAGTGCCAATTTTTCTAGCCTATGGGGTCTTTATATAGTGTGTGACAAGTAGGGTTACACTATGTAAACCCTAATTGACATGGCTTTTCATTTCCTCCATGATCCATGGGTTTTAACCTCCACGGAGCATCCATGGAGCACCCTATGGGTTTTAGCCCAATCCAATAAACCATAGATCATTAGCCTACTATATAAGAATAGATGATTTACACAATCAACCCCATATATTTAATTAGTCTCTTTTTGATCACAAAATTAATTCCAAATTAATTCTTGATCAATACTAATTAAATAATATGATTTCATATTAATATAACTTATAATATATTAACAAATCATAAGTGTTCTTCTTCTCATTTTGCCTATCCAATTATCATGATGGCATGCAACCTAAATGGACCATGCCAACCGGGTCAAGTACATACCAGAAATAGTTATGGACTTAGACACCTTATCCAACAATTTGTGCATAGAATGTAAGTGTATTCATGTATGTATATGTGTATTTGTATGCGTATTTGTGTATATAATTAGTGGTATGTGTATATATTGTATGTGTATATGTATTTCTGTGTATAATGTATACATAAGAATTAAAATTATATTTGTATATTTGTATTTGTTTGGAAATAGAAAATTGTGTATGTAATTTGGAATGTATATGTTTATGTTTATGTGTATTTGGTGTATATATGGTATATGCATGTGAAAGTATGTGTATTCGGTATAAGTATGATGCTATTATGTATGTATGTGAAAGTATGTGTATTTGGTATAAGTAAGATGTCATTGTGTATTTGATATATGTATGTGAATGTATGTGTATTTGGTGTATATGTGGTATATCTATGTGAAAGTATGTGTATTTGGTATAAGTAGGATGTTATTAAGTATGTATAGTTTATTATGTATATATGTGTATTTGTATGCAATGTGGATAACATTAGTTTATTATGTATGTATATGTGTATTTGTATGTAATGTGGTATATGTATATGAATGTATGTGTATTTGTAATAGAAACTTTATTTGGATTCCTAGTGGAAATAAAAATGTTTATTCCTATGTAATGTGTATTTGTACTAGAAATTGTATCTGCTTATCTTATAATTTTTCATGTAATGGCGTTGACTTGAATCTTATTTTTTTGCACCATGGCTGCTATTATAGGTCGTGGACAAGGGTGCGATGGAGTCGAGGATCCACCATACCCAGGCGGTAGAGGTCCTGGTCAGCATGAACATGATGGTAAGTCTTATTATAAATTTTTATTTACTATTTTTATTCAGTTATTATAAAATACCGTTTCCAATAATTTTTACGTATATTTGTAGCTGATCCACTGAGGAGAGTCATAGGAAAAGCCAAAAATATAAAGCTCGAAAAGACGCTCGTAAATAATAAAGGCAAACCAATAGACTTAGACTACGACAGGGATATTACATTTGATTTCGTAGGAGAACCAAAAGACATGTTTACACATGAGATTGGAAAAATAATGTGGCAAATAGTCCCTTTTGATAGAAAAAGTTGGAAAAAAGCTTCCCCCGCGTTAAAGGATATAGTAAAACAACATATAAGGGTAATTATTTATATAAGAATATTCTATATGTTTAATTATGAATGGTTTTTACTTAGCTAACTTTTTTGTTTTTGTAGACAAAGTTTGATTTGGATCGAGTTTCCCTGGATCCAAAGAGTGCTAGGTTGTTAGAGAGTTTTGATGCGGCTTTTTTAGATAAAATTCTAGCTTACTTTCTACTTATTTTATGCTAAAGAAGGAGGGGAGCGCAGATGATGGTTTGTCAAATTAGTTTGTGTTTTGTTAGACTTGTTATGACATAAATTTATAACACTTTTGTTGTTTATTTTGGTATGTGTATGAAATTAGGGTAAATTACACCATTCGTCCCTCATGCATGTGCCAAAAAACACGTTTAGTCTATATTTTCAAAAATTAACTCGGGTCATCCCTTATATCGTAGAAATTTGCACACTTCATCCCTCGTTAGTTTAAATTTGCATGTTTCATCCCCTATGAGACTTGAAATGACCAAAATGCCCTTTTTAATTTTTTTTTCATTTGTTTTTAATTTTTTTAATTATTAAAAAACATTTTAATTAAAGTTGTGGGTCAACCTAACACTTTTACATGCTCTTGCTCTTTTTTTTTGAAGAACACTAAACCACCACCCTCATCGGGCATCTATAGCACCACCGAAAACCTGCATCACCGCCGCCATAAATCTGCTCTCAGATCACCCCACCCCCTTTGAAGACCACCTGTCATCGCTCAATCATCACTTCTGGAAAACCCAAAAAATATAAACAAACCAATTATTATGCAAACAATCCAGAATTAGGGAAAAATCAAAATGGGAAGACAATGTTCTTCTCTGTTCAGACGTCGTCGTCCCCTTCCGCCTCCGACCAGACTTCGCTAACCCCATTTGTCTCCTTCTTCATCTCTAAACCAGACGTCTCCTACACCAGCACCTAGAAGAGTTCAAAGAGACGATCTCTAGCATGCATATCGACGGAGTGGAGATCCACGAAGTGTAAATCCATGGATTACAACGTCAGTGGCTAGCAGGGGAGGACGATGGTGGATTGGAGGTGACACATGGAGGATTTTATTTTAGCTCTATAAAACCGATCTCCTTAATCTCCTCTTCCTCATCGATTTTGTTTCCCTCAACTTTTTTCTCTCTCTGATCAGTGGGTTTAGAGGAGAAAAAGGGAGGATTTTTTTTTGCCGCAAACCACCCTAAACGCCACCAGCTCCGTTGAATATGAAACTCCTATCTCAAACACAGATTTGAACCGCCACTAGCTTCTTTCTCGCTCTGCTATTGCTTTTGTTCTACATCGTGCATTGAGGGTGGATGGTTTCATGATCTCATCGGAGTAGCTTCAGGGTGCCGATCGTTAGAGAGGAAGATGAGTTCGAAAGGAAGATGAATAGGTGAGAAAGAGGATAGAATATGGGAAAGGGAAATGAGGGGTGGGTGGGTTTGGACATAATATTTTTTTATTTTTATTTTCTTTTATTAATTTAAAATGATAAATAAATTAAATTAAATTAAAAAAACAAATTATTAAGGGCAAAATAGTCATTTTATGTCAATAAGGACTAAGCGAGCAAGAAAAAACAAACCTAGGGACGGTCCGAGTTAATTTTTAAAAATAAGGACTAAACGTGTTTTTTGGCACATACACGAGGGACGAATGGTGTAATTTACCCATAGAATTATAACACTTTGGTACTTAATTGGATGTTGTTATTTAATTTTGTTTTCTGCATCTAATGTTTTCGTGTTTTCGGCGATTAATATTGCTACGTATCGGTTTATCTGCATCCAAAAAAGGCTGATTTAAAAAAAGTGATTATTACATACGATAAAAGGTATTATCGGCGACTGCCTTATTAACGGCGACATTTAACTTTTCGTAGTGATTTTTGTCTCCGCTTAAAATCGTTTTTCTGTAGTGTTAACTAAATCCTTTTGATAAGAGAACATGTTTTATTTTTTAAAACAATTCCTATGCATCTTTACCACACATAATGTCAATCTATGAGAAAGAATTCAAGAACACATAATATATATGGTGCATGGTTATTTGCAATCTAGCCCTACCATATTGTCTGTTTCTGGTACGGAGGCGACTATATCGCACAATAGCAACCACAAAGCATCAATCATGGTTCTGGACGTATGTTTATAAACTCACTGAGTACGTACAACTGGTGACGTTGTTGCATGGGTTCTATGACTTGGCCGATATATTTGACCTTCCAATCCTCATGTGACACGTCCTACTCCAAAAACCCCCGAACCCAACCCACAACCGGTGTATAATTATATAACATACTTTCGTGTTACTATCGTCTTATGTTAGCTAGCTAGTAGTGAATGGAGTCCGCCGAGTTAACCCTTGTCATCCATTACGCAAAGGATCTCAAAGATGTCAAACACTTTGGAACCATGGATCCCTATGCTGTAGTTTGGATCGCCGGCTATGGAAAGGAGTCCCAAAAAATAACAACACCTGTCGCAGAAAAGGCTGGTTGTTATCCAGAATGGAACTATTCCGTTAAATTCCACATTGTTCCTGTGAAGAGAGAGTACAGTCTCTTCATCCAGATCAAGCACGAAGGGGCCATGTTTGACCGGTATATCGGAGAAGTTGAAGTGCCTTTTGCAGATCTTCTCGATGCTGATGCTTCCATTGGTAAACGTAGTTACCGGTTGTCCATACCATCCGGTGAAAAAAAGGGAGAAATCATTTTTGCACATCAATTCTCGAAATTGGATGTGGATGAGGATGATGGCACTGGCATCAGCCATGCAACAGATCCTTGCGAAAAGAGAAAACGCGATAAAGTGATAAACCTTGCTAAGAACGTGACAAAAACTGGTGCTTTAGGAGCTCAGTATGTGGTACTATTTGCGCTGGGGTTGGATGGCCTTATCGAGTGAATCAAACCCAAAGATGGAAGTAGGCAGTATGTCCACAAATGCTGCCCAAAATTATGTCAAATGCGAAGGTGTTAATTTACATGGTGTCATTAATTTGCTTAAGTTTAGGACTTTATGGATGTGGTATAAATTTGTTTTAAGTTGTTGTTGCTTGCATGGCTTCATTTGCTTTAATTCGGTTATGTATGTGTATGGCTGTATGGTATCAATTATGTTGCTTTTGTGTTTATTGTAAACGTGTATCTATTTGTATTTTTTTTTTTTACAAAATTACACCTTTATTTCTTTATGCAACAAGAGACCATCCCATCCCTGCCCATCTCTGCAACAATTGACCCTCCAGGCCTCCACCCTGTCTCTCGTGACCACCCAAAAGCATGTCTTACAAGCAGTGGCGGACGCAGACTGTTTTAGTAGGGGTGTCCCTCATACTTCAAGCGGATGCACCTAACAGAAAAACCAAAAAAAAAAAAATTTACAATGCATGCCGGAAATTGAGCAGTGACCCGGGACCCCAAATGCCCCACTAAGGTCCGCCACTGCCTACAAGGCTACATAACTGTCTATAAATGTATTGAATAAGGGTGGATTATATATATATATATATATATATATATATATATATATATATATATATATATATATATATATATATGCCCTTTACAATTATATTTCTTCATTAAGAGAACGAATTGGTTGAATATACATGCCTGCTTTCAAATTTCCCATCCCATGAAAATCAATTGTCTTGAATAAGGGCGGATTATACATTTAAAACTCTTTACTATACAATTGTCTTGATTTTGTTTTTCAAATTCAAACTAGACAATCACTACAAGAATAAGCACCTATAGAGATGAGATCTATAGGGACGACATATGTCGTTGCTATAGTCACCCTATAGCAACGACATGTCGTTGCTATAGAGTTGACTAATTGTTTTTGACTTTTGATGCTACAACGACGACATCTCGTTTTAACATATTAAGAGGGAAAGAAAGTGAATTTGGCGCGTTCTTGAAACATCTATGGGGACGACTTATCCCTCCAATAAATAACAAAAAATAAAAAATTAACATATTTTTAAATCTTTTGACGGAAATAAAAGGATGACGTCGTTTTGGGGATAGTTATAAGGACGACTTGTCGTCCTCATAGCTCTCTATGCCAAAAATTAGAACAGCCCCTTCGTTTCATTGATGCATGCTCAATAGATTAATCATCAGTCTCTCTCGATCGATCGATCACAGATTCTTCCCTTCTCCCCTGGCGACTTCCTCACCTCTCACTACCGTCAAATCTTCTTCCCCTCTCCACAGATCCTCATGCTAGTTGCCAAAGATTTGCTTCAACACCGACGATTCTAACTACAGGCTTCCTTTTCACCTCCGGTTACGAATTCTAACAATTACAAGTCCCACTCCAGCGACCTAGGTTAGTAATTCTAGGTTAGAAACTGGAATTGGGGTTTATGTCAGCAATTATGTGTTTGAAATTGAATTTGTGATTTTCTATGGTTTCATAGCTCGCACAGAAATCATCGACGGAGAGGAATGTCGAACATTGTCGTGATAGGCCTTGCCGGAGCTGGCGGAGGTATTGGTACTTATTCCTTCCCTTTTACTCTCTCTGTCTACTTCCTATTCGTCTGGTGATACGCTTATTCAAATGCTACATGTTTATCTTCTTTTCATCATAAACCTATTTTGCTTTCTATGATCACAATCCAATAATGAAGTAATTTTCATTTGTAATCTTCATATCTCCTTATGTTTGTTTGCAGGGGATTTATTATTATTAGCATGTTGTTCTATCTTGTTGTGGTAGCATTAGCAGGGTAATTACACCAAATTGTTTTACAAAATCATTCTATACAAATGCTATATCAGTGTTTGATATTAAATTTTCCTAATTTTTACTTTTTTATTTTCTAATTTTTTTTCTTACTGTGATAATGTCCAGGTAAGGTAGCAGATCCTGATGGAGGTAATAATTTTGAGCATTGAATTTACAAGAATTGTCACTAATGTCTACTTATAATTCATATTATGATGGAAACTAAATTGAAACCAATGCATACTCTGGAATGCTTTCCAGTTATACTTTTGGAACCAATGAACCAATTCTTTAAAGGGGAAGATGTATATGGAGGCTCTTACAATGAATTGGAGGCTTATTTATTTTTCAGTCGTGCTTGCCTTGAATGGATGCAGGTTCGTAGCTTACTCTTCATCAACTTGTTTATATTGTGCTTAAGAAGATAATTTGTTAAACCTTTTTTTTTATTTCCATGTTTTCCATCATCAAACTATCTTCTGTGATTCTTTTTTAAGAATCCATTGACCAAAATGCAGGTAACTGGAACACAACCTGATGTCATATATGTCAATGAATGGCAAGACAGGTCTACTTCCACTCCTCTATTGGGACATTTATCATCATCTTTCACTTCAGGCATGATCTTAGTTTATGGATGTATCTTTCTTTAAGATCTTTAAAAGTATTCATTAACTCATAATATTGAAATTTGTACATCATAGAACCCAATAATAGTATTGACAATCCATAACATGGAACATTATGGGGAGCGCATGTATTCTTGTAAATCCTGATGGAGAAAAACAACAATATGAACACCTCTCTTAACAATATCCAATTGTGATCTCATATCGACACCTCCAATACAAAGGTCCTTCCCCTGCTGCAATTGGCATCATAATCTCCTCCTGTAATGCCATCATAATCAATGGAAACACAAACACCAATGTTTTTCCAGACCCTGTAAATGCTATTCCAATCATGTCCCTTCCAGATAGAATCACGGGTAATCCTTGAACTTGAATAGGTGTTGGTTGTACTATTCCTTTTTCTTTCATTTTTTTCAAAACAGGATCCAGGAATCTCATGTCTTTAAAGTTTTTGATTGGTGGAGGGATTTTATCACCATCAACAATGATATGCCATTGTTTTCTGATACCATCACATGCTTTTTGAGACATTCTTCTTAAAGAAGGCATGGTGGATGCAGGTTTTTCTCTTCACCATCTTACAATTCCTTAAAACTTTTTTAACCCAAAATTACGAAATCGCCCCTAATGATCATGTCCACTTTTTTGTTTAAATTACTAAGCGATTTTACTAAAAAACAGGTGGCAGCTTGGTGGGAAATTTTCATGTGGCATCTTGGGAAATTTTCAACTCCTTGGATGTCAAATATGACCTTGTTGTTTTTGGAGGTTGGTTTTCCTTTTTTTTTTTCTTTTTTGGATGAACAACAAGCTTGTTGAGTCAGGAGCTTGTGAGGATCCATCTACTTACCATAGATATAGATTTAGCCTCCAAACAGCTTATACAGGGCAAGTCCCTTATGGATATTTTATTTGCAAAAGGCTTAATAATCTTATAATGGATAACTCAAAATGTCAAATGATTAAGTCTTTCACTATGCATCCACTGCAATCAAGCATTATAGAAATGGGAAATCAGAAAAATATACAAAATCTTATTAGTTATTGGTGCAGGGGTATTTTAGGCATTTGCTTAAATCTTAGTGGCTACAACAGAGTATTTAAGAGACTCTTCTACCCCACAGTTTGGTCTGTATGAATCTCAACAAGCAAAAAATCTCCAAGCCCACAAATTTAAACAAAGCATACAAATTTAAACAAGGAAATATGCAATTATGACATGTAAGCTTCTTTGTTAATTCATTAAAGATATTTCATTAATATTTTTGATGGGGTTTTTTCTGTTTATTATATATAGACATGCACACTATCAAATAGGAAATACACCATTAGCACTTGTCTGGAAGGATGAGACTTGTAGTGAGTATGTCATTGATACAGATAACAAAGGACAAATTCCAAATCAACAGCAGGTAGTTACAATTTCTTACCCATTATAACAACATGTTTCATTTCAATATGTTGCTATTTTTCATAATTTACCATTCATTGATTTTTTTAATGTTTGTAAATGAGAAGGTGGTTTTGGAGATATAAGAAAATGGGGAACTGGTTACATTTGATGATCCTCCTGTTGTACTTGGTTGCTTGAATGCGGGTTTTACACAAGAGGTTTGTGTAATTATTGTTTAAAAATATTTCAGTTAATAAAGTTTTTTTTTTATTCATTTGGATTTTGTGTTTTTTAGACAGCACTGAATATAGGGAACCTTATAAGGTTTGCAGTTAGTGAGGGTGGATTGACGTTTATGAATGGGAAGGTGGAAAAGGCTGATTTGCAGTATATAGGAAAGGTACATCATCTATAGAGACGACATGTCATCTCTATAGGTGCATCTATAGAGACGACATGTCATCTCTACTAGAGCATCTACCACAACGAACACCTGTTACTAAAGGGTATGATGTGTCGACTCTACATCTCTATCTATGGAGACGACATGTTGTCTTTATAGATACACCTATAGAGACGACATGTCGTCTCTATAGTTTCGTCTATGGAGACCAGCACCGCATAGAGACGAACCAGAACAAGACGACATGTTGTCTCTAAAGGATACCTATTGCGACGATATTTATAGCGACGACCAAAAGGATCTATTGCGACGAGGCTATGGAGACGAAAGCTATAGGGACGACATGTCGCCCCTGACACCTATAGTGACGACTTTTTTAAACTATAGAGACGACATTTGTCGTCCCTATAGGTCCCGTTTGTTGTAGTGAATGAATATTTATGATCAAGAACAACCCTGTAAGATGAGTAGGGAGGGTACACATATTTTGACATTAAATAGCTTCTTGATCTTACTATAACTTATTTCTTACTTTGTGGATCAATGATTGCTTTCTTTTCTGTATTTATGGGTTTCTTCTATTTCAGCTTACCAAGTCCTTCTAATGGATTCTTCCAAAGACTTATTTCTGATTTAAATTGTTTAATCTTTGATTACCTGTAAATTAAATCTCCGCTGTCTAATTCTTTATAACTAGAAAGTACTCTTTTGATTCGATTTTCTATAGTATCCAGAATTGCAATCAAGTGATTGTTTATATTAGGTGCTATACGTACGGTCACTAATAAAAAAAAGTCGTGTCTTCACCACTGAAAAGCGCATTTTATCAAGCATGAGGGAGTCGAACAATCGCATGAAAAATGCCGGAGAATGGGTGGAGGTTCGCCGGAGAAAACCTCAGTCTGCCTCATATATCACTACGTTCTATGTGTCCAACATTCAACAAGATACCACTATGAGCATGCTTAGCAAGGCGTTTCGGAAATACGGTAAGATTGTTGATATTTACATCCCGGGTAGAAAAGATAGAGCGGGCTCCTACTTCACGTTCGTAAAATACAATGGCATCAAAGACTCTCAGGCGACGTTGAACTCGATGAACCAGGTTAGATGCGGACACTGTCACCCCGCTCCCGAGTTCAACTTAAAGAGAGAAAAGAAAGGAAATGGGAGGAAATGAGAGGAAAGCAAGAGAGAATGGTGCTCCCGAGTTTCATTATAGGAAGGAAGTGGAAGGAAATGGAAGGAAAACTTTCCCTCCTACCTTTCCTCCCGATTTGGGAGGATTTGAAAAGAAATAACAAAATGTTTAACTTTCCTTCCATTTCTCTCCAACTCAGGAGCAAATGACAATTTCTTTTTCCTTTCTTTTCTCTTCTTTTCTCTCCTTACTTTCTTTTCTCTTCTCTTCTTTTCTTTGCTACAACTCGGGAGCGGGGTGTGTATCCTAAAGGTGAATGTGGCTAAATACGAGAAGAGATACAATAACTATAAACAGGCCTACAGACCTCATCGTGTTCATCCTGTACAATTATCAACAATTCCAGGGGATTGGTCAAAGATATCGGAAGGTAAAACATTTGCAGATGTTGTCACCGGCAGGAAGGAAAAAAAATTGGTTCCTTCGGTATCTTTGAATAGGGTTTTGGCTATGAAACCTGAAGCGGTACTTACAGGGGAAGTTATTAGCTTTCATCTACTCACCAATCTCTCGGAGTTGCTCAAAAAAGATGGGATCTCACCAAGGGATGTATTTTATGCAGGTGGCCTAAAGATTATTTTAAGGTTTTCAGTCCACTTAGATGCGTCTGGTTGTCTTATGAATGAGCAAGCATGGAGTAAATGGTTCAAGTGGCTCAAGGTCGGCTTTGCTGAGGACGTGCCATTTGAAAGAATGGCATGGCTAAAAATCGTTGGTCTTCCTATTAATCTGAGATCTGAAGAGAATGTGAGCTTGATTGCAGGAAAAATTGGCAAGGTCATTGAGGTTGATAATTGTCAAAATTGGCACGGTATTGATTTATCATCCCCTCACATAAGAATATTAACCAGAGTAAAAACCTTAATCAACTCTGAAATCAATTGTATTTTTCTCGGTGCGACCTTATCGGTGGGTGTGATTGAAACCAAAGACATTTAGCAGCCTTTTTCTAAATATTTTGATTCGGAATCGGACTCTGATACAATTAAGGAAAGCGATGGGGAAGACGATGTCTCTGAAGAAGATGGAATCTCAGATACCTGGGCAGATGGCCATCAGAATGAGGAATTGGAAGAAGGAGAAATTGTCATGGAATCGGAACAAGATGATGGTGTCTCCGATGGCACTCCGGCGACGGTGGAATTCGAAAAGTCAAAGCCAGAAATGGACCAAAAAAGTGTATTAATTGGGGTAGACGGAATGTCTCAAAATCTTGACTCTGTTATGGGTGATATTCCCAATATGCCCTTGGATGATTTAATCGATACTACCGTTGCTAAGCCCACATCTCCCGATGGTTCTTTCAGAAGCCCTTCAGCCCAATCTGATTCAGTTCCACTAGATCAGATCCGAACTCTTGGGAATAATATCGCTTCTGATGACTTTGGGGGATCCGTTTCTAAAAAGCGTAAATTGGATAGTCGTGGTCAACCTGAATTCTCGAGCTCACTTCCAGCTCGATGCCTCGCAACTGAATTCCTTGAGCAGCCCCTTTCATTACCCCTACCAGCTTCTCTACCTGCTTTCCCTCATAATCATCAGCAAGCATCGGTACCTTCTATTGATCTAAATGTCCCTGCTAGATCGCAAGCTTCTACCAATATTAATGACGATTGCTCATCTTCTAATGAGACTGGGAAACTTATCCAGGTCGACAATAGGGTGGGTTTCCTTATTAATGAAGACAATATGGATATTCTGGAGGGAATCTCATCCAAAGTATGTGTGGGTGAAGGTGAATCAGGTAGTCAACAATGAATTCCCTAAGTCTAAATATAAGGGGGTGGGTGAATCCTACAAGGTTGATTGGATAAGAAAAATTAAAATCAAATACAATATTGATTTCATTGGAATACATGAGTCAAGAGTAACAGATTACAACACTATTGATTTTGTTGGGTGTTGGGGCTCGTCAAATTTTGATTATGGCGCTGTAAATCCCACTGGTAGATCTGGAGACCTATTTTGTATTTGGGATCCACATATCTTCGCAAAAGTAAATTGTATTAAAGCAAAAAACTATATAGTCATCATGGGAAATTGGAAGGGGGTGACAGGTGTAACAACGATGGTAAATGTTTATGGACCTCATTCTATTGCAGAGAAGAGGGCGTTATGGGAGGAGCTTTCGACTGTTAAAAAATTACACCCTGCAAACACTTGGATCTTTCTTGGAGATTTCAATGCTGTAAGATTTGCTCACGAGAGATTCAACTCTATTTTTTGTAAAGTGACGGCGGCAGATTTCAATAAATTCATCGTGGATGAAGGATTACATGAGTTTCACATGGGGGGATCCAAATTCACATTTCTGAGGGAGGAAGGACACAAATTGAGTAAGATCAATCGCTTCCTTGTCTGTTCAAATTTCATTAATTTACAGCCACTCACCTCAGTCACTGCTCTTGCCCGTGAGCACTCTGACCACGCTCCTATTATCCTGAGGCCTTCCAACTGTGATTATGGGCCGCTGCCATTTCGGATTTTCAATTCGTGGTTACAATTAGAAGATTTTAACGTGTTATTCAAAAGTTCTTGGTATTCCTTTAGGGGTTTTGGTACCGCCGATAGAATTTTGGCCGCCAAACTTAAACATGTAAAAAATGCCATTCGTGATTGGAGCAGGTTGAAATCTCACCGTGAGCAAGAGACTCTAATTCATCTTAAAAACAAGTGGAACCACTAGACGTTATTGCGGAATCTCGTGTACTGTCTGAAGGGGAAAGAAAGGCAAGGCAGGAAGGCTTACACAAGACTCACAAGACTATGGAGATTGAGCAATTAATAAAACTTGATCTTCAGCAGAAGGCAAAAATTAAATGGGTTAAAGATGGGGATGAAAACTCCCGATTCTTTCATGGATGTCTCAAGCATAGAAATCGGAAGAGCAGAATCCATGGTTTAACTATTAATGGTGTATGGAACTCAGACCCCTGGGATGTGAAAGCGGAGATCTTAAAATTCTTTACCGACAAATTCTGTGAGAGATGACCTAATAGACCAAAATTCATCAATAGCAAATTTAAGAAACTTTCTGCAGGTCAATCAAGCTTATTGGAATCTGAGTTTTCGATCCAAGAGATCAAATCGGCTGTTTGGCAATGCGGAAGTGAAAAGGCTCCTGGCCCGGATGGATACTCTTTCAAAATCCTTAAAGCCCATTGGGATACCATTGGTGGTGACATAATAAAATTTGTTAAGCACTTTGAACTCAACGGCACTCTTGCACCTGGTTGCAATTCTTCAAATATCACACTAATTCCTAAGATACCTAATCCACTAAATCTCTGTGATTATCGACCCATCAGTCTTATTGGATGTATGTACAAGGTGATTGCAAAACTTCTCATTGTTAGATTGAAGATGGTAATCGGGGAGGTGGTTGATGAGACTCAGACAGCTTATATTCAAGGCAGGCACATTCATGATGGTCCTTTTATTATAAACAAAATCATATCTTGGGCAAAACAAAAAAAGAAAAAAATGTTCTTGTTCAAGATTGATTTTGAAAAGGCATTTGATTCCATTAACTGGGGTTTTTTAGACTCAGTCATGGAACAAATGAACTTCGGGTGTAAATGGAGGAGATGGATTTCTAGCTGCTTATCTTTAGCAAAAGCCTTAGTTTTTGTTAATGGGACTCCCACAGAAAAATTTTCAATATCCAAGGGGGTAAGACAAGAGGATCCACTGTCGCCATTTCTTTTTATATTGGCTATGGAAGGGCTAAATATTGCGGTGAAAAGTTCTTGCGATAACCTAATTATCCGTGGCATTAAACTACCCGGGGACGGTCCTGTTATTTCACATCTATTGTATGTTGATGATGTAATATTTGCGGGTGAATGGGATTACGAGAATCTTAAAAATCTGTCACGGATTCTGAAGTGCTTTCATATTTCTTCGGGGCTGAAAGTCAACTTTCTTAAGTCATGCTTATTTGGTGTGGGCATTGATAAAGAAATTCTTTCCAGTACTGCTCAAGCACTTGGATGCCGACATGGTGAATTTCCGTTTAATTACTTGGGAGTACCGGTTGGTGCTAACATGGCACTTAAGAAAAACTGGAATCCGATTCTGAATAAATTATCTTCTAAGCTCTCTAGTTGGAAAGCTAATTCCCTATCTTTTGGGGGTCGTCTCACCCTCATCAAGTCTGTTCTGGATAGTCTCCCCACGTTCTATATGTCGTTGTTTAAAGCTCCATTGGGAATCATCGATCAAATTGAAAAAATAAGGCGCAAATTTCTATGGGGAGGTAGTGAATTGAAAAGAATAATTCACTGGGTAGATTGGAATAAAGTCATTCCCCCTAAATCCGATGGTGGTTTAGGTGTAGGATCAATTTTTGCACAGAACACTGCATTGCTATTTAAATGGTGGTGGAGACTCATGAATGAAAAGTGTGGTCTATGGAGAAGTGTTATTGTAAGCATTCACAACTTAGTCAACAAACCTGCCTCTTATATAGCGAGGAAATCATCAAACGGAGTCTGGTGCAATATTTATAAGGCAGTTAGAGATACTAATTTGCTTCACATAGATTGGACTGACATTTTCGCCCTCATCCCGGGGTTTGATGTTAAAATAATGTTCTGGAAGGATCCTTGGTGTAGTAAAACTCCTTTCTATACCAAATTCCCTAATTTATATGCGCTGGAATCAGTCAAATGTTGCTCAGTGAGCGATAGACTCTCCACAAATGGTTTCTCGTGGATGTGGAGATTTGAACCGTCAGGGCCGATTGAATTAAACGAACTGTTGCAGTTATACACGGATATTGGAAATTTGAATGTCGTGGAAAAACTCAATTTTGGATTCAGCTTCCTTCTCAATCCTAATGGGGAATTCACTGTAAATAGAATGAGGAAGTTCCTGGAGTCAAAACTAATTGCATACAAGGGAAAGACAATTGGGTGGACAAAAACAATACCTTTGAAGGTGCGCTGTTTTGTTTGGCGTGCAACATTAAACGGGATTCCGGTGGCGGAAAACTTAGCTTCAAGGAGTATACCTATTGTTAATTTGGGTTGCCCAATGTGTAATTCGGAATCAGAATCGGTTGATCACTTGTTAGTCAACTGTGACTATGCTAGAGAGGTACAACAGTGGATATTTAAATGGTGTGGAATTGGAGACAAGGTTTTCACAGGTGTAGGTGATTTCATTGATTTTGCTGCTACGTGGGGGAATTGCCCAAAGAAGAAGGATATTCTAATCTCTATTTTCTACTGTCTAATTTGAAATATTTGGATATCAAGAAATGATAAGGTTTTGAAGGGTATCGCGATGAATCCCACTAAACTGGCGGACAATATAATCTCATTCGTCTTTAATCGGTGTAAACACAGAGGAAATGTTTCATGTGGGAGCTGGACGGAATGGTGTATTTCACCTTTTACTTTTGTTGCTTCTTAATTTTCTTTGTTACGTCCTTGTTTATTTTACTTATTGCCTTTGTTGCTCCTTGCTATTGGGCGTTGCCCTCTATTAATGATATATTTGCCGTTTTCTAAAAAAAAAAGAAAAAAAGTCAAACATAGGAGAGGTGAAAAGGTCAAGGAATTAGAAGGTGAAGGGTTATAGTAGTTTGATATTTGATGCTCGGAAAATTATTAAATAAATTTCTTCTAGACAAAACTACACATTAGGTCCCTATGGTTTGGATCCTTGTAGGTCTTTTTGAATAATTTTGGATGGGGTCCTTTTCACGTTTAAATGAACACGGAATGTTATTTTGGATAACAGTGTTATATTTTCAATTAAGTCCCACATGAAATTATATATTTTCCCTCACAAGGACCATTTATGTAATTTGTTTCTGCGATTGTCACAGGAACTATTTATATAATTTTATCTATTAATATTTATTGCTTTTATTTTATTTATCTATACTTTTTTTATGATTTAGATTTTTTTTATGTTTATTCAAATATATTTTCTACTATTTTTTTTTTACATTTTGTTAGCTTATATTTTTTTTTGATGTTTTGTTAGAATAAATTTTCAAGTATTTTTGATATTTTGTCCGAATAAAATTTTTAATGCTTTTTTTACATTTTGTTTGTTTATATATTTAAATATTATTATTTCCAATCTACTCATAACTCAAAACATAATTCACACTGGTTTTCTTTTTCTTTTTGTTCATTTAATATATACAAGGTTATATTATTATTATTTTTTAATTCAAATATTTAACTATATAGCACAAATAAGGTTATATAATTATTATTTTTGAAAAACATTTTCTAAACATTTTTCTGTAAGCAAAAGTGTAAAATAGTTTGTTAAACGTGAATATGATTAATATATATTACACTAGTTTATAACCCGTGGGAACCACGGTTATAAAATTAATTAAACTTTTATAGTAAAAACTCAAAATTATTAATCAATTATTTTAAATAAATTATTAATTAAGAGATGTTTTTATTAGTTATATGAAATTATAATTGTTGATTCAAATAAATATGTAATTAATTTTTAATATATATTAGACATTTTTTATTTGTGAATTAATGAAAACAATAATATAAAACTTAAATTTAAAATTTAAAATAAAGAATAAATACATTGACAAATAACATCAAATTAATGATGATGTCTAATAAATTTAAAATAGAGAACTAATAGATTGACAAGTGTCAACACATTAATTAAGATGTCTAATATGATGACACATGACAAAAAAACTACTTTTTTATTAGTATAGAAATATAAAACTATTTGTTATAATAGGATTTATATCTTGGCTAGGATCTGAAATGGGTGTTAAGTTATACATATGATAATCGGATTCCGTATATTCGAAATCTAACAAAATTTCTAAAAACAAAAAACAAAAAAACCCGCAAACAAAGTTAAGTCTATCTTTTTTCTTTTTGAACTTTACTAGAATAATATTAAAGTCACGAAACTTCAATTCGGGAAGTTGTATTCGACATCTCGAAATTGGCAAATACAAAATTAAAAGTTTTTAAATTTATAACCTTTAAGAATTAAAATGAACCATTAACCAAGTGATGAAAAATTAACAAATTAACAATAGTCAATCCCCAATAGGAACAAATTGGCATTCATATTTGAACTAAAATTAAAATGAATTGGGATTCGTATTTGAACTCTGGCGATTTCGACGATCGGAGGTGTTTCCGGTGGATGCAAACGCTAGTGAAGGCCTCTTTCCGACTTTTTTTTTTTTTTTTTTTTTTTTGTGGTCTCGGTTTGCGGTCTAATGGGAGATGACGAGTGGACGACTATTCATGGAAAGAAGCAAACGTATGTGTTCCAAAGATTAGGTCAATTCAATAATAATGATTCGAAGGAGAGGCAATTATTAAACATTGCAATCATGGTATACATCTCTAATTTTCGAGTTTTTGACTATAATGGGGTTGTTGAAAAAAATATTTATCATTTTAATGTTAATTAAAAGTATTTACTATTTTAGTCTTTTTCTCATTTTTTTTTTTACTTTTTAGATTCCTTTTCAGTTTTTTTGTTATTTTAAATATCTTATTTTTTTTCTCTTTTATTCCACATTTTTATTGTTTATATATATATATATATATATATATATATATATATATATATATATATATATATATATATTTAAATGACAGCTTTCATTTTAGTTTTTTTACCTTTTTTTACAGTTTTTTAAAATAAATGTTTTTTTTATCTTTTTTTTTTCTGTTTTTTTTTAATATTTATTTTTCTTATACAACATTTTTACCAACAAATTTTAGCGTCAACATTAAAAATCATCAAAAAACACCACTATAATCAAATTTTAATACGCAAAAATTCCAACATTCACCTACAATGTTTTTAAAATAAAAAAAAAAGACACCTCAACATTGTTTCTTTCAAAAAGAACACCACAAATAAAAAAAAACTTCAACATTGTTTATTACAAAAAGAAAAAGCTTGCATCTAGGTTCGGATGGTCTTGAGAAAGCTTATAGTGTAAACAGGTGTGCGGACCGGTATACGTTGTGATTTCAAAACAACCACTACGTTTACATTTACTTGCATGAAGTTTCCATTTGCAACCTGATTGTAAGTACAACTTGCATCTTAGAGTCCAAATAGTTGGGCGTGACTCAATGACCTCAAATTGTCTATGTGTCCTAATGCTATGGATCTTGATTGCTCTAACAAGTTCCTCTTTATCCTTAAAAGAATCTTTTCCCAACTCTCGCGTAAAATCATTCTTACTCGTTGATTGTGTCATAATCCAATTTTCATCAATATTCAAATTTGTTCCTTCCATATTAGTAAAAGTTTAGGGTAATTCAACATTATTGTCAAAAGATGTTTCATCATCATCTTCTTCAACAATTCCATCTTCCAATATTTCATTTAACTCAACATCATTGTCTATATTCATCAAATTAGTCACAACAGCAGCTTGAGAAATTATAGAAAAATTCTCATTGTCAATCATATCTATAATAGAATTCATCTACAAACAAACAAAAACAAGCAAAAATTGATCAAAAAATGATCATATGAATTTGTGATAACAAAAAAAAAGAAACATAATGCAATCAATTCCATCAAAGATTAAAAAAAACAAGCTGTGAAGATGGGGAGGCAAAATCGACACATAAATTGATCAAAACAATAATCAATTCCATTTACAAAAGCAAATAATCAAAATAGAAATTGATCAACAATTCTTCCTAACTAGAAGCAAAATTGATATAAATAAAAATAGAGAAGCAAAAAAGCAAACATAAACTTAACAATTGGAATCCAAAAGCAAACAGAAAACTTAAGAATCAGAATCAAAATTGACAACTTCACATACCTTGCAGTCGCCGGCGACGATGGAGGAGGCGCAGCCAGCCGGCGACGGACGGGGGAGGTGCAGCGGCCGGAGATGGTGGACGACGATAACATTCACCTGTTGTCGTCCACCATCTCCGGCCGCTGCACCTCCCCCGTCCGTCGCCGGCAACTGCAAGGTATGTGAAGTTGTCAATTTTGATTCCGATTCTTAAGTTTTCTGTTTGCTTTTGGATTCCAATTGTTAAGTTTATGTTTGCTTTTTTGCTTCTCTATTCTTATTTATCTCAATTTTGCTTCTAGTTAGGAAGACTTGTTGATCAATTTCTATTTTGATTATTTGCTTTTGTAAATGGAATTGATTATTGTTTTGATCAATTTATGTGTCGATTTTGCCTCCCCATCTTCACAGCTTGTTTTTTTAATATTTGATGGAATTGATTGCATTATGTTTCTTTTTTTTTGTTATCACAAATTCGTATGATCATTTTTTGATCAATTTTTGCTTGTTTTTGTTTGTTTGTAGATGAATTCTATTATAGATATGATTGACAATGAGAATTTTTCTATAATTTCTCAAGCTGCTGTTGTGACTAATTTGATGAATATAGACAATGATGTTGAGTTAAATGAAATATTGGAAGATGGAATTGTTGAAGAAGATGATGATGAAACATCTTTTGACAATAATGTTGAATTACCCTCAACTTTTACTAATATGGAAGGAACAAATTTGACTATTGATGAAAATTGGATTATGACACAATCAACGAGTAAGAATGATTTTATGCGAGAGTTGGGAAAAGATTCTTTTAAGGATAAAGAGGAACTTGTTAGAGCAATCAAGATCCATAGCATTAGGACACATAGACAGTTTGAGGTCATTGAGTCACGCCCAACTATTTGGACTCTAAGATGCAAGTTGTACTTACAATCAGGTTGCAAATGGAAACTTCATGCAAGTAAACGTAAATGTAGTGGTTGTTTTGAAATCACAACGTATACCGATTCGCACACTTGTTTACACTATAAGCTTTCTCAAGACCATCCGAACCTAGATGCAAGCTTGATTGCTATGGAAACCAGACACCTTATAAAAGAGCAACCTTCTATTAGTATTCCGGCTTTGAGAGTTGAAATAGTTGAAAATTTGGGCTATACTCCTTCATATAAGAAGGTTTGGGTTGGAAAGCAAAAAGCAATTGAACATGTGTTTGGAAACTGGGAAGAGTCTTATGTCGCTTTACCAAAATATCTAGGTGCACTTCAAAAGTTCAATCCAGGAACTATAGTTGAATGGTGTGTTTCAAGATCGACCGATGTGGATGAAGTTGAATTTAGGCGTGTTTTTTGGGCTTTTGCTCCCTCTATCAAAGGGTTTCACTATTGTCGACCGGTGATTAGTATTGATGGCACACA
Organism: Lactuca serriola; assembly: GCF_051521515.1. NCBI lineage: Eukaryota > Viridiplantae > Streptophyta > Magnoliopsida > Asterales > Asteraceae > Lactuca > Lactuca serriola. The sequence goes on from NC_136415.1 coordinate 277,289,747, forward strand.
CTTGTATGGTAAATATAAGGGTAAGATGCTAATTGCAATGGGAGTTGATGGCAATAATCAAATTTTGCCACTTGCATTTGCTATTGTAGAAAATGAATCTTATGATACTTGGGATTGGTTCCTTTCTCATGTCAAGAATCATGTGGTGAAAGACCGTGAAGGCATATGCCTAATATCTGATCGTCATGGTGGAATTCTTAAGGCTGTCAATGAGCATGGATCTCCATGGTTAGAGCCACGTGGTTTTCATAGGTATTGTTATATTTCTTAACCATTCTTTTAGGACATTTCAATAACTTGCTTCATTAACTTACATTATTATTATTATTATTTTTAATTTTAAAGGTATTGTTTACGACATTTCATCAACAACTTTTATGACAAGTTTCGTAATTTAGAATTGAAAGCTTTAGCTTATCGTGCCGGGAGTCAGAATCAAATTCGAAAATTCAACTCCATCATGGAAGAAATTGGGAAGTTAAATCCACGTGCTCGACAATGGTTGGAGAGTCATCCACTTAATAGATTGACACTTGCACATGATGGTGGAAGGAGATATGGGTTGCTCACAACAAATTTGTCAGAGATTTTCAGCAGTGTACTTAAAGGTGCTCGTTTCTTACCAATCACAGCTTGTGTGCAACTTACATTCTATAGAATGGTGCATTATTTTGAGGTGAGACGTCCTTTAGGATCTAGTTCTCAAGCTCATGGAGATACACATACTCCACATGTTGTAAAACAAGTAGCTTTGATGGCAAAAGCAAGTGCACATTCCTCAAGATCTTTTAACCGAGAAAAATGTATATTTGAGTTGATAACTCAAAGAGGTCGAAATGTGCAAGTAGTTAATTTGGAACAAAAAACTTGCACATGTGGTAAATGGGAGGCATTTAAATATCCTTGTTCTTATGTCTTGAGTGCATGTGCCAAACTCTCTTTGAATAGTTGGCAATATGTTGATAGATGTTACTCGATTGAATATTATTATGCTACTTGGGCATCTGAGTTCTCCCCGCTTCCTCATGAAGCGTATTGGCCACAATCACCATTTAATGAATTACTTTCAAATTTAGAACTATTACGAAATAAAAAAGGTCGTCCTCGTTCAACAAGACTAAAAAATGGCATGGATATTAAAGAAGGAAGAAATGCCAATCTTTGTGGAATTTGTAGGCAACCGGGACATAATCGAAAACGATGTCTGTCTATGCCAAGGTAATATATATATATATATATATATATATATATATATATATATATATATATATATATATATATATATATATAATTTTTATGGTATTTGTTGTGGTTATTGTCTTTTTTTTTTCTTTTTTTTTTATAGGTAATGATTTTTTACCGGTTCAAGGTCAAGCTAATTGTGATGTTTTTCTTTTTGTAATAAACAATGTTGAAGTTTTTTTTTTTTTTTTTTTTTTTTTTTTTTTTTTTTTATGGTGTTCTTTTTGAAAGAAACAATGTTGAGGTGTCTTTTTTTTTTTTTTTTATTTTAAAAACATTGTATGTGAATGTTGGAATTTTTGCGTATTAAAATTTGATTATAGTGGTGTTTTTTGATGATTTTTAATGTTGACGCTAAAATTTGTTGGTAAAAATGTTGTATAAGAAAAAAGAATATTAAAAAAAAAACAGAAAAAAAAAGATAAAAAAACATTTATTTTAAAAAACAGTAAAAAAGGGTAAATAAAACTACAATGAAAGTTGTCATTTATATATATATATATATATATATATATATATATATATATATATATATATATATATATATATATATATATATATATATATATATAAAACAATAAAAATGTGGAATAAAAGAGAAAAAAAGAAGAAGATATTTAAAATAACAAAAAAACTGAAAAGGAATCTAAAAAGTAAAAAAAAAAATTGAGAAAAACACTAAAATGGTAAATACTTTTGAAAGAACACTAAAATGGTAAATATTTTTTTCAACAACCCCATTATGGTCAAAAACTCCTAATTTTCCGCATCTTCTTTCGATACGTGAATTATGGAATATTTGTGGTTGTGTGGGTGTTGTTGTTGATGTTTTTTTATTTTTATTTTTATTTTTTTGCAAAGAAGAAAAACAAATTGGGACATATATTTGCCTTCTTCAGATTCATTAGGATTTTGAACCAGAAACCTTGTTGAATTATTTATGCAATATTCAGAATGACAATCCACGTCTACATACAAACATGCCTAGGTTTTCAAGGGAGGCTATAAAACCTGAGGCTGCTCTCACCCAAGTTCCTACATGTAATGTTAACATGAAGTTCGTGGGGAAGAATTTATACACCTAAGTACTCACACGTGATCAAAAATTGGATGATAACGCATCGGGATTGGGTGTCGTCACAAACAAAGTTACGATTAACTATAATGGAGTCAAAATTCATCTTTATCATCTAAAACTTCTAGGGTGTTACAAAGATTTATGTGCAACTCAAAACACTTAGTAGCATGTGTCAAGGTGAAAGTTTCATGGACATGACACTACAAGAATTTAGACATATGGTGACACTTTTTAAAAACAACGTAGTCTCACTTTTGGAAAAAAAATGACGATTTATAAAGTGTGACTAATTATCATTAATAAAAGACAAAACTTCAAAAATGGTATCTGTGGTTTCTAAAAATCTGAAGTTTAGTCCCTAATTTTTGAAAACTTCATAGATGGTCCTTATAGTTTCAAAACTTTTAACAAATGGTCATTTTCGCTAACTCCGTTAGTTTTTGGCCGTTAAGTGAAGGGTATTACTGTCATTTCACTACCACAGGGACCATTTATGAAGTTTTGCCTTATTTAAAAGAAAAAGAAAAAAATATATAATTATTTAATATTAAAGGGTCTCTCTCTCTCTCTCTCTCTCTCTCTCTCTCTCTCTCTCTCTCTCTCTCTCTCTCTCTCTCTCTCTCTCTCTCTCTCTCTCTCTCTCTCTCTCTCTCTCTCTCTCCACCTGCTTCCTTTCATCTTCATCAGATAGATCTCAAAAACCCAAAATCAAATGGGAATATGTGGCAAAACAAGTTCGTTCATCCCTAAACTATACAGTGAACACAAGAACTCACCCCCAATTTCAACCAAATTCGTTACTAATCGTGATTTGCAGGTTTGAGATTCAACAAAAAAATCGAGACTCATCGTTTGGTCTCTTGGTCTCGACTGGACATCGAAAAAGGTTTATCGAAATCGAAATTGCAAGGGCGGAGACGGCTTACCGACGGCAGCAAGGCAACGACGGCGGAATGCAGTAGCGATGGTGGCTGTGATTGGTGGCGGTGGGCGGCCCTACTGCTTTGTTTATGTTGTCTGATGCTCGACGAGGAACCAAGAGGAAGCAGCAGCGACAACGATGTTGGGTGGTGGTGGGTTACGATAGGAGGGAGGCGTAGGGACTGCCACGATTGGCTATGGTGGTCCTCATTGCCGATGAAGTAAGAAAAGAGGGAGAGTGACGAGGTGGCAACTTTGTTGCCTTCACTGTTTATTCTGATTGGCAATGGGTGACGAGAGAGGAAGGAAGGGAGAGATAGAGAAAGCTAGGCAACAGCACAACAGAAGCATCACGGTAGGTGGTGCTTAGATGATAGGAGGTGGCAGTAGGCACTCCGGCAACCTCCTATTGCCGGTTTTCCCTTGCTTTCTGTTACTATTACTGATAATAGAGGATGACAGCAGGTTAGGGAGGTGTTGGGGTGTGTTGGTTAATGCAAAACAAGAGAGTAGAGGGTGTTTAAGGGTGGCAATTTATGAAGAAAGAAGGAGGTGGAGGGGCTGCTAAAAGTAGCTTGAACGGAGGGTGGCATCCCTCCTTTGATTTTTCGAGAGAGAGAGAGAGAGAGAGAGAGAGAGAGAGAGAGAGAGAGAGAGAGAGAGAGAGAGAGAGAGAGAGAGAGAGAGAGAGAGAGAGAGAGAGAGAGAGAGAGAGAGAGAGAGAGAGAGAGAGACCATTTGTATATTAAACAATTATTTTTTATTAGATTCATAATTCTTGGATGAACAATACAATAACTTAATGGTTGGTACGATTAATCAGAGTGCTCGTTATGTCTACGAAGGCTTTCTGCGATATTCAATGTTTGATTTTAAGTTAGATGAATAAATATTTAAGACTCAATCTCAGGCTTGCATTAGATTTTTTAGTTGTAAAACGAATTACTAGGGTTTAAAAGAATAAATAGTTCACCAAATGAAATTAAAAATGTGAATGGTAGGATTTGAAGATAATAAGGGTTATTGACATAAAAGAACGTGAAAGTTTGAAGTTTTATTTTAAATGAATATTTAACTTTTTTTTTTTGATCCCCTAGACCATCAATCTCGAAATTTACCCGTGTAAAATACTACTTTTTTTTTTTAAATTAACAGGCTTCCGGTTAAAATGATGATGTGTAGATTGATTTTTAATAGTAAAGGTTTCCACAGCCATCTAGACATATCTACTATAATAAATGAAGATTTTTTTTGTCACATGTCCTCTTCTCCTTAATTTGGACACATGACATTTTCTAACATTTTTAAATTTTCTATTTTCCACTTGTCATTTTATTGTATTTTTCATTTTATTAAATTAAAATTTCACATTTAATATGTAAGATAATATATATGTAAAGTATTTATTACAAATGCTTTATATATGTAATGTATCTAATATATTAAAGCTTCTTTAATTCTAATAATTCAAAAGATTCCTCATTTTTCTTATAAATTTAAACTTTTCAAATTGTTAAAATTTTATATTTAATTTTTTTTTTTAAATAAACTCATGTAATACATGGGTCTAACACCTAGTCCGTCCATATGAACCTAAGGAATGAAACGCAAATCAAATGAGAAAAGTTGCAACTCTTACCATTCATCTTCAATGGATGCTCAAAGACCCAGTAACTCAAGGTCGTCACCTGCAGATGCACAAATCATCATCTTGATGTACAAATCATCACCCCACCCATCTCTATTATTGATCTCGTCTCATTTTAGAAACCATTATATTGTTCACCTCCATTTTGGATCTCATCTTGACGCATACATCATTGCTAAAACCTAATCGAACCTTTTGTGTAGCCTTCGAACCTAATCTAACCTGTAATTGGTTGAATCAACATAAAAAATCGACTTTCAGATAGGGAATCGAACCTTGTCGCCTGGTGGTGGTGTTGGTGGCCAGATCGAAGGAGTCTCCGGTATGGCTAGTCCGAAACACCCTAATCGTGCATTGAAATTTGCGTCCGACGTCATATTGCTAGCTTTAATGTCTTTATAAATCACTTGTTGCTCACATTCTTGATGAAGATAAATCAAAATAGAGGCTAACCAAATTGCGATTTTGTCATCCCTTCTTGAGAATACTTTAATCTTTTCACAGCTGTTGCATTGCCTGAGGATGCCCGAAATACCTTATAAACAAACCCAGAAGCAACATGCCCAATGATCCTATTTGAATGGAACCCATTTGTGGCTATTTTAAGCTCTATGTAACTGAACTGTTTGGTCCTGTTAGAAGCTCTGCTTGAATGTTCATATCTATTTTTGTCCATCTCCATTTCTTGAAAGAAAGTTATCCGAAAACCAAAAGTGCACAGAACCGGTTTGGGTTTGGAAGTCCGGCCTTCTTTGGTTCGCCAGTGAAACTTAATACACATTTTCAAAATTTTCTCAGCAGTAGTTTGGTCCATGTGGCAATGAAAACCTTTGAACATTAGAAGTCAATCTACACATAAGAAATGTAACTAGGAAACCTAATTTTGAACAAAAGGGTATTTTAGGTGTATAAATTTCGAGTTTAATTGTCTAAAAGTCCAAAAAAAAAATGTTAATTGATCATTTATAACCAAACATAAAACTTTCAAGTACTTTTATGTCGATAACCGTAAGTTCTTAATATTAACAATGCATTTTACATAAATGTTAAATTCCCATAGTAACACAAAATCAAACTTTTTGTTTCTACTTTTCAAAATGCAGTTCACAAATATAAAAGTTTTAAAGCATCCTTGCAGACTTGCTTAAAGTCGGACAATTTGAGGGTAGAGATTTAACAAATAGGGTGTTTCCCGAAAATTTATGGTGTGTATTTGCCAAGAAAATAAAATGTAAAATCGTCCTCATAATGTTTATATAAAAATATTACATTAAAAAAAAATATTGTATACATACAGATCGTGTCTATATATATACATATTATATTCAGGCAGTTGAACCAATGTAACTTTGACGTGGGCTGGAACGCCTAACCGGTTCATCCACAACTAGACCCTGTGCACCAAAACAAAACACCTGGTTCATCAAAATCTTGCTCAATGAAGACTGCCGCCTATGGAACTTTGATTTGTCACGGCTAACCCATGGACCTGTGCTAGACCGCATATAGTTCTTGATCACAACATTTGAAGGCCTTTTATCATCATCTTCAATATCTGAACCCGAGGACCAAGATGACCCTGAAAACTGGCTCGATGGTGACTGCACCCGTAGCACCCCGTGGGTTAGCCCAGCCGAAAACTTCTTCTTTGTAGACGGGCTTGGAATCGAGCATTTCGAGTATTTTTCCCGATATGAAATCGGTCTATTTTCGTGCTTAAATTTCCTCAAACCGAGAGAATTTACGGAATCACAATCATCGTATTCCTCTTTTCTTCGAGCAAATCCGAAAAGAAGCTTTAACCGTCTAGCGGGCCCACTTCCCGATTCCCGGTCACAGTAATCCGAGTTTGACCGCGTGGGTGAGCCATACTGACTCAGTTCGCCCGAGTACATTGACTCGCGATCCGGATTAGCGTAAAATATGATTTCCGCGTCCGGGATTCGGAAGGAAGTTCCAGGACTGCCCCCGATCCCATGTGTTTTCAGATGGGATACAAGGGCAGTCCTGGTCATATAATCGTTGTAATTCGAAATCCCACCGGCCGAGATCAGCCTCTTGATTAAAATCTCTGATGAGGCTGATCTCGGCCGCTGTCTAAGGAGATCAAGGGGTGTCATCCGATCAACGTCTCGGATGTTCAAATCAATGTATCTAACAGTCATAAGGAGTTCGACTAGATCCGAATGGATGTTCTCGATTACGGCAATGTGAAGCGCGGTTCGACCATCGTTGTTCTTAACATCGATAATTTCTTCTAAATTTACAATTTTGCCACTCACGAGATGCTTCATGAGTTCGATTTGCTGGTCAACTCGCCGGAATCCAGGCGTTTTGAATCCGGCGATTGTTGTGTGAAGAAAAGTGTCACCGTGGTTGTTTGTTAATGGGATTAGGGATGGAGATGATGAAACTAAAAGCTCCACCACTTGTAAGTGACCATTATAGGCGGCAATGTGTAATGGCGTGTTGTCTTGTGTGTCTTTTGAGCCGATAAGATCATAAGATTCAAGTAAATACTTCACAACCTACACAACATGATAGCTCTTGTTAGGATCAATAATCACATGATCAACAACGTCCCTACATTTCCTTACTTAAAATAGCAACTTACTTACATTTTTTTTTATCGATAATAACATTCGTAAGCCAATAATAGCAATATAGTTAGGTTTCTTTACACCTAATAACACCATCCTTACAATTACTTACATAATAGCACCATCTCTAGTTTGTTGACATAATGCCGATAAATAATTAATTTCCATCCAGCAAAAAGGCAAATTTAGGTGAGAAATTTCAATGTTTTTGGCATAATTTCCAATTTTGGCCACACCTATAGAAAATAACAACTTTCACGTGCCAAAAAATATTCCAAAGTACATTATTTTCCTCATAAACGTGTTTTGCAATTTGCACTATCAATTGGTAGAATGGAAAATTGTAGGAAATCGTTTTTTATATTTCTTTACCGATAATAACGACAAAACTTAAGCATTTTGCAGATAATATCAATTTGTAAACTCATAATAGCAACATACTTACATTTCTATACACCTAATAGCAATGTAGAATTAAACTTATTAGCATTTTACACTTTCAGGTTATATATTGTTATTATCTGCAAAAGAAATGTAATTAGGTAAACACTAATTAAAACAGAGTTATTAGCAGATTGAATACCTCAGTTTGACCTCTGCCACAAGCTGAATGCAACAAAGTAGAACCCTGCAAATCTCTATACATCAAAACATCATCACAATCTTCAAGAAGTTGTTTCAAGATTTCAAGACTCCCACCTCTAGCAGCAGCATGAACAGCTCTATTTATCATCTCAAATTTAAAAACAGACCCAACTTCTCCCCCCTTTGACCACAAAGAAAAGTCAAACAAAACCTGGAAAACCTCTTGATTCTTCCCCCTTGCAGCAGCATACAATATATCAGTAACACCATACTCGCCTTCACCAAAAACAAGCAACGGATCTCTTTTCAACAGTTCTTTAACAAAACCCACGTCACCGGCTGATGCCGCCGTGTAAAGAAGCCAACCACCGTATCCAGCTCTGATCAGTGAGTTACGGCCATGGCTGTTTCTGGGTTCACCTTCAAGAAGAAGTTTTCTTGCCACTTTTGATCTGTTTTTTGCAACATCGTTGAATTGATCTTCATCGTCCCACACCGTCTCCAGCCGCCGGATACGGCGGAGAGATGTTAGTTTTATGAGAAGGTTTGTGTCCAAATGAAGGAGTTCTCTCACCAAATCGTAGTGACCATTAGCTGCTGCTAAATCGATTGGAGATGCATACCACCATTGATCACCGGTGCTTTCCCACCTTAATGGGAAATACGAAGGAGCCATCGAAAAAAAAAACAAGCGATTTAGGCACTGATTTTAGTAAAATCTAAGGGTTACACACAAATATTTAGGAACCCGTGAATTATTTTGATAGATTTGATCAAAGATGGAAGCTTTATTGGAAAACAGGAATAACGCAGAAAGAAGAGTTGATTTTGTAGAAACCCAAAAGATGATTTATGGGATTCTTTTAGAATTAAATTGAAAAGGGATTGTGTATACTACAAGAAACCTAATTTTAGAAAGCACAAATACATAGGCATGTTTTAAATTTAAACTCTGGGTAAAGTTCAATTTGTTATGGTAATCAAAGTAGACCTAACTTGCCCAACACAAAGATTTACAGAACCCACGAATTATTTCCAAGATTAGATCAAGATGAAAACTTTATTGGAAAACAAGAAGACCCAAAAAAGAGAAGTTGATTTTGAGGAAACCCAAAAGAGGATTCATGTGACAAAGGGGTATTGGAACTTCAAGAAAGCCGTGATTCTAAGTTTCTTGAAAGATGGAGGGATGATGAGTGAATCTGAGGAGATAAAGGGTATGATCAGAGAGTCACAAAAATGGAGGGAAAGGGGACAAATAAGACATAAGAAGAGATGGGAAAGATCGGTTGGGTGGGGTGGCGGTGGGGGTAGGGGGTAGATTAGTGGTTAGAGATGTAAACAAAACGAGTGAAGCCACATAATTTTCTTGTTTGTTCATGGATAAAGAATATTATGATTGCAGAGATGTGTGAATAGAGAAAGCTGGCTTTTTGTATAGTTGAAAATCGGGAGGAGATTCGTTCTGCCCGTGTATCGCACGTGACGGATCGTGTGTGTACTGTGTCTATTGTTTCCTCTAGTTGTGAAAATTGGCAACCGCTTAATTAATATACAATTTAATGAACTGGTTTTATTTTTATTATTGAAAAATGTTATTCAATACAAAACAATTTTGGTCGTCTCTTATATCGCCAAGGATATAAAACAAAGTAAATATTCACTTATTTTATCATCATGTATTACATTCTGTCTCTTAATATCGCCAAGGATATAAAACAAAGTAACATTCACTTATTTTATCATCATGTATTACATTTTTTACACCCGTCTTTGGGGTATTTTGTGACAATAAGACTAAGAGGAGTGCCGGCAAAAAGGCCCGGCCTTTGCTCAGCAATGGAACATACACAACCCCCCAACGGTGGCATGCCAAAGATGAGGCGATCAAACATCATTCCTACGTCGAAAAGATAGAGAAGAGACTGCATATTGGTATGTGCTATTAAATTCAATTTTTCCCACTTTTACTTCTTCATCTCTTTGGCATCATTGCATTTCATATTTATGCCATGGTAAAGTTTAGATGAATCATATGTAGAGCTTAGGTTGAAGCCAAAAAGTTGATGTGACATGTTATGTATCACTCCCTCGAGCCTAAAGCTCAAGAGATGTAAGATGTGTAAGAGATGCAAATGGTGTAAGGGACGCAAAAGGTGTTAGGATGTTTGGGGGCCACATGTAAGCCAACTCTATATCCCACAACAGTAAATGTTAAAAGTCATGTTATTTGTCACCTCTTGCACCTAAAACACCTAGTATACCCATTATATCTAAAACATCTAGTACACTTACATTTTATATATATATATATATATATATATATATATATATATATATATATATATATATATATATTATGTTGATGGATATGTTATATCTATGTGTGGTTATTTGCAGTGGATCATGGATGATCACTATCTTATATGAATACAATATATATATACACGAGCGAGAGTCATTATCCTAATATACACGCCTACAAGGTACTTATGGTTTCATGTCATTATCTATGCCAAATGTTATATTGATTATAAGTGTAATTTAGTCGATTTATGAATTTCATGAACTTTTGAAATCTTGAGTCTTATAAGTGTGTTAATTCTTATAAGTGTGTTAATGTAAGTTGTAATAATTAAAGGGCATAAAATGGGAAATTTTTGATTTTGAATGCCAACTTCATGATTTAGTAGATTAAGACCCATAAATGTTTGGTTAAAAGTATCTTAATGAAATTGACATACTCTTTCCGTCTTCATGTGATATAAAGTTCATAAATTGTAGAGATAATATGTTGGAGTTATGATACTGCAAAGATGGATAAAAATTAGTGTAAAACTAAAAATTAGAAGCAAGGTAATATGTTAAACCATTGATTACGTGATGTGTACTATGGAGGTATGTGGTTTGTTGAACCAATTTTGATGTAGAATGGTGATGTACATTGCCATTTGTAACACCATGTTCCCAGGTATATTAATTTATGTTGTAACTTCTTTAATTATGTAAGGTGACTCGACGAGTTGGTGCTTAGACTCGTCGAGTCTCGTCGCGACTGGATGATGTGGTTAATGAGGGGACTCGACGAGTCAGGGGAGTGACTCGCCGAGTCAGAGCTGACGAAAGAAACCCTAATTTCTCGGGTTTGGGACCTATTTAAAGTCCCTTATGGCCTTCATTTGCGGCTACCAGTTCATAGAGGGAAACCCTAGAGTGTGTGAACGTTTTGAGAGAGAAAGGAAGCCATTCTTGACCTTTGTGGTGTTGTTTAGCAAGAAGAAGGAGGTCCTAGCCAAGAGGAAGAAAAGAAGGTTGCTATTCAGTGGATTTGAGGCTAAGATCATCATATTTGAGGTACCATTTCGATCCATCTTATGATTTATGAAGTATATATGGATTTAGGGTTTCATATGCTCTTTGAAGGGTAAAATGGTCTTTTAGCGTTCTTAGAGGACGTGTGAGAGTCTAGTCTAGACGGGAGAACAGCGGAGGTGGCTGCAGCTATCAGGGCAGAGATACCAGAGATGTTTGGGTCTATCAAGACCATGCTGATAGAGACTTTCGATGAGCGATATGCTGCTCTTACTGATGCTGCTGTTGTTGCGGCCACTGCAGCTGTAGTCGCGGCTAGGTCGCAGGGTGGTGATGCGTTGCTGTTTCGGGAGTTCAGCAACACAAAACCACCAGAGTTTGATGGGACCCAGGACCTGATTGCAACGCTGAGATGGATATCAGACATAGAGGGGTGTTTCTTTACTTGCTCATCTCCAGAGCACTTGAGAGTCCGGTTCGCGTTGAACCAGCTCCGCTTGGGATCGAAGGACTGGTGGAAGTTTGTGACGGCACACTATACGCCTACTGAGCTTACTGTAGTGACTTGGGAGAGGTTCACTGTTATGTTCCAAGATGATTACGTTCCCCAGGTAGAGAGGGAGCGGTTGACACAAGAGTTTCTGACCCTCAAGCAGGGTACCGAGTCTGTTACAACGAGGATGTTCCATGAGCGGGCGATGTTCTGCCCAGAGCACGTGTCCTCCGAGCAGGCACGTATGAGCTGATATCTGAGCATCTTGAAGAGGGATATACGAGATTTCGCGGCGAACTCATCGTACCAGAAATTTGCCAAACTCCAGGCAAATGCTCGGAAGAGGGAGAAAGAGCTGGAGACTCAGGCTTGGGAGGAAGCGGAGTCTCAGGGGAGGGATCGGCGACCGACACAGTCTCAGCCGGCAACCGAGCGAGCCAAGGCCACCGATCCCAGACCAGGGAACCAGAAGGGCCGCACTTATGGCAAGTGCGGCAAGGGTCATGATGGAGTTTGCAGAGCGTGATCTTGCTACAAGTGTGGTAAAGAGGGGCATATGGCCAAGGATTGCCCCAAGGGGTTCGCAGTCTGTTTCCACTACAACTAGACCGGACACCGGAAGGCAAAGTGTCTGTAGCTGCGGGGGTTAGCACATGGAGCACCTCAGGGATCTGCCCCTGCTGCTATCAGAGCTACCGAGAGCCGGCTGGTGAAGGCCGAGGCACCGAAGGCATGAGGGAGAGCCTTCCAGTTGACCGTAGAGGAGGTCCGCGCAACACCCGATGTCGTGGATGGTATGTATTCTTTCATGTATTTACTTTGATGTTTAAGATATTGTGTTTATATTATGTTATGCGTAGGTACTTTTCTTGTGAGTTATGTACCTGCCTTGGTGTTATTTGACTCGGGTACGAGTCGGTCTTTTGTATCTTTGGCTTTTAGTCAGCACATCAGTATTAGTCGAGAGGCATTGAGTCGTCCTCTGAGAGTTTCCATAGCTGACGAGAGGGCGGTGTATGCCATAGAGGTGATCCGAGGGTGTATACTCAAGATTTTCGATGTTGAGTTTCCGATCGATTTAGTTCCTATTGCGATGGGTGATGTCTCTGTCATCGTGGGCATGGACTGGTTGAGCAAATATGGAGCGGTTATTGACTGCGAGCGACAGCTGGTGACCATACGAGACCCTAGTGGGGGAGTTCTTACGGTGTATGGAGAGGGTACACATGGCTGGTATGTATTCTTTCATGTATTTACTTTGATGTTTAAGATATTCTGTTTATATTATGTTATGCGTAGGTACTTTTCTTGTGAGTTATGTACCTGCCTTGGTGTTATTTGACTCGGGTACGAGTCGGTCTTTTGTATCTTTGGCTCTTAGTCAGCACATCATTATTAGTCGAAAGGCGTTGAGTCCTCCTCTGAGAGTTTCCATAGCTGACGAGAGGGCGATGTATACCATAGAGGTGATCCGAGGGTGTATACTCAAGATTTTCGGTGTTGAGTTTCCGATCGATTTAGTTCCTATTGTGATGGGTGACGTTTGTGTCATCGTGGGCATGGACTGGTTGAGCAAATTTGGAGCGGTTATCGACTGCGAGCGACAGCTGGTGACCATACGAGACCCTAGTGGGGGAATTCTTACGGTGTATGGCGAGGGTACACGTTTTGGGTCGGCATTTTGTTCGGCCGCTAGAGCGAGACAGAGTCTATAGCAGGGCTGTAAAGGGTTTGTGGCGTATGTGATGGATACGAGGGTTGATACAGAGAGACCGAGGTCAATTGATGAGGTTCCGATAGTGCGTGAGTTCCCGGATGTATTTCCGGAGGAGTTGCCGGGTGTGCCTCCCGAGAGGCAGGTATAGTTCCGTATCGATTAGGTTCCGGGGGCTGCGCCTATCGCCAAGGCGCCCTATCGCCTTGCGCCTCCAGAGATGCAGGAGTTATCCTCGTAGCTTCAAGAGCTGCTGGGGAATGGGTTTATTCGGCCGAGCAGCTCGTCGTGGGGAGCGCCTATCCTTTTTGTCAGGAAAAAGGATGGTTGACACCGGATGTGCATTGATTCTCGGGAGTTGAACAAGTTGACGGTCAAGAACCGTTACCCGTTGCCGAGGATCGACGATTTGTTCGATCAGTTACACGGAGCATCTTGGTTCTCCGAGATCGATTTGAGGTCTGGATATCATCAGGTGAGGGTGTGAGATGAGGATATCCAGAAGACAGCGTTCAGGACTCGTTACGGGCATTACGAGTTCGTGGTGATGCCTTTCGGGCTCACTAATGCACTGGCGGTGTTCATGGATCTCATTAACAGAGTGTGCAGGCCGATGTTGGATCGCTCGTTGATCGTGTTCATCATTGACATATTGGTGTATTCGAGATCCAACGAGAAGCATGAGGAGCATTAGAGAGAGATCCTAGGAGTGCGATTTCTGGTTATGAGAGGTCCAGTTCCTAGGGCACCTCGTTTACCAGAAAGGGATATTGGTCGATCCGACTAAGATCGAGGCGGTGATTAGTTGGGAGGTGCCGAGGTCACCTACCGAGATCAGGAGTTTCCTAGGATTAGCCGGTTATTATCGAAGATTTATCTGGGATTTCTCCAAGATCGTCGTGCCACTCACCAAGTTGACCCGGAAGGGTGTTGCTTTTTCATGGGGCCCAGAGCAACAGGCCTCATTCGAGACACTTCGCAAGAGGCTATGGGAAGCCCTGGTGTTAGTCCTTCTGGAAGGGATGGAGGACTTCGTAGTGTATTGTGACGCGTCGATATCGGGGATGGGAGTCGTGCTTATGCAGAGGGGGCATGTGATAGCATATGCATCGAGGCAGCTGAAACCTGTAACAACCCGAAGTTCGTACCATTATTTGTAATCCTTTTCGTAACCGTTTTCGTTAATCCATTCGTCGTTTCCAAATTCGTTTCCAATTACGTTATTAAATTAAGTCATTTATTTGAAATTGCTATTATGAATTAATGGGTGTCCAAATGCATTTAGAACTCACATTAACACCCCATTCTAGTAATCGGAAAAATCTTAGAATCAACCATATCGGGTTACGACAACTTGATCGGGTGCGACCAAAAGCACCGTCTAACGGCAGTATCGGGTAGAATTCCTTCGGGCCACAAACTCAACCCCTATATAAGGGATTGAGTGACATCATTTTGAGGCTTTTACTCTCTCTCTAAAAACTTTCTCTCTCTACACACTCTCTCTAGAACTCGAAATTGGCCCAAAAACCCCATTTCAAGCATCATTTGGTAAGAAATCCATCCTAAACTTGTTGTTTAATTGGAATGGTTTGCAAATTCTTGTTGGAATCACCCAAAACACATATGAACATGTGTTTATGGTTTGGGGACCCTCCCAAAACCGTGAACACCTCATATGAAGGTTTTGAAGCCTCAAAACCCCTCCAAAACACTTCTAGGGCTTAGATTCGGACTAGAAACTTGCATGCATGAGCTTAGGACCCCAAAATCATATCATATGATGTGTGGACATGAGTTTACGGCCCAAGCATGTTCTTGGACCGTAAACCCTCATTCATGGACCATAAACTCATGTTAGTGAGTCAAAATGCCCTTAAACACCTTCAAATGCTCCCACGGGAGTGTAGAACCTCATAATCTTTCATGTGATGCACCAAAACATCCTCAAAGGTATCAAACTTGAGTTTACGGCCCAAGAACATTCTTGGACCGTAAACCCACCTCCTTAGGCCGTAAACACCCCTCAAAGGGTGTTAAGGTGCCTTTAACCCCTTGAATAGCTTGGTTTTGGACCTAGAATCACATGTGATTGAATTACAACCACCAAAGCCCTTGATTCATGGACAAACATGAGTTTACGGTTGTAAACTCATGAGTTTAAGGTAGTAAACTCCCCAAGAACATCTCCTTAGACCGTAAACCCATTTCCCAAGGCCATTTCAAGTCCCGATCACTTCCTAAGCCATGGAATCGACCCTAGAACCTTCCCGTGTGCATTGTATGACCATTTGGCATCCAATAACCCACCACCCATGAGTTTACGGCCGTAAAATCATGGGGATATGGTAAATGGGCCGTAAACTCCTCAAGGAGTTTACTCTTGAAGAGTAAACTCCATATTTAGGCCCTACACACCCTTAGATGCTACCCAGATCACTCCTAACACTTGAATTGAAGTGTTTTCACGTCTTGGAGTGCATATTCACGTCTAATTAGTGGTTCAAAGTCTAATTAGATACATTTGTATATCATTTCATATTACATAGGAACCTCGCGCATAATCAAGCCCCGAACTAACAACTAGCATCCTAACCAACACGTGTTCTCGTCTGGTAAGTTCATACCCCTACCCTTTTTCAATGTTTTTCACTGTTTTCATGGGGGGAATACAAGCAAAGTACAAGGGATACTTGTAATCAAAACTTGTTTTACATGTGTTGTGTTTCATATTACATATGCTTTTAATACTAATAATCGTAACAAGACAACTGTTTGAACTTGCAGAACACATTACAATATTATTTGTGAAAAACGTTATAAAATGTTGTATTTTATATTTTCACAAATGGTTTTCCACATTATATCAGTTAAAAGCGTAATATTTGAACTTTGAACATGAAACTTAGTACACTGTTTTGTCCTTGGTAACACTCCACAGAGATATGCGAGTGGAGGTTCATTGTTTGTAACAGGATCTTTCTGTATTATTACTAGTAAATTTGTTATTCCTATAAGTTGGAGACACGTCCTCGGTGAACACTCCACAGAGATACGCGAGTGGAGGACCGCACCTGTAACCAGAATCTCTTAGATAGGGAGCGTGACTTGAGTGTATAGATCTATACGGGGCTGACTTGCAGAACACATTACAGTATTATTTGTGAAAAACGTTATAAAATGTTGTATTTTATATTTTCACAAATGGGTTTCCACATTATATATCAGTTAAAAGCATAATATTTGAACTTTGAACATGAAACTTAGTACATTGTTTTGTCCTCGGTAACACTCCACAGAGATACGCGAGTGGAGGATCATTGTTTGTAACAGGATCTTTCTGTATTATTACTAGTAAATTTGTTATTCCTATAAGTTGGAGACACGTCCTTGGTGAACACTCCACAGAGATACGCAAGCGGAGGACCGCACCCGTAACCAGAATCTCTTAGATAGGGAGCGTGACTTGAGTGTATAGATCTATACGGGGCTGACTACCCCACACCTGGCTGCTAGCTACAGCCGAACCGAAAGGTTCAAGGGTGACGAAAGTCATAAGGTGATGTGGACTACTTATTGTCATATCTAGTCTATCGTATGGTTATGGAACTCGCAATTTGGATAACAGAGATTTACTAAATAGTAATAATGAATAAAGTAATTAATTTACTTTGTGCATATTAGTTTTATATACGTGTTAAAACTAATACATTTCACAAGGACAACTGGGTTTTCAGTATACATTTTTCACAATTGGTAACCAACATTTAGGAAAATATGGGATTTTCCTGGGGTAACATTTGTACATAACCAGAAACATGTAACATTTCAGATAACTAAACTTTACAGTTCACAAGAGTAAACATGTTTTCAGTGTACATCTTTTACATTACATTTTGGGATTCAATAACCAACTATTAAGAAAATATGGGATTTTCTTGGTGTGTATCATTTCCAGAAACAGAAAGGAACTTGTACATTTTCAGTAAACAAACCGCTTATGAACTCACCGGCGTTATGCTGATTTTCAAACTGCTTGTATTCTCAGGTCCGCATTAGACAGGTACCCGATGATTCCTTTTGGCGAAGACGGAGTGTGTTGAAGACTCGTCTTACTTTTGTTCATATATACTATGTATCACACCTGTATAAATTTACTTTCAAACAAATGTAACCTTTTATATATGTAATGTAAATGGTTGTTTACTTTACTTACTATGTGCATTGGATTTGATACTCAACGTGGAGTCAACCCCGAAAATGTTTCCGCCTTCGGTTTTTGGGGTGTGACAAAACCTCACGAGTCGAGGTATCCCACCCACGATCTGGAGTTGGGGGTAGTGCTGTTCTCCCTCAAGATATGGCGTCACTATCTGTATGGGGTTAGGTGTACCATATACACGGACCATAGGAGCTTGAAGTACCTGATGGATCAGCCCAACTTGAATATGCGCTAGAGGAGATGGTTGGATGTAGTAAAGGATTATGACTGCAAGATCCTGTACCACCCGGGCAAGGCTAATGTGGTAGCCGATGCCCTAAGCCGTAGGGCAGAGGGCGCCCCGATGAGAGATGTTTGCATGAGACTGACAGTGATGACTCCGGTGTGGGACACCATTCGAGGGGCCCAAGCAGAGGCCGTGAGACCGGAGAACCGCAAAAGGGAGCGAGTGATCAGGCAGTATCGGAGTTCTTTACCGATAGTCGAGGACTTATGACCTTTCAGGGTCGGGTTTCGGTGCCGTTTGTGGGCGGAACGCGTACCATCTTGATGGAGGAGGCGCACAGATCGAAGTTTTCGATCCACCCCGGGGCCACTAAGATGGATTTGGACCTGAAGAAGGAGTATTGGTGGCCCTATATGAAGAGAGATGTCGCATGGTTCGTAGAGAGGTACTTGGCCCGTCGCAAGGTTAAGGCCGAACACCAGCGTCCGCATGGTAAGTTGCAGCCGTTAGAGATTCCCGAGTGGAAGTGGGAACATATTACCATGGATTTTATCACCAAATTGCCAAGGACTGCTAGGGGTGTTGATGCAATTTGGGTGATTGTGGACAGGTTGACGAAGAGCACTCATTTCCTCGCCATCAGTGAGAGCTCTTCTGTGGAGAGGCTGGCGGAGTTGTACGTCAGGGAGGTGGTATCGCGTCACGGAGTACCGATATCGATTGTCTCAGATCGAGATGTACGTTTCACTCCAGATTCTAGAATAAATTCCATGAGGAGTTAGGCACGGAGTTGCATTTTAGCACCGCTTACCACCCACAGACTGATGGGCAGAGCGAGCGGACGATTCAGACGCTTGAGGACATGCTTCGGGCATGTGTATTTGACTTCGGAGGGATTTGGGACACGTACTTACCCCTAGCTGAGTTTTCCTGTAACAACAGCCGTCATTCGAGCATTAGTATGCCACCCTTTGAGTTGTTGTATGGGAGGAGATGTCGGACTCCCATTTGCTGGGGAGAGGTAGAGCAACGTGTGATGGGTAGTACAAAGATTGTGCTTCAGACGACCGAGTAGATTCAACAATTCAGACAGAGGTTACTGACGGCCCAGAGCCTTCAGAAGAGTTATGCAGATAGATGACGGTCAGAGCTCGAGTTCCAGGTCGGTGACTTCGTATTCCTGAAGGTATCTCCTTGGAAGGGAGTGATCCGATTCAAGAAAAGGGGCAAGCTGGGACCCATTATATTGGTCCATTCAGAGTGGTTGCGAGGGTAGGCAGGGTAGATTACCGGTTGGAGCTACCTGCAGAGTTGGGTCAGATTCATGACACCTTCCACGTATCGCAGCTGAGGAAGTGTGTGGTCGATGAGTCGGCAGTGGTGCCACTAGAGGATATTCAGGTGGATGCGACCCTTAACTATGTTGAAAGGCCGATCGCGATTCAGGATAGGAGGATCAAGATTTTGAGGAACAATGAGGTGTCGTTAATTCAGGTCCAGTGGAAACATCGGAAGGGGTCCGAGCTGACTTGGGAACCGGAGTTAGAGATATGTGAGCGGTATCCATAGTTATTTGCTGAGCGAGACTTCGAGGACAAAGTCTGATTTTAGTGGGGAAGAATTGTAACATCCTGTTCCCAGGTAAATTAATTTATGTTGTAACTTCTTTAATTATGTAAGGTGACTCAACGAGTTGGTGCTTAGACTCTTCGAGACTCGTCGCGACTGGATGACGTGGTTAATGAGGGGACTCGACTTGCCGAGTCAGAGCTGACGAAAGAAACCCTAATTTCTCGGGTTTGGGACCTATTTAAAGTCTTTTATGGCCTTCATTTCCGGCTACCAGTTCATAGAGAGAAACCCTAGAGTGTGTGGACATTTTGAGAGAGAAGGGAAGCCATTCTTGACCTTTGTGGTGTTGTTTAGCAAGAAGAAGGAGGTCCTAGCGAAGAGGAAGAAAAGAAGGTTGCTATTCAGTGGATTTGAGGCTAAGATCATCACATTTGAGGTGCCATTTCGATCCATATTATGATTTATGAAGTATATATGGATTTAGGGCTTCATATGCTCTTTGTTGGGTTGAATTGATGTCCAAATAGTCCTTTCTAGTAATGAGGCTTTGGATCTGGATCCATAGAGGTCCAGAGAGCCTTACTCATCAAGCTTTATAAAGAGCAATGGAGGTCATGACATTGGGTTAAGAAAATTGGGGCTAAATCATCATATATGGTCATATAGGCGTTGCATGTGCATCAAGATAGAGACTTTACATGATTATTGAGCTTGGGAAGGTTGGATCTAAGGATTAGAGGAACAGATCTGACCTCAGGAGGTCTTTTGAGCTGAGCATGTCATGATCTCGCCGAGTCCAGGAACAGACTCGACGAGTAGGAGCGGGTTTTCCTCGGATATCACAACGTTGGTGACGCGCCGAGTTGGGGGATTGACTCGGTGAGTCAGAAGGGATTTAAAGGACTTGAGTTCACGACTGAACTCGCCAAGTCAAAAGCCGGACTCGACGAGTTGGGATGGGTTGTCCCCCGATTCGCGATCAGTGATGATTTGAAGAGTAGAGGGTTGTCTCAGAGAGTCAAGTGAGTGCCAGGATGATGAGGGACACACATAGACTCGCTGAATCACATTTGTGCACTCGACGAGTCTAGTCAAAGTTTGACCCTTGAATTTGTTGACTTTTAGGGTTTGGTCAACAATTGGAATAGTGGATGGTTTAAAGAGTAAAATGGTCTTTTAGCCTTCTTAGAGGACGTGTGAGAGTCTAGTCTAGACAGGAGAACTGTTATTAATTGAGATGATTGTTTATGTTTTAGGCAGAGGCTAGATCAGTGTATACGCGAGCGAGATAGTATTCGAGATATCCGAGGTGAGTCTTCTCACTATACTTTACCTTGAGTGGTAACTAGAGTTATGTGACAGAGTTATTGTATGCTATCTATGTGATTTGTGGCACTGCATTATTTCTATGTGATTTATGCTGTGTGTATAATAGATTTAGGACCAGAAGGTCCATAGAGCTAGGACCCAAGGGTCCACAGAGTTAGGGCCCAAGGGCCCACAGAGTTAGAGCCTCGAGTGGCTAAAATGTGTTATATGTGGTATTTTAGGGAACTTACTAAGCTTCGTGCTTACAGTGTTTTGTGTTATGTGTTTCAGGTACTAGTGAGGATCACGGGAAGGCGCCGGCATGAGCAGTACACACACACACACGGAGTTTTATATATGTTATGATCTTGGGATTTTGACTTATGTTTGGATATATGAAACAATGAGTTTTATAATATTGTGAAATAAGGTATTTTTAAAATGTGAAAATTTGTTTGAAATTTTACGGTGTTACAAGTTGGTATCAAAGCCTTGGTTTGAGAGATTCGGATGCATCTTCGGGCGTATCTGAACTCAAATTGAGGATTTGAGAAAAATTTTGATAATGAAAATTAAAAAAAAAGAGTAAAATGAGTTTTGAGACAAACAGAGTAGAGCCATGTGTACGATCAACCAGCGCCCGAACGGTGATTTCCCAAAATACCCTTGCAATAAGTGTTATGAGATATAGTATGCTATGATATATGATGATTTATGTTAATGCATACTAGAGTAGACTAGGTATTCTTATTAGGACTAGAGTGGCCTGATATATGACGCCTTAGTCTAGGAGTTTTGCTGCTAGAGATGCTTGAGAATGTTTAGATAGCAACGAGGAGCTTATGAGAGGTCTGCTAGTGAGTAGCATATGATTAGAGAGAGTAGAGTACTTGGGATTTGGGACTCTGGGAGGAGGACTTGGGATGAATGTTGATGCGGTGTGGACGGTAGTATTGGGCCCGTACTACTGAAGACATCGGGTCAGTGCGTAACCCAAGTAAGAAACCTTAGAGTACTAAGGAACAAGTAGGGTGGAGTTATCGAGTGTGAGTATACTCGAGCGAGTCCCTAATATTCTTATGTTGTATTTTAGAGGGATATCATGGTTGGGACACGCCATACACCAGAGAACAACGGTACTAGTGACGAGGAGATCCGTAGGATCATTCATGAGGAGGTGGCTGCAGCTATCAGGGCAGAGATACCAGAGATGTTTGGGTCTATCAAGACCATGCTGATAGAGATTTTCGATGAGTGATATGCTGCTCTTACTGATGCTGCTGTTGTTGCGGCCATTGCAGCTGTAGTCGCGGCTAGGCCGTAGGGTGGTGATGCGTTGCTGTTCCGGGAGTTCAGCAACACAATACCACCAGAGTTTAATGGGACCCAGGTCCCGATTGCAGCGATGAGATGGATATCAGACATAGAGGGGTGTTTCTTTACTTGCTCATCTCCAGAGCACTTGAGAGTTCGGTTCGCGTTGAACCAGCTCTACTTGGGATCGAAGGACAGGTGGAAGTTTGTGATGACACACTATACGCCTGCTGAGCTTACTGTAGTGACCTAGGAGAGGTTCACTGTTATGTTCCAAGATGATTACGTTCCCCAGGTGGAGAGGGAGCGGTTGACACAAGAGTTTCTGACCCTCAAGCAGGGTACCAAGTCTGTTACAATGATTATGAGGATGTTCCATGAGCGGGCGATGTTCTGCCCAGAGCACGTGTCCTCCAAGCAGGAACGTATGAGCCGATAGCTGAGCATCTTGAGGAGGGATATACGAGAGTTCGCGGCGAACTCATCATACCGGACATTTGCCGAACTCCAGGAAAATGCTCGGAAGAGGGAGATAGAGCTGGAGACTCAGGCTTGGGAGGAAGCGGAGTCTCAGGGGAGGGATCGGCGACCGGCACAGTCTCAGCCGGCAGCCAAGTGAGCCAAGCCCACCGATCCCAGACCAGGGAACCAGAAGGGCCGCACTTGTGGCAAGTGCGGCAAGGGTCATGATGGAGTTTACAAAGCGAGGTCTTGCTAAAAGTGTCGTAAGGAGGGGCATAGGGCCAAGGATTTCCCCAAGGGGTTCGCAGTCTGTTTCCACTACAACTAGACCAGACACCGAAAGGCAAAGTGTCTGTAGCTGCGGAGGAGTTGCCGGGTGTGCCTCCCGAGAGGCAGGTATAGTTCCGTATCGATTTGGTTCCGGGGGCTGCGCCTATCGCCAAGGCGCCCTATCACCTTGCGCCTCCAGAGATGCAGGAGTTATCCTCGTAGCTTCAAGAGCTGCTGGGGAATGGGTTTATTCGGCCGAGCAGCTCGTCGTGGGGAGCGCCTATCCTTTTTGTCAGGAAAAAGGATGGTTGACACCGGATGTGCATTGATTATCGGGAGTTGAACAAGTTGACGGTCAAGAACCGTTACCCGTTGCCGAGGATCGACGATTTGTTCGATCAGTTACACGGAGCATCTTGGTTCTCCGAGATCGATTTGAGGTCTGGATATCATCAGGTGAGGGTGTGAGATGAGGATATCCAGAAGACAGCGTTCAGGACTCGTTACGGGCATTACGAGTTCGTGGTGATGCCTTTCGGGCTCACTAATGCACTGGCGGTGTTCATGGATCTCATTAACAGAGTGTGCAGGCCGATGTTGGATCGCTCGTTGATCGTGTTCATCATTGACATATTGGTGTATTCGAGATCCAACGAGAAGCATGAGGAGCATTAGAGAGAGATCCTAGGAGTTTTGAGATCAGAGAGGCTTTATGCCAAATTCTCCAAGTGCGATTTCTGGTTATGAGAGGTCCAGTTCCTAGGGCACCTCGTTTACCAGAAAGGGATATTGGTCGATCCGACTAAGATCGAGGCGGTGATTAGTTGGGAGGTGCTGAGGTCACCTACCGAGATCAGGAGTTTCCTAGGATTAGCCGGTTATTATCGAAGATTTATCTGGGATTTCTCCAAGATCGTCGTGCCACTCACCAAGTTGACCCGGAAGGGTGTTGCTTTTTCATGGGGCCCAGAGCAACAGGCCTCATTCGAGACACTTCGCAAGAGGCTATGGGAAGCCCCGGTGTTAGCCCTTCCGGAAGGGATGGAGGACTTCGTAGTGTATTGTGACGCGTCGATATCGGGGATGGGAGTCGTGCTTATGCAGAGGGGGCATGTGATAGCATATGCATCGAGGCAGCTGAAACCTCACGAGTCGAGGTATCCCACCCACGATCTGGAGTTGGAGGCAGTGGTGTTCTCCCTCAAGATCTGGCGCCACTATCTGTATGGGGTTAGGTGTACCATATACATGGACTACAAGAGCTTGAAGTACCTAATGGATCAGCCCAACCTGAATATGTGCCAGAGGAGATGGTTGGATGTAGTAAAGGATTACGACTGCAAGATCCTGTACCACCTGGGCAAGGCTAATTTGGTAGCCGATGCCCTGAGTCGTAGGGCGGAGGGCGCCCCAATGAGAGATGTTTGCATGAGACTGACAATGATGACTCCGGTGTGGGACACCATTCGATGGGCCTAAGCGGAGGCCGTGATACTGGAGAACTGCAAAAGGGAGCGAGTGATCGGGCAGTATCAGAGTTCGTTACCGATATTCGAGGACTTATGACCTTCCAGGGTCGGGTTTGGGTACCGTTTGTGGGCGGAACGCGTACCATCTTGATGGAGGAGGCGCACAAATCGAAGTTTTCGATCCACTCCGGGGCCACTAAGATGTATTTGGACCTGAAGCAGGAGTATTGGTGGCCCTGTATGAAGAGAGATGTCGCATGGTCTGTAGAGAGGTACTTGACCTGTCGCAAGGTTAAGGCCGAACACCAGCGTCCGCATGGTAAGTTGCAGCCGTTAGAGATTCCCGAGTGGAAGTGGGAACATATTACCATGAATTTTATCACCAAATTGCCAAGGACTGCTAGGGGTGTTGATGCAATTTGGGTGATTGTGGACAGGTTAACGAAGAGCACTCATTTCCTCACCATCAGTGAGAACTCTTCTGCGGAGAGGCTGGCGGAGTTGTACGTGAGGGAGATGGTATCGCGACACGGAGTACTGATATCGATTGTCTCAGATCGAGATGTATGGTATCGCGAGCGGACGAGTCAGACGCTCGAGGACATGCTTCGGGCATGTGTATTGGACTTCAGAGGGTGTTGGGACACGTACTTACCCCTAGCTGAGTTTTCCTGTAACAACAACCATCATTCGAGCATCAGTATGCCACACTTTGAACTGTTTTATGGGAGGAGATGTCAGACTCCCATTTACTGGG
This sequence comes from Lactuca serriola, assembly GCF_051521515.1. Lineage (NCBI taxonomy): Eukaryota > Viridiplantae > Streptophyta > Magnoliopsida > Asterales > Asteraceae > Lactuca > Lactuca serriola. Next base: position 277,314,940 of record NC_136415.1, read on the forward strand.
GAGAGGTATAGCAACGTGTGATGGGCAGTACAAAGATTGTGCTTCAGACGACCGAGTAGATTCAACAATTCAGACAGAGGTTACTGATGGCCCAGAGCCGTCAGAAGAGTTATGCAGATAGACGACGGTCAGAGCTCGAGTTCCAGGTCGGTGACTTCGTATTCCTGAAGGTATCTCCTTGGAAGGGAGTGATCTGATTCAGGAAGAGGGGCAAGATGGGACCTATTATATTGGTCCATTCAGAGTGGTTGCGAGGGTAGGCAGGGTAGCTTACCAGTTGGAGCTACCTGCAGAGTTGGGTCAAATTCATGACACCTTCCACGTATCGCAGCTGAGGAAGTGTGTGGCCGATGAGTCGGCAGTGGTGCCAGTAGAGGATATTCAGGTGGATGCGTCCCTTAACTATGTTGAGAGGCCGATCGCAATTCAGGATAGGAGGATCAAGATTTTGAGGAACAAGGAGGTGCCGTTAGTTCAGGTCCAGTGGAAACATCGGAAGGGGTCCGAGCTGACTTGGGAACCGGAGTTAGAGATACGTGAGCGGTATCCAGAGTTATTTGCTGAGTGAGACTTCGAGGACGAAGTATGATTTTAGTGGGGGAGAATTGTAACATCCTGTTCCCAGGTAAATTAATTTATGTTTTAACTTCTTTAATTATGTAAGGTGACTCGACGAGTTGGTGCTTAGACTCTTCGAGACTCGTCGCGACTGGATGACGTGGTTAATGGGGGGACGCGACGAGTCAGGGGACTCGACTCACCGAGTAAGAGCTGACGAAAGAAACCCTAATTTCTCGGGTTTGGACCTATTTAAATTCCTTTATGGCCTTCATTTGCGGCTACCAGTTCATAGAGAGAAACCCTAGAGTGTGTGAACGTTTTGAGAGAGAAAGGAAGCCATTCTTGACCTTTGTGGTGTTGTTTAGCAAGAAGAAGGAGGTCCTAGCCAAGAGGAAGAAAAGAAGGTTGCTATTTAGTGGATTTGAGGCTAAGATCATCACATTTGAGGTGCCATTTCGATCCATCTTATGATTTATGAAGTATATATGAATTTAGGGTTTCATATGCTCTTTGTTGGGTTGAATTGATGTGCAAATAGTCCTTTCTAGTGATGAGGCTTTGGATCTGGATCCATAGAGGTCCAGAGAGCCTTACTCATCAAGCTTTATAAAGAGCAATGGAGGTCATGACATTGGGTTAAGGTAATTGGGGCTAGATCATCATATATGGTCATATAGGCGTTGCATGTGCATCAAGATAGAGACTTTACATGATTATTGAGCTTTGGAAGGTTGGATCTAAGGATTAGAGGAACAGATCTGACCTCAGGAGGTCTTTTGAGCTGAGCATGTCATCATCTCGCCGAGTCCAGGAATAGACTCGGCGAGTAGGAACGGGTTTTCCCTGGATATCACAATGTTGGTGACGTGCCGATTTGGGGGACTGACTCAGTGAGTCAGAAGGGATTTAAAGGACTTGAGTTCACGACTGAACTCACCGAGTCGAAAGCCGGACTTGACGAGTTGGGACGGGTTGTCCTGCGATTCGCGATCAGTGACGATTTGAAGAGTAGAGGGTTGACTCAGAGAGTCAAGTGAGTGCCAGGATGATGAGGGACACACATAGACTCGCCGAATCATATTTGTGCACTCGATGAGTCTAGTCAAAGTTTGACCGTTGACTTTGTTGACTTTTAGGGTTTGGTCAACAATTGGACTAGTGGATGGTTTGAAGGGTAAAATGGTCTTTTAGCCTTCTTAGAGGACGTGTGAGAGTCTAGTCTAGACAGGAGAATTGTTATTAATTGAGATGATTGTTTATGTTTTAGGCAGAGGCTAGATCAGTGTATACGCGAGCGAGATATTATTCGAGATATCCGAGGTGAGTCTTCTCACTATACTTTACCTTGAGTGGTAACTAGAGTTATGTGACCGAGTTATTGTATGCTATCTATGTGATTTGTGGCACTGCATTATTTCTATGTGATTTATGTTGTGTGTATAACAGATTTAGGACCGGAAGGTCCATAGAGCTAGGACCCAAGGGTCCACAGAGTTAGGGCCCAAGGGTCCACAGAGTTAGAGCCTCGAGTGGCTAAAATGTGTTATATGTGGTATTTTAGGGAACTCACTAAGCTTCGTGCTTACAGTGTTTTGTGTTATGTGTTTCAGGTACTAGTGAGGATCACGGGAAGGCGCCGGCATGATCAGTACACACACACAGAGTTTTATATATGTTATGATCTTGGGATTTTGACTTATGTTTGGATATATGAAACAATGAGTTTTATAATATTGTGAAATAAGGTATTTTTAAAATGTGAAAATTTGTTTGAAATTTTACGGTGTTACAAGTTGGTATCAAAGCCTTGGTTTGAGAGATTCGGATGCATCTTCGGGCGTATCTGAACTCAAATTGAGGATTTGAGAAAAATTTTGATAATGAAAATTAAAAAAAAAGAGTAAAATGAGTTTTGAGACAAACAGAGTAGAGCCATGTGTACGATCAACCAGCGCCCGAACGGTGATTTCCCAAAATACCCTTGCAATAAGTGTTGTGAGATATAGTATGCTATGATATATGATGATTTATGTTAATGCATACTAGAGTAGACTAGGTATTCTTATTAGGACTAGAGTGGCCTGATATATGACGCCTTAGTCTAGGAGTTTTGCTGCTAGAGATGCTTGAGAATGTTTAGATAGCAACGAGGAGCTTATGAGAGGTCTGCTAGTGAGTAGCATATGATTAGAGAGAGTAGAGTACTTGGGATTTGGGACTCTTGGAGGAGGACTTGGGATGAATGTTGATGCGGTGTGGACGATAGTATTGGGCCCGTACTACTGAAGACATCGGGTCAGTGCGTAACTCAAGTAAGAATCCATAGAGTACTAAGGAACAAGTAGGGTAGATTTATCGAGTGTGAGTATACTCGAGCGAATCCTTAATATTCTTATCTTGTATTTCGGAGGGATATCATGGTTGGGACACGCCACATGTCATACCCCAAAACCGGAACGGCGGAAACGTTCGGGGGTGGAGGACGTCATGTCAAGTATCACGTGATATGTGTATGGTAAGCATGTAATGAACATCCATTTCATTTAGAAAGAAAGTGTTTACAATGTATGTGTTCACAAAACATAGAAGTCATAAACAAATAATAAAAACAAGACTTGAAGCTATAATGCTCCATCTTCTGAAGTCCCAGCACGAGCACCTGTCTAATAGTTGTTGGGTTAGGTGTCTAAGCCCATAACTATAATTGGTATGTACTTGAATTGATAGCAGCACAGTCCTTTTGGGTTGCCCTCAAACCTAGCAACCGGACAAGGAAATTATGAAAGGAGAGATATTAATTTATTATAAGATTAATAAATTAATATAAATGAATTTATTAATATGTTAAAAGATTAATATATTAATAAGAAATCATTTTGTTTAATTAATTGTTAGCCAGAAATTAATTAGAATTAATTTTGGGGTTAAAAGAATTGATTATAAGGTGCAGGGACTAGTTTGCAATTATCTAATAGTTGAATGGAAGGCTCTAGAACCCCCTTGGATAAGGGTGGACGAAATCTTTAGGGGAAACCCTAATAATTTCGTCCATAGGGGCTTGGATAAGGCCCTTGGGTTTGCTTAGGCCCTAAGCAAAGGATAACTAGGGTTTCCCCTAAACCCTAGATCCCTCAGCTATATAAGGAGCCTCATGGTTCATGTTTTGGTCACTCTTTCTTTTGAAGAAACCCTAAGGGCCGAAATTTTGCATACTCCCTCTCCCCTCTCTCCTCTACTTTCCTTCTTGCTAGTTTGGGTGTGATTCCATTAGAGGCATTACACTTGTGGTGCTAAGCTTCCAAGGAGATCAAGATCAAGATCAAGGGAATTATCAATTGTTTACTATAACAATTGAAAGGTATGTAATTACTAAACCCTAGGTTGTAAATTTCGATTATAGCCTCTCTCCTCTAGGGTTCTTGTTATGCAATTCAAAGTTGTGTGTTCAATAGATAAAACATAGATCCACAGTAGGTTGCATGTGAACTTAGGAATTGTTTTTCTAGTTTATTTGTTTTACCTAAAACCCATCAGTGGTATCAGAGCCTTTGTTTGTTTTAAATTGAATTGTTATAATTGTTGAATTGCAAATTAGGGTTTATAGCTATTAAACCCTAAAGGCCATTTTTTCGATTTTTAGGGTTGTGGATCAAAAGGTTTTTGAAAACCCTGGCCTCCAAAGAACCCTAATCGAAATTAGGGTTAGGGTTTTGAAAACCCTAGCCTCCTCCCTTGGAAATTTCGAAATATGCTATAAATATTAGGGTTTCTTTGTTTTGGATAATAGTTGCCTTATTAGATAATTGAGAAAAATAAGGAAATTATCCTATCCCCATATTTTCGAAATCTAGAAGGGATATGGATTAGGATTAAATTAATTGTTTAATTTAATTAGATAATCCTTATAAGATTTAATAAATTAATTAAAAGTTAATTAATAGATAAATATTAAATCTAATTAATTGGTTTATTTAAATTTAAAATTTAATAGTTTAAATTTCGAAAAAAATTTATATAAACCCTTGGAGTTTTAAAATGTTTTAAAACACACCTTATATATATTATATTTAAAAGTTAAATATTATATATGTATAAGAATATGGTCAGTCAAATCGCTAGTATGCCTCATTCACGAAGCTAGTCTATAAGGGGGGGGGGGGGGGAGGGGTATAAGGAAACTGCCTATAAATTGGTAGTTGAATGGGTGTCCACTCTCACCCACCGCTTCCTTGATTAGTGGAGGGTCGTTAGCAGAACGGATTTGATAGGACAACTACTTCCATTAAAAGTATAATGCTATTAAAGAAAGTACTAGAACACTATTTTTCAAAATCCCAACTCTAGTTACTTTAGGAAAAATGTGAAAAGTATGCTAATCCATGAAATTGCACATTATGCTTTATTGGTCGTTAGTGGAGCGTGTGTGGTTAACCGGCACACTAAAAGGCACTAATAAAGAGTAGTAATGGGTATCTTATAATTATCATTTTGATGGAGCGTGTGTGGTTTACCGGCACATCAATAGTTAATGATAAAGACAATAAGGTTACCAAGCACATTTGCATGGTTATTCACATCTAGTTTGTGATCCTCGGTATCCCAGTCACAAATAGTAGAGCATAATCTGAGATTAAAACATGCCATTAAATAGTTTTAATGTATCTCAAAAGAATTAGGAATTTCACTTCGTTTATTTTGTCTAATGGTGGAATTGGTGAATCGTCATTCACCTACCTTTATGAGATTTGAACTTGGATCTCGGCATCCCATTTCTAAGTTGTAAATCGTCATAGTTGGGTCCTAACCTTGATATGATATCTTTGGGTTATTATATTGAGGAGTCTTGTAATCTAACTAAAACTATCTTTCTTTTCAGATGTCTACTCCTGGAAACACTTCTGCTTCATCATCCTCCAACCATGTCCCCAGAATTACAGAGGTACTATGAGGACTACTGGCCTTTTGAGATGAACAAGGACCTTATGGAAAAGTACCATAAGCGAGCTCGTCAAGAAAAGTTTGAGGTAGTCAAGTCACTCATGGCTTGCAAGATGAAAGAAGGGGAATCGGTTGTGTCTCATGTGCAAAGAATGCAACGCTACATAGAGCGTTTGGTCAAGCTCAACATTCACTTCGATGAGGAATTGGCCATTGACATGGTCTTGAACTCATTGCCTGATTGTTATGGTCAGTTTATCTTAACTTACCATTTGAACAACACGGAGCAGACTTTGGCCCAATTGCACAACTTGTTGCAGACAGCTGAGGCAGGGATGAAGGGTAAAAGTATACCCTCCACACCTGCAAGTGCCCCTGTCTTGGCCATTGGACAGGGAAAGGGGAAGAAGAGGAAAGGTCCTCCCAAGCAAAACTGGAAGAGCAAGGTTCAAGCTGTGTCATCTAGTAATGGCCCGAAGGCTAAGCCCAATGGTTCCACTCCCCATGTTTCTGATCCAAAAGAGGCCATTTACTTTTACTGCAATCAAAAGGGGCATTGGAAGAGATCTTGCCCACAATATCTGCAAGATATCAAGGATGGCAAAGTGAAGCCATCCTCGGCAGGTATTTACACTATTTCTGCTAATAACTCATTATCTTCTCGTTCATGGGTCCTTGATACAGGATGTGGTTTTCATATCTGTTCTGATTTGCAGGGGCTAAGGGAAAGTGAGGAGATAGAGCATGGGAGAATAAACTTGATCATGGGGAACAAAAAGTCTTCACCAGTTACCAAGATCGGAGTTATCAACTTTTGCTCAGTAATGATGTTAGATTAGATTTAATAAATTGTTGCTATTCGTCTGAAATGACGAGAAACATTATTTCATTTCATGCATTGTTCAAACAAGGTTTTAAATATTCTTTTAATGATTTGAATGGTTCAATTTCTGTTTATAAGAATGGTGTTTTTGTGTTTGAAGCTTTACCTTGTGATGGTGTGTATGAAACAGTGACTTGTGTTGATAGCTTAGGAAATAGTGTACTTAATATTGACTTGTCTAATAGTGTAGAGAAGGCATGCTTGTGGCATTGTCGTCTTGGACACATTAACAAGAAACGCATAACCCAACTCCAAAAGGATGGAGTGTTGGAATCATTTGACCTAAAATCAGATGATATGTGTGAATCTTGTCTTTTGGGAAAGATGACAAAATCACCATTCACAGGGTCTTGTGAAAGAGGTGAAGGTCTGTTGGATCTCATACACACAGATGTGTGTGGGCCCTTCAGATCAACCACAAGGGATGCTAATCGATTCTATGTGACTTTCACTGACGATTATAGCAGATATGGTTACATCTACTTGATCAAACATAAGTCAGAAACCTTTGAAAAGTTCAAAGAGTTTAAGCATGAAGTCGAAAATCAATTGGGCAGAAAGATCAAGATACTTAGATCCGATAGAGGCGGGGAGTATCTTAGTACCGAGTTCAACGACTATCTGAAAGAATGTGGGATAGTCTCACAATTGACTCCTCCTAGGACACCACAGTTAAATGGTGTAGCTGAGAGGCGTAATCGAACCTTGTTAGACATGGTTCGTTCTATGATGAGTCGTGCCTCGTTTCCTATTCACTTCTGGGGGTATGCCTTAGAGACAGCCGCCCACATCCTCAATCTTGTCCCTACAAAGAAGGTTGCCAAAACACCTCACGAAATGTGGACAGGGAAAGTTCCCTCGTTAGCACATATTAAAGTCTGGGGTTGTGAAGCTTTCGTAAGACGAGAGACTCACGACAAGCTAGCAGCTAGAAGTGAGAAATGTGTTTTCATTGGTTACCCAAAGCGGTCTTTTGGATATTTGTTCTACAGGCCTAGTGAAAACGTGGTCTTTGTAGCTCGAAGAGGAGTCTTTCTAGAAAGAGAGCTCATATTCAAAGAGGACAGTGGGAGTACCATTGACCTTGAAGAGATTCAAGAGTCAACCAATAAAGGAACCTTAGATGACACTAGCACTCAACCAGAGGAAACAATTCCTGTTGAACCAGTTGATAAATCATTACCTCTTCGAAGATCCACTAGGGTGAGTGTGCCACCTGAGTTGTATGGTTTTCATATTACTTCAGATGGTGACACATTCATAAGTGACAGAACATTGGTAAACTTAGATGAACTAGTCACTTATAAGGAAGCAATGGCAGGCCCAGAGGCTTCCAAGTGGAAAGAGGCAATGGAAAATGAGATTAAGTCCATGTATGACAACCAATTTTGGAATTTGGTTGATAGTGCACCAGGTCGTAAGACAGTTGGGTGCAAATGGATCTTTAAGAAGAAGACAAACATGGACAGGAATGTGCATTCATTCAAGGCTCTACTGGTTGCAAAAGGTTTCACTCAAACCCCAGGGGTTGACTATGATGAGACCTTTTCGCCAGTAGCTAAGATTAAATCTATTAGGATGTTGCTCGCCATAGCCGCCTTTCATGACTATGAAATATGGCAGATGGATGTCAAGACTGCCTTCCTTAACAGGAAGTTGGCTGAAGATGTTTACATGAGTCAGCCAGAGGGTTTTGTTGATGCAAAGTTTCCCAATAGAGTGTGCAAGCTTGAGAAATCCATCTATGGATTGAAACAAGCATCTCGCAGCTGGAATCTTTGCTTCCATGAGAAAGTCAAAGAGTTTGGTTTCTCTAGAAGTGAAGATGAGTTTTGTGTGTATATCAAGGCTAGTGGGAGTATAATGACTTTTCTGGTGTTATATGTCGATGACATATTACTCATTGGTAACGATGTTCCAACCTTGAATGAAGTTAAATATTGGCTTGGAAAGTGTTTTGCCATGAAAGACCTAGGAGAAGCCGCCTATATTCTTGGGATTCGAATATTGAGAGATAGAAAGAAGAGACTAATTGGACTTAGTCAAAGCACATACTTGGATAAGTTACTAAAGAGGTTTAGTATGGAAAATTCCAAGAAGGGAGAGGTAGCTCTTTGACTTTTGGTTGAGGAACTTCATCGGGGATCTCGGAGTTGTTCCAACCATCCTGGAGCCTATGGAACTGTTCTGCGATAATGAAGGAGCGGTTGCCTTGACAAAGGAACCGAGAGATCATGGTAAAACTAGACATATCGACAGAAAGTTCCATTTCATCATACATAGAGTAGAAGAAGGCCATCTTACAGTGAAGAGGGTGTCATCTGAAGATAACCCAGCAGATCCCCTCACAAAGGGTCTGAGTAGGGCTAAGCATATTCAGCATGCTCGGAGCATAGGACTGAAAGATGATATTAGTTTTAGTAGTTAGATTAATTTTCTGAAACTTGTAACAAAGTAAATGTAATTGACTTTTGGTGATTAAATAATAAAGTATTATTTATAAGTTTGGGTTCTACCTTTTGTCAATTGTTTATTATTGTGTTTAATTTTTGCATGTTTTACTTCCCGAATAATAAGATTATTCAAACTCCACGGTCGCTCGTACTTTTGGAAGTAAGTAGTGAATCAAGACTATCATGAACTGGATTGTAGATTGTCTAAGGATAGACATGGCAATGTATTTGCTGCAACGTTCATGAGTACTCAGAAATTGAGATTTGAGTATTGGATAAACCCTCGCTCAGAGTATTACTTCATGGAATTCATCACGAGTAATACTGAGACGATAATATCTTATAATCTTGAAACAGAGATATATGAGTTGTGATTTGCAAGTCGGCTATGCATTGGTGATACGAAAACGCATCAGTAACTTGGTGTTATAAAACATATTATCATGTATGGTTTGATGAGTAAAAGATACAAGCATATGAGTCAATGTTTATTCGTTCCTTTTGCCCTAACGGGAAAAGCGATATCTGTGGGCCCCTTGATGATTTGATGTTGACTTGTGTGCTGGGCCCAACCAGGACTAAATTGATGTGTTCAATTAGAAGTCCTACATCATCACAAATTAGGAATCGGGAAACATAGATTCTGGAAAAAGAGGTTGATTGCATTCCATGTCTTTTTTCTAGGGATATCTAGCAGAACGAAGGATTATATGATCACTTATCTTAGGACACGTAACTGACTGGGTCAGAGTTCGACAGCAGCTTTTTGGAAGCTACAATTTGCTGGTCAAATTTAGAAGGCATACTAGCAATTATAGTTACAGACTTATCCAAGTGGGAGACTGTTGGATTAGGTGTCTAAGCCCATAACTATAATTGGTATGTACTTGAATTGATAGCAGCACAGTCCTTTTGAGTTGCCCTCAAACCTAGCAACCGGACAAGGAAATTATGAAAGGAGAGATATTAATTTATTATAAGATTAATAAATTAATATAAATGAATTTATTAATATGTTAAAAGATTAATATATTAATAAGAAATCATTTTGTTTAATTAATTGTTAGCCAGAAATTAATTAGAATTAATTTTGGGGTTAAAAGAATTGATTATAAGGTGTAGGGACTAGTTTGCAATTATCTAATAGTTGAGTGGAAGGCTCTAGAACCCCCTTGGATAAGGGTGGACGGAATCTTTAGGGGAAACCCTAATAATTTCGTCCATAGGTGCTTGGATAAGGCCCTTGGGTTTGCTTAGGCCCTAAGCAAAGGATAACTAGGGTTTCCCCTAAACCCTAGATCCCTCAGCTATATAAGGAGCCTCCTGATTCATGTTTTGGTCACTCTTTCTTTTGAAGAAACCCTAAGGGACGAAATTTTGCATACTCCCTCTCCCCTCTCTCCTCTACTTTCCTTCTTGCTAGTTTGGGTGTGATTCCATTAGAGGCATTACACTTGTGGTGCTAAGCTTCCAAGGAGATCAAGATCAAGATCAAGGGAATTATCAATTGTTTACTATAACAATTGAAAGGTATGTAATTACTAAACCCTAGGTTGTAAATTTCGATTATAGCCTCTCTCCTCTAGGGTTCTTGTTATGCAATTCAAAGTTGTGTGTTCAATAGATAAAACATAGATCCACAGTAGGTTGCATGTGAACTTAGGAATTGTTTTTCTAGTTTATTTGTTTTACCTAAAACCAATCAATAGTCTCCTGAGAAGACAAGTTATTTGAAAGAGTTGATCAGCAATTAAGCTGGTGAGTTCAGAAGATTTTAGTGATGTGAGTAAGCTGTAAAAATGTGGTTGAAAATGTATATGTAAAGTACTATAAGCTGTAAGGTGTTGTTTTGTAAAGTTTGCCTGTTCCTCTAGAAAATCATATATTTCCTACTTAAAATGGTAGTTGAGTAAATTTACACTACAAGCCTTTCTATGCGTAATAAGTGGGTACAAGTTATATATACTTGGAGTAAACAAACAATCGATTATGCGCATTTTCCCTCAACCTACAACCCGACAGGGTACAGTAAGTAAGGCGGATAGCACATATTCCATTGGTTGTTAGATCGTTGTCATATATAACCTTGGTGTATTCACTTGTTACTCATGGAGTTATTTGTAATGGTTCCTTTATATCTAATGGAGAGTACCATTTAAGAAAACCTATATTTCTTATAATAAAATATTGACTATGGTGATTACTTTTATAATAGCTTTGTTTATACTGCTATATATAATTTGGTATCGAGTAGATAATAGATTGGGTGACCTCGGTGTAAACCCACATCCAACGGGAACAGGACGTACAGCGAAGAACACACATGCTATTAGTGTCGGATATTAGTTTTATGTATCCTATAGTGTATACATTACGGAATCATAAGGTTAGCATCATGGTCCTAATTTTTTAAAGTAGTCTTCTACCAAGACTCGATTGTTTTGAAAGCAGTCTTATACCAAGACTCTACTGTTATGAAAGCAGTCTTCTACCAAGACTCTACTGTTATGAAAGCAGTCTTCTACCAAGACTCTATTGCTATGAAAGCAGTCTTCTACCAAGACTCTACTGTTATGAAATCTGTCTTCTACGAAGACTCTACTGTTATGAAAGCAGTCTTCTACCAAGACTCTATTGTTCCTTTGTCAACTGAAAAGTACATTCCCCCTAGTTTATAACCTATCTTGATTAGAGAATAGATCAACCTTCAAGTGTTACTGACACTTTATGAAAGTAATGGGAGAAATGAGTACCTTGATGTCGTTTATAATGACATACGGAGGTACTAACAACCTAAAAACATATGTGTTTTATTAAGGTCATAATGTGATAAGAAATTTCCATACTAAACGTTCTCCCTATGAGAGATTCTGGGAATCAAGGCTGACTTTCGCAACGAGTTGCTAGGCCACGTTATCCACATTAAAGGTATGTGATCACGTATACCCAATATAACTACCACAATGCGTTGTGATTCATTGGTATAGTTAGATCCTGAAATTGTTCCATGCTATAGCACCTTATTATGTTCTGTTCTGTTCTATTTTGTTCTGTTCTGCTCTGTTCTGTGTGTGCTTCATTGTACTAGAAATAATGAATAGTATTCTCCTAAACTATACGTATAATAGTTTACCAATGCTCTAACTGGACTGTTACTGAAAAGACTCATTTATCTACAAAGTTATGCTGATACTTTAAAACGGAGTTTTGTATAACTATAAAGTAACATAACCTTTAGAAGGGTTTTGAAATGTTTTAACAACCTATAAATAACATAAGTAACATTTTGAAAGAATGTTTAACAACAAAAAATTACACAATTATCATTGTGTTCAACTTGTATTCCCCCCTTAAAACAGTTTAAAATAGTTAAAAGATTCATTACGGGGTATGAACTCACCTGATGTGGGTGATTCAAACGGGTATGCGTGCGAGGATGAGAAGTTCCACGAATGAAGTTCCGAGACACAATAAGTCCTAAATGATATTTAAGGACACATAATGACATGAATATAGTGTTTATAAACAACTATATGAAAGATAACACATTCCGGGACTAGGAAACACCTTGACCAAGTGTTGGAATCACATATGATTCAACATTGGAAGGTATAAGGCACACATATGAGTTTACTACCATGAGTTCACGGCCCAAGGGAGTTTATGGCCGTAAAATCATGGTTACTCATGTGTTAGTTCAAGTATGAAAGCTAGGGAATGTTTTAGGGATATTAGCTTTAACCTAGGATGAGAAAGACCACTTCTTTTGGCACTTTTGGGGTGTTCACGGCCCAAATGAGTTTACTACCGTAAACTCATGGCCAAATATACTTATGAGGGTCCTAAAGGTCATAAAGAAGCATTCTAAATTCATGCCTAAGCCCTTGGAAGTGTTTGTGGCATCAAAACACCTCTATCTTGAGTTTACGGCCCATGGACCATTTGCTCATGTGTTTGTGGCCGTAAGCACTTATGGGTGATGATATTTTGGTTGTTTTGGGTCCTAGACACATCATGGTAAAGTTCTATGCTTGTCTCTTGTCTTATGGAAGGCATTTAGGGCATTTTGGCACCCTAAAATGGAGTTCACGGCCCAAGAACTTCCTTGGCCGTGAACTCACTTCTTGCCTTGTTTCTTAATGTTTTGGGGGGTCTAAAACAAGTAATGGTAGTACCTAGGTTTAGTCCCAAGGCTTGGAGGGACATTGGGCACACTTTGGCCCTTATAAAGGAGTTTACTCTCCAAGATGTTCTTGGGCGGTAAACTCCCAAATCTTGTTGTTTTGGCTTGATTTTCATGTTATGAAGGCATATAACACACTTATATACACTCTAGCTTGAAGTACTCACAGTTGGGGGTGATCGGGTGAAGATCCTTGAGAGAGAAAATCGACTTTTCTCTAGCTAGAAATGTTACAAATGAATCCAAAATGGCTAAATTTTCTTTATAGCCTTGAGGGTTTTTGGTCCGAATACCATTTTTGGACTATAATATTCCAAACTCTTGAAGGTTTGGGCACTTATTGCAACATATTAAACCCTAGTGTATCCTCTCTCCTGATATCCTCTAGAGCACTAACCTTAAAACACTCATACTTATCCCAAAAGTTTGATAGTTAGTTGATACTGATTTGACTTCAATTGTAGTGGATGGTTTAACGAATGGAAATTTTGGGTTGTCACATCACCCCCCGATAAAATGAAATTCGTTCCGAAATTCGCTCTCTTAACGTTACTACTAGGTTTGAGCTCTTCTGCTTTGTAGAATACCCACTCGTAGACCTGGCAAATTTGCCCTGGTGTTCTTGATAGGATTCATACTTGGTCCATCTATCATTACCTCGCGTATACAAGCCGTATATGATTAGGATTAGTAAGACTTTCGGATGTGCGACTCTGCCCCAGGTCCACAACCCATGGGGAAAACAGGAGATAGGGCGGAAACACACATACTAGGTCTGCGTAATCACACTCATATACCACCCTTGCGTATACATTCGAAAATAATAGGCGGCCTGTATTCGTCCATAGCCTCTATGCTCGAACATTGGTCTGCTGGACGAGTGGTATTTCATGACGGTCTACGGATGTCTGACGATAAGGCTTCGGAGGACAAAGTACTCTTCGCACGAGTACTTCGAGGGTTTAGAATGCGAAAGATAAAGTTTAGGTTTAGGTCGGACCTTCGATATGAAATGAGGAAAGTTTCGAGAACTTGCCGATCGAGGCGATAGAAACATATGAACTCAGTATGGTGAGGACCACGCCAACTCATGACGAAAGAAAAACAACGGACTCTATACCGAACAAAGTTTTGGTCAAATGAAAGAAACGTCTGATGAACGACGATGTATCCCTGGTATGCTTGGTACTGTACTCCTAGTATGTTCAATAATGTACTCCTTGTAACTGATCTCGAGTTTTCTACATTCTGTTTTGAAATTAACACTCATATGTATCGTACCGCTATGTGCGCATACATACAAATAAAAGTGCTTTACTTACTGAAGGGATACTTTTATACCATGATCCCCCATGGTGCCACTACCATCGCCCTTCATATACAAGTTGTGAATACTTAAGATGAGCCAGGAATTCGAATGAGTATCTCTGCCTCAAATCCTCAACCAATTAAGGAAAGGGGACCTAAGCGGAGTCACTCACTCTAAGTCTGCAACATCTCTGTTACGCACAACCCTGATGTATATGATGAGTCATAATAGCTTCTCTAAGGGATCTTTTAATTCTCTTGAATATTACGACCTATTTCAACATGTGAGTTGTTATAGTTACTTTTAAGTGTCATCCCCAAATTTTAATCTTATATGAATATAAATTAATTTTTAAAAGTAAGTACTATTTTGAAAACGTACCACTACTCGACGACGACTCCGAGGTAGATTCTCCTCCAGTGATCATCAGAATACGTCCATCTGCGCCTGAGTTCTTGATTATTGGGCAGTCCCTCTTAATGTGTCCATTCTCACCACAGCCATAATAGGCTCGGTTTTCTTCAGCTCCGAGGACTTGGGAGATCGGTTGAGCCAGTGCCTTGCAGTAATGGACTATGTGTCCCTTTTTATGGCAGTTCAGACACTGCATTTTTTGGCACACTCCAGTGTGGTGAAAGTTGCACTTTCCACACTTTGGAAGGTTTCCAGCATAACGACTGGCAGATGCTGAAGCAGTAGGCGTCGTAGCGGCATACATAGTACTCGCTTGTTGCTCTTGTGGGATGTCTTGTGTTGTTCGCTTCTTCTTTCTCTTGTTCCCCGACTCTTGATTATAGTCCTTTTCCCTTGATGACTCGGGAATAGGGACTTTTACGCTGTGGTGGACTCAATGATTGATGAGTCACTGAGCCAAGCGTTTAGCACTATCGAACGTGGTTGGCTTAGAAGACAGCACATTTCCTTGGGTCGGAGCAGTTAGACCCCAAATGTATCTCTCTATCTTCTTCTTTTCTGAGGTAATCATCCAGGGGCATAGAGCTGCTAGTTCGCTGAACCGGTCCGTGTAGGTCACTATGTCTGAGCCGACCATAGTGAGATCCCACAGCTCTTGTTCCAGTTTTTGAATCTTGCCTAACGCACAATATTCTTCCCACATTAACCCCTTTAGGTTTTCCCAACCTATGGAGTTTGCCACTGATAGGGTCAGTGATTTAACATAGCTGTTCCACCATGTTAGGGCCTTGCCATCGAAGGTGCATGCAGCAAACTTCACTTTGCTTCCTTCGAGGCATAAACATATTTCGAAGACCGACTCTGTTTTCTCGAACCATTGCAGGAGGGCAATGACTCCTTCAGTCCCTTTAAAGGACAGTGGTTGGCATCTGGTGAAGTCCTTGTAGGAGAACTCTCCCTGGCGCACAGGGACCTCACCTTGAGTAGAATCGGTAGGAGCTTCACCTCCACCTGTACTGGTGGAGTGATATTGTGCCATGGATGTTGCCACAGCCTCGGCCACTACAGCATTCAAAGTTGCTGCATCAATTTGTGGAGAAGGTATGGGAGTTATCGGAGTAGCATGTCTGGGTGATCTGCGAGGAGGCATCTTTGCTAAAAGAAAACAAAGATGAGACGGAATAAGTCTATAGCAACGGACACAAGCCGAAAGCTGAACAGACAAGGTTATCCTAGTTCTGGATGTATCGGGTCCTGACTTCCATAGGGTTCTAGGAACAATTCATAAATGAGTCTATACCTAATAAGCTCTATGAATTTGAAATAACTATCCTCGAATGAATATCTGTTTCCTGAATAACTGTTACCAGCTGCATGTATGAAAATAATTCTAACACATGTAATGTGAGCAGTATTTCCATTCGCTCGATAAATTAACCTAGTTAATATTTATTAGTGTGACGTGTAAGGCGTTTTGGTTACTTTGGCTGATCTTTCCTTGAAAAACTTCTCATTGGTTTGTCCTTGTTCCTCCTGAACTCTTCTGTTGTCTACTATGAGGAAGTAGTTACGTTTATCTGGGCTTGTCGTGTGAGAACGAAAGTGACTAAAGAACCTATGAGTTTTAAGGTAACTTTATGGGGTGATCCTTACGGAATCTTCCTATAATTATACAAGGTATACCAGTTGGTATTGTATATAATTGAAGATCAAATAGACCTTCAAACAATTGATCCCACCTCAACACTACTTCCTTAAGAGGAATGGATAGCGAAGCTTCTGTCACAGATTCTATGTCTATAAGGTCTTGATTATATATAAAACTTTATGAATATACCCTATAAGAATATAGACCTATCCACAAGGGTCTTTTAAGTTATCACATAAGTTATGTATCTGGACTAAAATACTCCTATAGTATTCTAACGTAATGTACTTGTTATGTTCTAGACTTGTTATCGCGCTATCGTATCATATATAGAATACTCCCATAGTACTCTAACTCTAACTGTACTTGTTTTGGCGTTCTCTTGACTGGTGTTCTGGTAAGTTTTAACCCTGTTGCAACACCACATCATTCCCAAACACATGTTGGTCACATCTCGAATGAATATAGTTGATCAAGCTATATTGATCCTAGCTATGACTACATAACTGTTCAGGTTGACGACAGTGCCCAACCTTTAAATGCTTTTAGTTTTGTTCTCCTCGTGATCCTAGTTCTATTATGTACATGTATGAGCAAGTAGGTATATTTTTATAACTTGGAGTTATAATCTAAAATATATCATTATCCAGAGCACTTAAGCCCCATTGTATTTATAGACGTATATCTTTTATCGGTTGATATACTTAGTTCACTATAAACAATGCTCTAATACCAATCTATCACACCCTAAAACCGGAACGGCAGAAACGTTCGGGGGTGGAGGACGTCATATCAAGTATCACGAGATATGTATATGGTAAGCAAGTAATGAACAACCATTTCATTTAGAAAGAAAGTGTTTACAATGTATGTGTTCACAAAACATAGAAGTCATAAACAAATAACAAAACAAGACTTGAAACTATAATTCTCCATCTTCTGAAGTCCCAGCACGAGCACCTGTCTAATAGTCTCCTGAGAATACAAGTTATTTGAAAGAGTTGATCAGCAATTAAGCTGGTGAGTTCATAAGATTTTAGTGATGTGAGTAAGCTGTAAAAATTTGGTTGAAACTGTATATGTAAAGTACTGTAAGCTGTAAGGTGTTGTTTTGTAAAGTTTTCCTATTACTCTAGAAAATCATATATTTCCTACTTAAAATGGGAGTTGAGTAAAATGACACTACAAGCCTTTCTATGTGTAATAAGTGGATACAAGTTATATATACTTGGAGTAAACAAACAATCGATTATGCGCATCTGCCCTCAACCTACAACCCGACGGGGTACAGTAAGTAAGGAAGATAACACATATTCCATTGGTTGTTAGATCGTTGTCATATATAACCTTGGTGTATTCACTTGTTACTCATGGAGTTATTTGTAATGGTTCCTTTATATATAATGGAGAGTTACTTTTAAGAAAACCTATATATCTTATAATAAAATATTGACTATGGTGATTACTTTTATAATAGCTTTGTTTATATTGCTATATATAATTTGGTATCGGGTAGATAATAGATTGGGTGACATCGGTGTAAACCCACATCCAACGGGAACAGGACGTACAACGAAGAACACACATCCTATTAGCTGTCGGATATTAGTTTTATGTATCCTATAGTGTATACATTACAGAATCATAAGGTTAGCATCATGGTCCTAACTTTTTAAAGTAGCCTTCTACCAAGACTCGATTGTTTTGAAAGCTGTCTTCTACTAAGACTCTACTGTCATGAAAGCAGTCTTCTACCAAGACTCTACTATTATGAAAGCAGTCTTCTACCAAGACTCTATTGTTATGAAAGCAGTCTTCTACCAAGACTCTACTGTTATGAAAGCAATCTTCTACCAAGACTCTACTGTTATGAAAACAGTCTTATACCAAGACTCTACTGTTCCTTTGTCAACTGAAAAGTACATTCCCCCTTGTTTATAACCTATATCGATTAGAGAATAGATCAACCTTCAAGTGTTACTGACACTTTATGAAAGTAATGGAAGAAATGAGTACCTTGATTTCGTTTATAATGACATACGGAGGTACTAACAACCTAAAAACATATGTGTTTTATTAAGGTCATAATGTGATAAGAAATTCCCATACTAAACGTTCTCCCTACGAGTGATTCTGGGAATCAAGGTTGACTTTCGCAACGAGTTGCTAGGCCACGTTATCCACATTAAAGTTATGTGATCATGTATACCCAATATAACTACCACAATGCATTGTGATTCATTGGTATAGTTAGATCCTAATATTGTTCCATGCTATAGCACCTTATTATGTTCTGTTCTGTTCTATTCTATTTTGTTCTGTTCTGTTCTGTTCTGTTCTGTGTGTGCTTCATTGTACTAGTAGTAATGAATAGTATTCTCCTAAACTATACCTATAATAGTTTACCAATGCTCTAACTGGACTGTTACTAAAAAGACTCATTTATCTACAAAGTTATGCTGATACTTTAAAATGGAGTTTTGTATAACTATAAGGTAACATAACCTTTAGAAGGGTTTTGAAATGTTTTAACAACTTATAAATAACATAAGTAACATTTTGAAAGAATGTTTAACAACAAATAATTATACAATTATTATTGTGTACAACTTGTATTCCCCCCTTAAAACAGTTTAAAATAGTTAAAAGATTCATTACGGGGTATGAACTCACCTGATGTGGGTGATTCAAACGGGTATGCGTGTGAGGATGAGAAGTTCCACGAATGAAGTTCCGAGACACAATAAGTCCTAAATGATATTTAAGGACACATAATGACATGAATATAGTGTTTATAAACAACTATATGAAAGATAACACATTCCGGGACTAGGAAACACCTTGACCAAGTGTTGGAATCACATGTGATTCAACATTGGAAGGTATAAGGCACACATATGAGTTTACTACCATGAGTTCACGGCCCAAGGGATTTTATGGCCGTAAACTCATGGTTACTCATGTGTTAGTTCAAGTATGAAAGCTAGGGAATGTTTTAGGGACATTAACTTTAACCTAGGATGAGAAAGACCACTTCTTTTGGCACTTTTGGGGTGTTCACGGCCCAAATGAGTTTACTACCGTAAACTCATGGCCAAATATACTTATGAGGGTCCTAAAGGTCATAAAGAAGCATTCTAAATTCATGCCTAAGCCCTTGGAAGTGTTTGTGGCATCAAAACACCTCTATCTTGAGTTTACGGACCATGGACCATTTGGTCATGTGTTTGTGGCCGTAAAAACTTATGGGTGATGATATTTTGGTTGTTTTGGGTCCTAGACACATCATGGTAAAGTTCTATGCTTGTCTCTTGGCTTATGGAAGGCATTTAGGGCATTTTGGCACCCTAAAATGGTGTTCACGGCCCAACAACTTCCTTGGCCGTGAACTCACTTCTTGCCTTGTTTCTTAATGTTTTGGGGGTGTAAAACAAGTAATGGTAGTCCCTAGGTTTAGTCCCAAGGCTTGGAGGGACATTGGCGTAACAACTCGTTATTTCCGGGCATTATAAATCGAGTCTTGTAACCTCTTTGGAATGTAATAGGAATATCATCGATAAATGAATTATTCAAAAGCTCTGATTGGAGTACACTATGTAGTAGATATCGTCTTATGGTTTCCAAATATATAAAGAACACTAAAATCCGAGTTATGACGAAGAAGTTATGACCATTCTAAGATTTCCGACAAAACTGACAACACCGATTAAACGGAAAACGCGAAGTTTCAATACGATAGCATTTAGCCTTAGGTATCTAAATGAAAGTTATAGATAACATTAAACCGTGAGCGTACACAAAAAGAATGTCCAAATCTGACTTCGTATGAGGAAGTTATGATTTTTCCAAGATCCGAATATAGCAGTAGACAGCTAAAAACTCGAAATAGAGCTCGAGAGACTTTTGACCAAAACAACCTAAATGAGAATCGAAGGTCTCAACATTAGTAGCGCAACAGCGAAAAGTCTGACGAAAACGGACATCAGATGAAGAAGTTATGGATTTTATACGGACTTTTCGTGTCCCGGCCTGTTAAAAATAAATAATTAAAAATAAACTCAAAATTTGCCGATGAAGTCTAAACAAATGTTGTAGATCATATTTTCAGCTACGCGTGCATATAAAGAACGTCGAAAACGGAGCTCGTACGCGAAAGTTATGGATTTTACAAGTTCGGGGTCCAAAATCCGAGGCTGTCAGGCCCCCACGACGTGACACAGCTTGGCCGCGACCCGGCAAGCGACTGAGGGCGTCCAATCAACGGAAGGGGATAGGGCTTGCTCCCCACGACGTGGCCAACCCTAGCCACGACGTGGCACTCAAAAATACCCCCTATAAATAGAACTCTTGGGGTGCCGGGTTTAGGTGCTCCATTCTTCCCTCTCTCGTGCTGAAACTCTGCGGTTAAGCTCCCGAAGCCCTCCCGAAGCCCCGGTTTTCACACTCAAGTTCCGAAGGAAGGTTCTACTCTCCCGAGATTTCCGAGATTCCCGAGAATCCCGAGGAAAATCGACTTTCACGAGCCGAAGTTCTGCTCGATTTTCTTCTCGTTTTCCCCAATCAATCAAGTGAGTTCATACCCCTATAATCTACACTTTCAAATGTTTTGTAAATGCTTTTATACACTTTTAAGGGGGGGAATACAAGTAAACACATGACTAAAATTGTGTGAAACATCGATCTTTTGCTATACTTTTCATACTGTTGTTTTAACTATCTTATGAAGTCATTATCATGCAAAATACCTCACAACACAACTTTACCCTCTTGGGATAAAAGATGTTTATAAATAGAAATATGTTTTATTTATACGTATACATACAAATACATTATATCAAGGGTAACCATCTTTGCTAAACCATTTTATGCATTCAAAGAACTTATGATTTATGCTTTGTTGGACATTGTGAAAAAGGATAAACTTTACATACAAAACTACTACTTTAATACAGACTTAGTTGAGAATCCGTGAGACGTGTACATCTTCAAATACTACCTTTTGCTAAAAGGTATCGCTACAAGTCCTGTCTATAACCAGAGTCTCCCGTTCGGAGAACGTGTCAAATGTGTATAGATCTATACGGGAAGTCATGATCCTGCGCCCTGACTGTTAGCTACAGTCCGTCTTTTGGGGTGACAGTTGTCATAACGCTACGACGCCTGAAGAACGTCGCTACAGGCATATTATGTTTAGTATGGTTATAAAACTCACCGGATATACAATTATTATGGTATTATGCTTTTATGAATGAGTAGCTATTAAAACTATTCTTCATCTAACACGTGCGATCTTCGTATAGCTTTATTATATAAAACTATGCCACAACTTTTAAGCACGTCGGTTGCTTGCGATTTTCGGTCTTAGAGACTGCCAGTTATGTTAGGAAAATAAGGGTTTTTCCTGTATACAAACCAAACAACTATTAGGAAAATAAGGGATTTTCTTGGTTCAACTAGCTACATTTTTCAGCACAAATACTCTCATGCATTTCATACTTTTATAAGAAAATAAGGGATTTTCTTGGAAAAATATACACTCATTTTGGAATGGCATTCAATGTTTCTAAATCACTTATGAACTCACCAACTGAATTGTTGACACTTTTTCCTTGAAATAACTTGTATTCTCAGGGAGCCGTTAAGCAAGTTTGGAAATCAACTTTTGGGGATTAATGCGCTGACGTTAATTATTTATTTTGAAAGATGTTTATGCATTTATCTTTTGAGCATGTAATGAATACAATGATGTAAACATTTTTGAAATCTTTATATATATGTATGGTGGTGTGTACTTTCCTTTCTATGAACTGTTATGATATTGAGTATGACGTCCTCCGCCCCCGAACGTTTCCGCCGTTCTGGTTTGGGGGTGTGACAATTGGGCACACTTTGGCCCTTATAAAGTAGTTTACTCTCCAAGATGTTCATGGGCGGTAAACTCCCAAATCTTGTTGTTTCGGCTTGATTTTCATGTTATGAAGGCATATAACACACTTATATACACTCTAGGTTGAAGTACTCACAGTTGGGGGTGATCGGGTGAAGATCCTTGAGAGAGAAAATCGACTTTTCTCTAGCTAGAAATGTAACAAATGAATCCAAAATGGCTAAAATTTCTTTATATAGCCTTGAGGGTTTTTGGTCCGAATACCTATTTTGGACTGTAATATTCCAAACTCTTGAAAGTTTGGGCACTTATTACAACATATTAAACCCTAGTGTATCCTCTCTCCTGATATCCTCTGGAGCACTAACCTTAAAACACTTAAACATATCCCAAAAGTTTGATAGTTAGTTGATACTGATTTGACTTCAATTGTAGTGGATGGTTTTACCGAATGGAAATTTTTGGTTTGTCACACCACACACCAGAGAACAGCGGTACTAGTGCCGAGGAGATTCGTAGGATCATTCATGAGGAGGTGGCTACAACTATCAGGGCAGAGATACCAGAGATGTTTGGGTCTATCAAGACCATGCTGATAGAGACTTTCGATGAGCGATATGCTGCTCTCACCGATGCTGCTGTTGTTGCGGCCACTGCAATTGTAGTCGTGGCTAGGGCGCAGGGTGATGATGCGTTGCTGTTCCGGGAGTTCAGCAACACAAAACCACCAGATTTTGATGGGACCCAGGTCCCGATTGCAGCGATGAGATGGATATCAGACATAGAGGGGTGTTTCTTTACTTGCTCATCTCCAGAGCACTTGAGAGTCCGGTTCACGTTGAACCGGCTCCGCTTGGGATCGAAAGGACTGGTGGAAGTTTGTGACGGCACACTATACGCCTGCTGAGCTTACTGCAGTGACCTGGGAGAGGTTCACTATTATGTTCCAAGATGATTATGTTCCCCAGGTGGAGAGGGAGCAGTTGACACAAGAGTTTCTGACCCTCAAGCAGGGTACTGAGTCTGTTACAGTGATTACGAGGCTGTTCCATGAGCGGGCGAGGTTCTGCCCAGAGCACGTGTCCTCCGAGCAGGAACGTATGAGCCGATATCTGAGCATCTTGAGGAGGGATATAAGAGAGTTCGCAGCGAACTCATCGTACTGGACATTTGCCGAACTCCAGGCAAATGCTCTGAAGAGGGAGATAGAGCTGGAGACTCAGGCTTGGGAGGAAGCAGAGTCTCAGGGGAGGGATCGGCGACCGACACAGTCTCAGCCAGAAACAAAGCGAGCCAAGCCCGCTGATCCCAGACCAGGGAACTAGAAGGGCTGCACTTGTGGCAAGTGCAACAAGGGTCATGATGGAGTTTGCAGAGCGGGGTCTTGCTACAAGTGTGGTAAGGAGGGGCATATGGCCAAGGATTGCCCCAAGGGGTTCGTAGTCTGTTTCCACTACAACTAGACTGGACTCCGGAAGGCAAAGTGTCCGTAGCTGCGGGGGTTAGCACAGGGAGCACCTCAGGGATCTGCCCCTACTGCTAGAGCTACCGAGAGTCGGCTGGTGAAGGCCGAGGCACCGAAGGCATGAGGGAGAGCCTTCCAGTTGACCGCGGAGGAGGTCTGCACAACGCCTGATGTCGTGGCTGGTATGTATTCTTTCATGTATTTACTTTGATGTTTAAGATATTGTGTTTATATTATGTTATGCGTAGGTACTTTTCTTGTGATTTATGTACCTGCCTTGGTGTTATTTGACTCGGGTACGAGTCGGTATTTTGTATCTTTGGCTCTTAGTCAGCACATCAGTATTAGTCAAGAGGCGTTGAGTCGTCCCCTGAGAGTTTCCATAGCTGACGAGAGGGCGGTGTTGAGTTTCCGATCGATTTAGTTCCTATTGGGATGGGTGATGTTTGTGTCATCGTGGGCATAGACTGGTTGATCAAATTTGGAGCGGTTATCGACTGCGAGCGACAGTTGGTGACCATACGAGACCCTAGTGGGGGAGTTCTTACGGTGTATGGCGAGGGTACATGTTTTGGGTCGGCATTTTGTTTGGCCGCTAGAGCGAGACAGAGTCTACAGCAGGGCTGTAAAGGGTTTGTGGCGTATGTGATGGATACGAGGGTTGATACAGAGAGACTGAGGTCAATTGAGGAGGTTTCGTATGGATTTGGTTCTGGGGTCTGCGCCTATCGCCAAGGCGCCCTATCGCCTTGCGCCTCCAGAGATGCAGGAGTTATCCTCGTAGCTTCAAGAGCTGCTAGGGAATGGGTTTATTCGGCCGAGCAGCTCGTCGTGGGGAGCGCCTATCCTTTTTGTTAGGAAAAAGGATGGTTCACACCGGATGTGCATTGATTACCGGGAGTTGAACAAGTTGACGGTCAAGAACCGTTACCCGTTGCCGAGGATCGACGATTTGTTCGATCAGTTACACGGAGCATCTTGGTTCTCCGAGATCGATTTGAGGTCTGGATATCATCAGGTGAGGGTGCGAGATGAGGATATCCAGAAGACAACGTTCAGGACTCGTTACAGGCATTACGAGTTCGTGGTGATGCCTTTCGGGCTCACTAATGCACCGACGGTGTTCATGGATCTCATGAACAGAGTGTGCAGGCCGATGTTGGATTGCTCGGTGATCGTGTTCATCGATGACATATTGGTGTATTCGAGATCCAACGAGCAGTATGAGGAGCATTTGAGAGAGATCCTAGGAGTTTTGAGATCAGAGAGGCTTTATGCCAAATTCTCCAAGTGCGATTTCTGGTTATGAGAGGTCCAGTTCCTAGGGCACCTCGTTTACCAAAAAGGGATATTGGTCGATCCGACTAAGATCGAGGTTGTGATTAGTTGGGAGGTGCCGAGGTCACCTACCGAGACTAGGAGTTTCCTAGGGTTGGCCGGTTATCATCGAAGATTTATCTGGGATTTCTCCAAGATCGTCGTGCCACTCACCAAGTTGACCCGGAAGGGTGTTGCTTTTTCATGGGGCCCTGAACAACAGGCCTCCTTCGAGACACTTCGCCAGAGACTATGCGAAGCCCCGGTGTTAGCCCTTTTGGAGGGGATGGAGGACTTCGTAGTGTATTGTGACGCGTCGATATCGGGGATGGGAGCTGTGCTTATGCAGAGGGGGCATGTGATAGCATATGCATCGAGGCAGCTGGAACCTCACGAGTCAAGGTATCCCACCCACGATCTGGAGTTGGGGGCAATGATGTTCTCCCTCAAGATCTGGCGTCACTATCTGCATGGGGTTAGGTGTACCATATACACGGACCACAAGAGCTTGAAGTAGCTGATGGATTAGCCCAACCGTAATATGCGCCAGAGGAGATGGTTGGATGTAGTAAAGGATTACGACTGCAAGATCCTGTACCACCCGGGCAAGGCTAATGTGGTAGTCGATGCCCTGAGCCGTAGGGCGGAGGGCGCCCCGATGAGAGATGTTTGCATGAGACTGACAGTGATGACTTCGGTGTGGGACACCGTTCGAGGGGCCCAAGCGGAGGTCGTGAGACCGGAGAACCGCAAAAGGGAGCGAGTGATCGGGTAGTATCAGAGTTCGTTACCGATATTCGAGGACTTATGACCTTTCAGGGTCGGGTTTGGGTACCGTTTGTGGGCGGAACGCGTACCATCTTGATGGAGGAGGCGCACATATCAAAGTTTTTGATCCACCCCAGGGCCACTAAGATGTATTTGGACTTGAAGCAGGAGTATTGGTGGCCCTGTATGAAGAGAGATGTCGCATGGTTCGTAGAGAGGTACTTGACCTGTCGCAAGGTTAAGGCCGAACACCAGCGTCCGCATGGTAAGTTGCAGCCGTTAGAGATTCCTGAGTGGAAGTGGGAACATATTACCATGAATTTTATCACCAAATTGCCAAGGACTGCTAGGGGTGTTGATGCAACTTGGGTGATTATGGACAGGTTGACGAAGAGCACTCATTTCCTCGCCATCAGTGAGAGCTCTTCTGCGGAGAGGCTGGCGGAGTTGTACATGAGGGAGGTGGTATCGCGACACGGAGTACCAATCTTGATTGTCTCAGATCGAGATGTACGTTTCACTTCCAGATTCTGGAAGAAATTCCATGAGGAGTTAGGCACGAAGTTGCATTTTAGCACCGCCTGCCACCCACAGACTGACGGGCAGAGTGAGCGGACGATTCAAACGCTCGAGGACATGCTTCGGGCATGTGTATTGGACTTTGGAGGGAGTTGGGACATGTACTTACCCCTAGCTGAGTTTTCTTATAACAACAACCATCATTCGAGCATCAGTATGCCACCCTTTGAGCTGTTATATGGGAGGAGATGTCGGACTCCCATTTGCTGGGGAGAGGTAGAGCAACGTGTGATGGGTAGTACAAAGATTGTGCTTTAGACGACCGAGTAGATTCAACAAGTCAGACAGAGGTTACTGACGGCCCAGAGCTGTCAGAAGAGTTATGCAGATAGACGACGGTCAGAGCTCGAGTTCCAGGTCGGTGACTTCGTATTCCTGAAGGTATCTCCTTGGAAGGGAGTGATCCGATTTAGGAAGAGGGGCAAGCTGGGACCCGTTATATTGGTCCATTCAGAGTGGTTGCGAGGGTAGGCAAGGTACCTTACCGGTTGGAGCTACCTGCAGAGTTGGGTCAGATTCATGACACCTTCCACGTATCGCAGTTGAGGAAGTGTGTGGCCGATGAGTTGGCAGTGGTCCCACTAGAGGATATTCAGGTGGATGCGACCCTTAACTATGTTGAGAGGCCGATCGCGATTCGGGATAGGAGGATCAAGATTTTAAGGAACAAGGAGGTGTCGTTAGTTCAGGTCCAGTGGAAACATCGGAAGGGGTCCGAGCTGACTTGGGAACCGAAGTTAGAGATACGTGAGCGGTATCCAGAGTTATTTGCTGAGCGAGATTTTGAGGAAAAAGTCTGATTTTAGTGGGGGAGAATTGTAGCATCCTGTTCCCAGGTAAATTAATTTATGTTGTAACTTCTTTAATTATGTAAGGTGACTCGACGAGTTTGTGCTTAGACTCTTCGAGACTCGTCGCGACTGGATGACGTAGTTAATCAGGGGACTCGACGAGTCAGGGGAGCGACTCACCGAGTCAGAGCTGATGAAAGAAACCTTAATTTCTCGGGTTTGGGACCTATTTAAAGTCCCTTATGGCCTTCATTTGCGGCTACCAATTCATAGAGAGAAACCCTAGAGTGTGTGAACGTTTTGAGAGAGAAAGGAAGCCATTCTTGACCTTGGTGGTGTTGTTTAGCAAGAAGAAGGAGGTCCTAGCCAAGAGGAAGAAAAGAAGGTTGCTATTCTTTGGATTTGAGGCTAAGATCATCACATTTGAGGTACCATTTCGTTCCATCTTATGATTTATGAAGTATTTATGGATTTAGGGTTTCATATGCTCTTTGTTGGGTTGAATTGATGTCCAAATAGTCCTTTCTGGTGATGAGGCTTTGGATCTGGATCCATAGAGGTCTAGAGAGCCTTACTCATCAAGCCTTATAAAGATCAATGGAGGTCATGACATTGGGTTAAGGAAATTGGGGCTAAATCATCATATATGGTCATATAGGCGTTGCATGTGCATCAAGATAGAGACTTTACGTGAATATTGAGCTTGGGAAGGTTGGATCTAAGGATTAGAGGAACAGATCTGACCTCAGGAGGTCTTTTGAGCCGAGCATGTCATGAAATCGCCGAGTCTAGGAACAGACTCGACGAGTAGGAGCGAGTTTTCCCTGGAGATCACAACGTTGATGACGCGCCGAGCTGGGGGACTGACTCAGTGAGTCAGAAGGGAGCCGAGTCAAAAGTCGGACTCGACGAGTTGGGACGGTTTGTCCCGCGATTCACGATCAGTGACGATTTGAAGAGTAGAGGGTTGACTCAGAGAGTCAAGTGAATGGCAGGATGATGAGGGACACGCATAGACTCGCCGAGGCACATTTGTGCACTCGACGAGTCTGGTCAAAGTTTGACCGTTGACTTTTTTGACTTTTAGGGTTTGGTCAACAATTGGACTAGGGGATAGTTTGAAGGGTAAAATGGTCTTTTAGCCTTCTTAGAGGACGTGTGAGTGTCTAGTCTAGACGGGAGAACTGTTATTAATTGAGATGATTGTTTTTGTTTTAGGCAGAGGCTAGATCAGTGTATGCGCGAGCGAGATATTATTCGAGATATCCGAGGTGAGTCTTCTCACTATACTTTACCTTGAGTGGTAACTAGAGTTATGTGATAGAGTTATTGTATGCTATCTATGTGATTTGTGGCACTGTATTATTTCTGTGTGATTTATATTGTGTGTATAATAGAGTTAGGACCGAAAGGTCCATAGAGCTAGGTCCCAAGGGTCCACAGAGTTAGGGCCCAAGGGCCCACAGAGTTAGAGCCTCGAGTGGCTAAAATATGTTATATGTGGTATTTTGGGGAACTCACTAAGCTTTGTGTGTTTACAGTGTTTTGTGTTATGTGTTTCAGGTACTAGTGAGGATCGCAGGAAGGCGCCGACATGATGAGTACAGACACACACGGAGTTCTCTTGGGATTTTGACTTATGTTTGGATATATGAAACAATGAGTTTTATAATATTGTGAAATAAGGTATTTTTAAAATGTGAAAATTTGTTTGAAATTTTACGGTGTTACACCATTTTCCAAAATGGGTAATGTATAATGAGAATACGATCAGTATGGATGGGTAATATGTGAGACGTTTAAAGTAAGATGCTAGATTAGTCTATGCACGAACATGATGCGTAAAGTTGGTAATAAGGGACATGTAAGACCAATCCGACGTAACAAGGCGAAGTATATTGCTATTAGTGGAGTAGGTAATGTATTATTCTTACACGACACATATTTTGAGGGTTACACGATGTGTACCAAAGTGTGATGCCTAGTTCGTATTGAGTGAAACTCAATAGAAACACATTTAATAATAGACGCGGTGCGTATAGTTCACATACATAACTCGTAAGTTGTGATTTTATATGAAATAAATGGGACAATGGTAAGTATTTTAACCCCTTATTCACACACCAACATTTCATGAGCTGATATGGAAAATCTATTGATCCATAACCAATGGTGAAGCTTCCATAAAAGATTTTAAAAGGGGATCAAGCAACTTACCATCTACTACTGGAATCAAGGTATACTCCTTTATTTCCTTCTCAAGTTCATGTCTTATTTAATGGTGAAATTGGAAGGAGTTTTGATATAACTTGTGATTTTTTTAACTGTTAGTATGAATTAATGATAAGTGTTTTAATCATGGTTTTAAGCTTATTATGATAAATCCATTGTGGAAGTCTTGAATTTGAAAATTGGTTAACTCAAACCCTAATTAGGTGATTTTATGGTTAATGGAAACTAAACTTATATATTGACGATTTAAGACCTATATATGCAGTATTCATGGATCTTAATTGAGTTTATCACACAAAACTGAGATAAGAAATCTTTTTGATCAAATGAATGATTTTGACAAAGATGTCTTAGATTTTTTTTATAGAATAAGTAATTTTAATAAGAATGATATTCCTAAAATTAGTCATTAAATATCATTAATTATATTGGTACTTTAATTGAATAATAGTAAACTAGAGATAATATGATATAAAGATATCCATATATGATAAATAAGTCAAAAATCGGGAGATAAGTACTAATGAAGGAAAAAGGAGCCAAAAATGGAGTGCATAGGGAAAAAATCGAAGATACCGTAAAAGACAGGGTTAACACATGAATTAGAAGATTAGTGATGTGAAAGAGAGGATTACCTTAGGAAGATTTGATGAAGATAATGGTTAGTGCCGCGAAGATAAAGGCTTAGCACCACTAACTTTATTTTTTCTATAGATACGATATTTTCACATCCCAGAAAAAGTGTGCAAGAAAGAAAATCCTTTAGGGTGCGAAAAAGAACCCTTATTTTGTACTAAAAGGCAGAGAGGTTGTAGAGGTGATCTAGAAGAGGATTGTGGGACAAATCAACAAGAATATATTATGTTTGCAATGTTTAGCCTTCTTTTTATTTGGTTTTGTCGTTTTTCTATAAACATGAGAGGCTAAATACCTTCTCTTTCACATAAATGTCGATGAACTAGATTTCGATGGTGCAAATTTGATTTTGAAGTTATTGAGATTATATAAAATTGTTTTCTTATCACATTTATCTTATTTGTCAACGTTTTGATTTTTATTACTTATAATTGAGTAGCATTTAGTTTTGGTTATAAATTTGATTATTTTGACTTGTATCTTAATGGTGTTTGATCTTAAACTATTAAAGACTAGTGATTTAAACAATCATAGGTTTTGGCAAGCATACATATGATCTAGAAATCTTTCTTAACCTCAATGTACTTTTAGTTAAACTAACCAAGCATACATATGATCTAGAAAGAATTACAACTTTGATATCACAACGGAGCTCTTCAAATTCATCTCTTCTTGGATATTTTCTTTTCAATTTATTTGGATACAACATCTTCTTGTTTGATTTTTGGTATCTTTAATTTTTTGATTCTTCAATATTTTTCATCTTTTGATTTTCATACTTTGATAACTCCAATATTCTTTCAACTTTTGCAACTTTTCTCTCTCTCTCTCTCTCTCTCTCTCTCTCTCTCTCTCTTCTTCTTTTTTGTCTCACTTTTTTTTCCGCTCAAATCCTACATACTTAAGCAAGGAGCTTAACTTCAACATTTATTTGTTGCATGCATGGTTGTAGAAATCGCTAATCGGTGGAGTAGCGATTAGGGATTAATCGGCTAGGCGGGGATTAATCGGAAGATTAATCACGAACCATTAATTATTAAGAAAGTTACTAAAAAATTTATAAATCTAAATTTAATCCTACAAAATAAGCGATTAATTGGCGTTAGGTCTGATTAGGGCTGATTAGGTCCAACTTTGACCTGTGTTGACCAAACCCGATTAGGTCCGATTAAGTTTTATTAGGTTTGATTAATTCCGACTTTGACCTGTATTGACCAAACCCGATTATAGTGACCAATTAGCAATAAATCTCATTGGTGGAGGTCCAGTTAGCGATTAATCGGCCGTTTAGGCCGATTTCTGCAAGACTGGTTATATGTATTAGTCTAAGTGCAATGACTATATAACCTTTCCTGGATATATTTCAGGTACACGCTGCAAAACTTATTACATCGTACAAACTATCAGATTATCTTTCATATCTCATGACTTTTCACAAAGAATGGGAAGCCACAAATACACTATAACATATGTTGGCTCGGGTAAACATTTGGGCTCTTATTGGATCATCCTACACAATACTAGAATTTTGTTGTCTAATTGGCTAGATTTTCCTAAATTAAACTATTATTTCAAGTTTATGTAAAGGCATATTGTCAAAAGTAGCATTTTTTTATGATAATGCAAATTTTGTAAAAATCAAATGCTTGTATTCTAATGTAATCAACCCCCTATCACTACTAGAATATATATGTTTAATGACACGCAATGATTTATGATAAGCAAAAGTGTGTGTCCTAATAATAATGTCATCTACCCCAAAATTTAAAGGATTTAGGGTGCGTATTTTGGCGTGTCCTAAAATTAGTGTCAGAACGAAAAAAAATAAAAACACAGAAGGCACCTGAAATAAAAAGCTTGTCGTATAATCATGTCTCTTTATAATTTTTAAAATGAACACGATTTTAGACTATCTATCTTATCAAAAAATCATAGGGACCATTTTCTAGGGTTTTATTAATGACGGCTCTCTACTACATTCGCTACATCAACTCTCCTCCTATGACAACCCGTTATTTCTTTTTAATAAAACTCTAAACTACAAGTGTGATTATTTAACATACATGCAAGATTATGGAGAAACCAAGTTGTAATAGGGTAGTATAAACTTCATACATAACATAGACTTATACTAAAGAAAATCAAATGTACACTAGTGTAAGTTAAGGTGCTAAACTTAACTTAATTAAAAGTGTAAAAAGGGTGAAATGTGTTTATGGATTTGGAGTTGTCCAAACCATAAACACATGTTTATGAGGGACACCCAAACTGTGAACACTCTTAAGGGTGTAAACCAAATCCGAAAACACCCTTCTAGAACCATCAAATCCGAAAACCCTTTACATATTGACCAAAAACCGTAAACACCCCATCCATGGTTGAATTTTGGGGTGAAAACTCAATAAGGAGCCCATTAGGATTCGAAAACCCAAGTGTAACACCGTAAAAATTTAAAACAATTTTTCGCGT
Source organism: Lactuca serriola (assembly GCF_051521515.1). Classification (NCBI taxonomy): domain Eukaryota; kingdom Viridiplantae; phylum Streptophyta; class Magnoliopsida; order Asterales; family Asteraceae; genus Lactuca; species Lactuca serriola. The sequence continues at coordinate 277,347,473 of NC_136415.1, forward strand.
TTTCAAACACATTTTTACAAACTCATTCATTCATAAAATGTCATAGTATCATGTCTTTGTTTCAGAAAACATCTCCCAAGATCGAAATACATAAAATCCCATGTGTGTGTATGAATGAAGTCGGCGCCTTCCCACAGTCATCACTGGTACCTGAAACACATAACACGTAACACTGTAAGCATAAGCTTAGTGAGTTCCCCAAAATACCACATAAACACATATCAGCCACTCAAGACTGTAACTCTGTTGACCCTCTGGTCGGATATCTCTGTGGGACCCTCTTGGTCCCATAAATCTGTGGACCCACTGGTCCTAAGTCTGTAAACTCTGAATCATGCAATCACATATCGCAATAAATCACAACACGTAGTATCATACAAACACACTGGCATATAGCTCTTGAATACTCTGTCACACAACTCTGTTACCACACTAGGTCAAGTATAGTGAGAAGACTCACCTTAGGTGTCTCGGTAAATCTATGACTTGGTAGAAATATTGCCTAGCCTCCGCCTATTCACATAAAGTAAATACTCTTATAAATATAACTCTCGAGACTAGACTCAACCTACCATTGGCACCCTCAGAAGGGTAAAAGACTATTCTACCCCACTCTTGACACAAGTACTCCATTGTTGACCAAACCCTAAAAGTCAACAAAAGTCAACGGTCATACTTTGACCCTACTCGCCGACTGCACTCTAGTGACTCGGCGAGTTCACACATGTTCTCTAACACTTTGTCCTGCTTGGCATGCCGAGTCCCTCCCTATGCTCGACGAATCATACCAGGCATGAATCGCGGGGCCACCCTGACTCAACTCACTGAGTCTCAAGAACAACTCAGCGAGTACCACCTTGAACTCCAGTCCTCTAACCCCCTTCTGACTCACTGAGTCATCCCCCAACTCGGCAAGTCTACTCACTGAGCAATTTACGTGAAACCCTAACCCTACTCGCCGAGTCTCAAGAACAACTCGGCGAGTTCATGCCATGCACAAACTCTACTGACCTCCTGAGGTCAGATCTGATTCCCTAAACCATAGATCTGGCCTCCCCAAGCATGAATGTCATGTAAAGTTCGAAACTTGATGCTTGTATAACAACAACAAGGTATCAAAAGGAGATTTAGCCCCAAAATGGCAACCTAAGTCCAATAACCCCAAACTGATCCATAAAGCTCCAAGGGTAAAGCTCTCTGGACCTCTTTGAGTACAGATCCAAGGCACAAAATCGAAGAGGAACCATTTGCTCCACATAATCACTCTCCAAAGGGGTTAGAAAACCCAAACTCTAATGATCAACACCAAAACTGAAGGAGGTTCGAACTATTACCTCAAAATGAAGTCTTTGAACTCTAGAACTGCTAGAATCACACCTCCTCTTTGCTCTTGGTGACCTCCTTCTTGCTAAACCAAAGGTACAAGGATCAAAAGTTACTTTTTCTTCCTCACAACGATTTGGCTCACTTAGGGTTCTCTCAAGGGACTGGTAGCCGCAATGGGAGGCTATAAGTGCCCTTAAATAGGCTCCAAACCCAGGGGATTAGGGTTTCATTAAACAGCATGGACTCGCCGAGTCCATGAATGGACTCGCCGAGTCCGGACGTGAACCCGGATGAACATCCGTGACCCTACTCGGCGAGCCTTGGCTCCAACTCGCCGAGTTCCTCCACAAAATCCAAAATAATTAAATAAAATAATATACCTGGGAATCCGGATGTTACAATTCTCCCCCACTTGTATTAGACTTTGCCCTCGAAGTCTCATTCTAGAAACAACTCCGGATGCTGCTCACGCATCTACGACTCTGACTCCCAAGTCATCTTGGACCCCTTGCGATGTTGCCACCGAACCAAAACCAGAGGCACTTCCTTGTTCCTCAAAACCTTGATCTTCCGATCCCTGATCGCCACCGGTCTCTCAGCATAATTCAGGCTCGCATCCACCTAAGTATCCTCTAATGGCACCACTGCCGACTCATCAGCTATACATTTCCGCAACTGCGACACATGGAAAGTGTCATGCATCTGCCCCAACTCCTCAGGTAGCTCCAAACGATATTCTACCCTGCCCACCCTCACGATCACTCTAAACCCACCAATATAACGGGGCCCTAGATTGCCTCTCTTCCTGAACCGGATCACTCCTTTCCAAGGAGATACCTTCAGGAGCACAAAATCTCCGACTTGAAACTCAAGCTCGGACCGACGCCTATCCACATAACTCTTCTGGCGACTCTCAGCGGTCAACAACCTCTGTCTGACCTGCTGAATCTGCTCCAAATTCTGAAGTACTATCTCCGTACTACCCATCACACGTTGCCCTACCTCTCCCCAGCAGATGGGAGTTCGACACCTCCTCCCATACAACAGCTCAAAAGGCGGCATACCGATGCTCGAATGATGGCTGTTGTTATAGGAAAATTCTGCCAAAGGTAGGTACGTGTCCCAATGCCCTCCGAAGTCCAATACACATGCCGGAAGCATGTCCTCGAGCGTCTGAATCGTCCGCTCGCTTTGCCCGTCAGTCTATGGGTGGTATGCGGTACTAAAATGTAGCCTCGTACCCAATTCCTCATGAAATTTTTCCAGAATCTGGAAGTGAAACGCACATCTCAATCTGAGACGATCGAGATCGGTACTCCATGCTGCGATACCACCTCTCTCACGTACAACTCTGCCAACCTCTCAGCGGAAGAGCTCTCATTGATAGCAAGGAAGTGGGCGCTCTTCGTCAACCTGCCCATAATCACCCAAATTACATCGACTCCCCTAGTAGTCCTCGACAATTTGGTGATAAAATCCATGGTAATCTGTTCCCACTTCCACTCGGGAACCTCCAACGGCTGCAACTTACCATGCGGTCTCTGGTGCTCGGCCTTAACCTTACGACAGGTTAAGCACCTCTCAACAAACCACGCGACATCCCTCTTCATACAGGGCCACCAATACTCTCTCTTTAGGTCCAAATACATCTTAGTGGCCCCAGGATGGATCGAGAACTTTGATCGATGAGCCTCTTCCATCAAAATGGTATGCGTCCCGCCCACAAACAGTACCCAGATACGACCCTGGAATGTCATAAGCCCCCGGCTATCGGTAACAAACTCCGATACCAACCCGACAACTCGTTCTGTCTTCTGGTTTTCTGATCTCACGGTCTCAGCCTGGGCCCCACGAATGGTGTCCAACACCGGAGTCATCATTGTCAACCTCAAACAAACATCATTGGGGCGCTCTCCGCCCTTCGGCTCAGTGCATCAGCTACAACATTAGCCTCACCCGGGTGGGTGGGATACCTTGTCTCATGAGGCTTCATCTGCCTCGATGCGTATGCTATCACATGCCCTCTCTACATCAGTACCGCTCCCAACCCTGATATCGACGCATCACAATACACCATAAAGTCCTCCACCCCTTCCAGAAGGGCTAAAACTGGGGCTTCGCACAGTCTTTAGCGAAGTGTCTCGAAGGAGGCCTGCTTCTCTGGGCCCCATGAAAAAGCAACACCCTTCCGGGTCAACCTGGAGAGTGGCACGGCGATCTTGGAGAAATCCCTAATAAATCTCCGATAATAGCCTGCCAGCCCTAAGAAACTCCTGATCTCGGTGGGTGACCTCGGAACCTCCCAACTCATCACTGCCTCAATCTTGGCCGGGTCGACCAATATCCCTTTCTGGTTAACGAGGTGCCCTAGGAACTGGACCTCTCGCAACCAGAAATCACACTTGGAGAATTTGGCATAAAGCCTCTCCGATCTCAGAACTCCGAGAATCTCCCTCAAATGTTTCTCATGCTGCTCTCTGGATCTCGAATACACCGCCCTCTCGTCAGCTATGGAAACTCTCAGAGGTCGACTCAACGCCTCACGACTAACACTGATGTGCTGACTAAAAGCCAAAGATACAAAAGACCGACTGGCACTCGAGTTAAATAACACCAAGGCAGGTACAGAACTCACAAGAAAAGTACCTACGCATAACATAATATAAGAACAATATATCAACATCAAAATAAATACACGAAAGAATACATGCCAGCAATGACATCGGGTGCTGCGCTGACCTCCTCCGCGGTCAACTGAAAGGCTCTCCCTTGTGCCTTCGGTGCCTTAGCCGTCACTGGCCGGCTCTCAGTAGCTCTGATAGCAGCAGGGGCAGTTCCCTCAGATGCTCCCTGTGCTGATCCCCGCAGCTGTGGACACTCTGCCTTCCGGTGTCCGGTCTGGTTGCAGTGAAAACATACTGCAAACCCCTTGGGGCAATCCTTGGCCATATGCCCCTCCTTGCCACATTTGTACCAAGAATCTGCTCTGCACACCCCATCGTGGCTCTTACTGCACTTGCTACAAGTGCAACCCCTCTGACTCCCTGGCCTTGAATCAGCGGGCTTGGCCTGCTTGGCTACCGGCTGAGACTGCACCGGTCGGCGATCCCTCCCCTGAGACTCAGCCTCTTCCCTAGCCTGGGTCTCCAGCTCTATCTCCCTCTTCCGGGTATTTACCTGAAGCTCGGCAAATGTCCGGTACGTCGAGTTTGCCCCGAACTCTCGTATGTCCCTCCTCAAAATGCTCAGATATCGGCTCATACGTGCCTGCTCGGAGGACACGTGCTCTGGGCAGAACATTTCCCGCTCATGAAACATCCTCGTAATCACTGTAACAGACTCAGTACCCTGCTTGAGGCTCAGAAACTCCTGGGCCAAACGCTCCCTCTCCACCTAGGGAACGTAATCATCTCGGAACATAGCAGTGAACCTCTCCCAGGTCACTGCAGCAAGCTCAGCAGGCGTATAGTGTGCCGTCACAAACTTCCACCAATCCTTCGCTCCCAAGCGAAGTTGGTTTAGCACGAACCGAACTCTCAAATGCTCTGGAGATGAGCAAGTAAAGAAACACCCCTCTATGTCTGAAATCCACCTCATCGCCGCAATCGGATCCTGGGTCTCGTCAAACTCTGGTGGTTTTGTGTTGTTGAACTCTCGGAACAGCATTGCATCACCAACCTGCGGCCTAGTCGCAGCTATAGCTGTAGTGGCCGCAACAACAACAGCCTCAGAAAGAGCAGTGTACTTCTCATCAAATTTCTCTATCAGCGTGGTCTTGATAGACCCGAACATCTCTGGTATCTCTGCCCTGATGGCCGCAGCCACCTCCTCCTGGATGATCCTACGGATCTCCTCTTCACTCGTACCGCTGCCCCCTGGTGTGTGGCGTGTCCCAACCATGATCTCTCTCTCTCTGAAATACAACACAAGAATAAATATCAGGGACTCGCTCGAGTATGCTCACACTCGAATACTCCACCCTACTTGTCCCTTGGTACTCCAAGGATTCTTACTTGAGCTGTGCACTGACGCGGTGTCTTCAGTAGTACAGGCCCAATACTACCGTTCACACCGCATCAGCATTCACCCTAAGTCCTCCTCCCAGATTCCCAAATCCCAAGTACTCTACTCTCTCTAATCATATGATACTCGCTAGCAGATCTCTCATAATCTCCTTGCTGCTACCTAAACACTCTGAACTATCCCTAGCAGCGAGATTCCTAGACTCAGGCATCACATATCAGGCCACTCTAGTCCTAATAAGAATACCTAGTCTACACTAGCATGCATTGCATAGCTCATCATATAACATATGATATCATATCTCACAACACTTATTGTAATGGTATTTTGGGAAATCACCGTTCGGGCGCTGGCTGTTCGTACACACGACTCTGCTCTGTTTGTCTCGAAAGTTCTTCTTTTGAAAACTTATTTTAATATTTAAATTTCCTCAAATCCTCAGTTTGAGTTCAGATACGCCCGGAGGTGCACCCGAATCCTTCAAACCTAGGTTCTGATACCAACTTGTAACACCGTAAAAATCTAAAACAATTTTTGCATTTTCAAACACATTTTTACAAACTCATTCATTCATAAAATGTCATAGAATCATGTATTTGTTTCACAAAACATCTCCCAAGATCGAAATACATAAAATCCCATGTGTGTGTACGAATCAAGCCGGCGCCTTCCCGCGGTCATCACTGGTACCTGAAACACATCACACGTAACACTATAAGCATAAGCTTAGTGAGTTCGTCAAAATACCACATAAACACACATCAGCCACTCAAGGCTGTAACTCTGTTGACCCTTTGGTCGGATATCTCTGTGGGACCCTCTTGGTCCCATAACTCTGTGGACCCACTGGTCCTAACTCTATAAACTCTGAATCATGTAATCACATATCGCAATAAATCACAACACGTAGTATCATACAAACACACTGGCATATAGCTCTTGAATACTCTGTCACACAACTCTGTTACCACACTAGGTAAAGTATAGTGAGAAGACTCACCTCAGGTGTCTCGGTAAATCTCTAACTCGGTAGAAATATTGCCTAGCCTCCGCCTATTCACATAAAGTAAATAATCTTATAAATATAACTCTCGAGACTAGACTCAACCTGCCATTGGCACCCTCAGAAGGGTAAAATACTATTTTAGCCCCCTCTTGACACAAGTACTCCATTGTTGACCAAACCCTAAAAGTCAACGGTCATACTTTGACCCTACTCGTTGAGTGCACTCTGGTGACTCGGCGAGTTCACACATGTTCTCTAACACTTTGTCCCGCTTTGCAGGCCGAGTCCCTCCCTATGCTCGACGAGTCATACTAGGCATGAATCGCGGGGCCACCCCGACTCAACTCGCCGAGTACCGCCTTGAACTCCAGTCCTCTAACCCCCTTCTAACTCACTGAGTCATCCCCCAACTCGGCAAGTCTACTCACTGAGCAATTTACGTGAAACCCTAACCCTACTCGCCGAGTCTCAAGAACAACTCGGCGAGTTCATGCCATGCACAAACTCTACTGACCTCCTGAGGTCAGATCTGATTCCCTAAACCATAGATCTGGCCTCCCCAAGCATGAATGTCACGTAAAGTTCGAAACTTGATGCTTGTATAACAACAACAAGGCATCAAAAGGAGATTTAGTCCCAAAAATGGCAACCTAAGTCCAATAACCCCAAACTAATCCATAAAGCTCCTAGGGTAAAGGTCTCTGGACCTCTTTGAGTCCAGATCCAAGGCACAAACTCGAAGAGGGACCATTTGCTCCACATAATTACTCTCCAAAGGGGTTAGAAAACCCTAATTCTAATGATCAACACCGAAACTGAAGGGGGTTCGAACTATTACCTCAAAATGAAGTCTCTGAACTCTGGAACTGCTAGAATCGCACCTCCTCTTTTCTCTTGGTGACCTCCTTCTTGCTAAAACAAAGGTACAAGGATCAAAAGTGACTTCTTCTTCCTCACAATGATTTGGCTCACTTAGGGTTCTCTCAAGGGACTGGTAGCCGCAATGGGAGGCTATAAGTGCCCTTAAATAGGCTCCACACCTGGGGGATTAGGGTTTCATTAAACAGCATGGACTCGCCGAGTCCGGACGTGAACCCGGATGAACATCTGCGACCCTACTCGGCGAGTCTTGGCTCCAACTCGCCGAGTTCCTCCACAAACTCCAAAATAATTAAATAAAATAATATACCTGGGAATCCGGATGTTACACCAAGTCATGTGTAACACTCATAAAATCATGCCAAATTAAAACTTTTTCAACATACTTAAAAACCATTTAATCATTACATAATTTGTTTTCAAATTAATAATCATCAGAGTACCAATCATAAAACATAGCAGCATGAGGAGCGGTACCATCGCCTTCCGTCGATCACCAGAAGTACCTAAAACAACAAAATGAAAATGTAAGCTCGAAAGCATAGTAAGCTACCCCCAAAATACCATGCTTACATATTCATAATCATATCATATCAACAAATACAGGACAACATGCATATTGAGCTTTCAGCCTGACTGGACCGCCTTGCAGGGCCTACAGCCTATCTGGATCGCTCTCGAGCCTTCGGCATGACTGGACCGCCTCGCAGGGCCTACAGCTTATCCGGACCGCTCGTCGGGTATGTTGGCCTACAACACAAAGTAGAACCGCCTCAACCCAACCCCCAATCAAACAAACATGTGATCATACGCTAGCTCATATCATATAATAGTCAAATCGATCTAACAGATCACTAATCATAACAATATCCCAAAAATCGGGATACATATCCTACCGGTCACTAGCATAACATCATCCTATAACCAAGACACTGACCTAACCAGGTCACTAAGCAAAACATGTGACACCACTTCCTCCTGATCCATAATGCACTTTCACAACTGCAAAACGTGGAAAGTGTTGTGGATCCGACTAAGATCCTCCGGTAGCTCTAGTATGTATGCCACATTGCCAACCCTAGCAACGATCCTTAATGGTCCAATGAAGCAGGGACCCAATTTCCCCCTCTTCCTGAAGCGACTCACACCCTTCCAGGGTGAAACCTTCAGGGGTACCATATCACCCACCTGAAATTGTAACTCAGATCGGTGTCTATCGGCGTAAATCTTCTGCCGACTCTAAGCAGTCTACAGTCGCTGCCTAATCTGCTAAATCTTCTCGGTAGGCTACAAAACTACCTCCATCCGTCCCATCACCCTGTGTCCGGCCTCACCCCAACAAACCGGGGTGCGACATGTTCGCCCATACAAAAGCTCGAAAGGCGGGGCGCCAATGTTGGAATGATAGTTGTTGTTGTAGGCGAACTCTGCAAGGGGTAGGTCGGAATCCTACCTCCCACCAAAGTCAATGACACACGCCCTCAACATATCCTCGAGGGTCTAGATGGTCCGCTCTCTCTGACGGTCGGTGTGCCCAGTTCCTCGTGGAACTTCATCCAGAAACGGGAAGTAAATCAAACATATCGGTCGGAAACAATGAGAGCGGAACCCCATGGCGAGCAACGATCTCGCGAACATACACGTCGGCCAACTGCTCAGCTGAAGAACTCTCCCGTATAGCCATTATATGGGCACTCTTGGTCAATCGATCTACGATGACCCATATAGCATCAAATCCCTTTGCCATCCTCGGCAGTTTGGTAATGAAATCCATCGTGATCTGTTCCCATTTCCACATGGGAATCTCTAGGGGCTGCAACATACCATGCTGCCTCTGATGCTCAACCTTGAGAATCCTACAGGTCAAGCACCACTCAACATACAAAGCGATTTTTATGACAACTCGAAATTTCCACCTTATACAAACCCTACATTTCAATCTAGTCAAATTATCTTCTGCTAACTTTTAGCACATTTTAGAGTCTGTTTGAGCCTTCTGAGCTTAATTCATCAAAAGAATAAGTGAAAGGAAGTGTCAATTGAAGTTTTAAACTATCAAAGAAGCCCTAACCATCATCATGTGGAGCTTACGGCCACACCATGTGGGTTTATGGCCGTAAACACGTGGTGGCCGTAAACCCCTTGTATATATATGACAATTACTCATTTTTCATTCATTCTTCACCTTCCAAGCTAGAGAAATCAGATTCTCTCCCAAGTAACTTCAAGATTTTTCTTCCAATCTTCAAAAATGTAAGTAAACCCTTCCATCTATGTGTTGTCACATCAATTCTTCTTGATTCATCCTTGAATCCATCCACAAATTCCATCTTTTGATCTAGATCTTGAAGATCTTCAAGAACACAAAAGTGTTTTGGGCCGAAAACATCCCTCTTTAGCCTTCAAATTGTAAGTCCATACCTCCTTTACATATTTATTAGTTAGGATAATGAATTAAGGACTTGAAACCACCAATAATCCAAGAACAAAGGGAATTTACGGCCAAGGCAATCTCCGTTGGCCGTAAACCCTAATGATGGGTGCAATGTTGCCATAAACTCTTTCCTAAGCCTTGGAACCAAGTCTAGAACACTCCCAATACACTTTTATTACCTTAAACAACAAATGGTAGAAGTCAAAATGGGTTTACGGCCGTAAACCCATTAGGGCTGCAAACCCTAGGCCGTATACTCATGGGGAGTTTACTCTTGGACCGTAAATTCCAAAGCAAGACCCTACTACCCTTAGATGCAACCCTATGATCTTCTTACACTTGAATAAAAGTGTTTTCCATGTTCTAGGGTGTGTTTACTTGCATACTTAGTGGTAAAATCACTAATTAGATACATATACATATATATATATATATATATATATATATATATATATATATGTCTTTATATGTTAACTAGGATCCGTGTGTGTGCTCAAGTCTTCACTTGATACCTAGCATCCAATACCACTTGTTCATCCAATCTACTCACTACAGGTGAGTTCATACCCCTTAATCAACCTTTTAAATGATTTTAAACGCTTTTATGGGGGGGGGGGGAATACAAGTTGAAACTTTATAGTTATTCTATCAATCACATGTGATGAATAACTATGAAACAAATGGATTTACTATGCTTTTAACAGTCTTATCAAGCAAACTAGTTCAAACTGTTTATTAAACTCTTCTACATGTTAAACTCTTTATCAAACTCACTTTTACATATCTCAAACCTTTTTTACATCTTTCAAACTTATACATTGTCAAAACCATGTTTAATACATATATGGTTATATAAGTAAGGATTGAAGGACTTAGGACTGACAACTCACTTTATTTCCTGTTCCTTGTTTGGTTGTGGACATAGAGTACCATGTTGTTTGTCCGAGTGTCGTTGGATCCTTAGTTATATATTATGTATATATGTACAAATATAAAGGCTTTTATCTTAGTTCAATACATTCAGTCATACAAACAATTCTACTAGTATACCATAATAGGTATAGTTTAGGGATATACTACTCATTTCTTCTAGTTCAATAAAACATACAAAGAGTCAGTTCATTCATGAGTCAATACTTACTATTATGAGAAACTATACACCTATACTATGATGAGAATCTAAGAGAACTTACTATTATGAGAAACGATACAAACATACTATGAAGAGAAACAGATAGAGAATACTATTATGAGAAACAATGCAAACATACTATGAAGAGAAACAGATAGAGAATACTATAACGAGAAACAATACACACAATTCATCTAGTACATAAAATACATATACAAGTATACTATAACATAAATGTGAACCACTGTTTCGGGGCATGTCATCACTGCCATGGCTCGATTTGTATCCAGAATCTCCTGGAGGGAGAGAGTGAATTTGCATATAGATCTATACTGGATTGACTATCCTACACCTTTGCTGTTATCTATAGTGGGACCTGCAGGTCTTTGGGTGCCAAATGTCATTACTTCCAACATCTTTCATCGTCGTGTTTTTAGTCGATAGCATGGTACAATCAAATCACATAATACCTTGATAAAAATCCAGTGTAAGGTAGTTTGTACAGTAGTAGTTACTATAATATAACACTATAGTACTATATTATTTTCCCCTTTTGCATTCACTTTGTAATATTCTCACATCAACGATAATGTATAAACTATATTTTGTTAATGATAGTTACAGTTGGGAAAATTACACACTCTTACAAGAAACAAACATACAAAACAGTCGGGCCTTGGTAGAAGGCTAATTTTTGTAGAAAATATAGGATTTTCTCGGAGATTCAAACATTTACAAACATCTACAAACTGTTACAAACTCTTACTTCAAACACTGTTACAAAATTTTTGATACAAACAATGACACTACAATGCTTATGAACTCACCAACTTTAAAGCTGATAAACTCTTTCAAAATAACTTGTATTCTCAGGTCATCAGTAGACAAGTACCGATGCCAGGTTTTGAGAAGATGGAGCACATTCAAGACTCATCTTTTATTTTGATTCATTTTTTTGGTAACCTATAAACTGTACAAAACACTTGTATTAAAATACATTATTAATCCAATGGATGGTGTTGTTTGCTTGTTTACTATTATTATGTGTTGTGATTATATACATGACGTCCTGCACCCCCGAATGTTTCTGCCGTTCCGGTTTTGGGGTGTGACAAATTGGTATCAGGGCATTGTTTATAGTGAATTTAGTATATCAATCCATAAAATATATACAGACTATAAACACAACGGGATTAAAATACTCTTACCAAGAGTTTATACTTTTAAATAGTAAAATATTTAACCAAGTATACATACCTGCATTCATACTAAAATCAGTGTCACTAGGACAGAACAAAAGTATTATGGTTGTTGAATGTCACAAGTAGGCTCTAGGATGTATGGTCAGTTCTGGGAGTGACATAGCCTGATCAACTATGTTGGTCTGAGAAATGATTAGCGTATGCCCGAGAATGGTTGTTATATGGCAACAAGTCTAAAAACTTACCAACACTACTACAATGATAACATTAGAATAAAATATGAACTTAAAATACTATAGGAGTATTTTGTTTTACTACACTTACTTATCTGAAAACTAAAAAGGTCTTTACTAGTAGGCCAATAGTTGCTAAGTGGATACACTAAGGTTATATGAGATAAAGGCATCATAGAATTACAATTTGTGGTCTTTTTTCTTTACTTCCTGTTCCTTGTTTGGTTCTGGATTTGGAGTTAGGGTTACTTATTTGAAGGTCTATCCTGTTTTGATTTCATATAACTGGGATGCACTATGCAAGTACTGAAGCAACTGGTAAGGATTGTCTAATAATTATCTTAAGTAGTACGCCTATTTATATATTAGATTCTTATACCCCTTTTCTTGCGTAGATATCATGGTTGGATTCCATCCCCACAATGACCTGTACTTTCTAAACGAAGGCAATGTTGGATGGCCTTAAGATGAGCCAGAAGATGATCACCCAATCCCTTTGGATGATCACCACGTAGAAGGCTTTTTTGATGGTTCGGACTCCAAGCCAGAAGTCAAAAACCTACCCCAAGAGGGTCAAGTCCCAAATCTAAACCCCCGACCAGCATTTCAAGGTCCCACACCCTTGTGGGCGAAAAACTTGAACCGTTGGAGCGATGAACATGGTCAACCTTTACCCTACAATGGGGACCGAAGCTTTTACAACCTAAGCGAGGGTGGCTCAGCTGACCGAGTCCTGCCCATTATGGTCTGTAGGATTTCTTGGAATGCGGAGTAAGGTCGAGCAGCCATCGACCGAGTCATGGAAATTGATGCCAACTCTGGCGTTAACACGGTCCGCATTCACCAACTCGAAGAGGCTATGGAAAGGACTGGAAGAGCCAATGAGGCTCTGCATCAACAGTTAGCTGCATCCCGAGATGAAGTCATATAACTTCGAGTTCGTCTGAGAGCTCACGAGCGACATCTTCAAGAAGTGTTGCGTCAACTGGCAGACCTTAGGGTTCACCCGAGGAATGCCCGTCGCCGGTAGAATATGTCTAGAACATCTTTTCTTTTGGTTCAAGGAATAGCCTTTTCTATCTGTTCTCTATGAAGCACTTGTCTGTAAAATATTTCTGTCTTTCAGTACACTATCAAGACTATTAAGCTGTCAACAATTTGCCTTATATGGTTTGATGTAAGACTTACTGTTAGGTCATTTTCTCCCGAACTCATCTACATCATTAATACCAATAATATTGGCAACTATCTATTGGAAAGTCTATACTCTGGTGCTTTCCCTACTCTATGGATGTGTCTCTATTTCAATCATACACTGATTCTAATGTTTGGACTATGGCAATTTAGTCCATGGATCACTCTCATCATACTTTACAATTGATTCTTACTATTATCAACACCTTTATAAACTTTCAGTAAAAGATGGCACCTCATAAACGTCCGACCAGAGGCACGCCGACAAATTAAACACCACCACCTCCTCCACTAATCGATACGGCAACTGTAAATGCTGCAATAGCTGCGGCTGTGGCAACAACCGTGGCTTAATATCACTCTACTGGTGCCAGCGGAGGTGGAACGCCTGTTCATTTCACTCAAGGTGAAATCCTCGTGCGCTCAAGAGAGTGCTCCTACAAGGACTTCACCAATTGCAAGTCAAAGTCCTTTAAAGGGACTGACGGAGTCATTGCCTTCTCGAAATGGTTCGAAAAGACGGAGTCGATCTTCGAAATCTGCTCCTGCCCAGCAGGTAACAAAGTCAAGTTTGCTGCTTGCACCTTCGAGGAAAAGCCCTGACTTGGTGGAATAGCCATGTCAAGTCACTAACTCTAATAGTGGCAAACGATATGGGCTAGGAAACTCTGAAAGACCTCATGATTGAGGAATACTGCCCGCGGGCCGAGATCCAGAAGTTAGAATAAGAACTATGGAGCCTAACCATGAAGGTCTCCGACATAGTTTCCTATACCGCCAGATTCAGCGAGCTGGTGGCTCTATGTCCCAACATGGTTCCCACGGAGGGAAATAAGATAGAGAGGTATATATGGGGGTAGTTGCCTCCAGTTCAGGGGAATGTTTTAGCTTCAAACCCCACTACCTTTGATAATGACAAGCGATTGGCATAACGACTCATAGACCATAGGGTCCGTACCCCGTCAAAAACAACCCTAGCCATCTCCGAACCCTCCAAAGCTGCTGACAACAAGCGGAAATTCTAGGAAGATAAGAAGAAGCAGAAAGCTACCAAAAATCTGAGAGTCATGGCAGTTCATGCTGCGATAGCACCTGCCGCTGCTGCTCCGGTAAAGCAGTATGCTGGAAGCTTGCCGAAGTGCAACAAATGTAACTTCCACCACAACGGCCCCTGCCGAGAAACACAGTGCTCTAACTGCAAAAGGAAAGGACACACTGTCCGTTTCTGCAAAGCTCTGGAAAGGCCAATCACCCAAGTCCCCGGCGCTGGTGTGGGCCAGGCTTGCTACGGTTGTGGCAAGGTGGGCCACTACAAAAGGAACTGCCCGAAGGCAGGGAATGCTGGTGGAGTGGGAAGAGTTTTGGCTATAGGCCACAAGGAAACGGTTGTCGACCCTACAGTGGTCACAGGTATGTTTCTCCTCGATAACTCTTATGCATGCATGCTATTTGATAGTGGGGCCAAGAGAAGTTTCATGAATCAGAAATTTGCTCGCCCACTTAAACAACAACCACACACACTTAAAGAACCATTCACTATAGAAATGGATAACGGGAAAACTGAGCGCACTAGCAGTATATACATAGGATGTACCATAACTTTAGATAGACATACCTTTAGAATCGACCTCATTCCGGTCACACTTAGAAGTTTCGACGTCATAATCGGCATGGATTGGTTGAGTCTTCATCGTGCCGACATCATGTGTTATGAAAAGGTTGTTCGCCTTAGTCTTCCACTAACAAAACTCTTATTATCTATGGCGAAAAACCTAGCACGAGCCTTCATACCATATCAAGTATTCAAGCACAAAAGTACTTACGTAAGGAATATCGTGCATTCCTTGCTCACGTTGTCGATACGAACCTAGAAACGAAAGACCTAAAGAACATCCCGGTAGTGCGCGACTTTCCTGATATCTTTCCAAAAGAACTACCAGGATTTCCTCCGCAACGACAAGTCGAGTTCAGAATCGACTTTGTCACAGGAGGTACCCCAGTAGCCAAATCGCCCTACCGATTAGCACCAGCTGAGATGCAGGAACTATCTGGTCAACTTAACGAACTGCTCAACAAGGGCTTTATCAGACCTAGTTGTTCACCATGGGGAGCATCAGTCTTGTTCGTTAAGAAGAAAGACAGATTGTTCCGTATGTGCATCGACTATAGAGAACTCAAAAAACTTACGGTCAAAAATCGTTACCCTCTGCCTCATATAGATGATTTGTTCGACCAATTGCAAGGGGCGAGTTACTTTTCCAAGATTGATCTACGATCCGGATATCACCAGTTACGAGTGCTTGAGGAGGATGTTCCGAAGAGAGCCTTCCGAAATCGTTACGAACACTACGAGTTTGTGGTGATTCCATTCGGATTGACCAATGCGCCTGTAGTATTCATGGACTTAATGAATAGGGTATGCTGTCCTTACTTGGATTAGTTCGTCATCGTCTTCATTGACGACATATTGATCTACTCTCGAACTGAGGAGGAACATAGCAATCATCTGCGACAAGTCCTAGGAACCTTACGATTGGATAAGCTCTATGCGACGTTCTCTAAATGTGAATTTTGGATCCGAAGAGTCGAATTCTTAGGACACGTGGTTAGGGAAGAAGGAATCCACGTGGACCCTTCCAAAATTAAAGCCATTGAGAACTGGTCAGCACCAAAGACGCCTATAGAAATTCGTCAAATTCTAGTCCTCGCTGGCTACTACCACAGATTCATACAGAACTTCTCTCGGATTGCAAAACCTCTTACACCATTGACCCAGAAAAGGTGTGGCCTTTTACTGGGAAGAGAAGTAAGAAAAAGCGTTTCAAATGATAAAGCGAGCCTTATGCACCGCACCGATACTATCCCTCCCCGAAGGGATAGAAGACTTCGTAGTATATTGCGATGCATCTAACCAAGGGCTCGGTTGTGTTCTGATGCAATGAGGTAAGGTCATCGCCTATGCCTCAAGACAACTAAAGACACACAAGGTCAACTACACCACATACGATCTTGAACTGGGAGCAGTTGTGTTTGCTCTAAAGATCTAAAGACAGTATCTATATGGTACGAAAAGCACTATCTTTATAGACCACAAGAGTCTACAAAACATATTCGATTAGAAGGATCTCAACATGAGACAACGACGGTGGGTCGAGCTACTCAATGAATACGAATGCGAAATTCGTTATCATCCGGGTAAAGCCAACGTAGTAGCAGACGCCCTAAGTTGGAAAGAATATTCTGGTCAAAGAGTCAAATCATTGACCATGACTATCCATTCGCATCTGTCCACACAAATTAAGGAGGCTCAGCTCGAAGCCTTGAAAACTGAAAACATAACGGATGAATCCCTACGAGGGATGGATAAGAACTTGGAAGTAAAGGGTGGCAGAGCCTTATATCTCATGGATCGGATCAGGACACCAAAACACGGTGGCTTCAGAGACTTAGTCATGACCGAAGCGCACAACACTAGATATTCCATCCACCGGGTTTAGATAAGATGTATCTGGATCTTAAAAAGTTATACTGGTGGCCTAACATGAAAGCAGAAATTGCTACCTTCGTCAGTAATTGCCTTACTTGTGCTAAGGTCAATGTCGAATACCAGAAACCCTCAGGTTTACTGCAACAACTAGAGATACCATAATGGAAGTGGGAGCGGATCACTATGGACTTCATAACCAAGTTTCCCAAGACAACGGGTGGAATTGATACCATTTGGGTCATCGTCGATAGATTGACCAAGTCTGCACACTTCCTGCCTATCAAAGAAAATGACAAGATGGAGAAGCTTACAAGAACATACATCCGGGAGATTGTACGACTACATGGTGTTCCCATATCCATTATCTCCTATAGATATAGTAGGTTCACTTCAAGGTTCTGGTAGTCGCTATAAAGTTCCCTTGGAACCAGGCTAGACATGAGTACAACCTACCATCCACAAACCGACGGAAAAAGTGAGAGAACTATTCAAACCCTGGAAGATATGTTGTGAGCCTGTGTGATCAACTTTGAGAAGGCACGGGATACTTATTTACCCCTTGTCAATTTTTCCTATAACAATAGTTATCACACGAGTATTAAGGCTGCTCCATTTGAAGCCCTCTATGGCCGAAAGAGCAGATCCCCTCTGTGCTGGGCTGAGGTGGGTGACACCCAGTTAGCTAAAGGACGAGTTCCTGACAACACTCTCACAGGTCCGGAGATCATTCGGGAAACGACAGAGAAGATCGTTCAGATTCGTGAATGATTCAAAGCCTCTAGAGACCGACAGAAAAGCTACGCATACAAACGAAGGAAACCTTTGTAATTCCAGGTGGGAGACCGCGTTCTTTTTAAAGTCTCACCTTGGAAGGGCTTGATACGCTTCGAAAAGCATGGGAAGCTCAATCCGAGATACATAGGGCCTTTCGAGATTCTCGCTAGAATCGGCCCTGTAGCTTACAAACTCAACCTACCTTGCGAACTTAGTAACGCACATTCTACTTCACACGTCTCTTACTTGAAAAAGTGTCTATCTGACGAGACTCTTGTAATCCCACTCGACGAGATCAAGATCAACTAGAGCCTCAACTTCGTGGAAGAACCTATAGAGATCATGGACCGAGAGGTTAAGCAGATGAAGCAAAGCCGTATCCTGATAGTGAAGGTTCACTGGAATGTCAAGCGAGGACCCGAATTCACTTGGGAGCGCAAGGATCAAATGAAATTGAAATATCCTCATCTTTTCGCTTAGTTATCTAAAACTATTTATTGCTTAAACTCTAATTTCGGGACGAAATTCTCTCTAACGGGGGGATGATTGTAACAACCTGAAATTTCCACCTTGTACAAACCCTACATTTCAATCTAGTCAAACTTACTTCTGATAACTTTTAGCACAGTTTAGAGTCTATTTGAGCATTCTGAGCTTAATTCATCAAAAGAATAAGTGAAAGGAAGTGTCAATTGAAGTTGTAAACTATCAAACAAGCCCTAGCCATCATCATGTGGAGTTTACGACCACACCATGTGGGTTTTAGGCCGTAAACACATGGTGGCCGTACACCCCTTGTATATATATGACACTTAGTCATTTTTCATTCATTCTTCACCTTCCAAGCTAGAGAAATCAGATTCTCTCCCAAGGTTCTTCAAGATTTTTCTTCCAATCTTCACAAATGTAAGTAAACCCTTCCATCTACGTGTTGTTACATCACTTCTTCTTGATTCATCCTTGAATCCATCCACAAATTCCATCTTTTGATCTAGATCTTCAAGATCTTCAAGAACACCAAGAACACAAAAGTGTTTTGGGCTGAAAACACCCCTCTTTAGCCTTCAAATTGTAAGTCCTTACCTCATTTACTTGTTTATTAGTTAAGATAATGAATTAAGGACTTGAAACACCAAGAATCCAAGAACAAAGGGAGTTTATAGCCAAGGCAATCTCCCTTGGCCGTAAAGCCTAATGATGGGTGCAATGTTGCCATAAACTCTTTCCTAAGCCTTGGAACCAAGTCTAGAACACTCCCAATACACTTATATGACCTTAAACATCGAATGGTAGAAGTCACCATGGGTTTACGGCCGTAAACCCATTAGGGCCGCAAACCCTAGGTCGTATACTCATGGGGAGTTTACTCTTGGACCATAAACTCCAAAGCAAGACCCTATAACCCTTAGATGCATCCTTATGATCTTCTAACACTTGAATCAAAGTTTTTTCCATGTTCTAGGGTGTCTTTACTTGCTTACTTAGTGGTAAAATCCCTAATTAGATACATATATGTGTCTTTATATGTTAACTAGGATCCGTGTGTGTGCTCAAGTCTTCACTTGACACCTAACATCCAATACCACGTGTTCATCCAATCTACTCACTACAGGTGAGTTCATACCCCTTAATCAACCTTTTAAATGATTTTAAACGCTTTTATGGGGGGGGGGAGGGAATACAAGTTGAAAGTTTATAGTTATTATATCAATCACATGTGATGAATAACTATGAAACAAATGGATTTACTATGCTTTTAACAGTCTTATCAAGCAAACTACTTCAAACTGTTTATCAAACTCTTCTACATGTTAAACTCTTTATCAAACTCACTTTTACATATCTCAAACCTTTTTTTTACAGCTTTCAAACTTATACATTGTGAAAACCATGTCTAATACATATATGGTTATATAAGTAAGGATTGAAGGATTTAGGACAGACAACTCACTTTATTTCCTGTTCGTTGTTTGGTTGTGGACTTAGAGTGCCCTGTTGTTTGTCCCAGTGTCGTTGGATACTTAGTGATATATTATGTATATATGTACAAATATAAAGGCTTTTATCTTAGTTCAATACATTCAGTCATACAAACCATTCTACTAGTAAACCATAATAGGTATAGTTTAGGGATATACTTCTCATTTCTTCTAGTTCAATAAAACATACAAAGAGTCAGTTCATTCATGAGTCAATACTTACTATTATGAGAAACTATACACCTATACTATGATGAGAATCTAAGAGAACTTACTATTATGAGAAACAATACAAACATACTATGAAGAGAAACAGATAGAGAATACTATTATGAGAAACAATACAAATATACTATGAAGAGAAATAGACAGAGAATACTATAACGAGAAACAATACATACAATACATCTAGTACATAAAATACATATATAAGTATACTATAACATAAATGTGAACCTGTGTTTTGGGGCATGTAATCACTGCCATGGCTCCATTTGTATCCAGAATCTCCTGGAGGGAGAGCGTGAATTTGCATATAGATCTATACTGGATTGACTATCCTACACCTTTGCTGCTATCTATAGTGGGACCTGCAGGTCTTTGGGTGCCAAATGTTATTACTTCCGACGTCTTTCATCGTCATGTTTTTAGTCGATAACATGGTACAATCAAATCACATAATACCTTGATATAAATCCGGTTTAAGGTAGTTAGTACAGCAGTAGTTACTATAATACAACACTACAGTACTATATTATTTTACCCTTTTGCATTCACTTTGTGATATTCTCACGTAAACGGTAATGTATAAACTATATTTTGTTAATGATAGTTACACTTGGGAAAATTACACATTCTTACAAGAAGCAAAAATACAAAATAGTCGGGCCTTGGTAGAAGGCTACTTTTGGTAGAAAATATAAGAGTTTCTAGGAGATTCAAACATTTAAAAATATTTGCAAACATCTACAAACTGTTACAAACTCTTACTTCAAACACTGTTACAAACATTTTGATACAAACAATGACACTAAAATGCTTATGAACTCACCAGCTTTAAAGCTGATAAACTCTTTCAAAATAACGTGTATTCTCAGGTCATTAGTAGACAGGTACCGATGCCAGATTTTGAGAAGATGGAGCACATTCAAGACTCATATTTTATTTTGATTCATATTTTTGGTGTCCTATAAACTGTACAAAACACTTGTATTAAAATACATTATTAATCCAATGGATGATGTTGTTTGCTTGTTTACTATTATTCTTTGTTGTGATACTGTACATGATGTCCTCCACCCCTGAATGTTTCCGTCGTTCCGGTTTTGGGGTGTGAAAATTTCTCGCTTCATACATGGCCACCGGTAACTCAAACTCAGGTCTCTATACATCTTGGTGGCCCCCGGAGAATAGAGAAATGAGACTTATGAGCCACCTCCATGACTGTCTGTCTGACCCCACCAGACATCGGAATCCATACCTGACCGCATCGGGTCAATAATCCTCGACTATCCTACACAAACTGGGTGTTCTCACTCCTGATCCTCTCCAGCTTCCAGTTCTCAGGTCGCATGCCCTCAACATGAGCATCTCTGATCAAACTCACAAGCGGAGAATTCACCGCTATTCTCATACATATCGCTGGGGTGGATGACCAAGTTGACTTGCAACTCAAGGTGTCCGCAACTACATTCGCTTTACCGAGGTGGTAAGGACCTCACAATCGTAGTCCTTGACAACATCCAACCACCTGTATTGCTTCATGTTCAGGTTCAGCTGATCCATAATGTGTTTCAAGCTCTTGTGATCCGTATATATGGTACAACAGACTCCATATAGGTAATGTCTCCATATCTTGACAGCAAAAACCACCACTTCCAGATCTAAATCATGCGTATGGTATCTCGTCTTATGCGGCTTCAGCTGCCGCGATGCGTAGGCTATCACTGATGCATGAAGCATATCCTCCACTGTTTGGATTGTTCTCTCCATCTGACCATCTTTCTAGGGATGATAAGCTGTGCAGAGAGCAATCCGAGATCCCGATTCACGTTGCATACTCTCCCAAAAATGAGAAATGAAGCGAGTATCATCATCGGAAATAATATTTAGTGGCACACCATGTATTGCAACAATTTCATCCAAGTATACTTGTGCGTATTTCTCCATTGGAGCTGTTTCACACAAGGCAAGAAAATGTACACTCTTAGTCAGCCGGTCGACAATTACCGAAATGTTATCGTTCAGTCTCGCAGTCTTTGACAATTACGGAATCCAGCTAATTCTTAAACATTTTCAATGCACGTGGATCATCAAGTAAAATATCAGCATAATGTATCATCCTTTCCTTCATCACATTTTCTGGCTTTAAGGCCTCTATTTTCCATTTTTCTAGTTCATCAAGAATAGTGAACTTTACCATAGTGTGAGTAGTAACATAACACACACTATTATGATAAACCTTTCTGCTAAGTGCATCAGCAACTACATTGGCCTTTCTAGGATGATACAAGATTTCGCAGTCATAGTCTTTGATCAGCTCCATAGCTCGTTGTTATCTCATATTCAAAGCTTGCTGACTGAATATATACTTGAGACTTTTTTGGTCAGTAAACAATTGATGTTTTGTACCAAAAAGATAATGTCTCCAAAGTTTTAGTGCAAATACTACTGCAACGAGTTCGAGGTCATGGGTGGGATAATCCTTTTCATACTCTTTCAGTTGTCTTGAGGCATAGGCTATTACTTTACCATGCTGCATCAACACACAACCGAGTCCTAACCTTGAAGCATCGCTATACACGGAAAAATCATTATCACCTTCTGGGAGTGATAAGATCAGAGCATGAGTAAAAAGATCTTCTAGAGTTGAGAAAGATTTTTCTTGGGCTTCACCCCATTCGAACTTTACTTCCTTTTGTGTAAGACTTGTGAGAGGTACAATTATACATGAGAAATCTTAAATGTATCTCCAGTAATATCCCGTGAGACCCACGGAACTGCGGATATCAGAAGCATTACGAGGCGCTTCCCAATTCTGAATGGCTTTAATTTTGGTAGGATCTACTGATATACCGTCACCAGAAATCACATGGCCTAGAAATTGAACTTGAGGAAGCCAAAATTCACATTTGGATAATTTAGCTTATAGTTTCTCTTTTTGAAGAAGTTCTAATATTTCACGAATATGAATGGTATGATCAGCTTCAGACTTCGAATAGATTAGAATATCATCAATGAATACGATGACAGATTTATCGAGCATTGGGCACATTCCCCATTCATCATATCCATGAATACAGAAGGATCGTTTTTCAAACCGAATGTCATGACAAGGAATTCGAAATACCAATAATGAGTACGGAAAGCAGTCTTCGGTACATCCTGCTCGTGTACTTTCAATTGATGTTAGCCAGACCTCAAATCAATCTTCGAGAAATAGCTAACACCCTGAAGTTGATCAAACAAGTCATCTATGTGAGGTATTGGATACTTGTTCTTGATAGTTACCTTATTTTGCTTGCGATAATCAATACACATTCACACCGATCCATCTTTCTTCTTGACTAACAATACTGGAGCACTCCAAGGGAGAGTTACTCGGTCGAATAAAACCTTTGTCAAGTAATTCCAACAGTTGGATCATCATTTCCTTCATCTCCGCTGGCGCAAGTTGATAAGGAGTCTTTGCAATTGGAGAAGCGCTAGGTACAAGATCAATTCGAAATTCTACTTGCCTATCTGGAGGTAGTTCAAGCAATTCATTGGGGAAAACATCAAGATATTCATTAACAACGGGAATATCATTTACAATTTTCTTCCCCTCTTTTGAGATATCAACTGTATAGGCCAGATAAGTAGAACATCCCTTCGATATAAATTTATGAGCTTTTAGGAAAGAGGTTATTTTTAAGATTTTAAGTCTTTTTCACCATAGACATAAATAGGATTCTCCCCTTCAATACGAATGCTTACTATCTTTTCATAGCACAAGAGTTCTGCACGGTTCTTTGAAAATCAATCCATGTCGAGAATAATATCAAAGTTGGGCAAGGAGATAGGAATCAAGTTAGCAAGAAAATTATAACCTTCAATTTCTATGACACAATCCCTATAGACTTTATCAGCAAGTAATGATATACTTCCCGCAGTATCTGTAACGCCCGTAGATCCTGGCTAGTCAATTTGGAGATAACAGGGGTCGAAAACTACTTTTCAGAAAAATATTATTTAGTATAAATAATCTTAACCAAGTTGTAGAATATGTCTCAAGGTTTCTGTACATATAAAGAACACCGGAATCCGAGTTATAACGAAGAGGTAATGGCATGTCGAAGTTTTACGGCAAAACCGACACGACACCGGGAAGCGTAAACAGTGAATTTATGATAGAGAGAGTTTTAGCCTTAGAGATCTAAACTTAAGTCGTAGAATACATTAAACCGAGAGCGTCCATAAAAAGAACGCCCAAATCTGACTTCGTATGAAGAAGTTATGATTTTTCGAAGTTTCGGATTAGCACTGTACAGCCCGAAATTCGAATAATAGATCGAGCGGTTTTTAGCCGACACGACCTAAACAAGAATAGAAGATCTCGTTAAGAGTAGCGTAATGAGAAAAAGGTGGGTGAAAACGGACGTCGGATGAAGAAATTATGAGAATTTAACGGACCAATCCTGTCTCGGCCTGTTAATAATGTAACTTTTAAAATAAATTCAAAATTAGCCGATGGAGTCTAAACGAAAGTTGTAGAGTACGTTCCCCCCTATGGGTGGATATAAAGAACATCAAAAACGGAGCCCGTATGTGATAGTTATGATTTTCGTAAGTCGGGAGGGTGTTGTACGAGTTTAGGTGACGTGGCGCGATCACAACCGTTGCTTCCTCCCCAAGGCTAACCACCAGATGGTGACACGTGGCACATTACGCCCAGCATAATTTTGAGTATGCTCAGCATAACCATTACGCTTAGCGTAATTTTTGAGTACTCTCGGCGTACTCGGCGCTGACAGCCTATAAATAGAGGCGCAAATCTCCCATTTTCTTCACAACTCTCCACTTCTTTCCTCCCAAATACCCCCAAACCTTCAAGGTTTTTCCCTAGCACCTCCAAGGTGTTAGAAGCAAATCCCAGGGCACCAGGAAGCTCTGAGAGGAGGAGCCTTTTGGCTCAGGAATGCTGCTCCAGCGAAGCCCGGTTTTCGTGAAAATCCGCTGTAAGTGAGCTATGCCTACCCTATCTTTAGTATAGCTTATGTTTCAATATAGTAATATTATTAGGACCTTAAAATAATTATTTGGGCTATTATAATGAGTTATATTGGGTGTTGTTTAATGCTTATATAATAATAATAATAATAATAGCTAGACTATTAATTAATCGCGGTTAACGTTAGACTAAACTCTAGTGGTAATAATACTAGGTTTCGTCGAAGAAAATTATTTTTAAGAAGCGAAGCGCTGTTTGAGTTCGGAATCACCACCTTTTCTGGTGAGTGCATAGTTAATTTCATCTTACACATAGATGCGAAGTATTTTATATAAATTACGTGCGATGTGTGCTTATTATTTGAATACGTGATGTCTATGCTGGATGAACGATTTTATACAAGATTTAAATGATTTAAACTGTATATGTATTTTATATCTACGATAATGTTCGGGTAAAACATGGGTAGATGTAATAGATGAAATATGAGTTGGATGATGAGTTGAGAGGTGTTATAGACTACGAGGTGAGGGTGAGAGGTGGACGATGTGAGAAGCCTTTTTCCCAAATGATGGCCCCGTCATTCAGCAGAGTATGGATGACAACCACGGACTATTATAGACAGTCCAGTGGAACACTAGCAGGCTCGCAACCTGTGGGTGTTGTGAACGATTTATTCACCAGTGTACTCTAAAAACCCATTGACATGTATTGCGAGTGGATACTGTCGATAAACGAAATAGCCTTGGCAGCTATAGATTTAGTGCCCGTAAAGTTAACCCTGGCAGCTATGGATTTAGTGCCCGTTGAGTAAACACTGGAAACGATGGATTTCGTGTTGATTCCTTAGGATGATCCTTAGGAATGAATGAACAAGGAGTAGCTGATTCTTAGGGTAGATCCTTAAGAGTAAAGTAGATAATGGGGATGGGTAACTGGGTTGATTGTTTGATTGTTTAAACATAATAATTATATTATTGTGGGTTGAAAACCTATGTACACACCAGGTTTCCCAACCTGACCCACTCAGTTTATTTATACCAAAGGTATTGATATGAAGTCACATTACACTGAGAGATTAAAGAGATGTAGATCACTAGTGTAAATAAATGTAAGTTCCGTTTATGCTTATGTTTCTGTATTGACGATGACATCCCAAACGTTTTAAATGAATGAAACTCGTTTCTTCGAAAATGTTTTAATAACGTATTTATCGTGTTTTTCTTGGGACAAATTCCACAACATTTTTATGTAAAGAAGTACTCTGATTTTTACCAAGCATAAACAAAATCGGTCTTTTCTGGCCGTAAAAATGGGGATGTCACAGTATCTACATGAGATGGTTACGTGAGTGCATAGCAAGCAATTTGAAAGGAATGTGCAAACTCATGAGACACAAAAGAATATGAGGCACCAGAATCAAATAAGATGTGAGCAGGTCTAGAGTTGACTAGAAATGTACCGGTCACAACATTCGGATCTTCACGTGCCTCCTCCGTGGAAATTTGAAATTCACGACCTTTAGCTTTTGGCACCTCCTCCTTTTTAGTTAAAGTACTCTTTGGTTGTTGAATGAAAGCTAGAGTCCCTGCCATTTGACTAGTGAGAGTAGGGAAGAAGCGCATCCTGTGGCCAGTAGCACAACAAGAAAAGCATGTAACATTCTTCATCGGGAAAGCGGGCTTCATGTGGCATATTTCTCCACACCCATAACAGATCACTGATCCTTTTTCTAATTTGCACTCGCCCTGATGATTCTTTCCATAATGTCGACACGATGGTGAATGAAGAGAAAAAGATTGTGACCTACCGCGGCTACGAGAGGTATTATGAAATTGCACTTGTTTGCTGGGATATGATCGAATAGATTGAGCTGATGGAATAGAGGAAAGAGGAACAGTTCGATCAACATGTGGATGCTTTAGAACAGAAAGAGTGGCACCACGTATTTCTAAGTCATGCTTGCTCTTTCGGGCATACTCAACAGCTTTATCAAATGACAAAGCATCTCAAATAACAATGAAATCACGGACTTTATACCGTACTCCTTCCATGAATAACTGAATTTTATCGTCTTCAGTTGGAATATACTTTGCAACAAACCGTGCTTTTTGATTGAATTGAGTTTAATAATCATTCAGTCATTCTTCCCTGTTTAATCTCGAGGAATTCTTTCTCTATCTTCTCCTCATATCTAAAGGACAATACTTTCTTGTCAAGCGTGTTTTGAACATTTCCCAAGATAAATTCTCTTGGTCATCCTTGTTGAGAGCTTTGAATGTTGCTTCCCACCAGACTAAGGATTCTCCGATGAGCATTATAGAAGCATAGATAGCCTTGTCTTCATTAACCACATGAGAGATACGAAATACTTTTTCTGTGTTCTGGATCCATGTAAGAACAACAATGGGATTAAGAACACCTAAAAAATCTGTAGCACCATTACTCTTGACAGTTTTGAATGGGAGACATTTCGCCTCCCATTTGAAGATTCTACGGTGACTTTCTCTTTACTTTTATCACTATCCTTTTTATGTTCTTTAAGAGTCTTCCATATAACACTAGTAAGTCTATCCAAGAGTCGCTCCTCACGAGGGGTACTGGAGTATTTACTTCATCGAGATGAGGATCTCCACCCACGTCTGGTGTCTCACTACTCAGATGTTAGCCATTATTCTGAAATTTTGGAGTAATCTAGTATTTTAGAATATTAGGGTTTATTATAACCTAATACTATAATTAAGTCTTTCCTATGGTTTGTATCCATATTCATACAACGACTCCATTCATATATTGAACTTCCAATAGTTTAAGTCTAAATACCAATCTGTTGGATTTTGTTCAATTAAACTACTACTCTAATACCATGATTGAGGAACCTCTACTTCTGTAATACCTTTACAATATTATTACTCCAAACATGGTACATGCATATTCATAATATAATTTACAGAAGTCTGGATACAAACCAACTATTAAGAATTTTTACAAGTTTTATGTATTACATAACTCCCCAGGAATTTATACACTAAGTACAAAAGTGATATTATTAACTATTTTATATCTTCTAACAGTACATAACTATACTGGATGCTTATCACCTGCAATAATTAAACACCGAGAGGGATAAGCAGGTGACGCTTAGTGAGTTCAATAACAATTACAATATAACGTTATGCCATATATATATATATATATATATATATATATATATATATATATATATATATATATATATATATATATATATATATATATATGACAGAAACAAAGAGGGACAAAGAACAACAAATGTATATGTGTATCATATGTCAGGCTTTCCAAATCAACCAATAATTTGATCCAAAGATTTACAATCAATGAAACATAACAATTTCAACTTGATGTACATCAACAAAACTTCAGCCTAAGTGGTACATAAAATACAATTTTGGATTATCATTTTGCTAGAATATACAGGCTTTTAGCCCTACATAGCCCTATGCCAATACTAGAAGTTATACGAGTCATGCTCTACCTGGCCAAAAGCACAAAGCCAATACCAGAAGTAATACGAGTCAGGCTCTACATGATCAATGGTATAAAATCATAATAAATCAGGAAAGCACATTGAACATATAATACATGACATACAAGTGTCCCTATATTGAACTCACCGTGAAATAACCGAATGATAAAATGATAATTTGGGCAGCACTTCGTGTCTAAACATGAATTTCTTTGACGAAACCAGGGGTTTTGTTGTAAACCGGGACTTGAGCGGGCAAAGTTTCAACTTGAAAAGATTATTTTCTTTGGTCTTCTGTGCGTTGGGACTTGCTTCGGGTGTTGGGGATGCTTCCTATGCATCAGGGGGTGTTAGGGTAGTTTGAAAGAGAGTAAAAGGTCAAAGATGTGAGAAATTGTAACCTAATTTAGGAGATCTTCACATTCTATTTTTAGTGTCCGAGGTTCAACATTATGTTGGGTGTAATTATCAGTATGCGGAGCGTACTGCGTAGCAACGCTCTATGCTGAGCGTAAGCCTAGTACGCAGGGCGTACCAAGTGGCATGGAATTGGTTTAGTTCTCGGGCCTCAAACGTGTCGCACTTGTATGATACGTGTGCATCGATTCTAGTACGTTGGGAATACGTTCGTAGTACGTTGTGCGTATATCTTTACGCTAAGCGTACCACTTGGTACGCTGGGCGTTACTCCAACCTCGAAGTTCTTGCCTAAAACTTCAAAAATTCATATCGTTTGCATACGAGCTCCATTTTGACGTTCTTTATATCCTTACGTAGGTGAAATTATGCTCTAAAACTTTCGTTTAGACTCCATCATCTACTTTTGAATTTATTTTTAATATTATATTTTTAACAGACCGGAACAGGAAAAGTCCATTAAAAATTCGTAAGTTCTTCATTCGACGTCCGTTTCCATCTGTCTTTTTACCTTTGAAATACAACTGACAAGATCTTCTATTCTCATTTAGATTATGTCGGTTGAAAATCACTCGATCTATAATTCGAATTTTGAGTTGTACACTGCTATGCCGAATCTTAGAAAAATCATAACTTCCTCATACGAAATCAGATTTGGATGTTATTTTTATGAAATTTTTCGGTTTAACGAATATTAAGACTTTCATTTTGATGACTAAAGCAAAAAGTAGTTTATCGGAAACTCATATTTTACGTCATACGGCGTCGTGCCGGTTCTGTCGTGAAACTTCAATAAGTCATAATTTCTTCGTTATAACTTGGATTTCGATGAGGTTTTCATCTAAACATTTTCTAACAATATAATATACAATTTTGAATTTTTAGATATTTGTTTATTTCGAAAATTGACTTTGTGATCGGAGTCTCGTAAGACTTTCCATCACCTTCTAAGTGATTCTAAACATAGTTTTACTTGAAATCCCATAAAATTATCTTGTTAGAACTCAACGCTCAAAATAATATATTATATATTAATATTCCCTTTTAAGCTATTAAGCTTACTAAACACGATAATTATACATGGTCCTTAATGTGTATGTTACAAATACCTCATTCTTTTAAGGTTTTCGTCCCCGAAATTACAACGATTTAAACAAATGGGGATATTTCTCTCTTATCTCATTCTTGGTTTCCTAACTATAATTTGGGCCTCGTTGGTGTTTCCACTTGACAAGTACCAACTCCACTTCTTCATTACGTAAATCAACCGTTCTTTCCTTTACGATCTCTTTAGCCTCTTTTACATATCTTAATTTATTTTCCAGTTTCACCTCGGATAACGGGACCGTTTCATCATATATGATTAAACATTTACACATATAACTCACATTAAAAACATCATGCATACCTACCAAATCTTCCAACAATTCCAAACGATATGCTTGCTTACCAATTCTATGGATAATTTTGAAAGGTCCAACAAATCTAGGACTCAATTTTCCTATCTACCCAAATCGCATAATGCGTTTCCATAGGGATACCTTCAGCATTACAAAATCACCCAACTAGAATTCTATGAGTCGTCTTCTCTTTTCTGCATAGGACTTCTGTCGATCCTAGGCCGCTTTCATTCTTTCTCGTATAATTTGAATCTTGTCGGTGGTGTCTTGAATCATTTCGGGGCCTCCGAGGATTTTCTATCCTACATCACACCAACATAATGGAGTATAACATTTACGACCATATAATGCTTCATATGGTGGCATTTTGATTGAAGGGTGGTAACTGTTGTTATATGAAAATTCGACAAGAGGTAAGTACTTGTCCCAGTTACCAACAAATTCCAAGACACATGCACGCAACATATCTTCCACTATTTGGATTGCTCTTTCCGTCTGACCATCTGTATGGGGATGATAAGCTATATTGAGAGCAATCCGAGATCTCGATTCACGTTGCAAACTCTCCCAAAAATGAGAAGCGAAGCGAGTATCACGATCGGAAATAATCTTTAGTGGCACGCCATGTCTTGCAACAATTTCATCCAAGTATACGTGTGCGTATTTCTCCCTTGGAACTGTTTCACGCATGGCAAGAAAATGTGCACTCTTAGTCAGTCGGTCAACAATTACCCAAATGTTATTGTTCTGTCTCGTAGTCCTGGCAATTTAGTAATAAAATCCATGGACAACTCATCCCATTTCCACATGGGGACATTAATACTTTCTGGACTCCTGTATGGCTTTTAGTGTTTCACTTTAACTTGTAAGCCTACTAAACATTCCTATATGTATCTTCTAATGTCTCTCTTTAATCCAGGCCACCAATAATAAGTTCATACAACATAGTACATTTTACTTGTACCAGGATGTATTGACAGTTTAGACTTATGGGCTTCATCCAAAATCTTTTGTCTAAATCCACCAATCTCTGGAACCCATAGCTAATTCTTATATACTTTTAGTCCATGTGGATCATCAAGTAAAATATCAGCATAGTGTATCATCCCTTCGTTCTTCACATTTTTTTTGGCTTTAAGGCCTCTGTTTGCCATTTTTCTAGTTCATCAAGAATAGTGAACTTTATTGTAGTCTAAGTAGTAACATAACACACACTATCATGATAAAACTTTCTGCTAAGTGCATCAGCAACTACATTGGCCTTTCTAGGATGATACTGATGGGTTTTAGCCATAAGAACTTTCCTATGTGCGCATGCAAAACCCTAATGCTTGGATCTAGGCTTTCTAATAAACATGCTTTGAATCCAAGACTTCTAATTACTAATTAGGTTAAATAACAACATTAAAACAGATCTAGAATCATACCTTTGAGTTCCTTGTTGATCTTGAGGTCTTGGAGCTTCTAGAGTCACAAATGTCACTCCTCTAATGGCTTACAAACACCAAAGCAAGGAGGATGATTTGGGAGAGAGGAGAGGGGAGGAATTTCGACCAGAGTTCTCTTACTTAATCAGAGGTGTCGAATTCCCTATGCCATGGGGTCTATTTATACTGGTAGACTCCTTAAGGGTTACAACCTAAACCCTAATTGGATAATCTTCTCTTAAGGCTATCCAAATCCATTCCTAGATAAGCATATGGACGAGTTTAGCTTTCCTAAAGCTCTTAGAATCCGTCCAAACCATATCCTAATGGATTTACAGTCTAAAGCTTAACTATCAAACAATTGACAGTTTATACCCCTTTATTTAATTAATCTCTTTAAGTCACCAAATTAATTCTAATTAATTCTATGACTTATATTAATCAAATAACAAATATATATTATTCATTATATTATTCCCATAATATATTAATAATATTTATTCTCTCTTAATAAATCATCCTATCAAGTTGCTATGGTGAAGGCAACCCAAAAGGACCATGCACAACCGGATATAGTTACAGCCTTAGACACTATTCCAACAGTCTCCCACTTGGATAAGTCTAGTAACTATACAAGTACAATTCGGTTTGCAATCATAGCTCTCAAAGACGTTGTCAACTCTGATCTAATCAATCTTGTCCTTTAGATAAGGGAACGTACAGTCCTCTGTTAGATATCATGCTGACAATCCTATGGAATGGTTAGTCAAGCATTTAGGTTTCTCGATCTCTGATTTATTTGACATAGAACTTAATCGAACACATCAATTCAGTTCTGACCGGGCCCGACACATAAGTCAAATCAAATCATCGAGCGGCCGAGATATCGCTTTTACCTTCTTAGATAAAAGTTACAGATAAACTTCGACTTATATGCATTTACTTATTCATTTACCAACTATACACAACAATACGTTTTATAACATCAAGTTACTGATGCGTTTTCGTATTATCAATGTACAATCAATTAACAAATAATAAACCATATATCTAGGTTTTAAGACTATATGATATTATCGTCTTGCGATCACCTTTTATATCTTATTCCATAAGGTGATTCCAGCAAGCGCGGGTTTATTCCAATGCTCAAAACTAGTTCATAAGCACTCATGAACGTTGCAGCAATCCTTTGCTATGTCTAACACCATTTAGACATTCTACACACCAATTCATGACAATCTTCTTTCATATCTACTTCCAATATATAAATGATTGTGGACCATTTGAACAATTCTATTATTCCTAATAATTTCAATTATTCTGGAAGTCAAAACATGCAAAGTGAAACAATAGCTAAACAATTAACATAAGATAGTAACATTACTCATAAATAAAACTCCTTTATTTAATCATCAAATGTCAATTACATTTATCTATTACACGTTTCTAATACTATCTAATCTATGCTAATATCATCCTTCAGCCCAATACTCCTAGCATGCTGCAAGTGCTTAACCCTACTCAGTCCCTTCGTAAGCGGATCTGCTGGGTTATCTTCTGATGATATCCTCTTAACTACGAGTTGTCCTTCTTCTACACGATGTCTAATAAAGTGATACTTTCTGTCGATATGTCTTGATCTACCATGATCCCTCGGTTCCTTGGTTAAGGCAACCGCACCTTCGTTATCACAGAAAATCTCCATTGGCTCCTTTATGGCAGGTACGACTCCAAGATCACCGATGAAGTTCTTTAGCCATATTGCCTCCTTCGACGCTTCGCTCGCTGCAATGTACTCTGATTCGCACGTTGAATCAGCTACGGTTTCCTGCTTGGAACTTTTCCATGTCATTGCTCCTCCATTTAGGGTAAAGACCTAACCCGACTGTGAACGGTAGTTGTCCCTGTCGGTTTGAAAACTGGCGTCACTATACCCTCGCACCTTCAAGTCATCACTTCCTCCGAGGACTAAGAACCATTCCTTCGTCCTCCGAAGGTACTTAAGGATATTCTTCACCGCAATCCAATGCGCTTTGCCAGGATTCCCTTGATATCTGCTAACCATGCTCAAAGCGAAGGCTACATCAGGTCGAGTACAAGTCATAGCGTACATGATTGAGCCAACTGCGGAAGCGTATGGTACTCGGCTCATTTCTGCTATCTCAGCTTCGGTACTCGGACTTTGAGTCTTACTCAATTTGGCATTACTTTGTATCGGTAGTTCTCCCTTCTTTGAGTTTTCCATACTAAAACGTTTTAGTACCTTCTCCAAGTAAGTATTCTAACTAAGTCCAATTAGTCTCTTACTTCTTTCTCTTACTATCCTTATTCCCAAAATGTAAGAAGCCTCTCCGAGGTCCTTCATAGCGAAACACTTCCCGAGCCAGGACTTTACCTCCTGCAGAGTCGGGATGTCGTTTCCTATGAGTAATATGTCATCGACATATAGAACGAGGAAGCTTACTATACTCCCACTGGCTTTGACATATACACAAGATTCGTCTTCGCTTCGTACAAATCCAAACTCTTTGACTTTCTCATCGAAACAAAGATTCCATCTGCGAGATGCTTGCTTAAGTCCATAAATGGACTTCTCAAGCTTACACACTTTATCCGGATGCTTCGGATCCACAAACCCCTCTGGCTGAGCCATGTAAACATCCTCAGCCAACTTTCCGTTAAGGAAAGCGGTCTTGACATCCATTTGCCAAATCTCATAATCATGAAATGCGGCAATTGCTAACATCACTCTAATAGATTTAATCTTCGCAACTGGTGAGAAGGTCTCATCATAGTCTACTCCGGGAGTTTGAGTAAAGCCCTTCGCGACCAATCGCGCTTTATATGTGTGTACGTTCCCATCCACGTCGGTCTTCTTCTTGAAGATCCATTTGCACCCAACGGTCTTACGTCCGGGCACGTAATCAACCAAATTCCAAACTTGGTTATCATACATGGATTGGATCTCGCTATCCATTGCCTCTTTCCACTTTAAAGACTCCGGGCCTGCCATGGCTTCCTTGTAGCTATTAGGTTCATCAAGATTTACTAGTGTACCATCACTAATATACGTGTCCCCTTCGGTAGTAATATGAAAGCCATAAAACTGGGGATGAACTCTAACTCTATCGGAACGTCTAAGAGGTAAGGATTCGTCAATTGGTTCAACCGGAGTTTCCTCCTCGGGTTGAGTGCCAGCGGTAGAGGTTCCTTCATCCATCGACTCTTGAATCTCTTCAAGTTCGATTTGCCTCCCACTGTCTCCTTGGCTTATGAGTTCTCGCTCTCGGAAAACTCCTCTCCTCGCAACGAACACAACATTGTCCTTCGGTCTATAGAAGAGATATCCAAAGGATGTCTGCGGGTAGCCGATGAAAATACATCGCTCACTTCGAGGTTCAAGCTTGTCGTGAGTATCTCGTCTTACGAAAGCCTCGCAACCCCAAACCTTGATATGTGCCAACGAGGGAGCTTTCCCTGTCCACATCTCGTGAGGTGTTTTGGCAACCTTCTTAGTAGGGACTCGGTTAAGGATATGGGCGGCAGTCTCTAAGGCATACCCCCAAAAAGAGATTGGTAGTGAAGCACGACTCATCATAGAGCGAACCATATCCAATAAGGTTCGATTATGCCTTTCTGCCACACCATTCAACTGCGGTGTCCTAGGAGGCGTCAATTGCGAAACTATTCCACACTCCTTGAGATAATCGTGGAATTCAAGACTTAGGTACTCTCCTCCTCGATCGGATCGAAGCATCTTGATTTTCCTGCCCAATTGATTCTCCACTTCATTCTTGAACTCTTTGAACTTTTCAAAGGTGTCTGACTTTTGCTTGATTAAGTAGATATACCCATATCTACTATAGTCATCGGTAAAAGTCACATAGAAGCGGTTCCCATCCTTCGTGGTTGATCTAAACGGTCCACATACATCGGTATGTATTAAGTCCAATAGACCATCGCCCCTTTCACAAGTACTCGTGAAGGGCGACTTAGTCATCTTTCCAAGCAAACAAGACTCGCATGTGTCATCTTC
Source organism: Lactuca serriola (assembly GCF_051521515.1). NCBI lineage: Eukaryota > Viridiplantae > Streptophyta > Magnoliopsida > Asterales > Asteraceae > Lactuca > Lactuca serriola. Next base: position 277,383,139 of record NC_136415.1, read on the forward strand.
CCTAAGGTCGAATGACTCCAACACTCCATCCTTTTGGAGTTGGGCTATGCGTTTCTTGTTGACATGTCCAAGACGACAATGCCACAAGGATGCTTTATCCATACTAGTGGAAGAATCAATATTCAAAACATCATTTCCAAAGTCATCAACAATCATAACAGTTTCATATATTCCATTACATGGTATAGCTTCAAAGTAAAAGACACCATTTAGATAAGCCAAAATAGAACCATTCTCATTATTAAAAGAAAATCTAAAACCTTGTCTATATAAACCATGAAATGAAATGATGTTTCTTGCCATTTCTGGCGAATAGCAACAATTGTTCAAATCTAAAACTAAACTATTCCTAAGTACTAAGGAATACACTCCAATCTTGGTCACAGGTGACGATCTTCTGTTCCCCATGATTAGATTGATCCTTCCTTGCTCCACATCCCTACTTCTTCTTAGTCCCTGCACATTAGAACAAATGTGATAACCACAACCGGTATCAAGAACCCAAGAAATAGCATGATTAGAATCGTTAGATTTGATTGTATATATACCTGCGAAAGATGGCTTGATCTTTCCTTCTTTGATTGCTTGCAGGTAATCCGGGCAGCTTCTCTTCCAATGTCCTATCTTGTGGCAGTGGTGGCACTCTGCCTCCTTCGGGTTAGAGCAGGGCTTGGCGGGATCAACTTTGGTCCCACTAGAAGAGGCACCATCTCGGGCTTTCACCTTGCGATAGTTCTTCGATGAAGCTTTCCTCTTCTTTCCCTTCCCTTGTCCAATAGCCAAGACAGGAGCAGCGGGCGGATTGGGAGTAGGTGCAACAGACATGTCTTTGAAGTTGCTCTCAGCAACCCTCAAGAGACCTTGGAGCTTGCTTAGGGTGACCTCTTCTTTGTTCATGTGGTAGGTCATCCTAAATTGGTTGTACATCGGAGGTAAAGAGTGAAGCACCATGTCGATCGCCAAATCCTCACCGAAGTCAACATTTAACTTGCGAAGGCGGTCGACATACCTTTGCATCTTTTGCAAGTGCACGGTAAGAGATTCTCCATGACCCATCTTCGCGGAAATCATGTTAGTGAAAATCTCGTACCTCTCTTGTCTCGCGTTTTGGTGGTACCTCTCCAATAGGTCTTGGTGCATCTCGTACGGGTATATGTCCTCGTAGGACTTTTGGAATTCGGAGTTCATGGTGGCGATCATGATGCAATGTACCTTCGTTGCATCTCGCTCATGAGTTTCAAAGGCGGTGATTTCGGCTGGAGTAGCGATTTCGGTATTGATTTTCTCGAGCTTCTCATCAAGGACATACTCTTTGTCCTCATAGCGAGCAATGGTGCGAATGTATCTTATCCATTCGCTAAAGTTCGTTCCATCGAAGGTGACCTTTTGGCAAAGGCTCATCAACGTGAAAGAACTAGCAGCAGCGTTGTTTGCGTTTGACATCTACAATTAGAAAAGGACAAAGATAGATTAGAATAAGAATCCCTAATTATCACCCAATAAGAAAATTAGGGCTAGGATCCAACAATAACATTTACATACTAGAAAAAGGATGCCGTAATCTAACATGCAAATAAATTGAAGGTAAGTGAATGACGATTCACTAATTCTCCATCACAAAACTTAAACTATTAGTCCTAAGTGTTTTTGAGAATTTCTAGGTTCGGATGAGATTCATTGAAACTATTCAATGGCATGTTTAAATCTCGATATGCCCCTCTTGTTTGTGACTGGGATACCGAGGATCACAAAGCGGGTGTGAATTACCATGCAAATTCACATGGCGCCTTCATTGTAACAATCACCTATTCGATGTGCCGGTAAACCACACACGCTCCATCGAACTATGATAAACAACGAATCACCCTTTGCCACCTTCGCTTAGAACCAATTAGTGTGCCGGTAAACCACACACGCTCCACCAACATCTTAGCAAGGTGCAAAGTGTAATTTCATGGGATTGCATCAATTCACTTTTCCTAAAGTAACTAGGATTGGGAAATTTTAAAATATGTGTAGTTACTTTGTATTTCTTATTATACTTTTAATGAGAGGATGAGGTTGCCCTATCCTACCCGTTCGGCTAACGACCCTCCACCAATCAAGCAAGCGGTGGGTGTGAGTGTACACCCATTAAGCGCCATTTTATAGGCCGCAACCTTATACCCACCTTATAGATCGGCTTCGTGAATGAGGCCTACTAACGGTAAGACTAGCATTTAGTTATACATATATATATATTATTCTAGTAATATCATATTAGTATAGGGTTGTATTTTAAAACTTTTAAAATCTAGGGCTTGAAATTTAAGTTGTCTAAATTAAAGCTTTTAATCACAAAAGTAAATTTCAAAACATGAGGGTAGGTTTTAAACATTTAAAACATGGAGGATCAAATAACAAATAATTCCAATTAACAATTAATATCCTAATTATCTATATTTGATTTATTCAAGATTTCTTTTTAAGATAGTTACCAAAATAATCAAAATAATCAATTAATTATCATATAAGGAAATTAAATATTTAATTAGTTGATAATTACCTTTAACTAGATCAAGATAATAGTTATATTTATCAGAAATACGAATTAATATTGATCTAATTAGTTTATGGTAAGTTAAGATAAGATAAACACAAAGAAATCCCGAATCTGGCCATTCCTGACGCCTGGACTCGCCGAGTGCACAAAGGGACTCGCCGAGTCAGGCCTACTCGCCGAGTCCACTTTGAGACTCGCCGAGTCCATGACTCAGAAACCAAAAAATCGAATTTTGCAGGTTTGTTTCAGTTAATCAAGCAACAATTTACAGAAAACCAAGCTAGGCTCTGATACCACTGATGGGTTTTAGCCATAAGAACTTTCCTATGTGCGCATGCAAAACCCTAATGCTTGGATCTAGGCTTTCTAATAAACATGCTTTGAATCCAAGACTTCTAATTACTAATTAGGTTAAATAACAACATTAAAACAGATCTAGAATCATACCTTTGAGTTCCTTGTTGATCTTGAGGTCTTGGAGCTTCTAGAGTCACAAATGTCACTCCTCTAATGGCTTACAAACACCAAAGCAAGGAGGATGATTTGGGAGAGAGGAGAGGGGAGGAATTTCGACCAGAGTTCTCTTACGTAATCAGAGGTGTCGAATTCCCTATGCCATGGGGTCTATTTATACTGGTAGACTCCTTAAGGGTTACAACCTAAACCCTAATTGGATAATCTTCTCTTAAGGCTATCCAAATCCATTCCTAGATAAGCATATGGACGAGTTTAGCTTTCCTAAAGCTCTTAGAATCCGTCCAAACCATATCCTAATGGATTTACAGTCTAAAGCTTAACTATCAAACAATTGACAGTTTATACCCCTTTATTTAATTAATCTCTTTAAGTCACCAAATTAATTCTAATTAATTCTATGACTTATATTAATCAAATAACAAATATATATTATTCATTATATTATTCCCATAATATATTAATAATATTTATTCTCTCTTAATAAATCATCCTATCAAGTTGCTATGGTGAAGGCAACCCAAAAGGACCATGCACAACCGGATATAGTTACAGCCTTAGACACTATTCCAACAGATACAAGATTCCGCAGTCATAGTCTTTGATCAGCTCCATAGCTCGTTGTTATCTCATATTCAAAGCTTGCTGACTGAATATATACTTGAGACTTTTTTTGGTCAGTAAACAATTGACGTTTTGTACCAAAAAGATAATGTCTCCAAAGTTTTAGTGCAAATACTACTGCAACGAGTTCGAATTCATGGGTCGGATAATCCTTTTCATACTCTTTCAGTTGTCTTGAGGCATAGGCTATTACTTTACCATGCTGCATCAACACACAACCGAGTCCTAACCTTGAAGCATCGCTATACACGGAAAAATCATATCACCTTCTGGGAGTGATAAGATCGGAGCATGAGTAAAAAGATCTTCTAGAGTTGAGAAAGATTTTTCTTGGGCTTCACCCGATTCGAAGTTTACTTCCTTTCGTTTAAGACTTGTGATAAGTAAAACTATACGCGAAAAATATTTAATGAATCTCCGGTAATATCCCGCGAGACCCAAGAAACTGCGGATTTCAGAAGCATTACGTGGCGCTTCCCAATTCTGAATGGCTTCAATTTTGGTAGGATCTACTGATATACCGTCACCAGATCACATGGCCTAGAAATTGAACTTGATGAAGCCAAAATTCACATTTGGATAATTTAGCATATAGTTTCTCTTTTTGAAGAAATTCTAATATTTCACGAACATGAATGGTATGATCAGCTTCAGACTTGGAATATATTAGAATATCATCATTGAATACGATGATAGATTTATCGAGCATTGGGCGCATTCCCGATTCATCATATCCATGAATACAAAAGGATCATTTGTCAAACCGAATGGCATGACAAGGAATTCAAAATACCCATAACGAGTATGGAAAGAAGTCTTCGGTACATCCTGCTCGTGTACTTTCAACTGATGTTAGCCAGACCTCAAATCAATCTTCGAGAAATAGCTAACACCCTGAAGTTGATCAAACAAGTCATCTATGTGAGGTATTGGATACTTGTTCTTGATAGTTACCTTATTTTGCTTGCGATAATCAATACACATTCACACCGATCCATCTTTCTTCTTGACTAACAATACTGGAGCACTCCAAGGGAGAGTTACTCGGTCGAATAAAACCTTTTTCAAGTAATTCCAACAGTTGGATCATCATTTCCTTCATCTCCGCTGGCGCAAGTCGATAAGTCTTTGCAATTGGAGAAGCGCCAGGTACAAGATCAATTCGAAATTCTACTTGCCTATCTGGAGGTAGTCCAAGCAATTCATTGGGGAAAACATCAGGATATTCATTAACAACGAGAATATCATTTACAATTTTCTTCCCCTCTTTTGAGATATCAAATGTATAGGCCAGATAAGTAGAACACCCCTTCAATATAAATTTACGAGCTTTTAGGAAAGAGATTATTTTTAAGATTTTAAGTCTTTTTCACCATAGACATAAATAGGATTCTCCCATTCAATAGGAATGCTTACTATATTTTCATAGCACAAGAGTTCTGCACAGTTCTTTGAAAATCAATCCATGTCGAGAATAATATCAAAGTTGGGCAGGAAGTGTCACACCCCAAAACCGGAACGGCGGAAACGTTCTGGGGTGGATGACGTCATGTCAAGTATCACAACATATGCAGTATAGTAATCAAAGTACAACAACCATTGCATTAATAGTAATAGTTTTACATGGTTTACATTACATAGAAAACATCAAGTAATACAAGTAATAATATAGGTGCAGCTTGGTACTAAACGGTCTTCACCAAAAGCGCCTGAGATGTACCTGTCTATTGCTGACCTGAGAATACAAGTTATTTGAAAGCGAGTATCAACATTTTTACAAATGCTGGTGAGTTCATAAGTATTTAGTGTCATTTTATTAAAATAACTTTATATAAGTAGTAGTTTTAAAGTATATAGTGAATTAGAGTGCTTTCCAGAAAATCCTATATTTTCTAATTAATAGCAGTCTTCTACCAAGACTGGATAGAGTTATGTGGTAAAAAGTAATTTTCCCTTAAACACTATCATTACCAAAATACGGTGATTGATTTTAAAGAAAGTAGGAGAATATCAAGGAAAATAACATATGCCTCAGCAGTGAAGACTGCTGACTAAGGCAGAAGAAATCATAGACTCCAGGAGAGTATCGACTGAACGACACGCCTGGCTCAGTCTAACAAAAGGAGACAGAGACGCCAGACTGTATCAAATGAAATATACAGGTAGCAAGGTCTAAAACAGTGAATATAGAACCTAGACAATATCAAATGAAAGATACAACTAGCATAGTCTAAAACAGTGAATACAGACCCCAGACAGTATCAAATGAATGATATGTCTAGCGAAGTCTAAAAATAGTGAATACAGTGATTACAGTGTATACAGTGTTAAAACGATTACCTTAAGGCCATGAATTATAAGGTAACCCCAAGATACTCGTAACCATACTGATAGACACTAAGGAACTAGACGCCCTGTAAGCGTCTGTGTAAGTGTGACATTTGTCACCCCTTGGCTTGGTAGGTCGTGGATTGTAGCTAGCAATCAGGGTGTGGGGGTGTCAATCCCGTATAGATCTATACACACAATGTCCGCTCTCCCTACAAGAGACTCTGGTTACCAACTTGACAATGGAGAAGCTCGTGTACTGAAGATGTTTCTCGTGTAGTGAGATCTGATGTATAATACTGGACTAATGATAGAGACTCATAACTGAAATGACTAATATAAACCTACATGTCTATGCTTGTATACATAATATATAACTAATGATCAAACGAACTTCGGACGGACATCCGATCCCACCAGACCACATCTCAACGAAGAAAAGGAAATAGGGTGAACAAGCCTTCCTAAGTCCTTTAAACATTACTTATATATATATATATATATATATATATATATATATATATATATATCTATACAAGCACAGGCATACATTTAACTAAGTAGAAGCATTTAACGAAGTTTAAGTGTTTAACGAAGTAGAAGTGTTTCCCAAAGTATAAGTGTTAACAAGTAGGAGCTTATCGTGAAGTAGAAGCATATCGTGAAGTATAAGCGTATCGTGAAGTATAAGCGTATCGTGAAGTATAAGCATATCGTGAAGTAGGAGCCTATCGTGAAGTATAAGCATATCATGAAGTAGGAGCGTATCGTGAAGTATAAGCGTATCGTGAAGTAGGAGCGTTTCACTAAGTAGAAGTGTTTCACAAAGTAAAAGTGTATCACGAAGTGGAAGCATTAACTAAGTATAAGTGAAGCAGTAGTATCTTAACCAAGTAGGAGTATAAAAACATGTGAGAAATCTTTGATGAAAACTTTGGAAACCCTTTATACGGCAGAAAATCATGACTTTGTATTCTTTTTGTAAAATAAGTTTGAAAACCTTTAGAAATCCTTTGAAAACCTTTCATAAATGCATTTGGTTATAGCTTTGATAACCAATATAAGTAAAGTTTTGAACAAGTAAAGATATTTGATAAAACCATTTATAGTTTCAAATTTGGTAAAACAATTCACAGTGTAATAAGTCCTTGTGCATCGGGGTTATCAATCACATGTGATTGATATGATAACTGGCATGTTTAACTTGTATTCCCCCCCCCCCCCCATAAAACATGTAAAAACATTTATAAAGGTTCATTCAGGGGTATGAACTCACCTGATGTAAGTGGATCCGACGAAGGTGCCGGTTGGGTGCTCGGTGTCAAGTAAAGACTTGAACACACTTAGTGACCTATTAACATATGATGACATATGTTTACATACAATTAGTACATATAATACTAATTAAACAAGTATACGCATCCTAAAGTGCGAAAAACACTTTGATTAAGTGCTAGGGGTGTCCCGGGTAAGATTTAAGGGTGTGTATGGCTTGGATAAGGAGCTTAATCTCCTAAAACTCACCTTATGTGAGTTCACGGTTGGGAGGCCACATCCCCCATGAGTTTACGGCCGTAAACTCATTGGAGGAGTGTTTTTGACATCTTTCAAGTCTCATATGGGTTTAGAAGTGGTTCTAGGGAATTATACAAGGCTATAGGGGTGTTTAGGGGTCCAAGAGTATACTCCCTTGGAGTTTACGGCCCAAAGGCCACTCCTTGGGTGTTTACGGCCGTAAGCCCTATGGCTTATGGTAGTAAACTCTCATACACCCCATTCCTTGATTTCTAGGCCTTTGGTTTAATTCTAACAATTTCTAGTAAGGGTATAGAGCTCTTTAGGGGCTTAAACTCCCATTTTGCATGAATTAGGGGAGTTTACGGCCTAAGCACATGCTTGGGCTGTGAACTCTATTTTACCCCACAAATGCATGCGTTTAATCACTCCTAACCCGAAATAGCAAGCCCCTAAGCCATATCTTAAGTCTAAATGTGATTTGGAAGTGATTTTGAGGCTTGATTTGCATGTTTTGAGGAGTTTACGGCCTAAGAATGCTCTTGGGCCGTAAACCCTCTTTCAAGCCCCTAAACTTGTTGATTTGAGGTTCAAACACTTCTAGGCTTAATCCTAGATTAGTTTCCAAGCCTAAGGGAGTGAGTTTTGGGCATTTTGGCACCATTTAAGGTGTTTACGGCCTAAGGAGGTTCCTAGGCCGTGAACTCCTTTTAATTGGCTTTCTTGGGTGATTTTTGAGCCATATCAACAAGCCATGATGTTTAGAATAAGATAGGGTAAGGGGACTTATGTTTTGGAGGCGGAAATTCGTGGTTTTGAGTCGGAAACGAGCTTGAGAGAGAGGGTAGAGGGAGGAAATGGGTTTAGAGTGGTAAAAGCTTCAAATGGAGTACCCAACTCCCTATATATATACCTTGGGTGTTGCACCCGGTATACGACTACCCGATACTAAAGTTTACCGAGGTTTAAGTTTTTTACCCGGTTAAATGGTCGTAATAAAAATTAACTTTTTCCAATTAAATGGAAATGTAAGTTACTTGTCTTTATTTAATTTATCACGACGATAACAACATAAGATATAAATAAATAAATAAAACATTTATTTATTTGCCGACATCAAATTAACGGAACTTTTATAAAATTGAATATTCCGTTAACGGAATCGGGGGTTAAAAATGACGGAATAAATTTCGGGTTGTCACAAGGAGATAGGAATCAAGTTAGCAAGAAAATTATAACCCTCAATTTCTATGACATAATCCCTATAGACTTTATCAGCAAGTAATGATATACTTCCCGCAGTATCTGTAACGCCCGTAGATCCGGGCTAATCAATTTGGAGATAATAGGGGTCGAAAACGACTTTTTGGAAAAATATTATTTATAATAAATAATCTTAACCAAGTTTTAGAATATGTCTCAAGGTTTCTGTACATATAAAGAACGCCGAAATCCGAGTTATAATGAAGAAGTTATGGCACGTCGAAGTTTTACGGCAAAACCGACACGGCACCGGGAAGCGTAAATAGTGAATTTACGATAGAGCGAGGTTTAGCCTTAGAGATCTAAACTTAAGTCGTAGAATATGTTAAACCGAGAGTGTCCATAAAAAGAACGCCCAAATCTGACTTCGTATGAAAAAGTTATGATTTTTCGAAGTTTCGGATTAGCACTATACAGCCCGAAATTCGAATAATAAATCGAGCAGTTTTTAGCCAAAACGACCTAAATGAGAATCAAAGATCTCGTTAAGAGTAGCGTAACGAGAAAAAGGTGGGCGAAAACGGACATCGGATGAAGAAGTTATGAGAGTTTAACGGACCAATCCTGTCCCGGCCTGTTAATAATGTAACTTTTAAAATAAATTCAAAATTAGCCGATGGAGTCTAAACAAAAGTTGTAGAGTACTTTCCCCCCTACGTGTGGATATAAAGAACGTCAAAAAAGAATCTCGTATTCGATAGTTATGATTTTTCTAAGTCGGGAGGGTGCTGTGCGAGTTTGGGTGACATGGCGCGATCACAGTCGTTGCTTCCTCCCCAAGGCTAGCCACCAGATGGTGACACGTGACACATTACGCCCAGTGCAATTTTGAGTACGCTCAGCGTAACCATTACGCTTAGCATAATTTTTTAGTACACTCGGCGTACTCGGCGCTGACAGCCTATAAATAGAGGTGCAAATCTCCCATTTTCTTCACAACTCTCCACTTCTTTCCTCCCAAATACCCCCAAACCTTCAAGGTTTTTCCCTAACACCTCCAAGGTGTTAGAAGCAAGTCCCGGGGCACCGGGAAGCTCCGAGAGGAGGAGCCTTTCGGCTCGGGAATGCTGCTCCAGCGAAGCCCGGTTTTCGTGAAAATCCGTTGTAAGTGAACTATGCCTACCCTATCTTTAGTATAGCTTATGTTTCAATATAGTAATATTATTAGGACCTTAAAATAATTATTTGGGCTATTATAATGAGTTATATAGGGTGTTGTTTAACGCTTAGATAATAATAATAATAGCTAGACTATTAATTAGTCGCGGTTAACGTTAGACTAAACTCTAGTGGTAATAATACTAGGTTTCGTCGAAGGAAATTATTTTTCAGAAGCGAAGCGCTGTTTGAGTTCGGAATCACCACATTTTCAGGTGAGTGCATAGTTACTTTCATCTTACACATAGATGCGAAGTATTTTATATAAATTACGTGCTATGTGTGCTTATTATTTGAATACGTGATGTCTATGCTGGATGAACGATTTTATACAAGATTTAAATGATTTAAACTGTATATGTATTTTATATCTACGATAATATTCGGGTAAAACATGGGTAGATGTAATAGATGGAGTATGCGTTGGATGATGAGTTGAGAGGTGTTATAGACTACGAGGTGAGGGTGAGAGGTGGACGATGTGAGAAGCCTTTTTCCCAAACGATGGCCCCGTCATTCAGCAGAGTATAGATGACAACCACGGACTATTGTAGACAGTCCAGTGGAACACTAGCAGGCTCGCAACCTGTAGGTGTTGTGAACGATGTATTCACCGATGTACTCTAAAAACCCATTGACATGCATTGCGAGTGGATACTGTCGATAAATGAAATAGCCTTGGCAGCTATAGATTTAGTGCCCGTTAAGCAAACCCTGACAACTATGGATTTAGTGTTCGTTGAGTAAACCCTGGCAACGATGGATTTTGTGCCGATTCCTTAGGATGATCCTTAGGAATGAATGAACGAGGGGTAGTTGATTCTTAGGGTAGATCCTTAAGAGTAAAGTAGATAATGGGGATGGGTAATCGGGTTGATTGTTTGATTTTTTAAACATAATAATTATATTATTGTGGGTTGAAAACCGTATGTACACACCAGGTTTCCCAACCTGACCCACTCAGTTTATTTATATCACAGGTGTTGATATTGTCACACCCCCGAACCAGACGGCGGAAACGTCCGAGGGCTGTTGTGACTCAATTGAATACCATCACAGTTAATATACATAAAACATAACATCATTCATCACCATGCATTGAAATATTACAACTGGTAGTGGTTACATTTAGTACATTGTTTCAAAACATTACATTCCCAAAAAGTAAATTGTTCGATACTAGTTAAACAAACAACAAGACATCACCAAGTACATTTTTCCTTCGATTTACCTGTTACTTGAGAATACAAGTATTTTGAAAAACGTCAACATATAAAATGTTGGTGAGTTCATAAGTAATGTTTGAAAGACAGTGTTTGTATTATTTTGAAAAACCACCAGAAAATCTGATATTTTCTGAAAAGATTGTTGCCAATAAGAAAAAGTGTGAAGATCCGTAAGTATGCTTGTTTATTTCTACAAGTGTGAAAATTGTTTGACTTGGTATGCATCACATAGGTTAAGTGTTGAAATCTCTAGGAAAACCCGATGTTTTCCTAATACTTTAAATTACGCGTTTTATATATTGTTATACCATTACGACGTGTGTATTCGATGATTCCAGGTGACATTGGATTAAGTATGGGTGGTGAGTTGTTATAATCACGCATTAATGAAAATGTCTAGCTTATAACTATACAAACGATCCCTTAGGCATCGTCTGTACTACTCACCTGATCCAACCACCCTGACTTCCCATAGCCCCACAACCTAGGAAGAAAAGAGGTGCGAAGCCCCCGTTAATTCCACGAGTCGTTAAAGGCTATCGTGAATGAGAAAGACCCTTGTGATGGGTTTTATACAAACAATCCTATGTGTACATGCAACCCTAGCATTGGATCTATGTTTTCACTATTAGATAAACAACATTATGAACACATAATAAAACCCTAATTCTAGCATATAAGTAATCAAATTAACATAAGAATAGGTTTATAATATTACCTTGATTGTTATGTAGCAATAACAATTCCAAATCTCCTTGTATTGATTTTGGAAGGCTTAGAGTCACAAGTGTCACTCCAATGGTTCACAAACACCAAGAGCAAATGGAGAAGATATAAAGAGAGAGGAGAGGTATAAGAATTCGTCCCTAAGATGCCTTGGGAAGGTCTGGACGAATTATGAGCCAAAGGGGTGTTTATATATAGGTGTAGAGATAGGGTTTCAGTCCTTATCCTTATCTAGTTGCTTGCCCACCAAGCAACCCATAAGATAAGCCTTGAATCCTTATCATGGTCGAATTCTAAGGCCTTATCACCTCAAATTCGTCCAACCTATCCTTAGGATAATCCTTACCCTATTTTGTAACTATCACATAATTACAATTCAGCCCCTCTAGTTTAATTAATTACATTTGATCACAAATTTAATTCTTAATTAATTATTGATCAATATTAATTAAACAAATATGATTTCTCCTTTACTATTCTTATAACATATTAATAGATCATAATAACCTCTCTCTCTCTCTCTCTCTATTATTTCTCCAGTCAAGTTCCTTTGGTGAAGGCAACCCAAAAGGACCATGCACCATCGGGTCAAGTACATACCAAAATAGTTATGGACTTAGACACTAATCCAACAGTCTCCCACTTAGATAAGTCTAACAACTATTATGCATATGACTTCAGATCCTGTTCTGCAATCGTAGCTTTCCAAAGCCGCTGTCAACTCTGATCCTATCAGATACGCGTGTCCTTAGATAAGGGATCATATATTCCTCCATTCTAGATATCATATGAGATATGATTTCAAATCATTCTCTTTGTACTATATCTCGATTTCCGATTTATGACGACTGACTAATTGAACAAATCAAATTAGCCCTAGCCCGGCCGAGCATTTACGTTTGTCATCACTAAATCATCGAGAGGCCCAAAGATATCGCTTTTATCCTACTTTGGATAAAAGGAACGGATAAACTTTGATACAATGCTTGCTTGCACTCACTCACCAAATCACACACAACAATATGTTTTATAACACCAAGTTACTAGTGTGTTTACATACTATCAATGTGCAACCGATTTGCAAGATACAACTCACACATCTCGGTTTCAAGAATATAAGATGTTATCGTCTCACCAATCACTCGTGATACAATTCATGGAGTGATCCAAGTGAGCGTGGGTTTAATCCAATGCTCAAATCATATTCATAAGCACTCATGAACGTTGCAGCAAACATTTTCTTATGTCTAATACCTTTTAGACAATCCACACACCAATTCACGACAGTCTTTATTCATACCTACTTCCAACATATGAACGACTGTGGCCCATTCGAATAATTCGATTATTCTTAATAAACTCAATTATTCTGGAAGTCAAAACATGCAAATTGAAACACAAGAATAATACTAATCCCATATGGCCTCAAACCTTTGAGTATAAATAAAACTCCTTTTATTTATCACCATATCGATTACTCATTATTTGTCGTTTCGGGTAATCAACTTCTTACTTGAATTACAACACTTGTCCCATGCTCCTAGCATGCACACAATGTTTACCTATGGTTCTTACTTTGTGAAATAGATCACATTGAACACATTTCCAATCATTCTCATTTCACAACTCCAAATCCTTTTTCATAAGTGTGAGAATATGCTAGATTCTAACATTCTATGCAATGATCCTTTTGTAATGTCACTGCACCAAAGTCACAAAGACTATTGCCAATGATATTACAAAGTCCTCTATCGGAGATTGTTACAAGACAATTCCATAGACGTGATGTCTCTCACTCAAAGTACATTCTTTGAACATCCTTTTGCATAAAGGTTTCTAATCTAGACATAGATTTTCAATATTCAATTCCCAATATGGACATGCTTCCATATTTTCCATATGACAACTCATTCTTAATACAATCTTTTCTATTCATAATAGAGTCGATATGGTCCATCCAATATGGAAAGATTTCCATAATTTCCATATGACAACTCATTCTTAATAGAATCTTTTCTATAATAATAATGTCGATATGGTCCATCCAATACCATGCTTCCAACTACTCACAAGCGACCAATCCTCGTCAAACTTTGGATTGTCCTTTGATAGTTGTTTAATTATTTTAGTCAAAACCGATTCTAGTCCTTTTTCCCTCTAAATGCACTAGACATTTGGAAAATTTTAGAATGGTCAAACATTAAAGCATTTGCAATCGATCCTATACCCGAAGCGTATGGGACACGACACATAATGTTTTATTTGCTATGTTCTCAAAATTCGAATTGTGAAGAGGAATGCCGTAATCATAATCGAAATTTTAAGAACACACTATGTACCCTTGACTAAATTTATTAACATTTCTCAACCTAAACCTTTAGATTTGAAATGAAGCATAATATTCTCTCCCTTAATTATAGCAAAACAACCATTCCATCCTTACGACTTTGTACATAATGACTCTTGTTTTCTATAATTAATATTGCCAACTTGCAATATGTGCCTTAATAATCATATAATCATAACATTTATGCTCCTACTATCATGATGATTATTATAAGACATAACACTTATGCTCCCACTAGCTTCGACGTGTATTCATAAACATCTTAACTTTCAGAAAAACAATGCTTATTGAATTTCTTAAGTTCATGTTTCTCATACTTAGTGCTTTGATAATCTTTTATCAAGGCTTCTTGAACTTATACACCTTTGCCTTCGATAGTTCATATGTGTGTTTAAACAGTTAAGACTAATTGCCAAACCTCAAAATTCAAATTATGGAAAGGGATACCGTAACCATAATCGAATTCGAGAATGCAATTTTACAATCACTATCTTCTTAAATCTGTCTTAGTGAAAGCATTTCCTCACAATCATTTTCATGAAGGAGGAAATCTTATGACACTTAGATTTAAACGGTGTATTTGTTCCTATCCATGTGAATTTGTTAAAACCAAAGTTTACGACAAATTCAAACTCACATGGATTGAACTTTCTTGATCTCGATTTCTTGCCTTTATGGTAGCACAGCTGCCCACCATGTCTTCCAAGTAGTTAAGAAGCTTACCTTTTCTTATCAATGTACTTTCCATTGATCAAGGTCCTTGCCTTTTATGCATTCAAAATGAGAACTCATAGAACTCACATGCATAATTAACTCAAGTGGAATGGCACAGAAACAAAATAATGTCAACACGATAGGTTATAAACCTCAACTCGTGTGCTAGTGATGATCGATAATGTTTATTTGATTTGTTCTTGAAACCTTTCAAGACCATAAGACTCCCACTGACTCCTTGACATATAAGATTCTCTTGTCAATAACCATTTCTTGACAACCAAACATTCAAGAGTTAGTGTAGCTTTTATCAAAACACTTCATAAATTGGTCCTAGTTGGTCTTTGCCTTATCCAAGACATCACAACTTTCCACATTTGATGAATGTTATAAAACTTCTTAATACTTATCCACTCAATGTCACAATCTTAACTCTAAGACTTGTTTTGGAACGAAGTATGATTGACTTCTTGATTTAACCATTTCTTTAATTCTTGATTCCTCTTCTTAGACATATAATTGTACTAAGACTCACTTAGAGGATTAATTGTGATATGGTTCTTAATCATTAAGACCTATCATAAAGCATACAAGCTACTCTCCCTTCTTCTTAGAATGGAGAAACTTTTATCTTTCTGCCTACTTGATTCTTCTTATTTGTTCTTCTATTGGTTTAAACTTTTTCAATCATTTCATAATTAGACTTAATCTTGTAAGTATAATCATGAAGAATATCATTATTACTCTTATGGTGGACTTGATCAACATGCAACTTTGTGTATTCGATCTCCAAGTCCTTCACTTGACACTTTGTCAACGAATTAGTCTAATTTCCAAATATGAAATTTCTCATTCATCATGCAACCAAGTTGCGTGATTCCAAATTTCTGTCCAATTGAAACTTGGGCGATGAGAAACTCTCCCTATTTGTTAAATTTTCGACATTTCCATAACTAAGAATCAAATCCATTATTGCTAATAATAGAAACATCCAAACATCAATTTTTCATATACGCCATGGCAAGGATAAATAAATAATATAAAATCAAAATTTATTTTATTGCAGAAAAATTTTTGTCCTTACAATGCAATTCATTGAAAAACTATGATAATACATCTTTCTTAGCAATCTAATTCTAACTCTAAGTAGTAGCTCAAGAATCTAATCTTCGAGAAATGCGATCGAAATCCATTCCTTCACGGTTAGATTTGGCTCACTTCTTCCCTTAAGCTTCCTTTCTTTTCTTCGATCCTACAAAATATCAATTGTAATCTTATCACTTTATGTATTAAGAATCTAGAATAGAAGCTTAAAAGAGTTAGTCAATGGATTTTACCTAAAGCAAAGCCATACGTTTTGACTCTCCCATCTCTTAGATCTCTTAGGTAAATAGGGCAGCTTTGTCTCCAATGCCCTTTCTCTTGGCAATAAAAGCAAATTGACTCTTTTGGAACTACTTCAGACATCGCCTTTCTCTTATGATCAAACCGTTCGATCATAGCATGTCTTTCGTTGCCATTGTCTATCTCCATAGAGGTCTTGAAGGAAGATTCACCAATCAACTTTGCTTTTCCATTGTGCCAAAACATTTCTGATTCAACAGCAATAAGCATATAGGTGAGATCTATAAGGGTCACGTCGCGGTTCATCATATAGTACTCTCTTACGAACTCACTATATGAGATAGGAAGTGACTGAAGAACCCAATCAACAGCTATTTCCTCACAGACAACGGATCCCAAGATTCTTAACCTATCAATGTGTGACTTCATCCCTATGACGTGTGCACACACCGACTTTCCTTCTTTATGTTTACTTGCCAAAAGGGCTTGAGTGATATTGAACTTTTCAACCCTTTGAACTTGTGGGTTAGGGAGAATGATTGGAGGAGGAGGAGGAAGTGAAGTATGATCTCTTGTTCCTCGATCGAATCATGGAATATCATCTTCATGTGGAATGCTTGTTCCATGGGATTTGAGAAGACCATAGTTGTCAAACTTTGACATCTACAATACGGGAGAAAACGAATTCAAGTTAGTTGATTGAATGAGTCCTTAGAAAATCACCCAAATGAGATACTAAGGCTAGGACCCAACACAATATTCTACAACTCGGGAGAGGGATGTCGTAACCCTAATTGCAGAATATTTGAAGGTAAGTGAATGACGATTCACTAATTTCCACCATGAAAAACGAAAAAGAATTTAAGTTTTAAATCTATGAAAACTCCTAGATCCTTTGAGATTCATTGAACTTTCAATGGCATGTTTAAATCTCGATATGCCCCTCTTGTTTGTGACTGGGATGTCGAGGATCACAAAGCGGGTGTGAATAACCATGCAAACTTACATGGTGCCTTCACATGTTACAGTCATCTATTCGATGTGCCGGTAAACCACACACGCTCCACCGAACTATGACAAACATTGAGTCACCCTTTGCTACCTTCAATTAGAACCATTTAGTGTGCCGGTAAACCACACATGCTCCACTAACGTCTTCGCAAGGGTACAAAGTGTAATTTCATGGAATTGCATCAATTCACTTTTGCCTAAGTAACTAAGATTGGGAATTTGTGAAAACATTTAGTTACTTTTATACTTTATTATACTTATAATGGAAGGTTTCGCCCTATCCTACCCGTTCGGCTAACGACCCTCCACTGGTCAAGAGTGCGGTGGGTAAGAGTGGATACCCATTCAATCGCCATTTTATAGGCAATTTCCTTAAATACCCCTTATATACCAGCTTCGTGAATGAGGCCTACTAACGGTAAGATTGACTTTTACTTATACATACATATATACATATATATATATATATATATATATATATATATATATATATATATATATATATATATATAATGTTAGACTTTTAATGTTATATATAGTATAGGGTGTGTTTTACACTTTAAAATACTAGGTGGTCAAATATAACAACTATATTTTTAATTGTAAACCAAAACTTTTATGGATTTATTAAACTTCTTTAATTATACACCTTAATTAATTAATAAAACCATAAGGGTGTAATTTGAACTTTTTCAAAACAATACTAGGGTTTTAGAATTTAATATCCTAATTAAACTTTTAATCAACTTTTAAATTCCAAAACTTGAGGGCAAGTTTTGAAACTTTTCAAAACAATTTAGTTTTAATTTCTCTTAAAATTTTCGAATTTATGACTTTTAAATTAAAAAATTTTAAATATTAAAACTCTTGATTTAATAATTATCTTGAATTAGACTATTAATTTAATTATTAAATCATAAGGAATTATCTAAATCATGAGGATAATTACCATTTATACATTTAAGATATCCTAATCCCTTAATTATCTCTCTAGATTTCGAAATTATGGTTAGGATAATGCAAAATCTATAACTACCATATATAACAACTAGAGGATAATTACAAGATATGGGATAATCCAAATCCCTAAAATTTAGGATCTTATCTTGGGGAGGAGACAAATTTCGAAAATCAAGGGATTAAAACAAACCCTAGATTTCGAAATTTAAGGGTTTAAGGAAAGGATTTGAAGATCTTATTCAAACTCTTGCAAATTAGGGTGTGCAAACCCTAATCTCGAAAAACCCTAGCCTCCTAGGGTTTATTGGCAATAAACCCTAATGTGTCAAGTTCATACAATTGAATAAACTAATTGAAAACAAGTTAACCAAAGGCTCTAATACCACTGATGGGTTTTATACAAACAATCCTATGTGTACATGCAACCCTAGCATTGGATCTATGTTTTCACTATTAGATACACAACATTATGAACACATAATAAAACCCTAATTCTAGCATATAAGTAATCATATTAACCTAAGAATAGGTTTATAATATTACCTTGATTGTTATGTAGCAATAACAATCCCAAATCTCCTTGTATTGACTTTGGAAGGCTTAGAGTCACAAGTGTCACTCCTCTAATGGTTCACAAACACCAAGAGTAAATGGAGAAGATATAAAGAGAGAGGAGAGGTATAAGAATTCGTCCCTAAGATGCCTTGGGAAGGTCTGGACGAATTATGAGCCAAAGGGGTGTTTATATATAGGTGTAGAGATAGGGTTTCAGTCCTTATCCTTATCTAGTTGCTTGCCCACCAAGCAACCCATAAGATAAGCCTTGAATCCTTATCATGGTCGAATTCTAAGGCCTTATCACCTCAAATTCGTCGAAACTATCCTTAGGATAATCCTTACCCTATTTTGTAACTATCACATAATTACAATTCAGCCCCTCTAGTTTAATTAATTACATTTGATCACAAAATTAATTCTTAATTAATTATTGACCAATATTAATTAAACAAATATTATTTCTCCTTTAATATATTATTCTTATAACATATTAATAAATCATAATAACCTCTCTCTCTATTATTTCTTCAGTCAAGTTGCTTTGGTGAAGGCAACCCAAAAAGACCATGCACCATCGGGTCAAGTACATACCAAAATAGTTATGGACTTAGACACTAATCCAACACCTTGGCCCGACTCGCATTGGTGAATTCTCGACTTTGCTAGCAATACCAAAGGACCCTTGGGGCCCAACAACACATGAGCTATTGAAAGTCCTTTTACACGGTATTAGGTCGTATAAGACCTAATATCATGTAAGCGTGTTTCCTTCGAGCCTAAAGATCATGTCATTGGGCTAGCTAGGCCCAACAAGCATGATTTGAGACTTTCAGGCCCAAAGATGGTGTATCGACTTCTGGTGAATTCCCATGTGTGTATTGACTTCTCGTAATTTCTGCGTGTGTATTGGAGTATCGTCGTGTTTAGATTTTGATTCGTTATTGATTCGAGACCGAATCAATTCGTTTGGTAACGATTTTGGTGTTGAAGGTGTATTATATTTCGTCGGTAATCGTGGTACTACTATTTTGTCATAAAGGATCTATTGTATAAAACCTTAGAAATTTTCTTTTTGAAGCCCTTTTCTTGTATAAATTTACACTTTTAACCCTTTATATACAAGAATTTCCATTTTAGTCCCTAAACCATTTTTCCTGACACTTTAGTATCAAAACTTGTTGAAAAGGTATTTTTCAGACCCAATTTACTTGAAAAACAGTTTTAGTCCCTCAAAATGGAGTTTTTCTTGGTTGAAACCTCTAATTTCGCAATTTTTACAATTTTGACCCAAAATGGAAAATTTTTACTCTTTGGTCCCTTCTAAATTTGGAAAGCATTTTTAACCCTTGAAATGGACTTGGTACACTAGTAGTCCCCTGTTTTACAGAAAAAGTGCAGTTTCAGCCCCTCTAATTTGAAAATCTCGCAATTTGGGCTTTATGGGGCCGAAAAGTTCATTTTTGGCCCATTATGTTTAAAAATTCACATTTTAATCCTTTCAAAGGGTAAGTTTCCAGAAAATACATTTTTGAAACTGTTTTGACTCATCTTATCCCTCAGAATTTGTATTTTGACATTTTGGGCCCTTTAGTTTTATATTTTTAGCATTTTGAGTCCTAAAAATGGTTTTTAAGCCCAAAGATGTTCATATTAACCAACTTGGTTATTTTTATAGAAATGATTTGTGTGAAATAATATAATTTATACTTATTTCATACAACTTAATGTAGATCTCGGTTGTAAGGTCTTTTTGACTAGATCCAACACCACAATCACATAAGAACATATATACAAGCATAGAAATCACACAAAGAATACATTTACTCATAGATCTACACATTTTCTTGTATTCTCCCCCCACAAAACTTATGAAAACTGAAAAATAGGGGGTATGAAGCTCACCTTTGGGTGTGGTTTCGGCCTTTAGAAGAAGTGAGAAGAAAGTTTGGCCTTAGTACCGCTCCTTGGAAGATCTCGAACTTAGAGAGTTTCTAGGAGAGTGATCAAGGTTTTTACATGGATTAGAAGAAGATTTTGATAAAACAAAGTACCAAAATCATAGATCCTAAGTTGATCTTACCTTAGGTGAAGAATTTGTGGAGATATCTCCTTGAAAGCTCCTTAGATCTCGAAATTTTGGAGGAGAAATGAGAGAGTTTCTTGAGAGAAAAAGATGAGTGAAATGTGTGTGTGTGTGTGCTTGAAATCGGCCGAGAGCAAGAGAGAGAGAAATAGATAGATCTTGAAGTGTTATGTGCATGGAAATATGAGATAAGATGCATGGAAACCCAATATGTAAAAGTGAGGTGGCCATGAAAGTCAACTCTCCCTTTTTACATGGGCTTGGGCCGAGAATTAGGGAGGGAGAGAAAAGAATTTGGGCCTTGCATGCTTAAGCCTTTTTCATGTTTATGTTAAGTGGTGCTTGGTCCAAATAATCATAAATATGATTATTATGACCTATTAGGGCTACATTAGGTTAAATATGGCCCAAAATGGTTCATATAATTGATTTATTTCATTCTAGGCCCAATATGGCCTAGAATGTTGAAATAAATGGAAGTGGGTCCAATTAGAGCCTATTTATGAGTTCTAAGCCTAAGATGGTCAAATTGGAAGCTTATTGGTCCATTGGGCCCAATAAGGAAGTCCTAGTCCAAAATGGACCTAAACAAGAACTTCTAGGGTTTCCGATTGCTTGTTGACCATTTGTAATGCTTGTATGGTGTATTTGATTGCAACTTTTGTTGTCATAGAATAAGCATCATTCATGCTCTTATGTTTTTGGATTCATAATTTGACTTAAGTATTGTAGTTACAAGGCACAAAAATTCCTGATTGTGACATCATCCCCCTGTTAGAGGGAATTTTGTCCCGAAATTCTTTTGAAAGCTAGATTTGAGCATGCTAGAATAGGTGAGGGTACTTTTGCTTCATTTGATCTTCGCGTTCCCACGTGAATTCTGGCCCACGCTTCGCGTTCCACCGTACTTTCACGATTGGGATGCGACTTTGCTTAGTACGCTTCACCTCCCAGTCCATAATTTCGACCGGTTCTTCAACGAACAGGAGATTCTCGTTGATTTCAATCTCGTCAAGGGGAATGACGAGTGTTTCATCCGATAGACACTTATTTAGATTAAAGACATGGAACACGGGGTGCACACTGTTTAGCTCTGCGGGTAGTTGCAGTTTATACGCCACTGGACCTATTCGGGCGACGATCTCGAAAGGTCCAATGTATCGTGGGTTCAGTTTTCCCCGTTTCCCGAAACGAATGACTCCTTTCCAAGGTGAGATTTTTAACAGTACTCGATCCCCGACCTGAAATTCTAAGGGCTTTCGCCATTTATCGGCATAGCTCTTTTGTCGGTCGCGCGATGTTTGTAATCGAGCTTTGATTTGAACTATCTTTTCCGTGGTTTCATGAATGATCTCCGGTCCCGTCAGCGCCTTGTCCGATGTGAGTGCTTTTGCTAGCTGGGTGTCGCCCACCTCAGCCCAACATAACGGTGATCTACACTTACACCCGTATAGTGCTTCAAAAGGGGCGACCTTGATGCTCGAATGGTAACTATTGTTATACGAGAATTCGACTAAAGGTAAGTGGGTATCCCAAGACTTCCCAAAGTCTATCACACATGCGCGAAGCATGTCTTCGAGCGTTTGAATGGTTCGTTCGCTTTGACCATCCATTTGTGGGTGGTAAGCGGTGCTCATGTCGAGATGGGTTCCAAGTGCTTTCTGGAGTGATTGCCAAAAACGTGAAGTGAACCTACTGTCTCTATCCGAGATAATAGACATTGGTACTCCGTGGAGTCTCATGATTTCTCGAATGTATAATCACGTCAGTTTCTCCATCTTGTAGGATTCCTTTATTGGCAGAAAATGAGCGGATTTCGTCAGTCGGTCGACTATTACCCATATGGTGTCTAATCCGTCCGATGTCTTGGGCAGCTTGGTCACAAAATCCATAGAAATCCCTTCCCATTTCCACTCGGGAATCACCGGTTGCTGTAATAACCCTGAGGGCTTCTGGTACTCCACCTTTACCTTGGCACAAGTAAGGCACTTACCAACATAGGTGGCAATTTCTGCCTTCATGTTAGGCCACCAATAATATTGTTTAACATCTAAATACATCTTGTCTGAACTGGGATGGATGGAGTATCGCGTCTTGTGAGCTTCCTTCATGACTACCTCCCTAAATTCTCCGAGTTTAGGGACCCAAATACGGTTCATGAAATAGTATACTCCGTTCTCTCTCACCTCTAGATTCTTTTCCATTCCGCGTAGAGCTTCGCTTGCTCTGTTTTCTATCTTCATGGCATCTGACTGGGCTAATCCGATCTTGGTGATTAGGTGAGATTGGATGGTTATCGAGAGAGTTTTCGCACGACAATTAGAGTACTCCTTCCGGCTCAATGCGTCAGCTACCACGTTGGCCTTGCCCGGGTGGTACTTGATTTCACACTCGTAATCGTTTAATAATTCGACCCATCTTCGTTGCCTCATATTCAGCTCTTTTTGATTCAAGATATGCTGGAGACTTTTGTGGTCCGTGAAGATGGTGCACTTCGTACCATAAAGGTAATGCCTCCAAATCTTTAGAGCAAAGACCACGACTCCCAATTCCAGATCATGGGTTGTATAATTCACTTCGTGTGTCTTTAGTTGGCGGGATGCGTAAGCTATCACTCTTCCATGCTGCATGAGAACGCAACCTAAGCCTTGATTTGACGCGTCACAGTAGACCACAAAATCTTCCGTTCCCTCCGGTAGAGATAGTACCGGGGCACTACAGAGGGCTTGCTTCAGGGTTCGGAATGCGACCTCTTGTTTGTCCCTCCATTTGAATGGTACACCCTTTTGTGTAAGTGAGGTAAGTGGCTTGGCGATCTTAGAGAAGTTTTGAATGAACCTCCTATAGTATCCTGCTAGACCTAAGAATTGACGAATTTTCGTGGGTGTTGTCGGGACTGCCCATCCTTCAACAGCTTTGACCTTAGAGGGATCCACATGAATTCCATCTTGGCTAACAACATGACCTAGGAAGTTCACACTACGAAGCCAGAACTCACACTTGGAGAGTTTTGCATATAGCTTTTCCGATCGCAGAGTTTCTAGAATTTGTCGGAGATGTTGACCATGCTCTTCCTCGCTTCGGGAATAGACGAGAATGTCATCAATGAAGACAATGACAAAGTTGTCGAGGAATGGTCGACAGATTCGGTTCATCAGATCTATAAATGCGGTGGGGGCATTTGTTAGACCAAAGGGCATTACGAAAAATTCATAATGTCCATAACGAGTTCGGAAAGCGGTTTTAGGAATATCCTCTTCCCGGACTTTGAGTTGATGGTATCCGGACCTTAGATCTATCTTAGAGAAGTAACTAGCTCCTTGGAGCTAGTCAAATAAATCGTCGATTCGTGGGAGTGGATAGCGATTTTTGACAGTGAGTTTATTTAACTCTCTGTAATCGATGCACATCCTAAAAGATCCGTCCTTTTTGACAAACAGGACCGGAGCTCCCCATGGCGAGTAACTAGGTCGGATGAATCCCTTGTCCAGGAGTTCGCTGAGTTGACTGGACAATTCCTGCATTTCAGCAGGAGCTAGCCGGTAAGGTGATTTAGCGAGAGGGGTTGCTCCTGGAACGAGGTCAATTCGGAATTCAACTTGCCTCTCTGGGGGTACTCCAGGAAGATCTTCAGGAAATACGTCTGGAAATTCACGCGCTACTGGAATATCTTGAATGTTAGTCTCTTCATTGGTTTTATCCACTATGTGAGCCAGGAATGTCAAATCTTTCTTTCGTAGATGCTTTTGTGCCTGGATGCACGAGATGAGGCGAAGGTTTGTGCTAGGTTTGTCTCCATAAATAACTAGGGTTTCGTGATTAGGAAGGCGAAGGCGAACGGCCTTCTCGTGACACATAATCTCAGCATGGTAGAGGCTTAACCAGTCCATGCCAATAATCACATCGAAACTCCTAATGGATACATGCATTAAGTCTATTCGAAAGACGTGTTGGTTCAGGGTTAGAGTACATCCGATGTAGATTTCCCCCGTGGATTCGGTTTTCCCATTGGCCATTTCCACCGTAAAGGTTTCAATGAGCTTCTGGGGTTTTTGTTTTAATAAATGCTTAAACTTATTGCTTACGAAACTTCTCTCCGCTCCGATGTCAAATAGGATGCATGCATAAGTGTGGTTTAGGGAAAACGTACCGGTAACAACTGCGGGATCCTGAATTGCTTCCCCCTGACCAATGGCCAGCACCCTTCTCGTTCCTTCATTTCCGGGATTGTTGTTGTTAGGGCAATCGCGACGAAAATGCCCTGTCCTTCCGCACCCATAACATATGTGGCTAGGACCGGCGTTGTTGCCCCCAGCATTGATGTTGTTGTTTCCCTGTTGTTGATTTTGAGGAGGGTAGGTCCTGTAGTACCTCGCCGTGTGTCCCTTTCGATTGCAACTGGTGCACTACAACTCCTTGCATTCTCCTTTGTGATGGAAACCGCACTTGTTGCATTTGGGAAGATTACCGGAATAAGGTCTAGGAACATTTGGGGCAGCTAAGGCTGGAGCATGTGGTGTAGTTGGGACTTGCGTAGTGGCAGCATTAACCGCCACGGTCTGCTGCTTCTTAGAAGTCTCGGAGCCTTGACGCCCCTTCCTTTTGTTGGTTTTCCCTTTCTTGACATCACTTTCCTTCTTGGCCTCAGTCTCCGCTGGCTTCTCCCCCTTCTTATTGTTGTGGTCATACAACTTCTTTGCCAATCTTTTAGCACTGTCGAAAGTTTCGGGATTTGCAGCTATCACGTTTCCTTGGATCGGAGAGGTTAGTCCCCAGATGAGTCGCTCAATATTCTTTCCTTCCGAGGTGATCATACCCGGGCATAACAGAGATAGTTCACTAAATCTCGATATGTAGGCATCGATATCCGCATTTCGCACAGTGAGGTTCCACAGCTCTTGCTCCATTTTCTGAATCTCACCTCGTGGGCAGTATTCAGCCATCCGCATTTCTTTCATTTCCGACCACGGCATGGATTTGGCTACAGGGAGTGTCATGGCCTCCACGTGTCTGTTCTACCAAGTGAGCGCTTGATCAACGAAAGTGAATGCTGCAAACTTCACCTTCATTTCCTCTGGACAGTCGCATATCTCGAATACCGATTCCACCTTCTCGATCCATCGTTTCAGAGTGATCACCCCTCCAGTGCCGTTAAAGGTTCGTGGTTTAGCGTTTTTGAAGTCCTTGTAGGTACATGTTTTGGTGGGTCCCTGATTGATTCCGTTGTTTGAACTTCCGGCTCCTTGCCCGTTGACTCCCCCATTGTTCCCTTGATGAATTTGTGCCATCGCTGCAGTGACCGCAGCAGAGACCGCTGCCTGGAATGTGGCTGAGTCAACTTCGGGTGGGGTTGGTCCAGGGTTTCCGCGTGTAGGTCGGTGAGGAATGTTTCTGTCATGAAACGGAAAGATGTTGAGTGTACGTGGCTTCCGTGTGGTTGTGATCCTACTGACTAGGTGTATGGCACGAACTTAAGTACTTCTATCATGTAGCATACAATCATAGATTCGCAACACATAGCAATTTGTAATATCGTAACAAAGCACGTAAAAGTTTACTAATATTATCCGCATTTGATACATGAAAATTTTGCTCGTAAGAGCATACATGAGTGACACTAGTTCGACAACATAACGGCTCTATGAGTAGTGTAGTCACTTAAACATAGAGTCGGGGTACATAGCATAGTTCCTAATGACCTAGTAAGATAAGTCTATCCCTAACACTCCGTGGTGCGTCCTACGTAGTGGAGGGGTCATATGCCGAAGTGTTGAGCCAGTAACTGAGCCATCTCTGTCATGTCTCCAATAACCTCATCCCTCTCGTGCTCAGCTCACCCTGCACGTGCCTCCATGGCGTACAACTGTTTCCGCAGGGCGGCGATCTCATCTTCGGGAGAGCGGTTCTCCCTTGGGGGGTTCATTGGTGGGGCGGGGTGGTCTGGTTGCGCCTCGTCCACGAACGACGTGGCGTGATTTTTATCCGGATCTTGTCCTTCCTCGATGTCATCATCGGTCTCCCCGAACTCGTAGTCGATGTCTATGTATTCATCAAGTCTGACGTCGTGTGCTTCCTCTGGATTTCCTTCTGGTTCATCTTCAAGCATCCCGTGAGCCACTAGGACTTGATGAAACTAGATACCCGGATGCTCTCCCTCCATGAAGGCTCGGGGAAGGTATAAACTATCGTTACTCCTATGACTCTACACTATGTTATAGACTAAACAGACGTTCTTCTCTTCTGGTGATAAAGGGGTTTGTTTTTAAGTTCTCTAGCTATCGCGATCTCATCAGAACATGAGTTAGTTATACCTTGGAGGAAATGTAGTTGATCAGGCCACATCCACTCCTTGATACCGATAAGAACAGTCCTGAATTAACCGGGATACTAGCGTTATCTTGTTTGATTCGGCGTTATGTTCTTATTCCTAATGCAAGCAAGGGTGTTTTATTGCTGTGTTTCACTTGTTTTGTTCAGAGTTGTGTTAGTCCCTCTTTTGGTTTATAGTTTCATATCAATGTGTGGCTAGATATGCTAGTTCACTATAAACAAAGCTCTGATACCAACCTGTCACACCCCTGAACCAGATGGCGGAAACATCCGAGGGCTGTTGTGACTCAATTGAATACCATCACAGTGAATATACATGAAACATAACATCATTCAT
Source organism: Lactuca serriola (assembly GCF_051521515.1). Classification (NCBI taxonomy): domain Eukaryota; kingdom Viridiplantae; phylum Streptophyta; class Magnoliopsida; order Asterales; family Asteraceae; genus Lactuca; species Lactuca serriola. The sequence continues at coordinate 277,410,679 of NC_136415.1, forward strand.
CACCATGCATTGAAATATTACAACTGGTAGTGTTTACATTTAGTACATTGTTTCAAAACATTACATTCCCCAAAAGTAAATTGTTCGATACTAGTTAAACAAACGACAAGACATCACCGAGTACATTTTTCCTTCGATTTACCTGTTACCTGAGAATACAAGTATTTTGAAAAACGTCAACATAAAAAATGTTGGTGAGTTCATAAGTAATGTTTGAAAGACAGTGTTTGTATTATTTTGAAAAACCACCAGAAAATCCGATATTTTCTGAAAAGATTGTTGCCAGTAAGAAAAAGTGTGAAGATCCGTAAGTATGCTTGTTTATTTCTACAAGTGTGAAAATTGTTTGGATTGGTATGCATCACGTAGGTGTAAGTGTTGAAATCCCTAGGAAAACCCGATGTTTTCCTAATACTTTAAATTACGTGTTTTATATATTGTTATACCATTACGACGTGTGTATTCGATGATTCCAGGTGACATTGGATTAAGTATGGGTGGTGAGTTGTTATAATCACGCATTAATGAAAATGTCTAGCTTATAACTATACAAACGATCCCTTAGGCATCGTCTGTACTACTCACCTGATCCAACCACCCTGACTTCCCATAGCCCCACAACCTCGGAAGAAAAGAGGTGTGAAGCCCCCGTTAATTCCACGAGTCGTTAAAGGCTATCGTGAATGCGAAAGGCCCTCGGCCCGACTCGCATTGGTGAATTCTCGACTTTGCTAGCAATACCAAAGGACCCTTGGGGCCCAACAACACATGAGCTATTGAAAGTCTTTTTACACGGTATTAGGTCGTATAAGACCCAATATCATGTAAGCGCGTTTCCTTCGGGCCTAAAGATCATGTCATTGGGCTAGCTAGGCCCAACAAGCACGATTTGAGACTTTCGGGCCCAAAGATGGTGTATCGACTTCTGGTGAATTCCCACGTGTGTATTGACTTCCCGTAATTTCGGCGTGTGTATTGGAGTATCGTCGTGTTTAGATTTTGATTCGTTATTGATTCGAGACCGAATCAATTCGTTTGGTAACGATTTTGGTGTTGAAGGTGTATTATATTTCGTCGGTAATCGTGGTACTAGTATTTTGTCGTAAAGGATCTACTGTATAAAACCTTAGAAATTTTCTTTTTGAAGCCCTTTTCTTGTATAAATATACACTTTTAACCCTTTATATACAAGAATTTCCATTTTAGTCCCTAAACCATTTTTCTTGACACTTTAGTATCAAAACTTGTTGAAAAGGTATTTTTCAGCCCCAATTAACTTGAAAAACAGTTTTAGTCCCTCAAAATGGAGTTTTTCTCGGTTGAAACCTCTAATTTCGCAATTTTTACAATTTTGACCCAAAATGGAAATTTTTTACATCTTTGGTCCCTTCTAAATTTGAAAAGCATTTTTAACCCTTGAAATGGACTTGGTACACTAGTAGTCCCCTGTTTTACAGAAAAAGTGCAATTTCAGCCCCTCTAATTTGAAAATCTCGCAATTTGGGCTTTATGGGGCCGAAAAGTTCATTTTTGGCCCATTATGTTTAAAAATTCACATTTTAATCCTTTCAAAGGGTAATTTTCCAGGAAATACATTTTTGAAACTGTTTTGACTCATCTCATCCCTCAGAATTTGTATTTTGACATTTTGGGCCCTTTAGTTTTATATTTTTAGCATTTTGAGTCCCAAAAATGGTTTTTAAGCCCAAAGATGTTCATATTAACCAACTTGGTTATTTTTTATAGAAATGATTTGTGTGAAATAATATAATTTATACTTATTTCATACAACTTAATGTAGATCTCGGTTGTAAGGTCTTTTTGACTAGATCCAACACCACAATCACATAAGAACATATATACAAGCATAGAAATCACACAAAGAATACATTTACTCATAGATCTACACATTTGCTTGTATTCCCCCCCCCCCCACAAAACTTATAAAAACCGAAAAATAGGGGGTATGAAGCTCACCTTTGGGTGTGGTTTCGGCCTTTAGAAGAAGTGAGAAGAAGGTTTGGCCTTAGTACCTCTCCTTGGAAGATCTCGAACTTAGAGAGTTTCTAGGAGAGTGATCAAGGTTTTTACATGGATTAGAAGAAGATTTTGATAAAACAAAGTACCAAAATCATAGATCCTAAGTTGATCTTACCTTAGGTGAAGAATTTGTGGAGATATCTCCTTGAAAGCTCCTTAGATCTCGAAATTTTGGAGGAGAAATGAGAGAGTTTCTTGAGAGAAAAAGATGAGTGAAATGTGTGTGTGTGTGTGTGCTTGAAATCGGCCGAGAGCAAGAGAGAGAGAAATAGATAGATCTTGAAGTGTTATGTGCATGGAAATATGAGATAAGATGCATGGAAACCCAATATGTAAAAGTGAGGTGGCCATGAAAGTCAACTCTCCCTTTTTACATGGGCTTGGGCCGAGAATTAGGGAGGGAGAGAAAAGAATTTGGGCCTTGCATGCTTAAGCCTTTTTCATGTTTATGTTAAGTGGTGCTTGGTCCAAATAATCATAAATATGATTATTATGACCTATTAGGGCTACATTAGGTTAAATATGGCCCAAAATGGTTCATATAATTGATTTATTTCATTCTAGGCCCAATATGGCCCAGAATGTTGAAATAAATGGAAGTGGTTCCAATTAGAGCCCATTTATGAGTTCTAAGCCCAAGATGGTCAAATTGGAAGCTTATTGGTCCATTGGGCCCAATAAGGAAGTCCTAGTCCAAAATGGACCTAAAAAAGAACTTCTAGGGTTTCCAATTGCTTGTTGACCATTTGTAATGCTTGTATGGTGTATTTGATTGCAACTTTTGTTGTCATAGAATAAGCATCATTCATGCTCTTATGTTTTTGGATTCATAATTTGACTTAAGTATTGTAGTTACAAGGCACAAAAATTCCTGATTGTGACAGATATGAAGTCACATTACACTGAGTGATTAAAGAGATGTAGATCACTAGTGTAAATAAATGTAAGTTCCGTTTATGCTTTTGTTTCTGTATGGACGATGACATCCCAAACGTTTTAAATGAATATAATTCTTTTCTTCGAAAATGTTTTAATAACGTATTTATTGTGTTTTTCTGGGGACAAATTCCACAACATTTTTATGTAAAGAAGTACTCTGACTTTTACAAAGCATAAACAAAATCGGTCTTTTCTGGTCGTAAAAATGGGGATGTCACAGTATCTACATGAGATGGTTGCACGAGTGCATAGCAAGCAATTTGAAAGGAATGTGCAAACTCATGAGACACAAAAGAATATGAGGCACCAAAATCAAATAAGATGTGAGCAGGTCTAGAGTTGACTAGAAATGTACCGGTCACAACATTCGGATCTTCACGTGCCTCTTCCGTGGAAATTTGAAATGTACGACCTTTAGCTTTTGGCACCTCCTCCTTTTTAGTTAAAGTACTCTTTGGTTGTTGAACGAAAGCTTGAGTCCCCGCCATTTGACTAGTAAGAGTAGGGAAGAAGCGCATCCTGTAGCCAGTAGCACAAAAAGCAAAGCATGTAACATTCTTCATCGGGAAAGCGGGCTTCATGTGGCATATTTCTCCACACCCATAACAAATCAATGATCCTTTTTTCTAATTTGCACTCACCTTGATGATTCTTTCCATAATTTCAACACAATGGAGAATAAAGAGAAAAAGATTGTGACCTACCGTGGCTACGAGAGGTATTGTGAAATTGAAATTGTTTGCTGGGATCTGATTGAATAGATTGAGCTGATGGAATACAGGAAAGAGGAATAGTTCGATCAACACGTGGATGCTTTAGAAGAGAAAGAGTGGCACCACGTATTTTTATGTCATGCTCACGGTTTCAGGCATACTCAACAGCTTTATCAAATGACAGAACATCTCGATTAACAATGAAATCACAGATTTTATATCGTACTCCTTCCATGAATAACTGAATTTTATCGTCTTCAGTTGGAATATACTTTGCAACAAACCGTGATTTTTGATTGAATTGAGTTTCATAATCATTCACAGTCATTCCTCCCTGTTTAATCTCGAGGAATTCTTTCTATAATCTTCTCCTCATATCTAAAGGACAATACTTTCCTTGGAAGCGAGTTTTGAACGTTTCCGAAGATAAATTCTCTTGGTCATCCTTGTTGAGAGCTTTGAATTGTAACATCTGGATTCCCAGGTATATTATTTTATTCATTTATTTTTAGAGTTTGTGGAGGGACTCGGCGATTTGATGCTCAGCTCGCCGAGTAGGGTTGCGAATTCTCATCCGGATTGATGACCGGACTCGGCGAGTTTAAGGGTGGACTCAGCGAGTCCGCGCTGTTTAATGAAACCCTAATTTCTCGGGTTTGAGACCTATTTAAAGGCCCTTAGGGCCGTCATTTGCATCTATCAGTCCCTTGAGAGAAACCCTAGAGCACTTGAGCGTTTTGAGAGAGAGAGAGAGAGAGAGGAGGCCATTGTTGACCTTTGAAGCATTGTTTAGCAAGGAAAAGGAGGTTCTAGCCAAGAGGAAGCAAAGGAGGTGGACATTCTGCAGATTTGGAGATCAGAGCATCACATTTGAGGTAATATTTTGGCTCCCCTTCTGTTGTTATGATAATCATATGGATTTAGGGTTTCTTGGACCCTTCATTGGCTAGATTTGATGTCCAATTCGTCCCTATTTGTGATGAGGCTTTAGATCTGGATCCATAGAGGTCCAGCGAGCTTTACTCATCAAGCTTTATGAAGATCAATGGGGGTTTTTATCATGGGTTATGATAAATGGGGCTAAAACATCATATAGGAGCAAATAGATGTTGTTTGTGCATCAAGATATGGACTTTACGTGATTATCATGCTTGGGAAGGTCGGATCTATGGATTAATGGAATGGATCTGACCTCAGGAGGTCAGTTTGGTTTGTGCATGGGATGGACTCGCCGAGTCAAAGAACAGACTTAACGAGTAGGGTTAGGGTTTCATGTAAATCACTCAGTGAGTTGGCTTGCCGAGTTGGGGGATAACTCAGTGAGTCAGAAGGGGATTAGAGGACTGGAGTTCGAGGCGGTACTCGCCGAGTTGTTCTTGTGACTCGGCGAGTTGAGTCGGGGTGGTCCCGCGATTCATGCCATGTGTGACTCGTCGAGCATAGGTAGGGACTCGACGTACCAAACGGGACAAAGAGTTAGTGGACACGTGTGAACTCGCCGAGTCGCCAGAGCGCACTTGATGAGTTGGGTCAAAGTTTGACCGTTAACTTTCGTTGACTTTTAGGGTTTGGCCAACAATGGGGTCTTTGAGTCAAGAGGGGGGTAAAATAGTCATTTACCCTTCCTAGGGTGCCAATAGAGGGTTGAGTCTAGTCTCGAGAGTTATATTTATGAGAGTATTTACTTTATGTGAATAGGCGGAGGCTAGGCAATATTTCTACCGAGTCAGAGATTTACTGAGACGTCTGAGGTGAGTCTTCTCACTACACTTTACCAAGTGTGGTAACAGAGTTATGTGACAGAGTATTTTAGAGTTATATGCCAGCGTATTTGCATGTTATTTATGTGTTGTGATTTATTGTAATATGTGATATGCATGATTCAGAGTTACAGAGTTAGGACCTTCGGGTCCATAGAGTTAAGGCCAGAGGGCCCACAGAGAGTTGGGGCTGGAGGGCCCCACTGAGACACACTAACCAGAGGGTCGACAGAGTTATAGCCTCGAGTGGCTATTACGTGTTAGAGTGGTATTTTGGGGAACTCACTAAGCATTTATGCTTATAGTGTTATGTGTGATGTGTTTCAGGTACCAGTGATGATCGCGGGAAGGCGCCGACATGATTCGTACACACGCACATTGGAGTTTATATATTTTGATCTTGGGGTTTTGTACTGATACAATGTTTTTATTTATGAATGCAAATGATATTTCATGGTTTTCAAAAGCGAAAAATTGTTCAAATTTTTACGGTGTTACAGAATGTTGCTTCCCATCAAACTAAGGATTCTCCGATGATCATTGCAGAAGCATAGATAGCCTTGTCTTCATTAACCACATGAGAGATATGAAATACTTTTTCTGTGTTCTGGATCCATGTAAGAACAACAATGGGATTAAGAACACCTGAAAACTCCGTAGCACCATTACTCTTGAAAGTTTTGAATGAGAGACATTTCGCCTCCCATTTTGAAGATTCTACAGTGACTTTCTCTTTACTTTTATCACTATCCTTTTTATGTTCTTTAAGAGTCTTCCATATAACACCAGTAAGTCTATCCAAGAGTCGCTCCTCACGAGAGGATACTGGAGTATTTACTTCATCGGGATGAGGATCTCCACCCACATCTGGTGTCTGACTACTCACATGTTCAGCCATTATTCTGAAATTTTGGAGTAATATAGTATTTTAGAATATTAGGGTTTATTATAACCTAATACTTTAACTAAGTCTTTCCGATGGTTTGTATCCGTATTCATACAATGAATCCATTCATATATTGAACATCCAATAGTTTAAGTCTAAATACCAATCCGTTGGATTTAGTTTAATTAAACTACTACTCTAATACCATGATTGAGGAACCCCTACTTCTCTAATACCTTTACAATATTATTACTCCAAACATGCTACATGCATATTCATAATATAATTTACAGAAGTCTAGATAAAAACCAACTATTAAGAATTTTTACAAAGTTTTATGTATTACATAACTCCCTAGGAATTTATACACTAAGTACAAAAGTGATATTATTAACTATTTTATATCTTCTAACAGTACATAAATATATTGGATGCTTATCACCTGCAATAATTAAACACTGAGAGGGATAAGCAGGTGACGCTTAGTGAGTTCAATAACAATTACAATCTAACTTTATGCCATATATATATATATATATATATACATACATACATACATACATACATACATACATACATATATATATATATGTGAAAGAAACAAAGAGGGACAAAGAACAACAAATGTATATGTGTATCAAATGTCAGGCTTTCCAAATCAACCAATAATTTGATCCAAAGATTTACAATCAATGAAACATAACAATTTCAACTTGATGTACATCAACAAAACTTCAACCTAAGTGGTACAGAAAATACAATTTTAAATTATCATTTTGCTAGAATATACATGCTTTTAGCCCTACATAGCCCTATGCCAATACTAGAAGTCATCGAGTCATGCTCTACATGGTCAAAAGCACAAAGCCAATACCAGAAGTAAGCCGAGTCAGGCTCTACATGATCAATGATATAAAACCATAATAAATCAGGAAAGCACATTAAACATATAACACATGACATACAAGTGTCCCTATATTGAACTCACCGTGAAATAACCGAATGATAAAATAATAAGTTGGGAAGCACTTCGTGTCTAAACATGACTTTCTTTGACGAAACCAGGAGTTTTGTTGTAAACCGGGACATGAGCAGGCAAAGTTTCAACTTGGAAAGATTATTTTCTCTGGTCTTCGGTGCGTCAGGACTTGCTTCGGGTGTTGGGGATGCTTCCTAGGCATCAGGGGGTGTTAGGGTAGTTTGAAAGAGAGTAGAAGGTCAAAGATGTGAGAAATTGTAACCTAATTTTGGAGATCTTCACATTGTATTTTTAGTGTCCGAGTGGTGTAGCATTGGTTTGGTTCTCGGGCCTCAGACGTGTCGCACTTGTATGATACGTGTGCATCGATTCTAGTACGTTGGGCATACGTTCGAAGTACGTTGGGCGTATATCTTTACGCTAAGCGTACCACTTGGTACGTTGGGCATTCTTCCAACCTCGAAGTTCTTGCCTAAAACTTTAAAAATTCATATCTTTTGCATACGAGCTCCATTTTGACATTCTTTATATCCACACGTTGGTGAAGTTATACTCTAAAAATTTCTTTTAGACTCCATCATCTACTTTTGAATTTATTTTTAATATTATATTTTTAACAGGCAGGAACAGGAAAAGTCCATTAAAAATTCGTAACTTCTTCATTTGACGTCCGTTTCCATCCGTCTTTTGCCCTTTGAACTATAATCGACAAGTTCTTTGATTCTCATTTAGATTATGTCGGTTGAAAATCAATCGATCTATAATTCGAATTTTGAGTTGTACACTACTATGCCGAATCTTAGAAAAATCATAACTTCCTCATACGAAATCAGATTTGGATGTTATTTTTATTAAAGTTTTCGGTTTAACAAATATTACGACTTTCATTTTGATGACTAAATCTAAAAGTAGTTTATTGTAAACTCACATTTTACGTCATACGGCGTCGTGCCGATTTTGTCGCGAAACTTCAATAGTCATAATTTCTTCGTTATAACTTGGATTTCGATGAGGTTTTCGTCTAAACGTTTTCTAACAATATAATATACAACTTTGAATTTTTAGATATTCGTTTATTTCGAAAATTGACTTTGTGATCGGAGTCTCATAAGACTTTCCATCATTTTCTGAGTGATTCTAAACATAGTTTTACTTCAAATCCCATAAAACTATCTTGTTAGAACTCAACGCTCAAAATAATATATTATATATTAATATTCACTTTTAAGCTATTAAGCTTACAAAACACGATAATTATACATGATCATTAATGTGTATGTTACAAATACCTCATCCTTTTAAGGTTTTCGTCCCCTAAATTATAACGATTTAAATAAATGGGGATATTTCTCTCTTATCTCATTTTTGCTTTCCTATGTATAATTGGGGCCTCGATGGTGTTTCCACTTGACAAGTACCAACTCCACTTCTTTATTACATAAATCAACCGTTCTTTCCTTTACGATCTCTTCAGCCTCTTTTACATATCTTAATTTATTATCCAGTTTCACCTCAGATAACGGGACCGTTTCATCAAATATGCTTAAACATTTACGCAGATAACTCACATTAATAACATCATGAATACCTGCCAAATCTTCCAACAATTCCAAACGGTGTGCTTACTTACCAATTATCTGGATAATTTTGAAAGGTCCAACAAATCTAGGACTCAATTTTCCTATCTTCCCAAATCTCATAATGCCTTTCCATAGGGATACTTCCAGCATTACAAAATCACCCAACTGAATTCTATGAGTTGTCTTCTCTTTTCTGCATAGGACTTCTGTCGATCCTGGGCCGCTTTCATTCTTTCTCGTATAATTGAATCTTTTCAGTGGTGTCTTGAATCATTTCGGGGAGTCCAAGGATTTTATGTCCTACATCACACCAAACATAATGGAGTATGACATTTACGACCATATAATGCTTCATATGGTGGCATTTTGTTTGAAGAGTGGTAATAGTTGTTATATGAAAATTCGACAAGAGGTAAGTACTTGTCCCAGTTACCAACAAATTCCAAGACACATGCACGAAGCATATCTTCCACTATTTGGATTGCTCTTTCCGTCTGACCATCTGTCTGGGGATGATAAGCTATGTTGAGAGCAATCCGAGATCTCGATTCACGTTGCAAACTCGCCCACAAATGAGAAGCGAAGCGAGTATCACAATCGGAAATAATCTTTAGTGGCATGCCATGTCTTGCAACAATTTCATCCAAGTATACTTGTGCGTATTTCTCCATTGGAGCTGTTTCACGCATGGCAAAAAAATGTGCACTCTTAGTCAGTCGGTCGAAAATTACCCAAATGCTATCGTTCTGTCTCGTAGTCTTTGGAAATTTGGTAATAAAATCAATGGACAACTCCTCCCATTTCCACATGGGGACATTAATACTTTCTAGACTCCTGTATGGCTTTTAGTGTTTCACTTTAACTTGTAAGAATACTAAACATTCCTATATGTATCTTCTAATGTCTCTCTTTAATCCAGGCCACCAATAATAAGTTTGTACAACATAGTACATTTTACTTGTACCAGGATGTATTGACAGTTTAGACTTATGGGCTTCATCCAAAATCTTTTGTCTAAATCCACCAATCTCTGGAACCCATAGCTAATTCTTAAATACTTTCAGTCCATGTGGATCATCAAGTAAAATATCAGCATAGTGTATCATCCCTTCGTTCTTCACATTTTTTTTTTTGGCATTAAGGCCTTTGTTTGCCATTTTCTAGTTCATCAAGAATAGTGAATTTTACTGTAGTTTGAGTAGTAACATAACACACACTATTATGCTAAACCTTTCTGCTAAGTGCATCAGCAACTACATTGGCCTTTCCAGGATGATACATGATTTCACAGTCATAGTCTTTGATCAGCTCCATGGCTCGCTGTTATCTCATATTCAAAGTTTGCTGACTGAATATATACTTGAGACTTTTGTGGTCAGTAAACAATTGGCTTTTTGTACCAAAAAGATAATGCCTCCAAAGTTTTAGTGCAAATACTACTGCAACGAGTTCGAGGTCATGGGTGGGATAATCCTTTTCATACTCTTTCAGTTGTCTTGAGGCATAGGCTATTACTCTACCATGCTGCGTCAACACACAACCGAGTCCTAACCTTGAAGCATCGCTATACATGGAAAAATCATTATCACCTTCTGGGAGTGATAAGATCGGAGCATGAGTAAAAATATCTTCTAGAGATGAGAAACATTTTTATTGGGCTTCACCCCATTCAAACTTTACTTCCTTTCGTGTAAGACTTGTGAGAGGTACAACTATACGCGAAAAATCTTTAATGAATCTCCGGTAATATCCCGCAAGACCCAAGAAACTGCGGATTTCAGAAGCATTACGTGGCGCTTCCCAATTTTGAATGGCTTCAATTTTGGTAGGATCTACTGATATACCGTCACCAGATCACATGGCCTAGAAATTGAACTTGATGAAGCCAAAATTCACATTTGGATAATTTAGCATATAGTTTCTCTTTTTGAAGAAATTCTAATATTTCACGAACATGAATGGTATGATCAGCTTCAGACATGGAATATATTAGAATATCATCAATGAATACGATGATAGATTTATCGAGCATTGGGCGTATTCCCGATTCATCATATCCATGAATACAGAAGGATCATTTGTCAAACCGAATGGCATGACAAGGAATTCAAAATACCCATAACGAGTATGGAAAGAAGTCTTCGGTACATCCTGCTCGTGTACTTTCAACTGATGTTAGCCAGACCTCAAATCAATCTTCAAGAAATAGCTAACACCCTGAAGTTGATCAAACAAGTCATCTATGTGAGGTAGTGGATACTTGTTCTTGATAGTTACCTTATTTAGCTCGCGATAATCAATACACATTCGGATCGATCCATCTTTCTTCTTGACAAACAATACTGGAGCACCCCAGGGAGAGGTAATCGGTCGAATAAAGCCTTTGTCAAGTAATTCCTGCAGTCGGATCATCAATTCCTTCATCTCAGCTGGCGCAAGTCGATAAGGATTCTTTGCAATTGGAGCAGCACCAGGTATAAGATCAATTCAGAATTCTACTTGCCTATGTGGAGGTAGTCCAGGCAATTCATTGGGGAAAACATCGGGATATTCATTAACAATGGGAATATCATTTACAGTTTTCTTCCCCTCTTTTGATATATCAACTGTATAGGCCAAATAAGTAGAACACCCATTCGATATAAATTTACGAGCTTTTAGGAAAGAGATTATTTTTAAGATTTTATGTCTTTGTTCAGCGTAGACATAAATAGGATTCTCCCCTTCAATCGGAATGCGTACTATCTTTTCATAGCACAAGAGTTCTGTACGGTTCTTTGACAACCAATCCATGCCGAGAATAATATCAAATTAGGCAAGGAGATAGGAATCAAGTTAGCAAGAAATTATAACCTTCAATTTCTATGACACAATCCATATAGACTTTATCAGAAAGTAATGATATACTTCCGCAGTATCTACATGAAATGGTTGCGCGAGTCCATAACAAGAAATTGAAAGGAATGCGCAAATTTATGAGACACAAAAGAATATGAGGTAACAGAACCAAATAAGATGTGAGCAGGTCTAGAGTTGACTATAAATGTATCGGTCACAACATTCAGATCTTCACGTGCCTCCTCTGCGGTAATTTGGAATGCATGGCCTTTAGCTTTTGGCACCTCCTCTTTTTTAGTTGAAGTACTCTTTTGTTGTTGAACGGAAGCTTGAGTCCCTGCCATTTGACTAGTAAGAGTAAGGCAGAAGCGCTTCCTGTGGCCAGCAACAACACAAGCAAAGCATGTAACATTCATCATCTAGCAAACGGGCTTCATGTGGCCTATTTCTCCACACCCATAACAGATTACTGATCCTTTTTCTAATCTGCATTCGCCTTGATGATTCTTTCTAAAATTTCGACATGATGGCGACTGAAGAGAAAAAGTTTGTGACCTACCACGGCCACGAGAGGTATTATGAGATTGCACTTGTTTTCCAGGATCAGATCGAACAGATTGACCTGATGAAATAGTGGAAATAGGAATAGTTCGATCAACACGTGGATGCTTCGGAATAGATAGAGTGGAACCACGTATTTCTAAGTCATGCTCGTGCTTCCGTGCATACTCAACAGCTTTATCAAATGACATAACATCTCGATTAACCATGAAATCATGGATTTTATACCGAAGTCCTTCCATGAATAACTAAATTTTATCGTCTTCAGTTGGAATATACTTTGCAGCAAACCATGCTTTTTGAGTGAATTGAGTTTCATAATTATTCACAATCATTCCTCCCTGTTTAAGATCGAGGAGTTCTTTCTCTAATCTTCTCCTCATATCTAGAGTATAGTACTTTCCTAGAAAGCGATTTTTGAACATTTCCCAAGATAAATTCTCTTGGTCATACTTGTTGAGAGCTTCGAATGTTGCTTCCCACCAGACTAAGGCTTCTCTAATGAGCATTGCTGAAGGATAGTTAGCCTTGTCTTCATTAACCACATGAGAGATACGAAATACTTTTTATGTGTTCTGGATCCATTTAGGAACAACAATGGGATTAAGATCACACATGAAAACTCTGTAGCACTATTACTCTTGAAAGTTTTGAATGAGGGACTATTTGCTTCCCTTTTTGAAGATTCCTTGGTGACTTTCTCTTTACTTTTATGACTATCCTTTTTATGTTCTTCGAGAGTCTATCATATAACACCAGTAAGTTTATCCAAGAGACGCTTCTCACAAGGGGATACTGGAGTATGTACTTAATCGGGATGAGGATCTCCACCCACATCTGGTGTATGACTACTCACCTGTTCAACCATTATTCTGAAAATTTGGAGTAATATAGTATGTTAGAATATTAGGATTTATTATTACCTAATAATTAAATTAAGTCTTTCCTATGGTTGTATCCATATTCATATAATGAATCCGTTCATATATTAAACTTCCAATAGTTTAAGTCTAAATACCAATCCAAGGGATTTAGCTCACTTAAACTACTGCTCTGATACCATGATTGAGAGAACCCCTACATTTTTAATACCTTTACAATATTATTATTCCAAACATGATACATGCATATTCATAATATAGTTTACAAAAGTATGGATACAAACCAACTATTAAGAATTTTTACAAAGTTTTATGTATTACATAACTTCCCAGGAATTTATACACTAAGTACAAAAGTCATATTATTAACTATTCTACATCTTCTAACAATACATAACTATACTAGATGCTTATGACCTTGTAGCTTACATACTCTGTTTGCCTCAAGAACTTAGCAACGTACACCCAACCTTCCACGTATCAAACCTAAAGAAATGTCTATTTGACGGGACTCTTGTGATTCCACTCGATGAAAACGAGATAAACGAGTATCTTAATTTCGGGGAAGAACCAGTAGAAATGATGGATAGGGAAGTCAAACGAATGAAACAAAGTCACATACCGATAGTGAAGGTTCCCTGGAATGCTAAGCGGGGACCTGAATTCACTTGGGAGCAAGAAGACCAGATGCAACAAAAGTACCCGCATCTTTTTCCTAGTCCATGATCGTACTCTATAGAAAAAATTTCTGGAAGAAATTCCCTCTAACGGGGGGATGATGTGACAACCTGTTATTTCTTTTTAATAAAACTCTAAACTACAAGTAGGGTTATTTAACATATATGCAAGATTATGGAGAAACCATGTTGTAATAGGGTAGTATAAACTTCATACATAACATAGACTTATACTAAAAAAATCAAATGTACACTAGTACAAGCTAAGGGGCTAAACTTAACTTAATTAAAAGTGTAAAAAGGGTGAAATGTTTTTACGGATTTAGAGTTGTCCAAAGCGTACACACATGTTTATGGGGGACACCCAAACCATGAACACCCTTAAGGGTGTAAACCAAATCCTAAAACACCCTTCTAGAAGTATCAAATCTGAAAACCCTTTACACATTGACCAAAAACCATAAATAACCCTTCCTTGGTTGACTTTTGGGGTGAAAAATCAATAAGGAGCCCATTAGGTTTCGAAAACTCAAGTCATGGCCCAATTTCAATCCATAAACCACCCCTATATATAAGTGTTTGGCGAAAACACTTTCATATGTCACAATTTCAATATGTGAACTACCCCAAAACTCTCTCAATCTTCAACCTTGAATTGTTCCTTTTTCTCTCAATAATCAAGTGTTTATGCCCTTATTCCTTTAAAACTTTCCATCAAGAACATTCAAAGTCATCTTCAAATCTTTAAGTGGCCTTCAAATCTTCATAAGTATTCAAGATCCAACAGTAAACTCCATTGCCTTCAACCGTAAACCCTTATTTCATCCGAAAACTCCATTTCCACCATTCCAACATTTCCAATAAATTTCCAATTTAATTGTAAGTCTCCTTATATAATTAAATTATTATTTAACCCTATTATTTAAGTTAATATATTATTTATTTAAATGTGACGTCGAATATAATTATTTTAAGGCAATGTTATTAGCGCGTACGCTTACCTGGGGGATCATCTCTACGACTCGCTAATTCCGACAAACACATATTCAAGTTGAGTTCATACCCCTGCGTTTTCAATATTTGTCTATGTTTTTAGGGGGAATACAAGTACAACACAATTAAATTTGTGTAAACATTTCAACGATTTCAAACGATTTCTAAAAAATTCAAACTGTTACAAACAATTTTGAACGAACATATAAACTATAATAGGTATAGTTTATGGAACATTAACTACATATTTACAAAATGCAGAGATATAGAACAAACAAACAAATAAACTATAGTCGGTGTAGTTTATGGAGCATAAGTATTATCATACCAATTGTAGGTTTTATTGCAGTAATGAACATATAAACTCTACTAGGTATAGTTTATGGAACATTCAAACAAATATTCATTCAAAAGGATTTTTAGATATTCCACACTTAACCGTCGATATAGCTTTGTGAGGTAACGTCTTCAAGTACTTATTTAAGTGCCAACAAAAGTCCTGACCTTAATAACCAGAGTCTCCTGGAGGGAAAGCGTGAGTTTGTGTATAGATCTATATGACACTGACAACCCTGCACCTTAACTGTTAGCTACAGTTAGGCCGGCAGGACTGGGGTGACATGCATCATGATCGATTTTCGACGCCTGAAGAACATCGAGTTAGGACATTCATCATATTATGCATGGTTATGAGAACTCATAATTTGGTATCGAATAACACGATTAGTGTATGAATAAGTAAACCACTTCACATAGTTTTATTTAAATAATAAGACTATAGAACATTATTTTACAAGTATCACTGCTGAATCCAGGTGGTTTTAAACATAAGCACGAATATAGAAGACTATTCCAACATAGAGAAAACATACATTCATAGTTTTATGTGATATAAAACTACCTTTTTACAAAATACGATAACATTCACATGTTTTGAGCATAATAGATTACAACAAAAAATATAGGAATTTCTGGGAAAACATACTTACACTTACAAAGAACAAATTGAAAGTTTTCAATTACAAATATAAATACACTTTTCAAGGAACAAATTGATAGTTTTCAATTACAAACACGCTTATGAACTCACCAACTTAAATGTTGACACACTTTTAAAATCACTTGTAATCTCAAGGAACCGATAAGACACGTACACCCACAAGATTTTGAGAAGACAGAGCTTTTAGAGTTGCGTCTTTTATACATTTTGAATATACATTTTGGTTTCATACAAACAATGTATTGAACAAATGTAAAAACTCTACCTTATCAATGTAATGGTTATGTTTGCTTTGATTCCTATTATACAACTGTTGTGATACTGTACATGACATCCTCCGCCCCCAAACGTTTTTGTCGTCCGATTTGGGGTTGTGACACTCCTAAAGATGATCTTCAACAACATTCGATACCTTGAATTACCTCCATTCGGTGACCTCGACTCATCTTTTTCTGCCGGCGACCTTGGGTTAACCTCACCTCCTAAAGATTGCGACAAAAGCTCAAGTTTACAAGCCCTAGGTCTAATTAAGTTATGTTTTGTATTACAAGCCCTACTCTATCACGCTCTCAATACTCCTCAACATCACCATTTTAACTCATTCTCAGTCTGATCCACAACTGCCAAATCTATCTGCCCTATCTACACTCTCAAAAGTTCGAAAAGCGAGGTCTTACGACTCACCTCATTTCAAATTTCTACAATAGAATACCTCCAATAAAATATCTCCTTCAATGCATATGGATTCGCTTCAAATTCCTCACTCCTTGATGCAGATAATCTCCCCCATTCTATAAGTATATTTCAACCAAAATCTTTCAAAGTATTATAAGTAATTCCGTAACCTTATTTTGATCTTATTTACGCTACATTTTGTTTCTAAAACAAGGGCTTGATGCTGTGTGAGTCAATGTATGTTCTTTCAACTAAAGTTTTCCCCATTCGCATAATGATCTATTCACTGGAATTTACCTTTTTGCACTTAGTTAAGTTTGATTCCTTTTGGGGAAATTTAAATAGATGAGCCCTTCAGTGGTTTCTTTTTAGGGTTTTACTGTGTGTAAAGTGTATCGTTTGGCCCGATGAACACTTTTGTCTCCTGTAATGATTTGTTTTATCATTTATGTTCTTGCAGCTTGGATCACTATCACACCCCCAAACCAAATTAGCGGAAACATTCAGTGGCGTAGCACGTCATGTATAGTATCATAACAATGCATAATAGTAAACAAGCAACAACATCATCTATTGCATTAATAATATAATTTCATACAAGTGTGTTCTGTGAAAAGATAGTAATAAGACACCAAAAAGTTAAAATAAAAAATAAAGACGAGTCTGGAAGTGCTCCGTCTTCTTAAAACCTGTCATCGGTACCTGTCTACGGGTGACCTAAGAATACAAGCTATTTTGAAAGAGAGGATCAACATTTAAGCTGGTGAGTTAAGTATTTTAGTGATAATTGTTTGTAAATGTTTGATGTAAAGTCTATGTAAATGTTTTGATGTAAAAGTTGGTGAAAATGTTTGTATGCGTTCGAAATCTCCTAGAAAATCCTATATTTTCTACTAATATGGAAAACGGTCTTCTACCAAGACCTAACTTTTGTATGTTTGTTTCTCTTAAAATGATGTAATGTAGTCTTTTACCAAGACTCGTTTGTTTTGTATGTTTTTACTTGAAATAGTATGTAATGTGTGTTTTCCCAATATTTAAGACTATCTTTTCTATAAAGTAGTTTCATTACCTTTTATTGTGAGAATATCACAATATAAATGAAATGAGAAAATGAAAGTGTACAGTAATGTTGTAAAAATTACCTACTGAAACACTAATTACCTTAAAACCAGTTTGTTAATTAAGGTTTGGATGTGATGTGGTTATAACCATGCTAAATCGATAAGTAGATAAACACGATGACCCTCTAGTGCCGAAAGTAAATGTGACATTTGTCACCCCTGACCTTTCGGCATACTGTAGCGAATAGTCAGGATGCGGGCTTGTCAGTCCCATATAGATCTATACACACAATGTCCACTCTCCCTCCAGGAGACTCTGGTTACAAAACGTGACACAACAAACTTGTAGTTGTGCCATGAAGTAGACTCACATTTTTGTTATCTTGTTCTTGAAAAGTATGAATGTTCCTTTCTTTACTTGTTATTTTTTGTTTGAACTGACTCGTGTAAGAACTAACTCATGTATGATCTGAATTTTGTAAGTACTGATTTATGTAAGTTTCAATGTTCTAGAAATAGTAAGTAGTAATTCTCTAAGCTATACCTACTATAGTTTACTAGTGATTTCTGTAGTTTGAATGAATGATCATGAATGTATACCCTTTCTACCCAAAGGAATCGAACTGATTGGTAGTACTTTTATATCTACATACATATACATAATATATAGCTAAGATTTAAATGAATTTCGGACAGACAACCGATACTCTAGGTCCACATCCAAACAAAGAAAAGAAAGTAAAGCGAGTTGTTAGTCCTAAGCCCTTTAAACTTTATTTATATAACTATATCCACATAGACTTGCTCTTGATAATATTTATAAGTTTAGAAAACGATTTTTGTGAAATATGAAAATAGTATAACATTTGGAAAGTATTAATGACTTGGTAATTGATTTGAAGCAGTTTGTTTGATAATACATTTGGAATATAAGAAATTCTTTACTTTGTAGTTATAACTCACTTGTGATTGATTATATAACTAACATGTTTTCTACTTGTATTCCCCCCCCCCCCCCATAAGGGGTATGAACTTACCTGTAGTAAGTGATTTGGATGAAAGACTTATATAGAATGCTCAGTGTGCCAAGTGATATCTCGAGCACAAACAAAGCCTATTAAGCATATAATAACACATATATGTATATAATTAGTGTATGTAACACCTAATAATGTAATGGAACAACCTCAGGGACTAGGAAACACTTGTCATGAAGTGTTACAATCACATATGACTATATAAAGGTAGTTTATGGCCACTCCTTAGGAGTTTACGACCATAGGGTGGGTTTACGGCCAAAAGTACTTGAGTTTAAGGGGTGTTTACGACCATAACTAGCATCTATTAACGGTTCAAGGTCCTATGCTTGGTCTTAAGGAGTGTTCATGGCCAGAACATGCCCAAAACAAGGGTTTACAGCCATAACAAAGAGTTTCCGGCCATAAACTCTTGGAATTATGTGCTTAGATGATGTTTAGAGGTCTTGAATCAAGTGCTTCTTATGTGTAACTAGATGATAGAGGAAAACTCACACTTTGGATGGCTTTATGGAGTTTACGCCCACCAAGAATAAGGAGATGTTCTTGGTGTTCTTGAAGATCTAACTCAAAAAGAGATGATTCAATGGATGAAACCATAGAGTTTCACTAGATCAAGAAGGCTATTATGAAAGAAATGGAAGAATCACTTACATTTTCGAAGATCAATATGAATATCCTTATGATACTTGAGAGAGAATGGGTTTTTCTTGACTTGGAAATGTGAATAATGAAGAAAAGTGAAGGAACATGAGACTTATGGGCATGAGTTTATGACCACCTTGAGTTTACGGCCGTAAACTCATGTGTTGTGGCCGTAAACTCCTCATGATGGAGTTTATGGCTTGTTTGATGGATTTGAACCTCAGCAGATACTTCCTAACACTCATTCCTTGGATGTACTAGGCTTAGAACACTCAAATAGACCCTAAACAGTGCAAGAAGATAGCAGAAACAAGCCTGACTTTTGATTGAATTGGATGGCTTTTCAAGATAGAAATTTTGGGTTGTCACATTATCCCCCAGTTAGAGAGAATTTCGTCCTGAATTAGAGTTTAAGAAATAATATATGACTACGGGGAAAGATGAGGACATTTCAGATTCATTTGATCCTCCTGCTCCGAAGTGAATTTAGCTCCTCGCTTGGCATTCCAGTGAACCTTTGCTATCGGGATACGACTTTGCTTCGTTTGTTTGACCCTACTGGGATGATAAACTCCCCCGGGTCGAATGCGTGTTGAATGTTTTTGTAGCCTGCATCAGTACCATACAGGTAGTGTCTTCAGATCTTCAGAGAAATTACTACTACTCTTAACCCAAGATCAGGTGCGATGTAGTTGACTTCGTGTGTCTTAAGTTGGTGCGAGGCATAGGCAATGACCTTTCCATTTTGCATAAGAGCCCAACCAAGCCCTTGGTTGGATGCATCGCAATACACGACGAAATCTTCTATCCCTTCTGGGAGGGATATTATCGATGTGGTGTACGAGACTTGTTCAGCTCTTTGTAGTCGATGCACATACGAAACGATCCGTCTTTCTCCTTCATGCATAAGACGGGTGCTCCCCATGGTAAGAAGCTTGGTCTAATGAATCCCTCTTTCAGAAGTTCATTAATATGACTAGAAAGTTCCTGCATCTCTGCTGGAGCTAGAAGGTAATTTGGAAATTCGACTTGACGTCGCGGTGGTGATCCTGATCGTTCTTTTTGGTAAGAGGTAGAGAAAGTTGTGTGCTTCTGAAATGTTATTTGGTGCACTTTGCTTCAGGTCTGAAATCTATTGGTTAGGTTAGAAAGGCTTGGTACCTCTCGTATGGGTACTTCTGAAGTTGTGAGGTGAGAGGTGATATAAGGGTCTTGCATTTATGGATCAGACATGTTTCAGATGATGGTTGGTTAAGGGAAGAGTTCCTTTTTCTAGCACCTAAATTTTTGCATGGTGAGGACTAAGCCAAACCATGGCGGACGAAGATGTCGACACTTTTTGATGAATTAGATGTCGTGATGATCTAGAAGAAAGAATGACTACTAGGACGAATAATAAATCTTGGTATTTTTACCACGAATATTTTGACCCGACTTAGACGAGTACTAACTATACGAGGGTTTTGAATAATTTGAAATAGCGAACTTTCATGATATGACCCCTACTTGGTCTATCTAAAACCGTTTGGTGTATACAAGTCATGTATAATTAAGATTGGAAAGACGGTTGACTGAGTGGTTCTGCCCTAACCCACATCCAGACAAGGAAAAGAAAATGAGGCGGAATCACTCATTCTAAGTCTATAAATCTTAAGTATAAATGGTCCTAACGTATACACTAAACCATTATAACTTACCTGATAGAGTTCCTAGTTTTATACAAGTTTTGAGATTTAATCCGAACAAGAGGGTAATTATAATTAGTTACTGGTGTTTGGAAGCGTACCAAAATTATTGCAGGATCCTTTGATGTCCTTTGATATGCTAGGGTCAAACTCCTCCTGTTCCCCCGTTATTCTCCTCGGTTGGATAGTCCCTTTTTAAATGTCCAATTTCACCACAAAGGTGACATAATAGACTTGTTCCAACGTTTGTGGTTGAAGTGATGAGCTGGATCCGGGTTCTGCAGAAACAGATAGTTAGCCCGGTCTTGTTACAGTCCTTGCAATGCAACTTTCGGCAATCACCCAAGTGATGGAAACTACACTTTGTGCATTCGGGTAGACTTCCAACATACTTCTTTGTTGGGATTTGGGTCACCGGGATATTAGTAGGAACGGTAGTAGGAGCAACAGATGTCGTGGCCTCAAAAGCTGCCACAGGTTGCCGTATCTTGGCCGTTCTTTGGGATGATTTGCACTTCTTGTTATCCCAGAATATTTGCTTCTTACTCTTTGGTTTCTGGGTTAGGGTTCCCTTGTGAGTTAGCGCTCTTTGGTTTCCTTGGTAGTTACTTCGTTCTGAAGGATTGATGTTGTTTCTACGTTTGTTTGGGTTGTTAGAATGGAATTGCGCCATGACAGCGGTCACAGCAGCTTGGAATGTAGCAGAGTCTATATGAAGGATCAGGGTTTCGTCGGTTGGCTGACTATTTCTGGGTGATGACATGATTCTGCCACAAAATGCGAAATGAATTTGTTAATAACTCTGATCGTTACAAGCCGTATTTAACATATATATGCAAATTGTTATCGTTGATCCATGGCCCTCGATGTTCCGACCTACATCCTTATGATGCAGTCCTGGTAAAGAGTAGAATTAAGTTTATAAAATGATCTCAAGACGATTTTCATCTGAACTAAGCTATCTTTGGTTGGTGGATAACATGTTCCAACTTTCAAAAGGGATTGAAAGTAATCCATGAGCTAAATTACCATAGTTCACGATTTGATGATGGGAGGATGAAAGTAATCCATGAGCTAAATTACCATAGTAATCCATGAACTAAGCTATCTTAGATAGAGTTCTATCGATGGGAGGATGAAAGTATTTGGACAAAGATTTCTACAGGGATTAGCTAACCGTCAATATCATTGATATTAAAGATGTAATAAGTTCGGGAAAAATTGACCTTGGAGTAGGTCTTACATCAAATCAAAAGTGGGAGAATGATGATTGACAAAACAAGGACATAATGAAACAGTACTTACAGTACAGGAGTAGTTACATGAAAAAGTGATACTTAGAGCACAAATAATAAGGCTATTCCTTAAACCAAAAGAAAGAAGGTAAGCCATCTACTACTGGTGGCGGGCATCCCTCTGATGAACCCTCAATTCAGCCAGCTGCCGCTCCATATCAAGTAGTTGTCTTTCATACACCCTCTGGCGTACGCGAAGCTCTATGACTTCGGCTCGAGTTTCAACTAGTGTTTGAAGAAGGGCCTCATTGTCTCTCGTATCTCTCTCGCGAGCATCTTCAAGACGACAGGTGAGGACGGTATGAATTCTCGCATCGGCAACCATTTCCATGATTTGGTTGATGGTTGTCCTACCCTGTATTTCATTTCGAGCAACCATGCAGAACAAAAATGGCAGGACTCTGTTTGCTGAGCCTCCTTCGCTCAGGTCGTAGAAGCTTCTGTCTCCATTCTATGGCATGGGTTGATCCTGCTCTTGACTCCATGTTTCCAAGCTTTCCACCCATGGAGGCATCAGGCCTTGAAAAGCCAGATGAGGGTTGGGATTTGAGCTTCCAGGGGTAGATTCTCAACTTCTGGCTCCGAGTTATGATCCTCTGGGAGATTTTCTGTGAAGTCATCATCCAAGTGGATTGCAGGCTCTTCTTCTGGTTCGGCGTCGAGCCAATCAACATTTCCTTGATTTGGGAAGTACGGACCTCTAGGGAGATGGAATCCAGCCATTTATCTAGACGAGAAAAAGGGTAAGGAATTTATTTATTAATTTTAGAATAAAGTAATGAGTATTTAAAACTCTTTGATTGATTAGATCTTTATAACAGGCAAATCAATAAAGTAAAAACAGTGAGATAAAGACAAAAGTATGGATCTGAAAGAGTCGAATGATTCGATTAACTCAATCCTCAGCAGAGCTCGATGAAGAACTTCCGCTGTAGAGGATTCTAGGGTTACAAAAGATAAGAACATGTACGCTATAAAATCTCTATCAAAATCATTACGTTCAAGAATGCATGCAAGCATCTATATATAATAAACCCTACAACGTACTCACAGATGGACAAGCCCATACCGGAGACAAAACTGGACTAGCTAACGAGCCCAAAGACGCAACACTAAACTGGACCTAACAATCTCCCCCTTTGTGTCAATTTGGAGCAAGACTATCACTTCTTCTTGCTGGGTCCAGCTGCCGGAACCTTCTTGGTGGTATCAAACAGACGAGGGATATTGGCGAGGATTGTCTGTCTGAAGCGGATATACCACTGGATCATATCATCAAAGTATTTCTTGTCATCAGCTGAGTTTTTCTTGCAACAATGAATAATCCCTAAGACATGTTCCAGGTATCCAGTGGTATAGAGATGTTTGTCTGCCAAAGCGAATAGGCATTTTGGCCTTCGTTTCTGGTAAACATAACTGAATTTCTCTTCGAGTCAATCTTCCCCATCTGCATCATGTTGAGATCACTTGCTGAGCCAACAGGAGAAATGGTAGGCTTTTTCTTGAAGATACTTGCTATCTCCTGATCCATCTTGGCGACTTCCATGATGTATCAAACAAACATCCTTTTGAAGTGGTCAACGATCGGACCATATTCTGCTTCATTTGTAAGAAGGATGTTGTGCAAAATTATCCATCGTGTGGATTCAAGTTGGGAAGATCAGCAAGCGAAAGGGCATGTTCGGTCTTGGCAGATCCTCTCAGCACCTTAAACCGAACGTTGGTGAAGTTTCCTTCCAGAAACGGCTTGAGGACCCGAACATTGACTATCTTCTGAGCGCTCCATGTTTAATACTGTGGTTGAGCGGCCCTCAGATAGAATTCGACCAAATCCCGATCAACCTTTGGATGAGGATGAGGGAACTCGACAATGTTGTCAAAGGCATGGAAGACGAACGCCTTTCGGGTCAGTGGCATGTCGAACTGAGAATCGACAGAATTAACGCGATCTAGAGAGATCACAGGTTCTAGCCACAAGATGCTTGGTGGTTCGATGGCTTCTTTCAGCAACTTCTCAAGAGTCCAAGGAGGAAAAAGAGTTTTCCTACTCTCGAGAAGGTCGTGAGCTTCTTTCTATTTTCGTTCAGCTTCTTCATCCTCTCTAGCAACCCGAGCGCTGTTGTCAGCGTCCTTGTCTCGGCCTTGCTTTTTCAAAAGATCAGCAATGGTATCTTTATCTTCATCGTCACTATCTTCAGCAACTTGTTTCCCTTTATCTTTTACACCCGAACCTGAGGCTTGGCTTGTTGGAGGAGGTTCGGTTGTTTTGGTTGCTGTAGAAGTAAGAGGCGGTTGAGACACATTCTCTCCCCCTTGTTTCGGAATGGACACGAAGTCAAGGAGCCCTTAAATCTTTCTCAGGAGAGAAAGGGCAGGAGCAAGCTTTTCCGCGAGAGTACGCCTCATAGAGTAGTTTAGTATCGGGTCATGTGCTTCCAGGATGTTGGAAATGGCTGCATGGACATCTGAAACACATGATGACACAATCTCTCGTTCAGAGCGAAGAGAGTTAATCTCCTTTTGAGAATTGGAGAGTTGAATACTCTTGACCTTAAGAGCAGTGGTCTTTCTAGCAAGAGCGTCCATGAGAGAGTTTTAGGTAGCGAGATCTTCTTGAAGCTTGGTAAGACGCTCCTCAATGGTCGCCTTAAAAGTGGAGTTGTCGTTAGAGAGAGCTTGACGAAGAGCGGCAAATGACTTCAGTTCAGAGGCAACTGAGGTAGCCAGCGAGTTGACGATGGGGTCAAGCGTCGTTTTGGTGGCTTCAGCAGTTCCTGTAAAGACTTCAACAGAGAGGAAGCATCAGTAAATAGTTTTTCGACTTTTTCGGTCGCAACAGCACAGGCTTTGGTGGATGCATCAATTGCGGCAGTAGCTAAGCTCAGAGAAACTTCATGAGCCTTGGAAAAAGCATCAACAATCTTCTGAATAGCAGCTTTAGAAATGGTAGACTGTGATGAAGAAGAGGAGGCGATGAGCAAATCTATCTTTTCGTGAAGCTCCTTTAGATGCTTCTTGGTGACCGGAGCATCATCATCGTCATCACTCTGCACCTGATACGGACTGTAATAGACCGAATCAAATATCATATCCTCCCCACCGAGGAATGGTTCTTTGTCCTCTGCTGCCTGAGGTGAGGGTGGAGGTGAAGGTGGAGGCTCGGTAGTGGAAGTATGTCACACCCCCGAACCAGACGGCGGAAACGTCCGGGGGCTGTCGTGACTCAATTGAATACCATGACATTGAATATATATGAAACATAACAACATTCGTCACCATTCATCAACATAGTACAACCAGTAGTGTTTACATATCATACATTGTTTAAACATTACATTTCCCAAAAATTAATTTGTTTAATTCATACAAAAATAAACTGCAACCGTCACTGAATATGATTTCCCTTGATTCACTGGTTCCCTGAGAATACAAGTATTTTGAAAAACGTCAACATATGAAATGTTGGTGAGTTCATAAGTAGTGTTTGAAATCGAATGTTTGTATTGTTTGAAGAACCACCAGAAAATCCGATATTTTCTGAAAAGATAAGCTTTTGAAAACATTTGTGAAGATCCATAGGTATGCTTGTTTGTTTCTATACTTGAAAAAAAAATGTTCATTGAAAATGTATGCATTTCAAATTTGTAAGTATTGAAAACCCTAGGAAAACCCGATGTTCTCCTAGTTCCTTGAATTACGTGATGTTACATTGAAACCATTGCATAGCGTATAGTGTCAGTCCCAGGCGACGTTGGAAGGTTCTCGAGCAGGATTATTTACTACAAACCCGCGTTACACAAACGCCCAGTTTATAGTTATACTAACGACTCCGAAGGCGTCGTCAGTACTAATCGCGTTATCCAATCGCCCTGACTAGGTGTAGTCCCACATCCGAAGAGAAAGAGGTCACGAAGACCCCGGTAACTCCATTAGCCGGTTGGGGATAAAATGTACGAGGGGTCCCCGACCCGCCTCGCATGAAATGTAGACTTTACTAGCAATACCAAAGGACCCTTGGGGACCGGTGGTATACAAGCCATTGAAAGTCCATTTACGTTGTGTCGGATCGGTAAAACCCAACACTCCGTAAAAAAAAATGTCTTCGGGCCTTAAGATCAGGTCATTGGGCTAGCTAGGCTCAACGAACAAGATTTTACACTTGTGGGGCCCAAAGATGGTGCGTAGACGTCTGTGCACACTCGCATGTATATGTATTACCAAACGTTACTTGTATGAATCGTAGTGTCGTAGTGTTAGTAGTTGTAGATTTCTATTGGCTCGAGACCGAGCCAATTCGTTTAACAACGACTTTTGGGTATTGTAATGTATTGTATTTCGTCGATAGTCGCGGTGCCATTATTTAATCAAATTGTGTA
The DNA here is from genome assembly GCF_051521515.1 of Lactuca serriola. NCBI lineage: Eukaryota > Viridiplantae > Streptophyta > Magnoliopsida > Asterales > Asteraceae > Lactuca > Lactuca serriola. The sequence continues at coordinate 277,437,303 of NC_136415.1, forward strand.
TATTGAACTAGCCTTGAAATATTCCTGTTTTCAGCCCCTCATTATTTGTAAAATTTACATTTTCAACCCTTTTTATTAAATACTTCCCGGTTTGGTCCTTAAACTATTTTTCTTGACATTTTAACACCAAAAATTATTGAAATTAATATTTTTCAGCATATTTTTCATAGAAAACAGTTTAAGTCCCTGAAAATGCAATTATCTCGGTTTTAGCCCCTTCTTTTCGCAACTTTGACAATTTTGGCCCAAATTGTGAAACTTTTGCAACTTTGGTCCTTTTTAAATTTGGAAAGCATTTTAAACCTTTGAAAAGGATTTGGAACACTTATAGTCCACTGTTTTACAGAAAGTTACAGTTTTGGCCCTCCAAAACAGAAAAATTCGCATAATGGGCCTTATTGGGCCGAAATTTTCATTTTTAGCCCATTACGCTTGGAATTTATGTTTTTAATCCCCTAAATGAGTATATTTCCAGAAATTTATTTATGGAAACTGTTTTGGCACACTTCATCCATCAGAATCTGTGAAATGTCAATTTGGGCCCTTATTTTTGCATTTTTCACATTTTAGGCCCAAAATTTGTGTTTTTAACCCAAAGAAAATTATTACTAAACCACTTAGCCATTTTTCTTGAAACACTTTGTGTTTAGAAATATATTTGAAGCTAAAATCATTTAATACAAGATATATCTCGGTTTTGATGGGTTTTAAGGCTAGATCCAACATAAAAACACATAAAAGCATACATATAAGCATGGAAATCATACAAGGCATACAAAACACATATAGATCTACACTTTCACTTGTATTCCCCCCCCCCCCCACAAAACTCATAAAAACAGAAAATAGGGGGTATGAAGCTCACCTTAGGGGGTAGTTTCGGTTCTTGAAGAAAGATGGAAGAAATGAAGTGATTTTTGGCCTTTGCACTCCTTGATGAACTTTTCGAGATTATGGGGTTTCTAGAGTGCAAGATCATGATTTTTGCATGGATTAGGAAGAGATTTTTGATAAATAAGGAATACAAGTCATAGATCCAAACAAAACCTTACCTTAGATGATGATTTTTGTGGAAGAACTTCCTTGAATGCTTCTTAATTTTCGAGATTTTGGATGGAGAAGAGGAAGAAGTCTTGAGTGAATTTTAGAGAGAGTTTGTGAGTGTTTTGTGTGTGTGTGGTGTTGCTCTCGGCCAAACAAGAAAGAAGAGGGAGGGAGAGAAGAAAAGACCTTGAGGTGATGTTTGCATGGAAGAATGAGAATGCATGGATGTCCTATGGGTAAAGATGAGGTGTCACTTGAAAGTCAACTCTTTCTTGTGTTTGGGCCTTGGGCCGAGATTTTAGAGAGGGAAAAGAAAATTTTGGGCTTTTTCCCTTAAGCCCAAAATTAGAGTTAGTTTTGGGTGCTTATTAGCCTTATAAAATAAAATTGTGATTTTTTTATGCTTTAATAAGCTAGGTTAGGTTAAATTATGGATCAAAGCTTGTGATTTATTTCATTCTAGGCCCAATATGACCCAAGATATTGAAATAAATAAGTGTGGGTCCAATTAGAGCCCAATTAGGGTTCTAAGCCCATGATAGTCCAATTGGAAGCTTATTGGTCCATTAGGATCCAATAAGGAAGTTCTAGTCTAAAATAGACTTAACAAGAACTTCTAGGGTCTTCAATTGTTTGATGACTATTTGTGGTACTTGCATGATGTATTTGATTGAAGTTTTTGATTCACATTAACTTGAATATATAGATTACATGGCTCAAAATTTACAATTGTGACATCATCCCCCCGTTAGAGGGAATTTCGTCCCGAAATTCTGTTTGAAAGCTAGATTTGAGAATGCTAGAATAGGTGAGGGTACTTTTGCTTCATTTGATCTTCGCGTTCCCACGTGAATTCTGGCCCACGCTTTGCGTTCCACCGTACCTTCACGATCGGGATGCGACTCTGCTTAGTACGCTTCACCTCCCTGTCCATGATTTCGATTGGTTCTTCGACGAACAGGAGATTCTCATTAATTTCGATTTCGTCAAGAGGAATGACAAGGGTTTCATCTGATAGGCACTTTTTCAGATTAGAAACATGAAACACGGGGTGTACACCGTTTAGCTCTGCGGGTAGTTGTAGTCTGTATGCTACTGGACCTATTCGGGCGACGATTTCGAAAGGTCCAATGTATCGCGGGTTCAGCTTTCCCCGTTTTCCGAAACGTATAACCCCTTTCCAGGGTGAGACCTTTAACAATACTCGATCACCGACTTGGAATTCTAAGGGCTTTCGCCGTTTATCAGCATAGCTCTTTTGCCGGTCACGCGATGCCTGTAATCGAGCTTTGATCTGGACAATCTTTTCTGTGGTCTCGCGAATGATTTCCGGTCCCGTTAATGCCCTGTTTGACGTATGTGTTCTTGCTAGCTGGGTGTCACCTACTTCAGCCCAACATAACGGTGATCTACATTTACGCCCGTACAGTGCTTCGAAAGGGGCCACCTTAATGCTCGAATGATAACTATTGTTATATGAAAACTCGATCAACGGTAGGTGGGTATCCCAAGACTTTCCGAAGTCTATCACACATGCACGAAGCATGTCTTCAAGCGTCTGAATGGTTCGTTCGCCTTGACCGTCCGTTTGTGGGTGATACGCGGTGCTCATATCAAGATGAGTTCCCATGGCCTTGTGGAGCGACTGCCAAAAGCGTGACGTGAACCTACTGTCCCTATCCGAGATGATAGATTTTGGCACTCCATGAAGTCTTACAATCTCTCGTAGGTACAAACGCGTCAGCCTCTCCATCTTGTAGGACTCTTTGATCGGCAGGAAATGGGCAGATTTCGTCAGTCGGTCGATTATTACCCATATGGTGTCCAATCCGTCCGACGTCTTGGGCAGCTTGGTCACGAAGTCCATAGAAATCCCCTCCCATTTCCACTCAGGGATTGCCGGCTGCTGTAACAATCCGGAAGGTTTCTGGTATTCCACTTTTACTTTGGCACACGTAAGGCACTTACTAACATAAGTTGTGATTTCCGCCTTCATGTTAGGCCACCAATAGTGCTGCTTAATGTCCAAATACATCTTGTCCGAACCAGGGTGAATGGAGTATCGTGTCTTGTGGGCTTCCTTCATAACGATCTCCCTGAATCCTCCGATTTTTGGAACCCAAATACGGTTCATGAAGTAGTATACCCCATTCTCTTTGACTTCCAGGTTCTTCTCCATTCCGCGTAATGCCTCGCTAGTTCTATTTTCCGCTTTCATAGCCTCTGCCTGGACTGATGCAATTTGAGCGGTCAGATGAGACTGAATGGTTATCGAGTGCGTTTTCGTACAGCGGTTTGTGTACTCCTTCCGACTTAATGCGTCAGCTACCACGTTGGCCTTGCCTGGATGGTACTTGATCTCGCATTCATAGTCGTTTAACAACTCCACCCATCTTCGTTGTCTCATGTTCAGCTCCTTCTGATTCAAGATGTGCTGGAGGCTTTTGTGGTCTGTGAAGATGGTGCACTTTGTACCGTACAGGTAGTGCCTCCAAATTTTTAGGGCGAAGACCACAGCTCCCAGTTCTAGGTCATGGGTTGTGTAATTTACTTCGTGCGTCTTTAGTTGACGGGACGCATATGCTATCACTCTTCCACGTTGCATGAGAACGCAACCTAAGCCTTGATTTGACGCGTCACAGTAAACTACAAAATCTTCCGTTCCTTCGGGTAGAGATAGTACAGGAGCGCTACAAAGAGCTTGCTTCAAGGCTCGAAACGCAAACTCTTGTCGGTCTGTCCACTTGAATGGCACACTCTTTTGCGTAATCAAGGTAAGTGGCTTGGCGATTTTAGAGAAGTTTTGGATGAATCTCCTATAGTAGCCTGCTAGGCCTAAGAACTGACGAATTTCTGTGGGCGTAGTCGGAGTTGCCCATCCTTCCACAGCTTTGACCTTAGAGGGATCTACATGAATTCCATCTTGGCTAACTACGTGACCTAGAAAATTCACGCTCCGTAGCCAAAACTCACACTTAGAGAGTTTGGCGTAAAGCCTTTCCGATCGCAGCGTTTCTAGGACTTGTCGGAGATGTTGGCCATGCTCCTCTTTGCTTCGAGAATAGACGAGGATGTCATCGATAAACACAATGACGAAGTTGTCCAAGAACGGTCGACAGATTCGGTTCATTAGGTCCATAAATGTGGCGGGTGCATTTGTTAGACCGAAGGGCATTACGACGAATTCATAATGTCCATAGCGGGTTCGGAAAGCGGTTTTAGGAATATCTTCTTCTCGGACCTTGAGTTGATGGTATCCGGACCGTAGATCTATTTTAGAAAAATAGCTAGCTCCTTGGAGCTGGTCGAATAGATCATCGATTCGTGGGAGTGGGTAGCGGTTTTTAACAGTGAGTTTATTCAACTCTCTTTAATCGATGCACATTCTGAAAGATCCGTCCTTCTTTTTGACAAAGAGCACCGGAGCTCCCCATGGCGAGTAGCTAGGTCGGATAAATCCCTTGTCCAGAAGTTCACTAAGTTGGCTGGACAATTCCTGCATTTCAGCAGGTGCCAATCTATATGGTGATTTAGCGAGAGGAGTTGCTCCTGGAACGAGGTCGATTCAGAACTCAACCTGTCTCTCTGGGGGTACTCCCGGAAGATCTTCAGGAAACACGTCCGGGAATTCACACGCTACCGGAATGTCTTGGATGTTAATTTCTTCTTTGGCCTTGTCCACTATGTGGGCCAAGAACGCTAAGTTGTTCTTTCGCAGATGTTTTTGTGCTTTGATGCACGAGATAAGACGAAGATTCGTGCTAGGTTTGTCTCCGTAAATTACTAGGGTTTCGTGATTCGGGAGACGAAGGCGAACGGCCTTCTCGTGGCACAAAATCTCAGCATGGTGGGGGCTTAACCAATCCATGCCGATAATCACATCGAAACTCCTAATCGACACTGGCATCAGATCTATTCGTAAGACGTGTTGGTTAAGGGTTAGGGTACATCCGATGTAGATCTCCCTAGTGGATTCGGTTTTCCCATTGGCCATTTCCACCGTATAGGTTTCATTTAGCTTTTGGGGTTGTTGTTTTAATAAATGTTTAAACTTCTTGCTTACGAAACTTCGCTCCGCTCCGGTATCAAATAAGATGCATGCATAAGTGTGGTTTAGGAGGAACGTACCGGTCACAACTGCGGGGTCCTGAACTGCATCACTCTGACCCATAGTCAGCATTCTTCCTGCTCCTCTGTTTCCTGAGTTGTTGTTGTTGTTAGGGCAGTCTCGACGGAAATGTCCCGTCCTTCCACACCCGAAACAGGTGTGGCTAGGCCCTGCGTTGTTGCCGCCGGCATTGGTGTTGTTGGTATTGCGGTGGTTGTTGTTGTTGTTCTGGTTGTTTCCCTGACTCTGGTTCTGAGAAGGATAAGTCCTGCAGAACCTTGCAGTGTGTCCCCTTCGGTTGCAACTGGTGCAATGGAACTCCCTACATTCTCCTTGGTGATGGAAACCGCACTTGTTGCATTTGGGATGATTACCGGAATAGGGTCTTGAAGTATTTGAAGCAGCTGAGGCTGGAGCATGTGATGTGACTGGTACCGGCGCAGTGACAGCGTGAACTGCCACCGTTTGCTGCTTTTTAGAGGTCTCGGGACCCTGGCGCCCCTTCCTCTTGTTGTTCCATCCTTTCTTACCATCACTCTCCTTCTTCTTCTCAGTCTCTACCGGTTTCTCGCCCTTTTTGTGGTTATGATCATACAGCCTCTTTGCCAATCTCTTCGCACTGTCAAAAGTTTCAGGGTTCGCAGCTATCACATTCCCTTGAATGGGGGATGTTAGTCCCCAAATGAATCGTTCAATCTTCTTTCCCTCTGATGTGATCATACCCGGGCACAACAGAGATAGTTCGCTGAATCTCGATATGTAAGCATCGATGTTCCCATTCTGCACCGTGAGATTCCATAGTTCCTGCTCCATCTTTTGTATTTCGCCTCGGGGGCAGTACTCAGCCGTCAACATCTCTTTCATCTCTGCCCAGGGAATAGAGTTGGCGACAGGGAGTGTCATAGCTTCCACATGACCATTCCACCAAGTGAGTGCTTGGTCCACAAAAGTGCAGGCCGCGAACTTCACTTTCATCTGCTCGGGGCACTCGCATATCTCGAATACCGACTCTACCTTCTCGATCCATCGCTTTAGGGCGATCACTCCTCCGGTACCGTTGAAAGTTCGGGGTTTAGCGTTCGCAAAATCCTTGTAGGTGCACGTTTTAGTGAGTCCTTGGTTCGTCCCGTTGTTCGAACTTCCGGATCCTTGCCCGTTACCTCCTCCGTTGTTCCCTCGGTGAAGTTGTGCCATAGCCGCTGTGACTGCAGCAGACACGGCTGCCTGGAAAGCAGTGGAGTCAACTTCCGGCGGGGTTGGTTCGGGATTTCCGCGAGTAGTTGGGCGAGGCATCTTTCTGTCACGAAACGGAAAGATGTTGAGTGTACGTGGTTTCCGTGAGGTGGCGACTCTACTAACTAGGTGTATGGTGCGAACCTAAACATTACTATCATCAAGCATGCAATCATAATGTCTCAACACATAGCAACTGAGAATAATTTAGCAAAACACGCAAAAGTTTATTAATATTATCCGCATTTAGTACAAGAAAATTTGCTCGTAGGAGCATACATAAATAACACTATTCCGACAGCATGACGGCTCCATGAGTAGTGTAGTCACTTAAACATAGAGCCGGAGTACATAACATAGTTCCTAATAACCTACTATGATAAGTCTATTCCTAGCCGCGATGATCTGCGTCAGGAGGTGGTGCCGAAGTCATATGCCGAAATGTTGTACCAGTAGCTGCGCCATCTCTGCCATGTCTCCTATAACCTCATCCCTCTCATGCTCTGCTTGCACTGCCCGAGCCTCCATAGCATACAGCTGTTGTCGCAGTGCGGCGATCTCAGCTTCGAGGGAACGGTTCTCTCTTGGGGGGTTCGCTGGTGGAGCAGGGTGATCTGGTTGTGCCTCGTCCTCGCATGGCGGGATGGGGTCCTGGTCCCCGACCCGGCCGTCTTCGTCGTCATCGTCGAGCTCTCCAAATTCGTAGTCAGTGTCTACATATTCGTCGGGTCCGACATCGTGTGCTTCGCCTGGATTCCCTCCTGGCTCATCCACAAGCATCCCGTGAGCTACTAAGGCCTGATGAAACTGGATACCCTGCTGCGCCTCCTCGGGCTCCTCCTCCTCCTCTAGCCACCCGTTGTTTCCCTGATTAGGGAAGTAGGGGTCTCCCGGGTGATGAAAGCCAGCCATGTTGTCTGCGCGAGTACGTAAATATGCTACATTATCCTAGGATGCTATATCTATCTTACATACTAAGCAACATTCTCTTTTTGGGTGATAAAAGGTATAGTGTTAGGTTCCCTGGCTATCCCGATCTCATCAAGACGTGTGTTAATTTTACCTTGGAGAGAATGTAGTTGATCAGGCTACATTCACTCCTTGGTATCACTAAGAACAGTCCCGAATTAACCGAGATACCAGTGTTATTGTGTTTGATTCAGCGTTGGATCTTTATTCCTAATGCAAGCAAGTGTGTTTTATTTACTTGTTCTGTTCAGAGTTATGTTAGTCCCTCTTTTTGGTTTATAGTTGCATATCAATGTATGGCTCGACATGCTAGTTCACTATAAACAAAGCTCTGATACCAACCTGTCACACCCCCGAACCAGACGGCGGAAACGTCCGGGGGCTGTCGTGACTCAATTGAATACCATGACATTGAATATATATGAAACATAACAACATTCGTCACCATTCATCAACATAGTACAACCAGTAGTGTTTACATATCATACATTGTTTAAACATTACATTTCCCAAAAATTAATTTGTTCAATTCATACAAAAATAAACTGCAACCGTCACTGAATATGATTTCCCTTGATTCACTGGTTCCCTGAGAATACAAGTATTTTGAAAAACGTCAACATATGAAATGTTGGTGAGTTCATAAGTAGTGTTTGAAATCGAATGTTTGTATTGTTTGAAGAACCACCAGAAAATCCGATATTTTCTGAAAAGATAAGCTTTTGAAAACATTTGTGAAGATCCATAGGTATGCTTGTTTGTTTCTATACTTGAAAAAAAAATGTTCATTGAAAATGTATGCATTTCAAATTTGTAAGTATTGAAAACCCTAGGAAAACCCGATGTTCTCCTAGTTCCTTGAATTACGTGATGTTACATTGAAACCATTGCATAGCGTATAGTGTCAGTCCCAGGCGACGTTGGAAGGTTCTCGAGCAGGATTATTTACTACAAACCCGCGTTACACAAACGCCCAGTTTATAGTTATACTAACGACTCCGAAGGCGTCGTCAGTACTAATCGCGTTATCCAATCGCCCTGACTAGGTGTAGTCCCACATCCGAAGAGAAAGAGGTCACGAAGACCCCGGTAACTCCATTAGCCGGTTGGGGATAAAATGTACGAGGGGTCCCCGACCCGCCTCGCATGAAATGTAGACTTTACTAGCAATACCAAAGGACCCTTGGGGACCGGTGGTATACAAGCCATTGAAAGTCCATTTACGTTGTGTCGGATCGGTAAAACCCAACACTCCGTAAAAAAAAATGTCTTCGGGCCTTAAGATCAGGTCATTGGGCTAGCTAGGCTCAACGAACAAGATTTTACACTTGTGGGGCCCAAAGATGGTGCGTAGACGTCTGTGCACACTCGCATGTATATGTATTACCAAACGTTACTTGTATGAATCGTAGTGTCGTAGTGTTAGTAGTTGTAGATTTCTATTGGCTCGAGACCGAGCCAATTCGTTTAACAACGACTTTTGGGTATTGTAATGTATTGTATTTCGTCGATAGTCGCGGTGCCATTATTTAATCAAATTGTGTATATTGAACTAGCCTTGAAATATTCCTGTTTTCAGCCCCTCATTATTTGTAAAATTTACATTTTCAACCCTTTTTATTAAATACTTCCCGGTTTGGTCCTTAAACTATTTTTCTTGACATTTTAACACCAAAAATTATTGAAATTAATATTTTTCAGCATATTTTTCATAGAAAACAGTTTAAGTCCCTGAAAATGCAATTATCTCGGTTTTAGCCCCTTCTTTTCGCAACTTTGACAATTTTGGCCCAAATTGTGAAACTTTTGCAACTTTGGTCCTTTTTAAATTTGGAAAGCATTTTAAACCTTTGAAAAGGATTTGGAACACTTATAGTCCACTGTTTTACAGAAAGTTACAGTTTTGGCCCTCCAAAACAGAAAAATTCGCATAATGGGCCTTATTGGGCCGAAATTTTCATTTTTAGCCCATTACGCTTGGAATTTATGTTTTTAATCCCCTAAATGAGTATATTTCCAGAAATTTATTTATGGAAACTGTTTTGGCACACTTCATCCATCAGAATCTGTGAAATGTCAATTTGGGCCCTTATTTTTGCATTTTTCACATTTTAGGCCCAAAATTTGTGTTTTTAACCCAAATAAAATTATTACTAAACCACTTAGCCATTTTTCTTGAAACACTTTGTGTTTAGAAATATATTTGAAGCTAAAATCATTTAATACAAGATATATCTCGGTTTTGATGGGTTTTAAGGCTAGATCCAACATAAAAACACATAAAAGCATACATATAAGCATGGAAATCATACAAGGCATACAAAACACATATAGATCTACACTTTCACTTGTATTCCCCCCCCCCCACAAAACTCATAAAAACAGAAAATAGGGGGTATGAAGCTCACCTTAGGGGGTAGTTTCGGTTCTTGAAGAAAGATGGAAGAAATGAAGTGATTTTTGGCCTTTGCACTCCTTGATGAACTTTTCGAGATTATGGGGTTTCTAGAGTGCAAGATCATGATTTTTGCATGGATTAGGAAGAGATTTTTGATAAATAAGGAATACAAGTCATAGATCCAAACAAAACCTTACCTTAGATGATGATTTTTGTGGAAGAACTTCCTTGAATGCTTCTTAATTTTCGAGATTTTGGATGGAGAAGAGGAAGAAGTCTTGAGTGAATTTTAGAGAGAGTTTGTGAGTGTTTTGTGTGTGTGTGGTGTTGCTCTCGGCCAAACAAGAAAGAAGAGGGAGGGAGAGAAGAAAAGACCTTGAGGTGATGTTTGCATGGAAGAATGAGAATGCATGGATGTCCTATGGGTAAAGATGAGGTGTCACTTGAAAGTCAACTCTTTCTTGTGTTTGGGCCTTGGGCCGAGATTTTAGAGAGGGAAAAGAAAATTTTGGGCTTTTTCCCTTAAGCCCAAAATTAGAGTTAGTTTTGGGTGCTTATTAGCCTTATAAAATAAAATTGTGATTTTTTTATGCTTTAATAAGCTAGGTTAGGTTAAATTATGGATCAAAGCTTGTGATTTATTTCATTCTAGGCCCAATATGACCCAAGATATTGAAATAAATAAGTGTGGGTCCAATTAGAGCCCAATTAGGGTTCTAAGCCCATGATAGTCCAATTGGAAGCTTATTGGTCCATTGGGATCCAATAAGGAAGTTCTAGTCTAAAATAGACTTAACAAGAACTTCTAGGGTCTTCAATTGTTTGATGACTATTTGTGGTACTTGCATGATGTATTTGATTGAAGTTTTTGATTCACATTAACTTGAATATATAGATTACATGGCTCAAAATTTACAGTTGTGACAAAGTAGGTTCGGGTTGTGAAGTCGGTTTGGTAATGGGAGTGGGTTCGGGTGCTTTAGTAGGAGCCCCCGTATCAGATACGTTGGTTCTTACTTCAGCAGTGGTTGTGGTAGCTTCTGTAAAAATGGGAGGGGGTACTGGGATGGAAGTTGGTGGTATTTGAGTGGTGGAGGTTATGGGGGGAATGGAAATAGGAATGGTAACTGGTGGAGAAGAGATAGGTGGAGTGGAAACATGAACTTCTGGGGTAGGTGATCGTGGAGGAGTGTTACCACGAGGAGACTCATCAGAGTCTGAATGTTCTTCCTCAGATTCGCTTGAGGAGGAAGCGAGTATCAGCTTTCGCCTCATTTGGGTTTTTCTCTTCTTCAAAGGAGGGGATTGAGCAGCCTTGGTGGTTTTACGTTTCTTGGGAGAAGGGCCTTTCGCTCCCTTGCCAACCTGCTTATCTTTGCCTTTTTCATTCTTCTTTCCCCTTGGGGCAGGCTTGTCAGCTTCATGAATGGATTTGATCATCTCAGGAGTTAGCTCTCTAGGACCAGAGCGACGAAACTCCTTGTAGGTTCTAATGATACGGCTATCGGCAGGAATGTCTCCATACATCGACTCGGGGATGGAGCCAATGAACTGAAACTTGGATGCGTCAGAGACAATTATCTTCGTGGTATGAAAAGTACCAATCAAAGACATTGGAGAACCAGCAACAATGGGGACATGATACTTGTCCATCACCCATTTTGTAATGAGAGTCCAAAAACGAGCATAGGAAATCTCGGAATGCCGAGATGTAGAAGCCAGACTCTGAATAAGCTGCTGCCATAGGACCGACCCATAGTCCAGGTTGATACCGTTGTAAACCCCATACAGAATAGTGATGAACAGACGACTCGCTCCGTCTGATCCAGCACTGCGTTCAGATAAACCCTTGAACAACACTATAAACAACCCGTTCCACTGAGGAGGCAGGCACGATTTCTTGAACTTCGTGACTGTTGTCAGCACCTCAGTATACCCCATATTGTAGAACATAGTGAACATGTGACGCACCGGAATGGATTCAGGGTTAACCCAAGATGAATCAGGTTCAAACCTTAAAAGTGAGCAAAATCGGTGCTTGGAGATTGACGCCTTCTGATCAAGCACATCGAAGAAGATCCTGTCGACTGACTTGTCGTAATGAGCAGTGGCGAAAATTTGGGATAAGAACTCCATAGGAACAGCTTCAGCTTTGGTGAGTGCAGGAGCAAGCGGCGAGTATTTGAGACACTCGATGATCGGGAACATGAAGGCGTCGTAAACCTGAGGAGTAAGATCGATGATCAAACTCTGTTGGGGACGAATCGGCAGGATGTGAGAAGTGGCATGAACTGATGATGAATCCGCCATTGTTGTGAAGAAGTTGGGAGAGATGATGAACAGTAGAATACGTGAAGAATTTCTTGCTCTTTGAAATTTGGGTGCAGTAAAGAGGTAAAGAATGGTGAAGATTACCTTTTATACTGTGGCTAAAGGAGAGAGAAGAATCTGTCCCAAATCTTCGAAGGAAATACGAAGGGTTTTTCGGAAGTGATTGATGCGTGACAGTTGTTAGCACTGATGATTACGCATGTGAGAGAATATCTGTCCCGATTCACATGCCTTCCCATCAGGCGCCGTTTGTAAACGAAACGGTTCCACTTCGCACGCCTGGCCTTCAAGCGCTGTTTGAAAATCAAATCGATTGGACTCCCGCCTGAGTCAGCATCTTATCCTTTTACATTAAACGTCATCTTAAAGCAAAATTGACCACGTGGATCAATGTGAGCCATAACTCTTTTATGACTTCAAATCCCATTTAAAAAATATGCCTTGTAACTAATGAAACTAGAATTTTGGAAAATCAAAAAGATTTTCGTGCTTAGTGTGTAAAAGAAAAGGAAATAAAGCAACACATATAAGGGAATTTGTGATGTCAATAAAGACACGAAACAATGGATCCCAGGCACGAATCTCTTCCTTTAAAGTCAAGAGAGACTTTAAAGTGTTTGTGTGGTTTCCCGTTGAATAACGATCAGACACTTATTGAGAAGTGTTGAAAGGCTTCTTTTAATCAGGCTAATTTGGGTGGCTTTTGCTTCAGTTCAGAATTCCTGATATTGATATAAGACAGTAATCGAACGAAGTACTTGTGAGACCAATGTAGTCTGTTGAACAAGTAGGTTTGAAATAATTTAAGTGGTAATGTAAAATAGTTTATGTAAAATCTCAAAAAAAAAAATTAAATTCGATTCCAAGGGAAGAAATGTTATGGGATTTAACAATTTCATAAGAATCACACAAAAGAAAATTAGAGATTTTACTGTCCATCCTCATTGATAAGTCCGCCAATTCGTTAGTGAAAGCTAGAGCAAAATTGATTGTTCACCGTCAATGCATAGTAGGTATTGAATTGTGGGTTTCACTTAGTACGTAGTGACACGAAGCTAAGATCATAAACACATAAATTGTGTAAGCATAAACCTCAGTGGTAATTTCTGAGAGTCTCAAGGGTTACGTTTATGAAGCGAATTAGATGGAGAAAAGTAGTGTAGATGGTGTAAAGAAAAACCAAAGTACCACTGTTGTGAAAATAAGGACCAAACAGAAAACTCTTATCTCATGTGAGAAGAGAGTTAGGTAGCTCATGATTAGAATAAATATGAAAGCCTAATTGGGAAGACAAGGTTTGTATGTACCAAGTCAGTAACGCTATTATTCAGAATCAGGTGAGGCTTTGGACACATACAGCAGCATGCTTCTAGGGACACTTAACTTAATGAAAGAATTTCCCCACAAATATCAACACAAAAATATAAGACACAAAACAAAAAAAAAACAAAAAAATTATCGAACTAATAAAAAAAATGTTTTTGGAGTTTTTGATTTAAAAGAATAATAAAAAATGAGACACACAAAAAAAAAATTTGGAACCGAACCTGAGCATTCGGTTTATTTCAGAAAAAAAAAAATTGGAACCGAACCCGAGCGTTCGGTCTATTTCGGTTGCAAAGAAAATAAGTTGGAAAAAGAAAAGAACTTTGAAAATAAGAGAGAAGAATTTGAGAAAATGATACAAAAGGTTTACAACCAAAGAAACTACCTTTGAGTGATAAGCGTAGATCAGATGATAGGACCGAACCCGAGCGTTCGGTTCATTTCGTCATACCAGAAAAGGACCGAACCCGAGCGTTCGGTTCATTTCGGCACACATGTGACCCGAACCCGAACGTTCGGTACATTTCGCTTCCGACTTTTAATTTTGAGAAGTAGTCTTTGGTACTGACTCTGATTCCATCATTTCTAGCCCTTGTAGAATTTTATTGAAAGATGCTTCAGGAAGAGCTTTGATGAAGATGTCAGCCAGTTGATCAGTGGTTCGAACAAAGTGAATTTCGACGTTCCCATCTTCCAAATGATCCTTAATAAAGTGATACCTCAGTGCTATATGCTTTGTCTTGGAATGTTGCACTGGGTTATGACAGATCGTAATTGCACTTTCTGAATCGCAATATAGTGGGATCTTTTTCATATTGAGTCCATAGTCCCGGAGCTGGCTTTGGATCCAAATCACTTGAGATGTATAGGAGGCTGCTGCGATGTACTCTGCTTCGGCTGTAGACAAAGAAACACATGTCTGTTTCTTTGATTGCCAGCTAACCAACTTCCCGTCTAGGAATTGGCAGCCTCCAGTGGTGCTTTTCCTGTCTAAACCACATCCTCCAAGGTCAGCATCTGAGTAGGCTTGAACGAAGAAACCTGAGTTTGATGGATACCATAGACCGAGGGAGGTGGTTCGTTTCAGTTACCAGAGTATGTTTTTCACTGCAAGCATATGTGGTTCACGAGGATTCGCCTGAAACCTAGCACAGTAACACACATAAAACATTATATCAGGCCTGCTAGCAGTGAGGTGCATTAAAGACCCAATCATCTGGCGGTATAGCGTAATATCGACTGTAGGTTTTCCAAGGATGGTGTGAGCTTGGTGCCGAATGCCATTGGAACTTTAACCTTTGAGTCTCCCATCATGCCAAATTTAGCGAGGAGAGTCTTGGTGTATGCTTCCTGGTTGATAAAGATGCCTTCGGGTCCCTGTCTAATATTTAAACCAAGGAAAAAGTTAATCGGACCCATTGAGCTCATTTCAAATTTAGTCTCCATCAGCTTTCTGAATTCAGCTGTTAAGCTAGAATTCGTTGAGCCAAAGATGATATCATCGACATAGATTTGAACAATCATAAGGTGGTTACCTTCCTTCTTACGAAAGAAAGTTGGGTCAACCGAACCTTGTTTGAATTTTGACATCTTTAAGAACTTGGTTAGCGTTTCATACCATGCCCTATGTGCTTGTTTCAGACCGTAAACTGCCTTGTCCAGAATATAACAGTGATTTGGGTACTTTTCATTGACAAAACCAGGAGGTTGCTCCACGTAAACCGTTTCTTCAAGTTCTCCATTCAGAAAGGCGCATTTCACGTCCATTTGGTAGACCTCGAAGTTCTTGTGTGCAGCATAGGCCAGAAATATTCGAACAGATTCCATCCTTGCTACCGGAGCAAAAGTTTCTTCGTAATCAATTCCTTCTTCCTGGCAGTATCCTTTCACCGCGAGACGAACTTTGTTTCGAATCACATTGCCTTCCTTGTCCATTTTATTTCTGAATACCCATTTGAGACCAACAACTGAGGCATCTTTAGGAGTTAGAATGAGGTGCCATACCTTGTTTCTTTCGAACTCGTTGAGTTCATCTTGCATAGCTTGAACCCAGTCGGAATGATCAAGAGCAGTATTTACTGTCTTCGGTTCAACTTTTGATACGAAAGAATTCTACATGCAGAACTCTACTTTGGAGAATAGAGATGTTTGCTTTGCCTTCAGTTGAGATCGGGTGAGGACCTTTTCAGAGACATCACCCATTATCTGAGATACAGGATGATCTCTGGTCCATTTAACAAGAGGAGGGTAATTTGGATCATAGGATGGATCCAATTCAGCGTTTACCATTTCTTCCAATTTAGATTGGCTATCGTCATCGAAAAACATGTCGGAGTTCTCCCCCTCGACTAATGAGCATTCAGGTGTAGCTGGACTTTCTGGTGCTACAGGACTCTCGGGTGCAGTTGAGCTTTCGGGTGCTGTTCAGCTTTCGGGTGGAACTGGAATAGAATTCTCCCCCTCAAGTTGTTAGCTCGGTTGCTTTGAAGAAATAGGATTCTCCCCCTCAACTGAAGCGCCTTGCTGAGGAGGTTCGTTTGGAACTTGTTCTCCGTCACCCATTCGTTTGGCGGCATCTTCGACAATTTGCTTTAGATGGTCGACTTTGTTGTCTGCTACCTTCGCTTCCGAGAGAGTAGCTTTCTCAGGTCCATCGAATAATTCCACAAACCGATCGAACAGATTAGCAATCGAGGCCGTGACTTGACCTGTTTGAGTGAATATCTCTCCAATTGCTTCTTCAGAAGCCTTTAGCTTTTTGACGTAGTTATCATCGAAAGTCACATAATATGTTTCTTCGATCTTCCTTGAATGCTTGTTTAAGACCCGGTAAGCTTTTGAAGTAAGAGAATATCCCAGAAAGATTCCTTCATCAGCTTTAACGTCAAACTTGTTACGATGTTCTTTGGAGTTGAAGATGAAGCATCGTGAGCCGAATACATGGAAGAATTTTACGTTTGGCTTCCTATTATTGATGATCTCATAAGGAGTAAGAGAGAAGCGCTTGTTGAGATAAGACCTGTTTTGCGTAAAACAAGCCGCAGCAATAGCATTAGCCCCGAAATATAAAGGAAGAGAAGCGAAACTTAGCATTGTTCGGGCCGCCTCACAAAAGGATCAGTTTCGTCTTTTGACAATTCCGTTCTGTTGAGGCGTGTAGGGGGCTGAGAAGTTGTGACTGGTTCCTTTTTCCGCCAAAAAGTCTTCAAATTCTTTGTTCTTGAACTCCAGTCCATTGTCGCTCCTGATGTTGCGAACGACTTTTCTCAGTTGCACTTCAACCTGCTTGATGAACATCTTTAGCTTAGGAGTAGCCTTAGATTTGGGCTTCAGAAAGAACACCCATGTAAAACGAGAGAAATCATCAACAATAACAAGAATATACTTCTACCGCCAATGCTTTCGATTGATGATGGACCACACAAGTCAATGTGAAGCAACTCAAGTGGTTCAACAACTTTTGTGTTTATAATGGATGGGTGATTTGATGACTTTGTTTCCCCATTTCACATGCAGCGCACAAATGTTCTCGATCAAACTTGAGCAATGGGAGACCCCTAACATGACCTCCTGTGACAAGCTTGTTGATGTCTTTGAAGTTGAGATGAGAGAGCCTTCGGTGCCACAGCCAGCTTTCGTCAGAATGAGCTTTGGATAAAAGACATATAGCTGGATTTCCTTTGATTGGTTTTAGATTGAGAGGAAACATGTCGCCTTTGCGTTCTGATTTGAGAATCACCCTTTTTGATTTCTTCTCTATGATTTCTGAACCTTCATCGTCAAATGAAACTTTCAGACCGGTACCTCATACCAGTTGAGATAAACTGATGAGATTATGCTGTAGCCCTTTAACGTACGCCACCTTTCTAATTGTGAAGTCTCCATTAGTTATCATCCCATAACCCTTTATCGTTCCATAAGAGTTGTTGCCGAACTTGACATTCCCACCATTCTGAAGAGATCGAAACTCCCTTAGCTCTTCCTTCCTTTCTGTCATGTGACGTGAGCAGCCACTGTCAATGTACCATTCTTCGTCGAACTGCTCGTCACTTATAACCTGCAAAAATTAAGCAGATTTAGGAACCCAAAGTTTCTTGGGTCCACGTGAGCCTTTCACAAGAACAAGAATAGTAAGAGAAACATCAACAAGATATGTTCTTTTTATTAATGTTGTTTCATCTTTTCTTTTAATGGTAAACACTTTGATTTTGTTGGGGTTAGCAACAGTTGGTTTGGTTTCAGGTTTTGGTGTTTGGGCTTTAGACTGCTTTCGGTTTTCCTGGACTGAGGAAATCTTCGATTTTTCTTTCAAGTTCATTGATGATTTTGAATTCTGTGCAGGAACGGAATTGGGTTTAGAAGAGAATTGAGAATGAGAAGAATTAGAATGGGAATTTCTTCTGACTTGTGGTTCGAAATGACCCTTTTGTTTATGGTCATTGGAGAGACCGAACTTGGACGTTCGGTAGCTGTTGCTCTCGGGACCGAACCTGTCCTTTCGGTTGTTGTTGTTCTCTGAACCGAACCTGTCCTTTTGGTTCTGTTCCTCATGCGGCATGAAGGTCTTTTTCTCTGGTTTTGAATTTTTATCATGATAGGAGAAATGGGCGTTTTGAGATTGCCAAAACTGCTTTCGCTCTGAGAGATTCTTTTTGTATCTCAGATTTCTTTGCTGCTTTTGATTTTTCACTTGTTTCGGCTGTCTGTGGATGTTAGCCTTTTGTTTCAGCTTCTTGTCAGCCAGTTCACTTTTCACAGAAGATGTTTCGCTTGTGGAAGTGACTTCTTCTACAGGTATTTCTTTTGTGCCACTAGTGCTTGGCACGTCAAAGTTGTCAGGCTTGTTCAGCGGCTCTGGTACATATCTTCCTTTTGTTTTCCAAGACGTTTGTCTGACAAACCAACTATTTCGTCGGCATTATCTATAGGAGCTGACCAGAAGAACTCATCACAACCATCTGCGTTATCTTTGTTCACTATGGAAGTGAGTTCGGCTGTTTGATGTTCGGTTACTCCTGTGAATTTATACATCTGATTTGGAGTAGTTCTCACCTTTTGGTATACTACAACCTTTTCTTCAAGAATCGGGGACTTATTTTGGGACAAACGAGCGAACTCCACAGAATTTTCAGAAATAAGATTTTTGTGGTTTTCGGGTTCGCTCTTGACAAACTCAGAACAGTCGAGTACATCCTCTACAGAAATTTCACTCATATCATCATCCTCATTAAGTTCAGATGCGTTTTCAACATCAATTTTATTTTTTGAACTTAAATTAGCACTCAATGAGTCGAATTTTTGTATGGTTTCGGTCCGTAGTTTCAGCTTATCGTTTTCATCCAAAAGATTTTTCAGCATATCCTTATGGTCTTTGGACTTTATAAAAGATTCTATTTTGTCCAGACCGTACATATAAGTGGGATTCACATCATCAGACGATACAACACTTTCACAGTTGTATGCTTTAGCATCGATTTCATCCTCCTTAAACTCAAGGAAGGGTAAAATCATGCGATGTATTTTCTGCCCTATTTCACAATTCAGATGCAGTTGAGTAATGTTAGCATAAAGTCTTTTAGCAATCAAACAAAACATATTTCTTTGTTTTAAAAGTTTTAAATTGTCTCTTTGTAAATAAATGTTTTCATCCTTAGACTTAATCAGCTCTGACTCCTTCTTCTCAATCCATATCCTTCGCTCCTCACTCTTGGATGACACCCTGCTTATTTGGTCAGTTAGGTTAGAATTGGTGACCCGTGTTTGAGTTAAACAACTATCCAGATTTGAGATTGTTGAATTTAAGTTATTTAATTCCTTTTCATATGATTTATGTGGAACTTTGAACGAGATAAAAAGAGATTGTACCTTCTTGATCAATTCATCAAGTTCATTGATCTGCACACTGAGAGGTTTTGCTGTGAAGCATAAGTCCTCTCGCTCCTTGGTGTCCTCATTTCCACCATCTGTATTGTATCCCCTCATGTGAGATATGTCAGTCACCATCAAACACTTTCCGCTGCTTTCAGCACCTCTTGCCACATACGCCTTTCCATGTGAAGGCTTTCTCACCTCATCATCTTCTGAGTCGGTCGACCACACCTGTACGCCACCGAACTCGTCATCCTTTGCCGAACCCTGTACAATAAGAGCATTCATAGAAGGATTAGTAGCAGCTTTCTTCCTCTTGATCTCTTCCATCTTTTTCATCAAGACAACCTCTTCATCTTTCTCCTCATCTTTCTCTACCATTTTCTTCAGAACACAATCTTTGGCATAATGATTTTTCCTCCACAGTAGTAGCAGCTAACACCAGAATCTCCTTCAACCTTCGCCTCTTTCTTTGGTTCCTCAGTCTTCGGCTCCTCCCTTACCTTTTCTGAACTGTAGCTTCCCTGCCAATTTTGGTTCTTATTGGTAGGAAACCTCTTCTTGATGAACCTTTTTGGATTGGACACCATCATAGCATAATCTTCTGAAGTAAGATCGTAGTCCTCTAGGTTCAGATCTTTATCTTCTACTACATTCTTGCTTTTGGACAGGAGGGCCAAGGACCCCAAGTTTGAGACCACATTCTTCTCTTGCATCACAATCTTTTCTTGGGATTTCAGAATTCCCACCAATTTCACCAGTGAATACGAGTTGAACTACTCGTGAGCTTTAACTGTAGACACAACAGCTCTCCATTCGGATCTTAAGCCATTCAAAAAGGTGACCTTCTGTTCAATCAGCTTCCTTTCGATATCATGTTTGATCATCTTGCTAAGAAGATGATTGAAGCAATCAAACGTCTGAGTGACGGTCTCATCAGAATTTTGCTTAAATTCTCCAAACTCAGACAAAAGCAAAGTTTAAATAGAGTGCTCTAAATCTTCATCTGTGGAATACAGCTCTCGCAGCCTATCCCAGATTTCTTTAGCGGTACTGCAGGAACTCACCAACCTAAACGTGTCAGATTGAAGAGCGAATCGGATCAGTCTTAATGCTTTGCTGTTGCACTGAAACTTCTCATTTTCGTCTTGAGCAACGTCTTTTACATCTTTTAACAGATCATTATACTCTTTCTGAGTTTTAATGATTCTGGATGTTCCTGAGTGAGCAAATGGTCCAGACACAATGGCTTCCCAAATAAGATACCCATTATCTTCAGATTCGATGACAAAGTATTCAAAATGATGAGCCCAAACTTCGTAATCCTGGGTGTAAAGAATAGGAATCTTCGTCGTTGATCCATAACTGTTTGAGATGTTGATAGGATTAGATTGAGAATCGTCCATGCTTGATCGTTTAACCTGTTTGAATTATCAGACTTGTAATACGTAATATTAGGGAAAAAGAATAAATACTGAGATACGTCAATTATGGAGTGACGGCTCAATAAATATCAGTTAATCCGGAAAAACCCTAATCACTTCTTTCACAGAAGAGATGTGTAAGAATTGCACAGCCTCCTGTTCTGATACCAATTGATGAGTATTTAAAACTCTTTGATCGATTAGATCTTTAGGACAGGCAAATCAATAAAGTAAAAACAATGAGATAAAGACACAAGTATGGATCTGAAAGAGTCGAATGATTCGATTAACTCAATCCTCAGCAGAGCTCGATGAAGAACTTCTGCTATAGAGGATTCTAGGGTTACAAAAGATAAGAACGTGTACGCTACAAAATCTCTATCAAAATCATTACGTTCAAGAATGCATGCAAGCATCTATATATAAAAAAAACCCTACAACGTACTCACTGATGGACAGACCCATACCGGAGACAAAACTGGACTAGCTAACGAGCCCAAAGACGCAACACTAAACTGGACCTAACATAAAGCGATAAACAAATAAAAGTTTCTATAAGAGAAACTTATAGATTACTTACTAAAGTAATAATTAATTATGAATTTTACTGGTTCCTTCTATGAGGACATAGTGCATACTAGTTAAGTACTACTTGGGTCGAATAGACCTTTGAATACATGATCCTACTCTAAGTCCACATCCAAATAAGGAAAAGGAAATAAAGTTTAGACCATACATTCTCAGTCTATGAAACCAAATTATATTTAACTGTGATGCATGTACTTGGTACTCATAGAGCTATGAGCAAAAGCCTTCTGTTCTTATGTAGTTTGTTCTTCGAATGACTAGATCCTAAAATACTCCTATAGTATTTTACTTTATGTTCTGTTCTAACGTTCTCCTGTATGTATTATATGTATAGTTATGGTAAGTTTTAGACTTGTCGCAATACCACTTATCACTCCCAAACACATGTTCATCGTATTTCAAGTAAATATAGTTGATCAGGCTATATTGATTCAAGATACGATTACATAACTGCTCAGGTTTAACTGTAGTATCCAACATCTAAATTACTTTTCTTCTATTCTAGTATGACACTGTTCTGTAGTAAGTATGTAGGTATGTATACTTAGTTAAATATATTGTTATTTAAAAGTATAAACTCTTGGTCAGAGTATTTTAATCCCATTATGTTTATAGTTTGCATATATTCTATGGGTTGATATACTTAATTCACTATAAACAATGCTCTGATACCAATCTATCACACCCCCAAACAAAATTGGCGGAAACATTCGGGGGTGGAGGACATCATGTACAGTATCATAAAAATGCATAATAGTAAAGAAGCAACAAAATCATCCATTGCATTAATAATATAGTTTCATACAAGTGTGTTCTATGCAAAGATAGTAATAAGACACCAACAAGTTAAAATCAAAAATAAAAACGAGTCTGGAAGTGCTCCGTCTTCTCAAAACCTGTCATCGGTACCTATCTACGGGTGACCTGAGAATACAAGTTATTTTGAAAGAGATGATCAACATTTAAGCTGGTGAGTTCATAAGCATTTTAGTGATAATTGTTTGTAATGTTTGATGTAAAGTATATGTAAAAGATTTGATGTAAAAGTTGGTGAAAATGTTTGTATGCATTTGAAATCTCCTAGAAAATACTATATTTTCTACTAATATGGAAAGCAGTCTTCTACCAAGACCTAACTATTTTGTATGTTTGTTTCTCTTAAACTGATGTAATGTAGACTTCTACCAAGACCTGACTATTTTGTATGTTTATACTTGAAATAGTATCTAATGTGTGTTTTCTTAATGTTTAAGACTATCTTTTCTAGAAAGTAGTTCCATTACCTTTTATTGTGAGACTATCACTATATAAATGAAATGAGAAAATGAAAGTGTAATGTAATGTTGTAAAAATTACCTACTGAAACACTTATTACCTTAAAACCAGTTTGTGAATTATAGTTTGGATGTGATGTGGTTATAACCATGCTAAATTGACAAGTAGATAAACACGACGACCCTCTAGTGCCGAAAGTAAATGTGACATTTATCACCCCTAACCTTTCGGCCGACTCTAGCGAACAGTCAGGATGCGGGCTTGTCAGTCTCGTATAGATCTATACACACAATGTCTGCTCTCCCTCTAGGAGACTCTGGTTACAATACGTGACACAACAAACTTGTTGTGCCATGAAGGAGACTCACAGTTATGTTATCTTGTTCTTGAAAAGTATGAATGTTCCTTTCTATACTTGTTATTGTATGCTTGAACGGACTCATGTAAGAACTAACTCATGTATGATCTGACTTTTGAAAGTACTGATTTATGTAAGTTTCACTGTTTTAGAAATAGTAAGTAGTAATTCTCTAAGCTATACCTACTATAGTTTACTAGTAATTTCTGTAGTTTGAATGAATGATCATGAATGTATACCCTTGCTACCCAAAGGCATCGAACTGATTGGTAGTACTTTTATATCTACATACATATAAATAATATATAGCTAAGATTTAAAATGACTTTCGGACAAACAACCGATACTCTAGGTCCACATCCAAACAAGGAAAAGGAAGTAAAACGAGTTGTTAGTCCTAAGCCCTTTAAACGTTATTTATATAACTATATCTACATAGACATGCTCTTGATAACATTTATAAGTTTAGAAAAGGAGTTTTGTGAAATATGAAAATAGTATAACGTTTGGAAAGTATTAATGACTTGGTGTCAGTTTATAAAGTGATTTGAAGTTGTTTGTTTGATAATACATTTGGAATATAAGAAATTCTTTACATTGTATATATAAATCACTTGTGATTAATTATATAACTAACATGTTTTCTACTTGTATTCCCCACCCCCCCCCCCACCATAAAAGCATTTAAAATCATTTAAAAGGTAAGTTAACGGGTATGAACTCACCTATAGTGAGTGCTTCGGATGAAAGACTGATACAGAATGCTAAGTGTGCCAAGTAATATCCTGAGCACAAACAGAGCCTATTAAGCATATAATAACACATATATGTATATTATTAGTGTATGTAACACCTAATGATGTAATGGAACTGTCACACCCCCAAACCAGAATGGCAGAAACGTCCGGGGGTGGATGACTTCATGTATAGTATAATAACAACGAGTATAATAGTGAAGAAAAATGGCACAACCATCATCAATATAATTGAAAGAGTTACATTATAAAGTAAGTTTACATGTTTCAAAATCAATTACATCATGATGAAAAAATAAGTTCTGAATTTAACACCTTAGCATCCCGTCCTCGAAAGCAATTGTTTACCTATTTTGTGATTTCCTGAGAATACAAGTTGTTTGAAAAAGTGTCAACACAAGGGTTGGTGAGTTCATAAGAGTTTTAATTGAGAACAAAATTGCTTTCCTTGTAAAAGCAATTAAGTTGTTCCAGAAGAATCTGATATTTTCCTTAAAGAGTGAATTGAAAGTTTCTATGTGATGAAATAGTGCATCCCAGAATTCCATATAGTTCCCTTCTATAATCTCCAAGTATATATAAGTTATATAAAATTAAAGTTAGATAAAACGTCGAATGTAATGGGTCTGCCCTAGGCCCACAACCAAACAAGGAACAAGAAATAAAGTGGAACCACCAATTCTAAGTCAATCACGACTAGATTCTATATAACTCTAGCATATACACCTAGAAATTTTATCTGAAAACTAACAATTCTAGATAGAATGTAGTCTTAAAACCAAAGACCGAAACCAAATCCTAGTGTAGTGTATTAAATAGTAATAGTGGCTGTGAACATAAACTATACATATCATAGTTCATCAAATAGTGATAGTGGTAGTGAACATGAACTATGCATATTATAGTTTATCGAATGTGATGGTGATGGTGAACATAAAGTATACATATCACAGTTCATCAAAAAGCGATAGTGGTAGTGAACATGAACTATGCATATTATAGCTTATCAAAAGTGGTGGTGATAGTGAAATCCCTTCTTGTAACAAGTTCGTAGTGTAGATGAAACATAAACTATACCTATTATAGTTTATTATATTGTTTGTAATATATATGCAACCTAATTATACTGATTATAATTAGCGTACTTACTTGTGGTGGGGGGGGGGGGTGTAATAGACTTAACTATACTGATTATTGTTTATCATTGTTATTCGTAGTGGTAATAACCCTCTTTTTGTATATGTAATACCTTTAGTAATGTGTTCATTATGTAAATGAATCATAGACTATAACTATTATAGTTTATCAAAATAAGGGTAGTTTTTAGTATTCATAAACTATATTTGTCTTAGCTTACCAAATGTTTGTATGTAATGGGTGTAAATTTGTTTATAACGATATATCATTTACTATGCTTAATATAGCAACAATCCACTTGTTAACTGATGTATGTCTATATAACAAGACGAAAGGACATATATGGTAGTAACATATCATCACATGAAGGTTACACACTTTGCTCAACAAGTTACAAGGTGTAAATGAAAATGAAAGCATTTTTCTAGTATTACCATTTCTATTCTGTTTTTAGAAAATTCATAGAAAAATAATTATAGGTCCAAATCAGAATCCGTAAATTCTGAGAGTTTGGAAAATGATTGTAGTTTGTTCATAAATTTTATTATGATTTTTAGTAACCTCCAACTTGGGTGAAACAGACCATAATCACAGACTGGTCCGGATGTTTTCCTGAAATGATAGGCAGTTTTGTAAAAATCACCATAAATTGTAGAAAAATTGTATGGAGATGTGAAAGTAGTAATTTTAAAGCTAAGAACAGTAACTACTTGAAACTAAAAAACTTTTGAAAACTTAAAATGTTTAAGTTGACGAAAACAGTCCGTGAATGGAGTTAAACTTTCTTGACGAAAGCTGTTGGAAAATTTTAGTTGTGTTCTTGGTGTTTTTACTTGTATCCCCCCCCCCCCACCTTAAAACTTAAGAAAACATGAAAATGTAGAGGTAGGAACTCACCTTATGTGCTTTCAGTGGGTGGATGTTGAAGGAGAGAAGTGTTCAACTCAAGAACACTTGGAGGATTGCTTGAAGATTCGAGAATCTAACACAAATATGATGGAGTTTGTGTATGGAATATATGATTTGAGTAAAAGGAAGTGTAATAACCATATGAAAGCTTTAAAAATGTAGATGGAAAGCGTGAAAAATTCCATGCAAATCTCGAAATTGTGAGAGAGAATTTGAGAGAAAGGTGTGTTTGATTTTTGGTAGAAATGAGAGAAATGAGTGAGAATGATGAGAGAGGGTGAGTTTTCAGCCTTTGACTAAGAGTGTGGCTGGTCAAATGGTGGGGAAAGTACTCTTGAATGACCATGTATGGTGGGAAGAGGTGTGGGTTCGTCATAGAATGGGTATGGGAGTGGTTGCTTGTGTTACACACTAAGGTAAAGTCAACACTCCACCTCAAATATTCACCCACTAGATTTTATTCTTGAATAAATATTTCCATAAAAATATGTTTAAATTATGAATATTTAGTGTCTTATATGTTAAAATATGATTTTTGGAGAAAATCCGGCATTAAAATAATTAAAAACGGGCTGAAAACGGAGTCGTGGTTGAAAACCGGGTAGAAAGTGGCAAATCCGAAGTCAGGAGGGTGACTCTGGCCTTAACAACATTAGATCCGGAGTGGGGTTAGGCCGCTAAGGTGGATCCGATGGGAAAAGGGGCTGTAGTCCGAGGAGGCTCCGCAGGCGGTTCGTCAGCAGTGGTCCGGAGCGAAGTCGGATGCGGCTCGGAGACTTCGGCTCAGTGGCTACGGCCAGACGGCTGCGGCTGCTCAAGGGGGCTTCGGACTCGGTCCATGTGGCCTCGGTTCCAGAAGGGATTGGTCCTTATAGAGGGACTTCGGTCCACAACGCTAATTTTCCAAGGAATCTTCCCATTTCGAGTGGTTTTCCACCAAGTCAAGTGTCGGGAAGCCCCAAATGATCAAAATAACTCAAAAAGGGGTTTTGAGAGAGATTTGGGAGAGATTTGACATTCTTGGAGAGATTTCACATACGGAGAGAGATTTGGGAGAGATTCCACATTCTTGGAGAGATTTCACATATAGAGAGAGATTTGGGAGAGATTCCACATTCTTGGTTTGGGAGAGATTTTACATTCTTGGAGAGATTTGGGAGAGATTTGACATACTTGAAAAGATTTCACATACGGAGAGAGATTTGGGAGAGATTCCACATTCTTGGAGAGATTTGACATACTTGAAGAGATTTCACATACGGAGAGAGATTTGGGTGAAAGAGGTTGAGAGAGACTTCTTTTGAGACCTTTTTAAGTGTTTGGCTCTGTAATTCAAGGTTCGGAAACCTCATTGAGTCTTGTTATGACTGTCATAAGCCCCTAAGGGTTAAGGAATAATGTTTTATCGAGTAGTTTCATCACTTGCCCTGATTAGGGTTTAGAGTTTCCGAACACATGAAAACTCTAAGTGATACTTTGCATTAAGAGTGCGGGTTGTTTAAGAAGAAACAAAATGAAAACCCTAGTATACGAGGGTTAGATGAGTTGACCGGCTTGACTTGTTGACTTTAGTTGACTGGAAATTGTCAGTTGTCACATCATCCCCCCATTAGAGGGAATTTCATCCCGAAATTTGCGTTTTGATTGGGGATTCAAGAGTTCGGGAAGAGATGTGGGTACTTTTCGGTGTATAAGAAATTGGTACGGCGGGGACTACTCCGCCTGATGTTAAATGACGACCTTGGAATTTCTTACTGTAACTTGAGCTAAGTCGATTAAAAGGAGCTTATTATTTTGGTATGCTAGTGTACTCTACGCATGCCTTTACACTCTCCGTTTTATTCTCGTTATTACTACAATGAATATTTCAGGTTGTAGTTAGTGAGTACTGGTATTACGAATGCTTTAACAATTGGTGATGAAATTTGTATTATAAGTCCTACCAGTTTCTTTATAATCTCTAGGTGTAAACTAGTCGTATATCATTAAGATTGCAAGGGCAGTCGAATGAGTGACTCCGCCTTAAGCCCACAACCAAACAAGGAACAGGAAGTAAGGCAGAATTATACATTCTAAGTCCATAGGATCTTAATGATATATGGCCATAACATTTACTCTAGCCATCGTAGATTCACTAGTAAAAACCCTATGTTTTTTATATACGTGATAAGACTTATTTGGTTTCATCGTGTTTTCAAGATTTATGGTTGATAAACCCTAAATTGACCCCAGTTAATAAACTTTAAATCCTACATGTAGTGGTCAGGAGCGTGTACCATTATTCACAGGTGGTTCTGGGGAAGTTTCTCCTGTGGTGATCATAAGTACCCTTCCATCGTTACCAGCATTCCTTATCCTTGGACAGTCTCTCTTAAAGTGTCTCGTTTCACCGCACTCGTAACAAGTTAGGCTTGCTCCAACGCCGGGGAACTTGTCGATGGGTCGTACTAGTGCCTTACAGAAACAGGTAGTGTGTCCCTTCCTGTTGCAATTCATGCAATGCAATTCTCTGCAAGCCCCAATGTGATGGAAGCTACACTTGTTACATTTCGAAAGGTTTCCAGCATATCGGTTTATGGGTGTGGGAGTGGCACGGGTGGTGGCAGCATGAACAGTGACGATCTGTTGCTTATTGGTGGGGTCTTGGGCCGATCGATTCTTCTCGTTGTCCCAAGACTTCTTTTTATTGTTTCCTTGGCCATCTAGCTTAGGGGTGGCTGCCATAGTGCCATGGCTGGCCCTATGGTCGATGAGTTATTGTGCCAACTTCTTGGCACTATCAAAGGTAGTTGGTCTTAAAGCAATTACACTATCTTGAATTTGGGGAGACAATCCACAAAGGTATCGTTCCACCTTCTTTTCCTCAGGAGTGACCATCGCGGGATAAAGGAGTGCTAGATCACAGAATCGGTCGGTGTAAGTTGCAAGGTCAGAGCCTGTCATCTTGAGATTCCTCAGTTGTTGCTGTAGTTTTTGTACTTCACCTCTTGGGTAGTACTCTTTCAGCATCAGTGTCTTCAAGTCTTCCCAGCTTAACGAGTTAGCCACTGCAAGCGTTAGTGGTTTAACGTGGCTTTTCCACCAGGTAAGGGCTCGGCCAGAGAAAGTGCAAGCTACAAATTTGACCTTGCTTGCTTCGGGACATGCACAGACCTCGAAGACTGATTCTGTCTTCTCGAACCATTGCATCAGAGTGATAACGCCCCCGCTTCCATTGAAAGAATCCGGTTTGCTATTGATGAAATCCTTATAGGAACATTCCCTCGTACGCCTCGTACTGTCCCCATGGTTAGAGTTTGTGGCACCAGATCCAGCACCACCGGTACCATTCGTACCAATTTGCGACATTGCGGCAGCTATGGCTGCGGTTACGGCAGCTTGGAACATTGTGGGATCAAACTGTAGAGGTGGTGGTGCTGCTGCGCTGCTGGAAGGTCTGGACTTTTTCTTTGGCCGCATAGTCCTGTCATAAGTTTGTAGAGACGAACAGACGGTAAGTTTCTAATAGTAGTTACAGGTCGGATGTTATCAAGCTAGACTTTTCTATATTATGTTCCGACTTAAAACTATCTTGCATGTAATTCATAACAAAGCCCTTATAAATGAATTTAGTGGTAGTGACTCAGATGTAACTTATGATTTGTTTTGTGCCTGATCCCCTCCTAAGAGCACTTGGTATATACCAGTCGTGTATAATTAAGGTCCAATAGGTCGTCGAACTTAATGAGTCTGCCCTAGGCCCACAACCATACAAGGAACAGGACCCAAGGCGGACTCACCATTTCTAAGTCGATTGTCTCTTAATTACATCCGACCTTGAGGTATACATTAAGAATTCTTGGAGTTACCATAAGCAAATTGTTTGTAATACTGAGTTATGAAATTCGTGGAAAATTCCCAATGAGTTTTAATACAAGCCAATTTCTTTAATATAATTTAGTGTATAGGGTTTGAGGAAATTTTTCCTTATAATAGGTCTACATCTCATTAATGTAAGGGAAAATTTTGACAGTGCCACGATTCCCTTGAATAGTGTAGTCTCTAGATTTTGAAGGATTCGAATGTCTCTATACATATATGGGGGTAGTCGTTAGATGCATGCTAGTAGACCAAGTCGATATCGATATGTCAATGGTGTACACCCTACTTGTAGCGGGTGATGCTCTGTGGGTCATAGAGTAAAGACATGAAAGTCTACATTGCTCTAACCTCTGCCCTGCTTTCTGTCATTCGATAATCTGTCTTTATTATACGTTTTCTCTAACGCTACTTGACGTCGGCGATACTCTTTAGAATCGGTTCGAGTCACGGTTACTTCTCTCTGAAGGCTTGAATGTGGCTCCGGATTTGTTCATGGCCTCCATCCCGGTGACAAAGGCAAGTTGTGGTGATCCTGGTGGTAGTGCCTACCTTCATGATTTGGCTAACCGATGCTCGTATTTATGTATCCGGCGAGCGATGCGGTATACTATGGAAAGAGGGCTCGGTCTACTGATCCTTCTCTATTGAGGTTGTAGAAGCCTCTTTCTATACTCCAGAGGGGGGTGTTTGATCTTGTTCCAGGTTCTATCTCTTGAAATCTACGGTTCATCGAGGTGTTTGACCACGGAAGTTTTGTCGGGGTGGGGGACACTGGAGGGTGTGTTGCAGACTTCGGGCTCTTCGTCTGAGACTTCTCTTATTTCCCCTTTGTCTTCGTCTTCATTTGGTTTCACTTTTTCCGGATTCTCTTCTGGATCAGCTTCGGGCTCTTCGCCTATTACTTCTTTAGGATCCTCTTCAGGATTTTCTTTATTCTAGCCACCATCGTCCCAGTTAAGAGAATAGAGGTCTCTCGGTAGTTGGGTTCCCTCCACGTTGTTCATGCAAGAACAGGGGTAGAAGAGATAGTTAATAGACGTCTAATCCTATAATTACTTATAGGGGGTTTCCTTATTAGTTACTTCTATAATCACATAGTGCATACCAGTTATACATAATCTGAGATAATATAGACCTTCTAATAAATGACTCTACTCTAAATCCACAATCAAACAAGGAACATGAAGTAGAGAAATAGTCATAGACT
The DNA here is from genome assembly GCF_051521515.1 of Lactuca serriola. Classification (NCBI taxonomy): domain Eukaryota; kingdom Viridiplantae; phylum Streptophyta; class Magnoliopsida; order Asterales; family Asteraceae; genus Lactuca; species Lactuca serriola. Next base: position 277,468,094 of record NC_136415.1, read on the forward strand.
CTGAGTCTATAATATCTTCGATTATGTATAACCTTAGCATATGCACTTAGTCATTTCAGACCTACTAATAGGGGTCTTTAGTTTTCACATAAGTTAGTTATAGTTCCACAAAATATTCCTATAGTATTTTAAATGTTTGTCTTAGGTTCTCGATGTTTCTTTGTAAATAGAGTTGGTAAGCTTTTAGATCTGTTGCAACACCACAACCATTCCTAGGCATATACTAATCACTTCTGGGTGAGACATAGTTGATCAGGCTATGTCATTCCCAAACCTGACTATACATCCCCAAGTCTACTCGTACTGTTCAACAATCACCACTTTTGTCCCATCCCACCATGACACTAACCCTAGTGTGTATGCATGTGCTCATACTTTTAAGAAGAAACTATTTGTTTCTAAAAGTACAGTTATTTGGAAAATGTTAAATCAGAGACTTTCTGTCCCAATGTATTTATAGTTTGTATATCTTATATGGTTCGATATACTTAGTTCACTATAAACAATGCTCTGATACCAATCTGTCACACTCCCAAACCAGAACGGCGGAAACGTCCATGGGTGGATGACTTCATGTATAGTATCATAACAACGAGTATGATAGTGAAGAAAGCAAACACAACGATCGTCAATATAATTGAAAGAGTTACATCATAGAGTAAGTTTACATGTTTCAAAATCAATTACATCATGATGACAAAATAAGTTTTGAATTTAACGCCTTAGTGTCCCGTCCTCGAAAGCAGTTGATTTCCTGTTTAGTGATTTCCTGAGAATACAAGTTGTTTGAAAACGTGTCAACACAAGGGTTGGTGAGTTCGTAAGAGTTTAAGTTGAGAAATAAACTGTTTTCCATGTAAAAGCAATTAAGTTGTTCCAGAAGAATCCGATATTTTCCTTAAAGAGTGAATTGAAAGTTTCTATGTTATGAAATAGTGCATCCTAGAATTCCCTATAGTTCCCTTCTATAATCTCCAAGTATATATAAGTTATATAAAATTAAAGTTAGATAAAACGTCGAATGTAATGGGTCTGCCCTAGGCCCACAACCAAACAAGGAACAGGAAATAAAGCGGACCCACCAATTCTAAGTCAATCACGATTAGATTCTATATAACTCTAGCATATACACCTAGAAATTTTATTTGAAAACTAAAAATTCTAGATAGAATGTAGTCTTAAAACCAAAGACCGAAACCAAATCCTAGTGTAGTGTATGAAATAGTAATAGTGGCTGTGAACGTCAACTATACATATCATAGTTCATCGAATAGTGATAGTGGTAGTGAACATGAACTATGCATATTATATTTTATCGAATGTGATGGTGATGGTGAACATAAAGTATATATATCACAGTTCATCAAATAGCGATAGTGGTAGTGAACATGAACTATGCATATTATTGCTTATCAAAAGTGGTGGTGATAGTGAAATCCCTTCTTGTAACAAGTTCGTAGTGTAGATGAAACATAAACTATACCTATTATAGTTTATTATATTGTTTTTAATGTATATGCAACCTAATTATACCGATTATAATTAGCGTACTTACTTGAAGGGGGTGTAATAGACTTAACTATGCTTATTATAGTTTATCATAGTTATTCGTAGTGGTAATAACCCCCTTTTTGTATATGTAATACCTTTAGTAATATGTTCATTATGTAAATGAATCATAGACTATACCTATTATAGTTTATCAAAATAAGGGTAGTTTTTAGTATTCATAAACTATATTTGTCTTAGCTTACCAAATGTTTGTATGTAATGGGTGTAAATTTGTTTATAACGATATATCATTTACTATGCTTAATATAGCAACCATACACTTGTTAACTGATGTATGTCTATATAACAAGACGAAAGGACATATATGATAGTAACATATCATCACATGAAGGTTACACACCTTGCTCAACAAGTTACAAGGTGTAAATGAAAATGAAAGCATTTTTCTAGTATTACCATTTCTATTATGTTTTTATAAAATTCATAGAAAAATAATTAAAAATCCAAATCAGAATCCGTAAATTCTGAGAGTTTGCAAAATGATTCTAGTTTGTTCATAAATTTTATCATGATTTTTAGTAACCTCCAACTTGGGTGAAACAGACCATAATCAAAGACTGGTCCGGATGTTTTCCTGAAATGATAGGCAGTTTTGTAAAAATCAACATAAATTGTAGAAAAATCGTATGGAGATGTGAAAGTAGTCACTTTAAAGATAAGAACAGTAACTACTTGCAACTAAAAAACTTTTGAAAACTTAAAATGTTTAAGTTGACAAAAACAGTCCGTGAATGGAGTTAAACTTTGTTGACGAAAGCTGTTGGAAAATTTTAGTTGTGTTCTTGGTGTTTTTACTTGTATTCCCCTCCTTAAAACTTAAGAAAACATGAAAATGTAGAGATATGAACTCACATTATGTGCTATCAGTGGGTGGATGTTGAAGGAGAGAAGTGTTCGACTCAAGAACACTTGCAGGATTGCTTGAAGATTCGAGAATCTAACACAAATATGATGGAGTTTGTATAAGGAATCTATGATTTGAGTAAAAGGAAGTGTAATAACCATATGAAGGGTGATGATTCTTACCAAATGTAGAAGGAAAGCTTGAAAAATGCCTTGGAAATCTCGAAATTGCGAGAGAGAATGTGAGAGAAAAGGTGTGTTTGATTTTTTTGTGGAAATGAGAGAAATGAGTGAGAATGAGGAGAGAGGGTGAGTTTTCAGCCTTTGGCTAAGACTGTGGCTGGTCAAATGGTGGGGAAAGTACTCTTGAATGACCAGGTATGGTGGGAAGAGGTGTGGGTTAGTCATAGAGTGGGTATGGGGGTGGTTGCTTGTGTTACACACTAAGGTAAAGTCAACACTCCACCTCAAATATTCACCCACTATATTTTATTCTTGAATAAATACTTCCATAAAAATATGTTTAAATTATGAATATTTAGGGTCTTATATGTTAAAATATGATTTTTGGAGAAAATACCGCGTTAAAATAATTAATAACAGGCTTAAAACAAAGCCGTGGTTGAAAACCGAGTGGAAAGTGGCAAATCCGAAGTCAGGAGGGTGACTCCGACCTTAACAACATTAGATCCGAAGTGGGGTTAGGCCGCTGAGGTGGATCCGAAGGGAAAAGGGGCTACGATCCGAGGAGGCTCCGTAGGCGGTTCGTCAGTAGTGGTCCGGAGCGAAGACGGATGCGGCTCGGGGACTTCGGCTCGGTGGCTGCGGCCAGACGGCTGCGGCTGCTCAAGGGGGCTTCAGACTCGGTCCATGTGGCCTCGGTTCCAGGAGGGCTTGGTCCTTATAGAGGGACTTCGGTCCATAAGGCTAATTTTCCAAGGAATCTTCCCATTTCGAGTGGTTTTTCACCAAGTCAACTGTCGGGAGATCAAAATAACTTAAAAAGGGTTATGAGAGAGATTTGGGAGAGATTTGACATTCTTGGAGAGATTTCACATACGAAGAGAGATTCGGGAGAGATTCCACATTCTTGGAGAGATTTCACATACGGAGAGAGATTTGGGAGAGATTCCACATTCTTGGAGATATTTGGGAGAGATTTGACATTCCTGGAGAGGTTTGGGAGAGATTTGACATACTTGAAGAGATTTCACATACGGAGAGAGATTTGGGAGAGATTCCATATTCTTGGAGAGACTAAGGAGAGATTTGACATTCTTGGAGAGATTTGGGAGAGATGTGACATACTTGAAGAGATTTCACATACGGAGAGATATTTAGGAGAGATTCCACATTCTTGGAGAGATTTGGGAGAGATTTGACATACTTGAAGAGATTTCACATATGGAGAGAGATTTGGGTGAAAGAGGTTGAGAGAGACTTCTTTTGAGACCTTTTTGAGTGTTTGGCTCTGTAATTCAAGGTTCAGAAACCTCATTGAGTCTTGTTATGACTGTCATATGCCCCCAAGGGTTAAGGAATAATGTTTTATCGACTAGTTTCATCACTTCCCCTTATTAGGGTTTAGACTTTCCGAACACATGAAAACTCTAAGTGATACTTTGCATTAAGAGTGCAAGTTGTTTAAGAAGAAACAAAATGAAAACCCTAGTATACAATGGTTAGATGAGTTGATCGGCTTGACTTGTTGACTTTAGTTGACTTCGACTTGACTGGAAATTTATAGTTGTCACAGGATTAGCCTCAGGGACTAGGAAACACTTGTCATGAAGTGTTACAATCAGATATGATTGTATAAAGGTAGTTTACGACCACTCCTTAGGAGTTTACGGCCATAAGGTGGGTTTACAGCCAGAAGTACTTGAGTTTAAGGGGTGTTTATGACCATAACTACCATCTATTAAGGGTTCAAGGTCCTATGCTTGGTCTTAAGGAGTGTTCATGGCCAGAACATGCCCAAAACAGGGGTTTACGTCCATAACAAAGATTTTACGACCATAAACTCTTAGATTTATGTGCTTAGATGATGTTTAGAGGTCTTGAATCAAGTGCTTCTTATGTGTAACTAGATGATAGAGGAAAACTCACACTTTGGATGGCTTTATGGAGTTTACGGCCACCAAGAATAAGGAGATGTTCTTGGTGTTCTTGGTGTTCTTGAAGATCTAACTGAAAAAGAGATGATTCAATGGATGAAACCATAGAGTTTTACTAGATCAAGAAGGCTATCATGAAAGAAATGGAAGAATCACTTACATTTTTGAAGATCAAGATGAAGATCCTTATGATACTTGAGAGAGAATGGGTGTTTCTTGACTTGGAAATGTGAATAATGAAGAAAAGTGAAGGAACATGAGACTTATGGGCATGAGTTTATGGCCACCTTGAATTTACGGCCGTAAACTCATGTGTTGTGGCCATAAACTCCTCATGATGGAGTTTATGGCTTGTTTGATGGAGTTGAACCTCAACAGATACTTCCTAACACTCATTCCTTGGATGTACTAGCCTTAGAACACTTAAACAGACCCTAAACAGTGCAAGAAGATAGCAGAAACAAGGCTGACTTTTGATTGATTTGGAGTGCTTTTCAAGATAGAAATTTTGGGTTGTCACAATCATTCTGTGGTTGATCTTCATCTCGGTACTGATTTTGAGTACTAAGAAGATGCTTTCCATGATCAACTGATGCATTTTATACTACACACTATTTTATTTTTTGTTTGTTGATGGAACTTTAGTAACAACCATGCCTATACTATGAATTTGTTGAAAGGGTTTAAGATGAAGATCCATGCTCTATTGAAATCGAAATGGATAACAAATAGGGTTAGCAATTAACATGTGATCTTTGAACTAAAACAACGTGTTATCTCAAGTTTAACTCTAGATAGGGTTTCACCATTTTTATCATGGATTTTAGATATTGATTTAGAGCAAAAGATAGATGTTAATGGGTATGCTTTCAACATTCCACCAAGATCTCATTGTCCCACACCTGGGCAAAATGGTAATTAGTATTGTTAAATGACTCAAAGATCCAGATTACTTTGTGAGAAATGCATGTATTGAGACTATGAGTATTTTGGCTTCCAAATTCAGCACTACTGATAATGAACAAGAGGGAAGTTTCGTTTTACTAGTGATACATCTTTTTCAAGCATTAGGTGATCAATATAAACATGCTCAATGTGGTTTATCATTGTGTTTATCACGTGTAATTAATGAGTCACAACCGGCCGTTCTATCTGCCCGGGTATTAACCAAAATAGATACACCTGCCCCCAATAGTGAACCTGACACCCGAGACTAAAACACCCCTATCCTCTGAACTTGAAACCAAAACATTCACCATGCTCGGAAAAAAACCTGATGTGACTAAAACACCTACAAAGGCCTCTGCATCGGAAACCTTCACCATCCCCGAAAAAAACACAATGTGACCAAAATGCCCATTAAGACACATGAAGTTGTAACCATCACCATGCCTGAAAAGACACCCAATGTGACGAAAGTGCTCTTAAAGGCACCTGAAGCTAAAATCTACACCATGCCTGTTGTGGCTAAAATGCCCCTAAAGGAACCTGAAGCTAAAACCTTTACCATGCTCGATATGACTAAGATGCCCCTAAAGGCAGTTGAAGCTGAAACCTTTAACATGACCGATATGAAAAAAATGCCACTAAAGGCACCTAAATCTGAAACCTTTATCAGGCCTGAAAAGATACCTAATGTTATTTCAAAAATCTTTTCTTATTTCCTATTAGTTTATTCAGGTTTAAACACTATCAATTATTTATGAATGCAACAATGAAGGATCTATTTTAGTATTGTAGGAAATCGTTGAAGCATTATGTAGACATGTTTCAGATGATTCTCCTATGGCCAGGTGTTTATGTCTAAGAGGACTTGTCCAGGTCATACATCTTACAATTCTTATTTACATTTATTAAATTATAAAATTACTTTTTTCATAAAGTCTAAATTTTTATAAATGTAACAAATTCTTGAGTCATCACTAGATGGTGTGGAGCATGTTCTACTTTGTTTGCTTGTGTGCCTTCACATTCTTCAGGTGAAGCCTTAAATATAAAAATAGTACAGATAAACTAAATATATAATATCATTTTTTTAAAATGAGTGAACTTACAATAATCTATCTGAATTAGTTTAGAGAGCTTGTGAATATTTCAAATACTAACTTTGGTCATGATCTCTATGTTCGGTTCATATCTCCTAACTCAGTATGTCTACTTTTCTTCTATGAATAAAAATGCTTCATTATTTATTTATTTTAGAACAGCTAGCAATGCTTCATTAGCATTTCAATGTCTTGATTAGAATTAATGTGTTCTTCCATGCTCAACATGCAGTAGATAAGAGTCGTGAAAATAACTTGATCCATCAGCTTGTAGAGGGTGTCCTTGGTTCTTTTTAAAAGGTATGATAACTAGTCCCTAAAACATCAATATTATTATTTCATGGCTTGTAGAGGCGTGTTTGGTTCTTTTCATTTTTTTTTATTTTTAGATCTTAAAGTTGTTGATTATGTGATTAATATTTTTTTTTCAGATAATGCTTCAAGCCCTTACTTACCATCCACTCCCGGTGGACAACCGCCCACGACACCAAGTTCAACATTTTTTACCTAGTGTACAAGGTGCAAACCAATGACTCAAAATATTGCTTTTACATGATATGCGAAACAAGAAGGTGTCCCTTAATAGCAATGTAGTATCAGGTTATATAGTTAGGGAAAACCCCTTAATAACAATGTATTATCTGATCACCTTAATATTAGTGAATTACAATTTTTTGATAACTTAATTGACATGATATTAGCTTAAATTTATTGTTTTGGTATATATTTGTTTTCATATTTTTGTATTATGTGTAAATAAATATCGTAAAGGCACGTTGTAAATGGTTGCCGAATATGCAATGCATGTTGTAAATGTGCATCGTAAGGTTACAACATGCAAATGTGTGTCATCTTCCTTTATAATAGAGCCTTCCTTGACATGCAATGCGTATCGAAAATGTTCGTCGTAAATGCGCGTTGTTAATTTACGACACGCAAAAGCGTGCCATCTTCATTTATGACAGGGTCTTCCTCGACACACATTTGTGTGTCATCTGTGGCTTTTATAACACGCAATGTGTGTCATTAAAGGGTATTTTTGTAGTAGTGAAGTTATTAAATCATTACATCCCTTTATAGCATCCTACACTTATTTTGTGCAGTGTCGTAATTGCTGCTATGCAAAACACAAAAGTAAAGAGGGAGAAAAAGGAACAGTCTCCCTTAGGATAGAATTTACGAGGTCGATCGTGTTTCTTGTGTGTTGAATAGCTCGCCAATATGTGGAAATATAGAGCTTTGGGACTTCTATGAAACTGGTCTTTCATACTCGGAATAATGTACTTCAATAGGTGTAGGAAAACTGCTCGAAATTTTAAATTAAGACCTTCACCACGTCGTGGTAATGGGTGACCACGTCATCGTTGGCTTTTTTTGAATGGAGTACATGTTTTGTATCTTCACCACGTCATGGTATTTGGTGACCATTACTTGGTAAACGTGAAAAATGAAAAACTCATTCAGAAAGTAGATTTCTTCACTAAATTTTGGACACTAATAAGGATAAATATTTCTTTAATACTTTGAAAAAAATGTAATTCTTCAGCTCATGTGACCAAATAAATGCTCTTAATGCTCAAATTCACTTTTCTAGTTGCATTCGTAACCCTCACTTAAGCTCATCAAAGTCTCTCTACATATGCTCCTCTCATCAAACACTAACTTCTGCAAGATCTAAGAACATAAAACAGTAATAAAAAGGAAACAAACAAACCAAAATACTTAAATCCTAAATACTACCAAAATCCTAGAAAACAAAATTTAAACAAATGAACCATAAAAAAATAAAAAGAAAATTGTATTGAAAATCACTAAAATAAACCAAAATTAAAAAATAAATCACTCCCCTTCGTCTCCACCTCCACTTCCTCTGGCTCCACCTAGATATTCCACCCAAAGAAGTTGGAATGTATGGGTGTGAAACTGGATATGTACTTGGGTGTTGAATATTCATATGTCGCATCATTAGATCAAGGTGTATGTTGGTGTAGTTGACACCCCCTAATCAAATTATCTTGATATCTATGTAAGGCCACATTGTAGGGGTCCATCGGTAACTCATCTTCATTAGGAATAATCGGGGGTTCCTCTTCCACATCTCTAGGTCTTTTTCTAACCCTTCGCCCTATTTGTTCTCTTTGATTATCATTTGGGATTGAGTAGTTACCAAACCGAATATCAACCACTATATTGGCCATTTTGAGAAGAATGGGACACAAAGATTTAGCCCTTTCCAAAGTTAGCATAATGGCTACCCTCTTTTGGAAAACCCCAAAAGGCTTGGCCAATATAGTGATCAACATGCCCCCATATAAAGGCATCCCCTTGTGATCATTCCCTGCTCGGTTCGTTAGAAATTCGGCAACATACCAAGGAATGTCCATAAATACCCATGTAGTAATAAGACTCCAAAGATAGAAAACATCAAGACTCGGGACTTTATCCCCCTCTTGCCTTTGATTGATAGTGTTAGTGATTAATCGATGCAAGAGACAATAGATTGGTGAGCAATTCCCGATTGGTAGACCCCATTGGCGACGGTGGGCCAGAAATTTGCTTCTTTGAACTCTTCACTGGTGTTAAGGAAATGAGCAATGAATTTAGTGTAAGACTATGTGTGTATTTCCGATGGTAAATCAAGTTATGTCCTTAATGCAAAATCTACCAAGATCAATTCCCTTCGCTTCCCTCCTAAACAAAATGTGATATTTTTCCTATCATGAGTGCCCTTCTTCTTCCTATATCGAACAGTGGCAAGGAAATCCATGCATAGCTTCATATAAACAGGCTCTTGTATTCGAAAAAGTCTTATCCAGCCAATATAAATGAATTGCCCTTGCACCTCAAAAAAAGCCTTTGTGAGGTAGGGTTCAAGAGCATCCAACAACCCAACTTCCTCCATCCAATCCCAGTTGATTTTAGCTAGGATATGCACCCTTCTTTCTCTTAACCAGGCCAACTTCTCATTTCATTGTAGCATGACTTCTGGTGTGACTACATTTGGAAAAGAATACCAAGGAAAATCACGACGACTCCTTTGGGCTTGATTCCTTTGACTTCTATCCCTCATGATTTGCACATTCATCACACATTACAATACCAAACAACCAATTTGAGATTAGAAGGAAAAGTTACGCAATAAAAGTGTATTGAACAGTTACCACATCATGGTTTGGTTCACCACATCTTGGTCAACAAACAGGTCAGAATAAATTTTCAAAATCAAATTGATTTAAGACCATTTCAACTCAATTCAAGTTCAAGGGTTTGCTTGGGCTATCAGAATACAAGTTTTAGTGTAAGATTCATAACAAAAACAGCCATAACCAACTCCAAATCGAATTAAATTCGAAACCCTAACTTACTAAACACCCTAAATAACAGTTCACAATAATGAATTGGTTCAATAGGCACATTAATACGTGATTATTAGCAGTTTAAGCATGTAAAAGTCAGAACTCTGCCTTTGAAAAACTTCAAATTGGAAGAAAATTGGAGTAGGAATTCATGGAGGCTTCAAACACGGCGTGAGTGGGAATGAAAATGAAAAAAAAAAGAGAAGTTAACCTTTTGGGTTAAAAACGCTAAAATTGTCTACGTATAAAAAGTCACTAAGGTCTAGGTAACCATGTCGATCTATTAGTGAAAATAATACGAGTTTTTTTATGTGAAATCACCATGTCATGGCATAATCCAGCACGTCGTGGTAAATGTAATAAATTATTTTTGGAAAAACTTCTATGAAAACTTCCACCCGACACTTGTGCCATACTTGTCCTTATAGCAAGATCCAACAAGAAATTTAGAAAAGTGAAAAATCAACAAAACAATACAAAGTAAGCAAATAAAAGAAAAGGAAAGAAAAACACAAACTCTAAGTCACAGGTTGCCTCCTGCATGTGTTTCTTTTTGGTGAGTCGTGAGCCAGACTCCTTCCCACTCTAAGTTCTGGTAGCTACCTCCAATTTTACAATTTCTCATTCTTTTTCCTCATTTGGCATTTGTTGTTCATAATGTTTCATCCGATGTCCATTAACCTTGAACGTTGTGACATCTTTTGTGAGCAAGTCTATAGATCCCTATGGAAGTACTTGCTTCACAATAAACGGAAGGTCCATCGTGTCTGTAATTTCCTGAGAAAAAGCTTCATTCTTGAATTGAAAAGGAAAATATTTTACCCTTCTTGGAAGCCATTACGTCCTCTCAGCCTAGCATCATGACATTTCTTTGTTTTGACTTTGTAAATCAATAAGCTTGTATAAGCTTCATTTCTTAATTCCTTTAGGGCATTCACTTTGTTTAGATGATTGGTTCGTAATTCGGCCAACTAGAAATTGCATGTCTTAAAGCCCAATGTGCATTGTGTTTAATTTCAACTAGAAAAAGACGATTCTTACCAAAGACTATCCTATAAGTTTCTGTATCAATATGTGTTTTAAAGGTGGTTCAAAATGCCCACAATTCATCATTTAGTTTCTCCGATCACTCCTTCTTGTTGCTCCCGAACGATCGTTCAAGAATCATTTATAATGCCCGATTTGTGACTTTGGTTTGCTCATTTGTTTGTGGATGGTATGGTGTTGCAAATCTATGGTGTACACCATATTATTGTAACACTTTGGCGAGTTGTTCGTTTGCAAAGTGAGTTTCCCGATCACTTATTAGTGCCTTTGGTACACCGAAACGAGAAAACAATTGTTTTAAGAACTTTACTACCGCACGAGCGTCACTTTGTTGGTAAGGCTTGTGCTTCCGCCCATTTTGAGACACAATCAATTGCTATTAGTATGTATTTATTCCCTCGAGAAGTCGGAATGGTCCCATAAAATTCATACCCCAAATATCAAATACTTCAAGAACTTGGATGCTATTTTGGGGCATCTTGTTTCGGGAAGAGATATTGTCTGATCGTTGGCAAGAGTCACATTCTTTAACAAATTTGGTGGCTTCCTTGAAAATCGTAGGCCAACAAAATCTTGAATCAAATATTTTCTTTGTCGTGTAATGTGCTCCGTAATGTCCTCCGGTGCTTCAATTATGACAATGCTTCTTAATTTCCAAACTTTCTTTCCCGAATATGCATCTTCTTATTATACCATCCGTTCAACTTCTAAAAAGATATGGTTCATCCCAAAAGTAGTATTTGGCTTCTGAAAATAATTTCTTCTTTTGTTGATGAGTCAATCCTTTTAGAAGATAGTCACAAGCCAAATAGTTGGCTATATCGGCATACCATGGCTCCTCCCTTTTTTGCCTGATCTCAATGTAAAATTCTTGCAAGAGTAGTACCCATCAGATTAGTCTTGGCTTAGCATCCTGCTTAGAAAATAGATACTTAAGAGCAGAATGGTCAGTAAATACAATAGATTTGGAGAACACTAAATAACGGTGGAATTTGTAAAAAGCATAAAGAACGGCCAAAATTTCGTTTTCAGTGGTAGTATAGTTTTCTTAGGTTGGGTTTAGTGTTTTGCTTGCATAATATATAGGTCGGAAGTGCTTAGCAACCCTTTTTCCAAGGACAACTCCTACATCAAAATCACTAGCATCGCACATAAGCTCAGATGCGAGGTTCTATTTTGGGGCGATCATGATCTGGGTATTAGCTAATTTTTCTTTTCATAATTGAAAAGCTTCAAGACTTTTTTTTTGAAAAGTCGAATGTGGCATCTTTTAAAAGAATTTGATTTAATGGCCTAGTTATTTTTGAGAAATATTTTATAAACTAACGGTAAAATCCTACATGGACTAAGAAACTTCTTACCCCTTTCACGTTCGTTGGAAATGAAAATTTAGTTATGGTGTCGACCTTTGCATGGACCACCTGTATCCTCAATTTGGAAAATATATGTCCCAATATAATCCCTTCTTTGACCATGAAATGACACTTCTCTCAATTTAAGACCAAGTTGGTCTTTTCACGTCTAGCATACAACAAGTCGAGGTTAGATAAGCAATCATCAAAAAAAGACCCAAAAAAAGAAAATTTTATTGGATTAGGTGTCTAAAACTATTACTATAATTGATATATACTTGAATTGATCATAGCATAGTCCTTTTGGGTTGCCTTCAAACCTGGCAATTGAATAGTCTGACTGTTAAAGAGAGAAGAATGATTTATTAATTTTTTACTTGGTTAATAAATTAATTAGAAATCAAAATAAAGTATTTATTAATATATTATGGAAATAATATATTAATTAGAAACCATAATGTTTAATTAATATTTAATTAGAAATTAATTTGGAATTAATTTTGGGATTAAAGGAATTAATTGAAACTACAAGGACTAAAGGTGATAATGTTCAATAGTTAAGCATTGAGCATTCCAGAACCTCCTTATGGTAAAGGGAACGAAATCTAGATGCTCCTAGGGTTTCCTTGGGCTCTAAGGGTGCCTTGGATGCCTTAGGTAGAAAGTTAAGGGATTAGGGTTATCTTGGATACACCTGCCTAATCCAATACCTTCCTAACACCTATATAAACCCTACACCATAAGGAATTTCGACTATGCACTCTTCGAAAAGGCTTAGAGCTGAAATTCTTCTTCCCTTCTCTCTCTAAAAAATCCTTGGTTTCTTGAGTTTGTTTGTGAGTCAATTGAGGCGCGACACTTGTGGCACTTGCTACCAAAGGTCTTTCAAACAAGGATTTTAGATTATTATTACAATATAACAATCAAGGTATGTATTTTAATCCTTATTTTATGAATTTTGATTATAATACATATAACCTAGGGTTTCTTGTTTTGTGTTCAAGTTTGCATGTTCGATTAGAGAAAACTTAGATCTAATCAATCTAGAGTTGCATGCACACATAGGATATGTTGTTATGTATAAAACCTATCAGTGGTATCAGAGCCTAGGATTAGTTTTCTATTGAATAGTTGCAATTGTGATATTGTTCAAAGGAGAAAGGAACAGAATCAACATTCTGTTCAATGAACTCGTCGAGTTGTTCGTAGGAACTCGTTCAGTTGCATGAAATCATCAAGTTTGGTCTTCCAACTCGTCAAGTTGGTGTGTAAGATCTGTTTTCAGATTTTCTTGCCTAACTTGATTTACTAGGTTTAAATTTGGTAATTATATTTTGTTTATTCTTCCATAATCTGTTTTTGGTAATATAAGATAATTCAATAAAAACCCTAAATCTTTGGAGATAATTATGAATAAGATAATGATGATTTATTTTATTAGAATTATCGTTATGGATATGGTTAATGTTTTAATTAATTTATTAATTAAACGATAATTAATATATCCATAATTGGTTGTTAGATAATTATTAATTGGATTAAATAATTCATATTTTTAGGTTGTTTGAAATTTAAAATTAAAAGGTTTAATTTTGGAAATTTAAAATGCGAAGCCCTAAAATATACCCTTATAGATTTTATAAATCCATAAGTGGTTGAAATTAAATTAAATTAAATTAAAAGTTTAATTTATTAAAAGATTAAACCCTTAGTATTTTAAAATGTTTTAAAATACACCCTATACTATATGTAAGATTAAGTGTTTAATATATATATATATATATATATATATATATATATATATATATATATATATATATGAAAAGTAAGTCTTACCGTTAGTAGGCCTCATTCACGAAGCTGGTTTATAAAGAGAGTTTTAGGAAGCAACACCTAAAATGACCACCATTGGGTATCCATTCTTACCGACCGCTCTCTTGACTAGTGGAGGGAGCTGAACGGGTTTGATAGGACTCTAAACTCTCATTAAAATTATAATGAGTTATAAAGTAACTAAACCATTTTCTAAAATCTCATTCTTAGATACTTTATGAAAAATATGAATTTGATGTTAACCCATGAAATTGCACATTGTACCTTATTAGTCGTTAGTGGAGCGTGTGTGGTTACCCGGCACACTAATATGGACTAATATTGTTGGCAATGGGTATCTCATAAATTATTATTGATTAATGGAGCATGTGTGGTTAACCGACACCTTAATTAGATGATAAATGACATCGAGCGTACCAAGCAAAATTGCATTGGTATTTATATTTCATTAGTGATCCTCGGCATCCCAGTCACAAAGTGAGAGCATAATCAAGAATAAACATACCCTTGAATAGTTCAATGAATCTCAAAAGATCTAGGAGTTTCGTTAGGTTGACACTGGTAAATGTTTACCTACCTAAAATAGATTTGAATTTGATTACGACATGCCTCTTCAGAATTTGTTGGGTCAAAATATGGTTTATACTTTACTTTTCTGGGCAGTTGTATTTCTGTGTAATATTTTATGAATTTATGGTCTAGTTTACGACTGAGTTTACGGCCGTAAACACCTTACGGCCGTAAACGCATTTACGGCCCATTTGTTTCCGGCCCATATTCCAAGTATAAATAGAGGTGTTAGGGTGAGGAGTAGAGAGTGATAAACCCTAGAGTTTACGGCCAGAAAGAATAGAGTTTACTGCCAGAGTGCATTATGTGTGTGTGAATCTTTTGTATCCGGATCTCCCTTCTCTTCTATTTGATCTGACATCATCCGTTTGATTGGGATTCCGCACCATCAAACGGATCTGACTGATACACTGGCAAATTAGGGACTTACAATTGGTATCAGAGCCTGGTTATATCAGTCAAAAGAATTTATTGTTCCGTCTGGAATCTGAATAATTGGTGTTTCCGGTCCAAGCTTACGGCCGTAAACACCGAGTTCTTGGGCCGTAAACCCTATTTTGGGGCATTATTTGATTTTATTTTCAAAATATTTTTGTGTTTTTGGATACATCTCGCAAAAATAAGGAGGGTTTGTTCTTCGTGTTTTTCATAAAAAGGGGTTTTTGATCGAGTTTTGGAGCTTCAAAGTTGAAAAATCGTTGTTTTTCACGTAATCGTTGAAAGGTTTTCGGCCAGAGCTTACTGCCGGAAACAGTTCACGGCCGGAGTTTACGGCTGGAAACTATTCACGGCCGGCGGCGGAGTTCGTGTTTGCGGCTAGGGTTTCTCGTCGGCGGTGGCTAGGGTTTCGTAGTTCACGGCCGGAAATTGTTCACAGTCGCCGGATATTTGCGGCCGGTGTTTGCGGTCTCGGCTTGGAGAACGGCGTCGGCTCGGTGGACGGAAGTTGTGGCTCAGTTCAGCGGCTTGGCTCAGATAGTAGCTAAGGAAGTCATCTTCAAATAAAAAAAATATAAGCGAATTTTGGGGTTATCGGGGATCGAACCCGAAACCTCTAGTTCACAGCAAGCGCTCCTTGCCAACTCGACCAACCGAACCCTTGTGATTTCCCTTCGAAAATTTAAACATAAACACTTCCAGCCGCACCCTAATTTCGAAATTTGACACTTTTAACCCCAAAAATAAGTTTCTTTCGTTTTTAAATATCTTTTTCAACCAAAAATTTTAATTTTTAATTTTTGACTTTTTACTTAAAATTTTGACTTTGACTTTCAAGTTTGACCTTTGACTTTAAACTTTGACTTTTTCGTTTAACTTTTAAATTTTCAAATTTAGCTTTTCGGTTTGACTTTTAAGTTTGACTTTTGAGTTTTACTTTTTAAATTTGACTTTTAAGGTTGATTTTTGAGGTTTATAATCAAAGGACATTTTTAATTTTTTTTTTTTTTTGACTTTTAAGTTTTATGTTAGCTTCTAGTTGTGTTTTCTAATTGATTTTAAAGTTTACGAGGGAATTAAAAACATGAAAGAGAGTCGTCAAGAGATGTTAAGACAAAACTTCAACATGTTCGATTATATCTCTGAAGAAACCCTCGAAACTCAGTTGCAACGATTTACCACACTCACTACTGAGATGAATATTGCTGGGATCTTTTTGACCAAATCTGAGATAAACAAAAGGCTATTGAATTCACTTCCAAAATCGTGGGATATGAATCTAGCTGTCATCAATAAGACAAAAGATCTCAATCATCTTAGTATTGCTGAAGTAATCGAAGAGCTTGACGCTTTAAAGAGTTCTGTAAACCTTCCGGTCAATGAAGTATCATGTTCTCATTCATGTGAAGTTTCATGTTCTCAATCATGTGAAGATACGATTAAATTTCTTCGGGAACAAATTGATTTATTAAAAGAGGAAGTTGAGGACCTGAGATATAAAGGATATCAACTCAGGAAAGGACAGAAACCCCTGAAAGTTGAGTTAGAAGCTAAAACCAAGGACTTTAGAAAACTTCAGGAAGAGTATAGCAACAAGTGTGAAAATTATGATTATGTTAAGAGTCAACTTGCTGCTATAACTGAAGAACTTGATGCTTTAAAAATCAAGTGTGGAAAAACTGATGTCAGTTTCAAATATTATACTACGTCAAGTCAGACAGTCGAGTCCTTATATGAAACCCAGTTAAGATTCAAAGAAAATCAAAACAAGGGTCTAGGGTATGATAGTGTTCCTCCTCCTTTTAATCATAACTACACATCCATCCACATGACAAAGAAAGAGATTGACAGGGAGGCACATCTTCAATATGGAAAACGAACGGGATTTGTGTCACGAGGAGTTATTAATATTGAAGATACTAATGTTGCTACTTCTTGTGCAGGCAAAGTAACAGAGGATGAGAACAAGGAGAGTTCTTCTGAACAAACAAATGACCCCTTGAACTCTGAATATGTTGCTTCTAATCAACCTGCCGTTGGTAAATACAGGCCACCATTTCAAGCTAAACAGAGTGCCTGTTGCAACTGTGCATGTAGGAAAAGTAACAGACAAGGCAAGGATACGCCACCAGGGGCAGGAAGAAACAACTTCACAGTGAAGAAAAAGACATGTTTTCACTGTGGAACACCTGGTCACATTGCTCGGAATTGTCCAAATCGCGCATACGTTCCTTACTATGCGCAAGGCTGGAAGAACGCGCCAAGAGGGAGATACTCCAAAAGAAACCCCTCAAGATCACATTCAGACATTGACGACTGGAATGCCAAGAAGGCCAAGAATGTAACTCCCAAGTCCAAGAATCAAACTCCAAAGGACAAGCATCCGAATCCCAAGGGCAAGAAGGAAATGTCAGCCAACAAGCCCAGTTCAAGAGATGCTCCTGTGAAGCCAAGACCGGTTAGTTCAAAGTCATCTCGGCAGTCGGCTTCAAGTTCCAAATCAAGTAATGAGCCACCCATAGGATCGAAAAAGAAATGGGTTAAACCTAACTACAAATGGGTTCCGAAGGATCAATCTCCCAAATCAACTAACGATTCTAATATTTCTATGTCTTTTGTTTGTGATAAACAGGACATGTCATGGGAGAGAGTAAAGTGCAAGGATGACAAAGGTCGACCCAGTTTTAAAATGGACTGGGTTCCAAAGACCAACTAATTATGCTCTGTGTCGGAGCAGCTATGAAGGCATATTATCAAACTTTGGTTTGTTGGTAGTGGCTATTCCAGGCACATAATAGGGGACATCTCTCAACTGTACAACATTCAGACCTTTGTTTGAGAGTATGTGTCCTTTTGCGGGAAAGGAAGAAAAGAAGCGATCAAACGGGGTTTGTGCTTAACGACATGAAGAATTTTCGGATCTGTTCTGAGATTACGTGTGCTGTTTTCAGACCTTCTGGATGCAAATTCAATCGGTGACTTACGGTTTGCTTTTTCTTCTCTATACTCCTGTGTTTATCTTAAGCTGATTTGCTTTAAAGAGTAATTTTTGTTTTAGGATAGTTTAAATTTACGCATTTACTTTCGTTTCTCTCCTATGCACAAATTTAGGGGGAGAAATAAAAAAACAAAACAAAAATTAGAAAAGTTTCAAAAATCCAAAACAAAAACATTAGAAAATTAAAAAAAATTAAAAAAATTGTTGGTTATGAAATGTGCTGCTTGAGGTAGATGTTTTGGGAAGTGATATTATCAAGTGATAACAGGAAACCTGAGTCTGCGTAACATACCCAAAGTTGAAGGGTCTTTGCTCTGACTTGATGCGTCGGTAGGCACGAAAGATTCTAAATGGACTTGACTAGGCAGAGTTGAATTTAGGAAATTTAGAGACTTGACAAATTTTGACCTAGTTAGATCCATTCAGCCTGACAATACGACGCTCGGATAGGTTGAGCAGGGAGATATATATGAGAATCTACTCGTCACATTAATTGAACCCGTACTTGGAACCGTGGTTTAACTTTTCCTCGATGTGCGGATTCTGTCCTTAATTCCGGTTGGATGGGGCGACTGGTAAATTCTGATAAATTAGGTCTGTAGAATATCATTTTCTTTCTTTCCGTTTGTTAGTCATATGTTGTCTCCTTTGCGTGACTTCCAATCCGACCTGGTACACAACATATGCAACTCTATTTCTCTGCAGGTTATATATGTGAAATACTTCTTATCTGTTAGCCATATGTTGACTCCTTTGCGCGACTTCTAATCCGACCTGGTACACAGCATATGCAACCTTCTTCTTGTCAACCCCTCTGAAGTAGTAAGTAATAGAATTCTGAATCTCTCCTCTCTCTGAATGGTTGTCTGCTCACCCGGTGTAAGGAGTACTCTGGAAGTTCTTGATGGCTGGGGCATATCAGGAAGCGGGAAACACGTTCCAGTACACTTAAAATTGAACTCAATACAGATTGTCTATAGATCGCGCTGCTCAATTTAGGTGGACAACAATATCCCTGGTCGTCGTCAGATGAATGGTCCTTAAGATATAGTATCTAAGGAATTCGGATCAGATATAATTTTTAGGAAATTAAGTTCACCTTGTCTTGTAACAAATAGTATGTCCTAAATAAGTCACAATTTTTCGTGTTTAAGTGGACAACAATATCGACGATCGACCAGACAAAGATGTGAATATGGAAGGTACCGACAAGTGGATAAAGGTTGTCTATAAACTTTGATCCCAAATCTCTCTTAAAGTTAGATATCATTTTTATTTTTGTTAAATTTGTCATAGTTTCTTCCAATTTAAATATTAGGGGAGAATTAAAATTTAAAAATAATAATAAAAAAAATTAGAAAAATTCAAAAATAAAAGAAAAATAAGAAAAATTAAAAATCCAAAAATAGTGTTATTTCTGTTTTATTTCTCGTTCAGAAAAATCAAAAATCCAAAAATATTTTTTTTTCTGTTTTAATTTGTGTGCTAAGTTTTCTTTTAGTTTTGTTATGTCTTGAATAGTGATTTCAAGTATAGATAAGACTCATGGAGTTTGTGTTGAAGATTTCTGAGCCAAAGCCTCATCCGTGAGCATCGAAGAATTCACATTCGAAGGAGCAAGAAAATGAAGATTATTCTTTCAACATTCAATCCTTCAACCCCAGAAACAAGGTGAAGCTGCAACTGAAGATTATGTGACGGATTGCATTGAAGCCTCCTCAATCAGT
This sequence comes from Lactuca serriola, assembly GCF_051521515.1. Classification (NCBI taxonomy): domain Eukaryota; kingdom Viridiplantae; phylum Streptophyta; class Magnoliopsida; order Asterales; family Asteraceae; genus Lactuca; species Lactuca serriola. The sequence continues at coordinate 277,487,992 of NC_136415.1, forward strand.
TTGCTGCTATCGTTGTACCTACTGAAGTGATCTAGAAGATTTGTTCTCTCTGATGTTCTCTCTGAAGATTCTCAAGCTGAAAGCGCCATCTTTCAAGGATCAGTACAAGAAGCTTCCTCACCCAATATGCGCTCAATGCCAAATTCTGAAGAAAACCTCAAGTGCTCAAGATGAAGTCATTCATTGAAGATTCATATGTTCATCCTGATGCTGTGAAGAAATTGAAGGTTAAAGCTGAAGCCAAGCTCCCATTGAAGATTGACAAGAAGAGCCAACTACTTTTTAGGGGGAGCTTGTTGGGTCATTAAGAAAAGAAAGCTATAAACCAAGAGGGAGATTTTTGGGTCAAAATATCGTTTATACTTTACTTTTCTGGGCAGTTGTATTTTTGTGTAATATTTTATGAATTTATGGTCTAGTTTACGGCTGAGTTTACGGCCGTAAACACCTTACGACCGTAAACTCATTTACGGCCCATTTGTTTCCAGCCCATATTCCAAGTATAAATAGAGGTGTTAGGGTGAGGAGTAGAGAGTGATAAACCCTAGAGAGTTTACGGCCAGAGAGAAGAGAGTTTACTGCCAGAGAGCATTATGTGTGTGTGAATCTTTTGTATCCGGATCTTCATTCATATCTATACATACAAAGATTCATATTATTCTTCTTCTCCTTCTCTTCTATTTGATCTGACATCATCCGTTTGATTGGGATTCCGCACCATCAAACGGATCTAACTGATACACTGGCAAATTAGGGACTTAAAGAATTCGAATCGAAAATATGGATCCTAGCCTTAATTTGAATGTTGGGTAAACAATTAAGGATTAAAATTAAATAACTTGAATTCTTTATTCGCACTTTATAGATGTCAAGTTCAGACATCAATGGTCTTCCTCTTCCTTTTCGAAATGTTTTTCCTTCTGAATATGATCTTCCACATTTTGATCAAGGTGAAAAAATGTTCCCTTCTTTAAGCAATGGTGGAATTGGAAATCATGCTACTCCAACTCTTCCTCCACATTTTCTTCAAAGGTCTTTCAAACAAGGTTTTTAGATTATTATTACAATATAACAATCAAGGTATGTATTTTAATCCTTATTTTATGAATTTTGATTATAATACATATAACCTAGGGTTTCTTCTTTTGTGTTCAAGTTTGCATGTTCGATTAGAGAAAACTTAGATCTAATCAATCTAGAGTTGCATGCACACATAGGATATGTTGTTATGTATAAAACGTATCAGTGGTATCAGAGCCTAGGATTAGTTTTCTATTGAATAGTTGCAATTATGATATTGTTCAAAGGAGAAAGGAACAGAATCAACATTTTGTTCAATGAACTCGTCGAGTTGTTCGTAGGAACTCGTTGAGTTGCATGAAATCATCAAGTTTGGTCTTCCAACTCGTCGAGTTGGTGTGTAAGATCTGTTTTCAGATTTTCTTGCCTAACTTGATTTACTAGGTTTAAATTTGGTAAGTATATTTTGTTTATTCTTCCATAATCTGTTTTTGGTAATATAAGATAATTCAATAAAAAACCTAAATGTTTGGAGATAATTATGAATAAGATAATGATGATTTATTTTATTAGAATTATCATTATGGATATGGTTAATGTTTTAATTAATTTATTAATTAAATGATAATTAATATATCCATAATTGGTTGCTAGATAATTATTAATTGGATTAAATAATTCATATTTTTGGGTTGTTTGAAATTTAAAATTAAAAGGTTTAATTTTGGAAATTTAAAATGTGAAGCCCTAAAATATACCCTTATAGATTTTATAAATCCATAAGTGGTTTAGATTAAATTAAATTAAATTAAAAGTTTAATTTATTAAAAGATTAAACCCTTAGTATTTTAAAATGTTTTAAAATACACCCTATGCTATATTTAAGATTAAGAGTTTAATATATATATATATATATATATATATATATATATATATATATATATGAAAAGTCAGTCTTACCGTTAGTAGGCCTCATTCACGAAGCTGGTTTATAAAGAGAATTTTAGGAAGCAACACATAAAATGACCACCATTGGGTATCCATTCTTACCCACCGCAATCTTGACTAGTGGAGGGAGCTGAACGGGTTTGATAGGACTCTAAACTCTCATTAAAATTATAATGAGTTATAAAGTAACTAAACCATTTTCTAAAATCCCATTCTTAGTTACTTTATGAAAAATATGAATTTGATGTTAACCCATGAAATTGCACATTGTACCTTATTGGTCGTTAGTGGAGCGTGTGTGGTTACCCGGCACACTAATATGGACTAATATTGTTGGCAATGGGTATCTCATAAATTATTATTGATTAATTGAGCGTTTGTGGTTAACCGACACCTTAATTAGATGATAAATGACATCGAGAGTACCAAGCAAAATGGCATTGGTATTTATATCTCATTAGTGATCCTCGGCATCCCAGTCACAAAGTGAGAGCATAATCAAGAATAAACATGCCCTTGAATAGTTCAATGAATCTCAAAAGATCTAGGAGTTTCATTAGGTTGACACTGGTAAATGTTTACCTACCTAAAATATATTCGAATTTGATTACGACATGCCTCTTCAGAATTCGAATCGAAAATATGGATCCTAGCCTTAATTTGAATTTTGGGTAAACAATTAAGGATTAAAATCAACTAACTTGAATTCTCTATTCGCCTTTTATAGATGTCAAGTTCAGACATCAATGGTCTTCCTCTTCCTTTTCGAAATGTTTTTCCTTCTGAAGATGATCTTCCACATTTTGATCAAGGTGAAAAAATGTTCCCTTCTTTAAGCAATGGTGGAATTAGAAATCATGCTTCTCCAACTCTTCCTCCACATTTTCTTCAACTTGAAAAGTTCAAAGTTACTCAAATGCTTTTGGCATGTAAACACCAAGATGGAGATTATGTGTGTGCGCATGTTCTCAAAATGAAGTCGAACATTGACAGATTGGGAATGTTAGGTTTTGTTTTCCTAAGGGAGTTGCCCTTGACTTGGTTCTTCACTCACTTCCTGAGCCAGATAGTCAGTTCGTTAAGTACTACTATATGACTGACCATGATGTGACCCTAATTGATTTGAAATATTTGTTGATTGCTACTGAAGTAGAAATGCTGAAAAGCACTGGTCAAGAAAATGTGTTTGAAGGATCTGTCTCCCAAAACTCCATGGAGAATAGCAACAATGGTGGTCCAGAAAAGGTTTCTCTTCCCAATGGAAAGGGATCGGCCAATTTCAAACCATTTGACCATATGGTAAAGAGAAATGCTAATTTTAAGATAGCCCCATGTGTTGTGCCTGAAGAGTCCATATGTTTCTATTAGCAATTGAAGGGACATTGGATGCGAAGCTGCCCAGACTACCTGAAAGATCTTAGAGATAGTAAAGTTAAGATGTGTGACTCTACTTCAGGTACATCTACTATCTAACTCTATTAAGTTCCTATTCCTAGATTCTTAATACATGATGTGATGATCACATTTTGATGTTTTTTAGGATCTAAGAGAAAGAAGGGAGCTTAAAAAGAGTGAGTTGAATCTGATCGTGAGAGACGGTTTTCGATCGTATGGTTCGAGGATCAGATTTTTAAGCTGCTGCTTAGGAGTTATGATAAATTAATAGATTGCTTAGGAAATGTCTAGAAACATAGTTTTTATATTTGCATTGTAAGGACAAATTTTTCCACATTTTTATCAATAAAGTGAATTTTTATTACTTTATTTTTCTTTGCAATGGCAATTATGTAAATTGGTGATGATATTTCTATTAATAGAAATGTTAAATATGGATTTGATTCTTAGTTATGTCGTTTGTGAAAATGTCATAATCAACCAAGTGAAAATGAATTCTCATCACCAAGTTTCAGTTGGATAGAAACTTGGAGTCATACAATTTGAAATGTGTGGTGTATGAGAACTTTGATCGTTGGAAGATCATGACTAATTCATTGATCACATGTTTATGTGAATCAAGTAAAGGACAACAAGATCTAGTACACATTGATTTGGACTATTTTGATCCACCACAAAGGAAATAAGTCTGTTAGTCATGATTTACTGATGATTCAGTAAATATGGTTATGTTTATAAGATTAAGTGTAATTCTGATTCTTTGAAAAGTTTCAAAGAGTGGCAGAAGGAATATGAAGAATCTATTAGGTAGAAAGATAAAAGTTTCTCTGGTCTGAAAGGAAAGAACAGTACTTTAGTATCATGTTTTATGATCGGCTTCATGATTGTGGAACCATGTCATAATTCATCCTCTAAGGACATCTTAGTGCAATTGTTCTGACTAAGAAGAGGAATCTGATATTGTTGAAATTGTTTGATCAAAAGATGAGTCATACTTCGTTTCCAATCAAGTTTTAGAGTTACTCTAGTAACTTTGAATCATTTCTTGAAGCTTATTTCAACCTAAGTAGGTTTATAAAACCATATGATATGTGGAATAGAAAAGTTTTCTTACTCTAGCACAATTGAAATTGGTAGTTGTGATGATATGGTTAAAACAAAGATAAACTAAGACCAATTAAACGAAGTTTTATCATGACAAGAATCCACACTAACTTTTTGAATATTTGTTTTAAGGAGTGTTCCTTGAAGAAAGAAACTTACATGTCAAGAAGACAGTGGAGTCTTATTGATCTTGAAGAGTTTCAAGAGTCAATTAACAAGAAACCTTTTAGTAATCACTAGTACACGACCGGAGGTTTATAACCTATCCTGTTGACACATTCTTGTTTCTCTGCACCTTCCAGTTGAGTTGGAAATTATTATGAGTACTATGGTTCTCATTTGACTGCAAAAGGTAGATCACATTGGTCAGTGATGGTACATTGGTCAATGGAAGTGATCTGCTTAAACAAAATAGAAGCACTGGTAGGCCCTTGTGCTGCTAGAGGGCAAGAAATTAAGAATAGGTAAAGTTCAGTCCATGAAAGCTAAATTTGATTTTGGTTTTTTCCTAAATCTTATCTTATGATTATAGGTTGGAAAGTGGTAAGATTCACATGGATAGGAACACATACACCATAAAATCTAGGTGGAAAAAGGTTTCGCTCTAACTCATGAAAATGATTATGAGGAAACACTTTCGCTAGTAGATTTTAAATATGATTAATATCATTATGGTTAGTAGGTGTGATAATTGCGTTCTCAAATTCATATATGGTTACGACATCCCTTCTCACAATTCGAATTGTGAGAAATGGCAAAGGACTGTTTGAACATTCAAGACTTATTGTTGTAAGTTCTGAAAGGGTTTAAACACACACATATGCAATCTAATAAAGGTGTATGAGCTTGAGAAGTCTAGATGAAGACTTATAGAAGCATCATTTATCATAAATCTAAACTTTAGTGAGAAGTCAAGAGCATTTATTTCTAGAAGTCCAGTTGATTTCTGGGTACATGTCAAAGCTAGTGGTAGCATAATCGATCTGCAGGATTGAGCATAGTTGTTGTGTTGGTGGGAGCATAGTAGTTATGCTTAGTGTTGCAAGTTGGAAATACTAATTGTAGGAAACAAAGATTTCAGATTTTCAAGTTGCAAAGTTTGGAATTGTTTCACTATGATAAGCTTAGGGGAGAAGGAACTCATACTTCATTTCAAATCTAAAAGTTTATATTGAAATTTTAATGGAATTTAGTCTTAGACATATATGAATATCGTGTTCAAATGTTTAACATAGGAAATTCGATATATGGAAATATTATAGCAAGAGACTGATCAAGTATCATGTCTTTTTGTATGAAATTATGTATTGAATCCCATCTGCTTCGGATATAGGATTGATTACATATGATATAATATTTTCTTTTTCTGATTTTCAAAATGCATAGGGCATTTAAAGGGAAAACGACCATAACTGGATATAACTAGAGTTGTTAAACAATTGTCAACGATAATCTAATGTTCGCTAAAGATTGGTTGCTTGTGGACAATTGGAAGTATAAATTTGGAAGGACCATATTGACATGTTCTAAGTAGATGTAACTCTTGTTCAGAATTGATAGTAATATGGGAATATGGAAATGTTTCCATACTGGGAGTTGGTTATCATTTACATGTGAGTTAGAAACTTTAATGCAAGAAAGATGTTCAAGGAGTGTACTTTGAATTTGAGACTAATTACCATGAAAGTGTTATAGTAACAATGTTTCAATGGAACATTTTGTGATATCGTTAGTAAAGTTATTGTGACTTTGAAGCCTCGACCTCACAAAAGGAAATTGCATGTAAAGTTGGAATTCTAACACATATACAAGTGATAAGAATTTGAAATTATGAAATGAGAATCATTGGAATTATGACCAATTGATCTGTTCACAAAGGAAGGACCATAGAGAGACATAGTATGCATGTTTATAACATGGCATGACTGATGTTTAAATTCAAGTATTTAGTTGATTAATCGAAACATTATACAGTTAATAAAGTCTAATTAATATGGTGGTTAAATAAAAGAGTTTTATTTATATTCAATAGTTTTAAGACCATGGTTAATTAGGTTATTATTGTGTTTCACTTCGCACGTTTTACTTCCAGAATAATTGGGCCATTCAAAACATCCACAATCGATTGTACTTTCGGAAGTAAGTAGCAAATTAAGACTGTCATGAATCAGACTGTAGATTGTCTAAGGGATTAGACATAGCAATGGCTTACTGCAGTATTCATGAGTACTTTTGAAATGGAGATTTGAGTCTTGGATTAACCCACGCTCAGAGAATTAGTTCATGGATTTTATCACGAGTAATTTTGAGATGATAATATCTTATATTCTTGAAACGGAGACATATGAGTTATTGTTTACGAGTCAGTTCAGCGTTGATAATACGTAAACACAGTAGTAACCTGATGTTATGAAACGTATTGTTATGCATGATTTGATGAGTTAATATTCTAAGCATATGAGTTGAAGTTTATCCATTCCTTTTACCCTAAATGGGAAAAATCGATATCTATGGGCCCCTCGATGATTTGATGATAACATCTAAAGTGCTTGGCCAAGCCTGGACTGAATTGATGTGTTCAATTAGCAGTCTGATATCAGTCGTAATAAATCAGAAATCGGGAAACAAATATTAGACAGAGAGAATGATTATAATCCATGTCTCATATCCATACGATATATTGTAGAACAGAGGAATATTTGATTACTTGTCTAAGGACATGTCACTGACTAGGTCAGAGTTCGACAGTGGCTTTTGGTAGCTACAATTTGCTAATCAGTTGGGTAGTTATATTTTTCAACTATATTTATTAGACTTATCCAAGTGGGAGACTGTTGTATTAGGTGTCTATGCCCATAACTATAATTGGTATCTACTTGAATTGATAGTAGCGCAATCCTTTTGGGTTGCCTTCAAACCTGACAATTGAATAGGATGAATGTTAGAGAGAGGAGAATGATTTATTAATTTATTACTTGGTTAGTAAATTAATTAGAAATCAAAATAAATGATTTATTAATGTGTTATGGAAATAATATATTAATTAGAAATCATAATGTTTAATTAATATTTAATCAGAAATTAATTCGGAATTAATTTTAGGATTAAAGGAATTAACTGAAACTGCAGTGACAAAAGGTGGCAATGTTAAATAGTTGAGCATTCTAGAACCTCGTTATGGTAACGGGAACGAAATCTAGATGCTCCTAGGGTTTCCTTGAGTTCTAAGGGTGCCTTGGATGCCTTAGGGAGGAAGTTAAGGGATTAGGGTTATCTTGGATGCACCTACCTAATCTAATGCCTTCCTAATACCTATATAAACCCTACACCATAAGGAACGTCAGCTATGCACCCTTAGAAAAGGCTTAAAGCCAAAATTCTTCGTCCCTTCTCTATCCCTCTCTCTCTATAGTAATCTTTGGTTGCTTGAGTTTCTTTGTGAGCCATTAGAAGTGCGACACTTGTGGCGCTTGCTACCAAAGGTCCTTCAAACAAGGTTTTTAGATTGTAATAAACAGAACCTATGGTTTCTTCCTTTTTTGTTCAAGTTTGCATGTTCAATTAGAGAAAACAAAGATCCAATCAATCTAGGGTTGCATGTACACATAGGATATGTTGTTATGTATAAAACGCATCAAAATTATCCATCAAAATTTCCATGAAGTTTTCAATCATATCATGGAAAAATGGTCATCATGCATCTTTGGAATGTCGTCGGTGTGTTGCCTAATTTGAATGACATCCAACGATAAGCAAAGGTTCCACTTGGGCAAGTGAACGTGGTCTTTTCTTGGTCTTGAGGATCAATAGGAATTTGAAAATATCTTGAAAAACCATCTAGAAAGTAGTAATAAAGGTGACTAGATAATCATTCAAGAATTTGATCAATAAAGGGAAAAGGAAAATGGTCTTTGCAAGTGGCATCATTTAACTTGCGATAATCGATGTACACACGCCAACCGGTTACCATTCTCGTAGGAATAATCTCATTCTCTTCATTTTTCTCCACCGTTATGCCTCCTTTTTTAGGTACCATGTGCACTAGAATCACCTATTGGCTATCTGATATTGAGTAAATAATTCTAGTATCCAAGAGTTTGACTACCTCTTTCTTGACTGCTTCTTGCATGTCCGGGCTCAATCTTCTTTGGCGTTGCACCATTAGTTTAGTTCACTCTTCCAAATTAATTTTATGTGAACAAGATGAGGGGATAAATCCCTTGATATCTGTGATTTTCCATGTGATGGCATTCTTTTGTTTCTTGAGTACTCTAACTAAGATTTCATTCTCCTTTTGTGTGAGATCAACTGCTTTGATGACAGGCTTCTATTCATTTTCTTCCAGGAATGCATACTCGGGATGTTTAGGAGAAGCTTTTAATTTGATTTTTGGTTTTTGTTCAGAGACCATGATGTGGGAATCTTGCCACGTTGTGGTGTCATAAGTTTTCTTGTCAAATCGAATAAGATCAGAATGCCATAGCATGGTGGGTTTTCAATTGCCTTTTTCAGTTCATTGTACTCACTCTTTTGTAGTAGCTTTTCTAGTTCTTGAAAATCATGTTCAACATCAAAATCACCTTCTTGTAGAACCATGTAAGCTTCGGTTTCCTTTTCCTTCCATCCTCTAAATACTTTTTCCAAAATCTCATCAAACACATCTACCGAAAAAGCCATGTCATCACTTATTCTTGAATATTTTATTATTGTATTAACCCCAAACGTTACAACTTCTTCTCCAACTTGAAGAGTGAGTTTGGACTCTCTTATATTTACCAAGGCTTAGGCAGTGCTCAAAAAGGGCCTTCCAAGAATAAATGACATTTGATCGTCTTCCTCCATATCTAGAAAAATGAAATCTGTAGGAAAAACGAACTTGTCAATTTTAACTAATACATCTTCACAAATTTTTTTTAAAGAACGCTGAAACCTGAGTTATAAAAAAGAAGTTATGACCTGTCAAAGTATCACGACAAAACCGACACGACGCTATGTGACGTAAAAAGTGAGTTTGCGATAAAATACTTTTTAGCCTTAACGATCTAAACGAAAGTCTTAGTTTACGTTAAACTGAGAGAGTACATAAAAAGAACGTCCAAATATGACTTCGTATGAGGAAGTTATGATTTTTCTAAGATTTAGCACAACAATGCACAACCTGAAAATCGAATTTTAGATCGGTCGAATTTTTGTCGAAACAATCTAAACGAGAATTGAAAATCTAGTTAATAAGAACTCAACGATAAAAAGACAGACGAAAACGGACGTCAGATGACAAAGTTATGAATTTTAAACGGACTTTACCTGTCCATGCTTGTTAAAATATAAATTTATAAAATAAATTCAAAATTAGCCGACAAAGTCTAAACAAAAGTTGTAGATCACGTTGGCGCCCACATGTGAATATAAAGAACGTCCAAAACAGATCTCGTATGCAAAAGTTACAGATTTTAGAAAATAATTACTTTTTAGAATAATCTACGAGTGACACGTGGCACAATCCTGACCATTGCTTCTTCCCCAGGCCTTGCCACAAGATGGTGACACTTGGTACTTAAACCGAAGAGTTGGAGGCTCAGAACTCGCTGAGTTGGGCCATTTCCCAACTTATAAATAGAGGTGCAAATCCTCCGTTTCCTTCACACCTCTCCCATTGTTTCTCTCTCAAACTTCTCTCTAAACTCCTACCAAGGCTTAGTACTTCCTAAGTGCTAAGAGGTGAATACCAAAGCACTAGAAGGCTCTGAGAAGAAGAACTTTATGTTTGGAAGTTCTGCCCCAGCAGAGCCCAGTTCCTAGCCAAACCTCCTAGCAAGTGACTTATGCTTACCCTACTTTAAGTATAGCTTTTGTTTAAGTTTATTATCATTTTTATGAACTTATAAACAATATATATATATATATATATATATATATATATATATATATATATATATATAATATACAATGTGTTATTATAATACCTTTTTGATGGGTTTTGAGCATTCTAACACTTCCTAAGTGTACATGCAACCCTAATAACCTTGGATCTATGTTTGTCTAATTATCATGCAAAGTTGAATTTCCAAGGTTATATTCCTATCTAGCATACATGGGGAACAATTTTAACTTGAATGAAAGATAGAATAACTTACCTTGTTGTTGCTTGTGTTCCTTGAAACCTTGTGAGCCTAGCACCCCAAGTGTGATGCCTCAAATGCTTGACACAACACCAAATGCTCTTGGAAAGACTTTAGAGAGAATCCACACTTCTTGAAATTGGCCTAGCCCTCAAGTTTCTTATATGTCTTGTGTGTGTTACCAATTTGTGGAGAATGGGACCTTTATATAGTGTTGTGTCATGACTCTTCATTTTCATGACCCATGGGTTTGTAACTCCCATGGAGCATCCATGGAGCATCCTATGGGTAAAGCCCAACTTGATAATCCATGGAGCCTTTTAGCCCACTATACAAGATATGAATGATTTACATAATCAACCCATATATTTAATTAGTTATCCTTTGATCACTTAATTAATTCCAAATTAATTCTTTGATCAAACTAATCAAATAATATTATTAATATATTAGAACTTATAATATATTAATAATCTCCAAGTGATATTTCTCTCATTTAGTCTATCCAATTGCATGGTGCCATGCAACCCAAATGGACCATGTCGGGTCGGGTCAAGTACACCCCAGAAATAGTTATGGACTTAGACACCTTATCCAACACTTTTAACTACTCGTGGTGCAGGGAATCTGGTTTGAAGCGCTGCATAGGGTTGTTGGATTTCAGAAGTGCTATAATGTCAAAATGGTCCAGCCCCCCCGGGGTTTCATGTCTTACCCTTGTCTGTACATAGTGGTTGAAAAGTATTGTTTAACACTTATAGAAAAAATATCGCTCGTAAATAGTCGCAATCAATATTAGACTAAAACCATAGTGGTAATAATACTAGGTTTCGTCGAAGGAAAATAGAATCGTTAGAAGCAAAGCGTTGCCCGAGTTTGGAGTCATCACTTTAACAAGTGAGCGCATAGTTACTTTCATATTACACATAGATATGAATTATTTAATATAAACTACGTGATATATGTGCATAGTTCTGTCTACTTGTTATCAATGCTAGATGAACAAAATATACATGTTTTATTTGATTTAAACTGTATATGTATTTTATACCTATAAAAATATTGAGTAAAGAAGGGAAGATGAATTGATGAGAGATGAAAGATGATATAGATGAACATTGGCATCTATGGACTTAGTGCCAAATAGATAAACCCCGACAACCATGGACTTAGTGCCTTACATATGAACGTTGGTAGCTTTGAATTTAGTGCCATATAAATGGATATTGATAGTTATGGACTTAGTGCGTAACATATAACAACGACAGCTATGGACTTAGTGTATGTTAGATATGATGGGTTTTGAGCATTCTAACACTTCCTAAGTGTACATGCAACCCTAATAACCTTGAAACTATGTTTTCTCTATATACATGCAAATTTCTTTTCAAGGTTATTTCCTAACTAGCATGGCATGGGGATTACATAAAATATAAACTAGTAGAAATACATACCTTGTTGTTGTTGCTTGGATTCCTTCAAGACTTTGTGAGCCTAGCACCCCAAATGTTGTGCCTCAAATGCTTCACACAACTCCACAAAACTTGGAATAACTTGAGAGAATACTTCTTACACTTCAAAATCGGCTATGCCCTCACAAGAATACTCTCTCTTAGCCATGGGTCCCTTTTATAGTGGTGTCACAATTAGGGTTTCATCATGAAGACTCATAATTGTCATGACTCTTCCATTCTCATGACCCATGGGTTTGTAACTCCCATGGACTATCCATGGAGCTCCAAATGGTTATATCCATAACCCATAAACCATCATTTAATCCACCATAAAAGTTTAGATGATTGTCATAATGAACCCCACATATTTAATTAGTTTCAACTTGATCACCAAATTAATACTAGATTAATACTTGATCAATACTAATTAAATAATACTATTAATAATATATTAGAACTTATAATATATTAATAATCATAAGTGCCTTATTCTCTCATCTAGTCTATCCAAGTATTGCAATGCCATGCAATCCAAATGGACCATGCCGGGTCGGGTCAAGTACATACCAAATAAAATTATGGACTTAGACACTATATCGAACAGTCTCCAACTTGGATAAGTTTAATAACTATATTTGCATATATGACTTCAAAATCCAACTAGCAATCGTAGCTCATTCAAAGTCTCTCGGAACTGAGATGATGATGATACGCCATTCAAGATAAGTGATCATATAATCCTCTATTCTCATGATATCAGCCGGACAAACACATGGAACATGGTCTTACTTATTGTCCAACATTTGTTTCTCGTTCTCTGATTTGTTTCGACATAGAACTAACTTGAACACATCAATTAGGTTCTTACCAGGCCCGGTACATAGGTCAAAAGCAAATCATCGAGGGGCCCAGATATCGCTTCTATTTCTAGAAGGAACAGATAAACTTCAACTGATATGCTTGTACTAACTACTTGTTGAATTATTCACAAAGGCACGTTTTATAACATCGAGTTACCAATGCATTTTCGTACAATCAATGAATAACCAACTCATATTCAACAACTCATATCTCTAGGTTTGAAGATTTATATGATATTACTGTTTCACGATCACTCGAGATAAATTCCATGAAGTGATGCAAGTGAGCATGGGTTGAATCCAATACTCAGCCCTTATGAGTACTCATGAATGTTGTAGCAACCATTGCATTGTCTAAAGCACTTTAGAAAAATCATACAAGCCAAATTCATGACAGTCTTAAATCAATACTTACTTCCAAAGTTTGACTGACTATGGATGGTTTGAATAATAACATAATTATTCTGGAAGTAAAAACATGCAAAGTTGAAACAAAGTAAACAATCAACACAACATAGTAACACCTTACTCATAAATAAATAACAACTTTTATTTATCATCAAATGTCAATTACATTTTACAAGTTTCAGGAATCTAATTATTGAAACTAATATCATCCTTCAGCCCAATGCGCCTCGCATGCTGTAAATGCCTAACCCTGCTCAGTCCCTTCGTGAGGGGATCTGTCGGGTTCTCATCTGATGATACCCTCTTTGCCACGAGGAGTCCTTCTTCTATTGTATGTTTGATGAAATGGTATTTTCTATCAATGTTCCTAGATCTCCCGTGATCTCTTGGTTCTTTAGCCAAAGCAACCGCACTTTTACTATCACAGAAAATTTCCATTGTCTCCTTTATAGCTGGTACAACTCCAAGGTCTCCAATGAAGTTCTTTAGCCATATCGCCTCTTTTGCTGCATCGCTTGCTGCTATGTACTCTGATTCACAAGTTGAATCAGCTACTGTCTCCTGCTTGGAACTTTTCCAAGTAATTGCTCCTCCATTTAGGATAAAGACCCAGCCTGACTGAGAGCAGAAATTATCCCTATCAGTCTGAAAGCTAGCATCACTATATCCTTCCACTCTCAAGTCATCACTGCCTCTGAGGGTAAGGACCCAATCCTTAGCTCTCCGCAGATACTTGAGAATGTTCTTTACCGTTGTCCAGTGTGCCTTGCTAGGGTTCCCTTGATATATACTGACCATGCTCAAAGAAAAGGCCACATCATGGCGAGTACAAGTCATAGCATACATGATCGAGCCCACAATGGAAGCATATGGTATCTGACTCATCTTAGCTATCTCAGCCTCTGTACTCGGACTCTGAGTCTTACTGTGACAACCCGAAATTTCCATTTTGTTCGAACACTAACTATTCAATAGAAGCTAGTCCAGTTTCAATGAACTTCAGACTTTTCCGAATAAGTTTGTGTACATTAGGGTTTACATTTAAGGAGATATCAGGAGAGTGGATGCTCATGGGTTTGTGAAACTTGAGCATTTCAACACTTCATCATGTTAGAGTCCAATTCCAGAATAAAATATTTTCTGCCAAAAAATTTCAGGACTATAAATAGATTTTTGAACTAAATTATTCATTATTCACATTTCCATCTAGAGAAAAGCCAATTTCTCTCTCACGGATCTTCGGGTTTTCATCCCAAGTCGTGAGTCCACTTCCCTAGTTGTGTTTTATTACTTGTTTTATGCTTAATAACATAGTTTACATGTCAAATATGTAAGATACGGGAGTTTACCGCCCAAGAACGTTCTTGGGGAGTAAACTCCAAAACGAAGCCTAAGAGCTATCTAGTCCCATTTCCTTGTTAGGTAGCTAGTTAAGGACATTATGTATGATCTTTTAAGGCTAGAACACAATCAAGAACACCTAGTTTTAGGAGTTTACGGCCCAAGAGTTTCTTGGACCGTAAACACCAAATTTCAAGGGCTTAAAGTGCCCTAAACACTCCTAAGACATTAAGACAATAACCCTCTATTACTTGTAGCTTGAATGGGGAGTAAATCCCATCAAAATCATCCCTAAAAGGGATTTTACGGCCAAGAAATGCTCTTGGGCCGTAAACTCCAAGTGAAGGCACCAAAGTGTGCCTAAAGTCCCCTTTAGCCTTAAACAAAAGTCTAGAATTTATCCTTTGTGTGCAAGAGGCTTAAAAGAATTAAAACACCCACCCCATAGGATTTTACGGCCGTAAACTCTAGGGGATATGGTCTTTAGGTCGTAAACTCCTCAAAGGAGCATTCTAAGGCCCTAAACTACC
Organism: Lactuca serriola; assembly: GCF_051521515.1. Lineage (NCBI taxonomy): Eukaryota > Viridiplantae > Streptophyta > Magnoliopsida > Asterales > Asteraceae > Lactuca > Lactuca serriola. The sequence goes on from NC_136415.1 coordinate 277,503,171, forward strand.
TAAAGGATTAAACCACCAATGCTAGGCTTATTCTAGAATTCATTTAACACTTTAAAACACCCAAAACCACCAAGTCAAGAGTTCACGGCCGTAAACTCAAGGGTTTACGACCGTAAACTCCAAAGGTGGGGTTTCTTGGGTGGTAAGCTCATATACAAGGTCATTTGGTACATTAAACCCCTTTAGCCTTGTCCCATAGCAACTTAGATGCAACAATTAGGACCTATAACACTTATACAAAGTGTTTACATGTTCCTAAGTGTCCCAACTTATTTCATTAAGTTATTATTTGGCTAAATAGTTATATATATGCTTATTATATGATAACTAGGCTCGTGCGTGTGAACAAGTCTCCGTTTGCCACCTAGCACGATATCCGACACTACAATCCAAACCACTCACCACATGTGAGTTCATACCCCCTTTAATTAACCTTTGAAATACTTTTAAATGTTTTAAATACTTTATGGGGGGGAATAAAAGTTCAATGCTTATAGTTATTGAAATCAATCACATGTGATTGCATTAATCACATGTGATTAATAACTAGAAAACCAATGATTTTATCACTGTTCAAACTGTTTATCAAACTGCTTTACTTCAAAATGTTTTACGAACTCTTTTACTTACCAAATACTTTTATTTAAACTTTGTTATACTTCTTATAAATTGCATGCCCATATATGCATAGATATATAAGCAATGTTTAAAGGGCTTAGGAAGGCCATCCACCCTATTTCGTTTTTCTCGATTTGGATGTGGTCTGGTGGGATTTCGGATGACCATCTGAAGGTCGTTTCAATATTAGTTATATATCAATTATACATATATAGACATAAAAGTACTTCCATATTCATGCGTACTATACACATTACTAGTAAGTTACCATCGGGGTAACACAGGATCATACTACTACAATTGTTAGATCAATGAGTCAGTTCATTCATGAGTCTATACGTTACATTACTATGAGAACATATACAACTATACTAGAAAGAGAACATATACAACTATACTAGGAGGAGAACACATTCAACTATACTAGAACGAGAAACATTTCATATACAAGAATACGATAACAATTGCGATCCACTGGATCGGAGCATGCCTTAAATGTCATGGCCCGAGTTGTAGCCAGAATTCTCTTGGAGGGAGAGCGTGAGTTTGCGTATAGATCTATACTAGATTGACTATCCTACACCTTCCTGCTAGCTACAGCCGGACCTGCAGGTCTGCGGGTGCCAAACGTCTTTCCGTTATTACGACCATTCGTATGTCGTTGTTACCAGTCGATAGTATGGTGCATTTATCACATTATACCTTAATATAAATCCGGTTTAAGGTAGTTAGTACAGCAGTAGTTCCTATAATACAAAACTACAGTACTACAATGATTTACCCATTACATATTTTTAGTGATAACCTCACTTAAACATTAATGTACAAACTATATTTGATAAATGATAGCTACACTTGGGAAATTACACACTTTTACAACAAACGAGCATACAAAATAGTTAAGCATTGGTAGAAGGCTACTTTAATAGAAAATATAGGTTTTTCTGAGAGATTCAAACTTTTACAAACACTTACATACATTTTGCAAACTTATACTTGAGACACGTTCAAACGTTTTGATAACAAACATCGACACGAAAATACTTATGAACTCACCAGCTTAATGCTGATAAACTCTTTCAAAATAACTTGTATTCTCAGGTCATCAGTAGACAGGTACCGATGCCAGCTTTTGAGAAGATGGAGCGCCTTCAAGACTCATCATATTATTTTGATTTACATTATATTTTTGGTGTCTAAAACTGTACAGAACACGCTTGTATTAAAATTATATATTTAATGCAATGGATGATGTTGTTTGCTTATTTACATTTACTGTGTTGTGATACTGTACATGACGTCCTCCGCCCCAGAACGTTTCCGCCGTTCTTGGTTTTGGGGTGTGACACTTACTTAGCTTGGCATTACTCTGGATTGGTAATTCTCCTTTCTTGGAATCTTGCATATTGAACCCCCTCAATACCTTATCCACATAAGAACTTTGACTAAGTCCAATTAGTCTCTTACTCCTATCTCTCAATATCCTTATCCCTAGGATATAGGCAGCTTCCCCAAGGTCCTTCATAGTGAAACATTTCCCAAGCCAGGACTTAACCTCCTACAAAGTTGGGATGTCGTTTCCTATGAGAAGTATGTCAACCACATAGAACACCAAGAAGCTAACTATGCTCCCACTAGCCCTAACATACACACAAGACTCATCCTCACTCCAAGAAAAGCCAAACTCTTTGACTTTCTCATCAAAGCAAAGATTCCATCTGCGAGATGCTTGTTTCAATCCATAAATGGATTTCTCAAGCTTACACACTTTATTAAGGTATTTTGGATCGACAAAACCCTCTGCCTGAGCCATGTAAACATCCTCAGCCAACTTCCCATTAAGGAAAGCGGTCTTGACATACATTTGCCATATTTCATAATCATGAAATGCAGCTATGGCTAACAACACTCTAATAGACTTAATCTTAGCTACTGGTGAGAAGGTCTCATTATAGTCAACTACCGGAGTTTGAGTAAAGCCCTTCGCAACCAGTCGCGCTTTATAAGTGTGTACTTTCCCATCCATGTTAGTCTTCTTCTTGAAGATCCATTTGCACCCAACTGTCTTATGATCTGGTACATTGCCAACCAAGTTCCAAACTCGATTGTCATACATGGACTGAATCTCGATGTCCATAGCCTCCTTCCATTTCGTAGACTCAGGGCCTACCATGGCTTCCTTATAATTATTAGGTTCATCCAAATATATCAATGTACTATCACTGATAAATGTATCACCTTCAGTGGTGATGTGATAACCATAACAAAATTCAGGTGTGTTCCTCACCCTAGTGGAACGTCTTGGAGGTACAGACTCATCTATCGACTCAACAGGAGTTTCCTGCTCAGGTTAGATGGTAGTGTTTGAGGTTCCTTCACCACTTGACTCTTGAAGTTCTTCAAGGTTAATTTGCCTCCCACTGTCCCCTTGGCTTATGAATTGTCTCTCACGAAAGACTCCTTTCCTTGCTACAAAAACCACATTATCACTGGGTCTGTAGAAGAGGTAACCAAAGGATCTCTGTGGGTAGCTGATGAAAATACACCTCTCGCTTCGGGGTTCAAGCTTGTCATGAGTCTCACGCCTCACGAAATCTTCACAACCCCAAATCTTAATATGGTCCAAATTGGGAACTTTCCCAGTCCACATCTAGTGAGGTGTTTTGGCAGCCTTTTTAGTAGGGACTAGATTAAGGATATGGGCAACAGTCTATAAGTCATACCCCCAGAAAGAGATTAATAACGAAGCTCGACTCATCATGGAATGAACCATATCCAACAAGGTTCGATTGCGCCTCTCAGCCACACCATTCAACTGTAGTGTCCTGGGAGGTGTCAATTGTGAGACAATCCCACATTCCTTAAGATAGTCAAGGAACTCAATGCTAAGATACTCTCCTCCCCGATCGGATCAGAGCATCTTAATGTTCTTGCCCGATTGATTCTCAACTTCCTGCTTAAACTCTTTGAACTTTTCAAAGGTTTCTGACTTATGCATGATTAAGTAAATATATCCATATTTACTGTAATCATCAGTAAAAGTCACATAATAGCGATTAGCATCCCTTGTAGCAACTCTGAAGGGACCACACACATCCGTGTGTACAAGGTCCAACAAACCTTCACCCCTATCACAAGTACCTGTGAAGGGTGACTTTGTCATTTTTCCAAGTAAACAAGACTCGCAACTATCATCTGACTTGAGTTCAAATGATTCCAAGACTCCAGCCTTTTGGAGTTTTCCTATGCACTTCTTGTTGACATGTCTAAGACGACAATTCCACAAGGATGCTTTATCCAAGCTATCTGAAGAATCAATATACAACACATTATTTCCTAAATTGTCTACAACATTCACAGCTTCATATACACCATCAAAAGGTATTGCTTTAAAGTAAAATACATCATTGTAATAAACATTAATAGCACCATTTTTATTATCAAATGAAAATGAAAAACCTTGTTTGTACAAGCCATGAAAAGAAATAAGATTTCTCGCCATTTCGGGCGAGTAACAACATTTATTCAAATCTAACATTAACCTATTATTAAGAAATAAAAAATAAACTCCTATCTTGGTAACAGGTGATGCTTTCCTATTGCCCATGACTAAGTTTATCTTCCCGTGCTCCACTTGCTCACTTCTTCTTAATGCCAGCAAATCAGTACAAATGTGAATACCACAACCTGTATAAAGCACCCCAAGAATTAGCATTAGATGAGTTGTTAGACAATATTGTGTAAATACCTGCATGGGTGGGTTTAACCTTCCCCTCCTTTACATCTTGCAGATATTTGGAGCAGCTTCACTTGAAGTGTCCCTTATCCTGGCAATAGAAGCATTGTGCTTCCTTTGGGTTTGAAGAAGGAGTAATGGGACCTTTCTTTGTTCCACTTGAAGAGGAACCATCAAGAATCTTACCCTCGGTACCCTTCGAAGGGCTTTTCCTCTTCTTACCCTTTCCCTGCCCAATAGTCAGAACAGGGGCTGTTGAAGGAGTAGAAGTGGCAACCGCTTTACCCTTAAGGCCATTTTCAGCTGTCCTTAAGAGTCCTTGAAGTTTGCTAAGTGTGACTTCCTCCTTGTTCATATGATAAGTCATACGAAACTGATCATAACTTGGAGGTAAGGAATGGAGAATGATATCAATCACCATTTCCTCAGGGAAGTCAACATTTAGCTTCAGCAACCGGTCAACGAACCTTTGCATCTTCTGCAAGTGAGCGGTGATGGGTTCACCATCCTTCATCCTTGTGGTTATCATGGAGGAAATGATTTCATACCTCTCTTGACACGCGCTCTGATGTTACCTTTCCATCAGATCCTATTGCATCTCATAGGGGTAGAAATCTTCATAAGACTTTTGGAGTTCCGGAGTCATTATGGCCATCATGATGCAGGACACCTTGGTGGCATCCTTCTCATGTGCAATGAACTTTGCAAACTCTTCAGGAGTAGCAGTGGCTTCATTAACAACCTTAAGCTCTCTGTCAAGGACATATTCTTTGTCCTCATAGCGGGTAATCATGCTGATGTTTCTGATCCACTCGTTAAAGTTGGATCCATCAAAAATGGTTTTCCCGCACAAGTTCATTAGGAAAAAGGAGCCTGTAGGGTTTGAGCCAGTAGCGTTATTGGAAGACATCTTAAAGAAAGATAAGTTTCATTAGATTAAGAATCCTTAATAAGTCACCCAAATGAAATATTAAGGCTAGGATCCAACAAACTATTTATAGGTGGAAGAGGGATGTCGTAATCCACACTATAAAATATTTGAAGGTAGGTAAATGACGATTTACCAATTTCCACCATAAGAACGAAATATTTTATTATTAGGTTTTATTGGTTTTTAAACTCCTAGATCTTTTGAGATACATTGAACTTTTCAATGGCATGTTTGAATCTCGATTGTGCCCTCTCAAGTTTGTGACTGGGATGCTGAGGATTACAAACAAGGTGTGAATAACCATACAAATTGACTTGGTACCCTCAACAATATTACCTAATCGATGTGTTGGTTAACCACACACGCTCCACCGATCTATAATAAATTCAAGTTACCCTTTGCCACTCTTACTAGTCCATGTTAGTGTGCCGGTTACCCACACACGCTCCACTAACGACTTGGAAAGGTACAAAGTGTAATTTTATGGGCTAGCACCATTTCATATTTTCCTAAAGTAACTAAGATTGGGAATTTATAATGTATAGTTACTTTATAATTCATTATACTTTTAATGAGTATTTAAATTCGTATCCTACCCATTCGGCTAACGACCCTCCACCGATCAAGCAAGCGGTGGGTGAGAGTGGACGCCCATTAAGTCACCATTTTATAGGCAACAACCTTATACCCCCCTTATAGACCGGCTTCGTGAATGAGGCCTACTAACGGTAAGAATGCCATATTCTTATACATATCTATATAACAAAATTATAATAATAGTATAAGTGTTGATTTTTAAACCTTTTAAAAATCTAAGGTTTAATTTGGAATTAAAGTATTAAAGTGTAAGACTTTTCAAATTCCAAAACTTGAGGGCAAAATTTGAAACTATTCCAAGTCTCTTCAATTTGTAACTTATGAGTTTTAATGGTTCATAAAAAATGAAGACTCTTCATTTTATGAAACCTCTTTAGTTCTTTAATCACAATTTAAAGAAGTGACTTTTGGTTATCCATAACTTGAAGACAAGTTATGGAAACCATCATTGCCATTAAGATCATGAATTAAACACACATGGAGGTTACACATAATTCCTATGATCTTCTAAAAACTCATAAGAACACAAATTCATGTCAAGCAATTTCAAGAAATCATATAAACATATACAATACTTGAAAATTGATAAAAGTCATGTAAAATGGGTTAACATAATCATTATCACTTTGAAAAACAGATTTTACAAGTCCAAAACAGATTGGGATAATGATTTTAATCCATTTCCAGCAACAAAACTGGAAAAAAACTGCCCAACACGCTCCTACTCATCGAGTGCATTATCCTACTCGATGAGTAGGATGAATTTGTTCATGGACTCCGCGAGTCCTCCCCATGAACTTGGCGAGTCCAGTCGTCAGAGTGCAGAATTTTTGATTTTTAAGCAGTTTTGCATCAAGCATACAGAAAACAATCCTAGGCTCTGATACCACTGATGAGTTTTGAGCATTCTAACACTTCCTAAGTGTACATGCAACCCTAATAACCTTGAATATATGTTTTCTCTATATACATGCAAATTTTTTTTCAAGGTTATTTCCTAACTAGCATGGCATGGGGATTACATAAAATGTAAAACTAGTAGAAATACATACCTTGTTGTTGCTTGGATTCCTTCAAGACTTTGTGAGCCTAGCACCCCAAATGTTGTGCCTCAAATGCTTCACACAACACCACAAAACATGGAATAACTTGAGAGAATACTTCTTACACTTCAAAATCGACTATGCCTTCACAAGAATACTCTCTAGTGTCTGATTTTCCTAGCCATGGGTCCCTTTTATAGTGGTGTCACAATTAGGGTTTCATCATGAAGACTCATAATTGTCATGACTCTTCCATTCTCATGACCCATGGGTTTGTAACTCCCATGGACTATCCATGGAGCTCCAAATGGTTATATCCATAACCCATAAACCATGGATCATTTAATCCACCATAAAAGTTTAGATGATTGTCATAATCAACCCCACATATTTAATTAGTTTCAACTTGATCACCAAATTAATACTAGATTAATACTTGATCAATACTAATTAAATAATACTATTAATAATATATTAGAACTTATAATATATTAATAATCATAAGTGCCTTATTCTCTCATCTAGTCTATCCAAGTATTGCAATGCCATGCAACCCAAATGGACCATGTTGGGTCGGGTCAAGTACATACCAAATAAAGTTATGGACTTAAACACTATATCCAACAAGATAAACCTTGTCAATGATAGATTTCATGTCTGTTCCTTAGGACAATCCTTAGAAATGAATGAATGCATGATAGAGGATTCTTAGGGTAGATCCTTAAGAATAAAGAAGATAATAGGGATGGGAAGTTGGGTTAATTGTTTGATGATTAAACATAATAAATATATTATTATGGGTTGAAAACCCTATGTATTCACCATGTTTCCTAACCTGACCCACTCAGTTTATTTGTATCGCAAGTGTTGATACGAAGCTACATTTATGCTTATGTTTCTATATTAACGATGACATCCCACAGTTTTAATATAAACAAAATACATTTCTTTGAAAATGCTTTGATAATGTATTTATCATGTTTTCTTGGAATAAATTCCACAATATTACTCTTTAAAAATGAATACTCTGATTTTTAAATAAGCATAAATAAAAATTTTAAAATGTCTGTGAAATTGGCGATGTCACAGTTGGTATCCGAGCATTTGTTTAAGCGAACTAGGAATAAAGATTTATTTCTAGACTTAAACTTAGAATGCTAAGCGATGATCATGAGGAGTGTATCTAATATATTTTAGGAAGTACACCTGAATAGACACAAACACTAGCTTATTTAATAAAGATGCCTAAATTGCTTTTATGTGCTAAATGAATAATGTTATAGCTATAAAGATGCATTATATGCTATTATTTCATCGGATCTATGGTATGTTGCCGACCAGATCTGGAAAATTTATGTGTTCAGATTTCTAAATGTTTAATTATGGTATTAGAACTGGCATGTAATTATCCGAAGTAATAAGGAGGAATACGCATTTAAACCTTCCACTATCTATATTCTCGTCTCGGTACACCGAATGACTGATTTGGTGTACAAAATGTCATGATAAGGACTCAAAGAACATTGAGAAAATGGAGGAGATAAGAAGGCTTATGATATTGAATGATACCTATCGGAAGATATCGTAAGAGAGGTATCTTGCCTTTAGAATATGTCTAAATAGACAATACGTCTGGTACAGGAGAAGTACACTTTTGATTGGCAAAAAGAAATAACTTTTGGTATAATCCCTAAGGTTATCCCATCGTATGATGTTTCGACCACCAGCCGAGTTGAAGCCGAAAGGTTGTTAAAGATGCACATGGAAGAAATCCTAGTGAAGTGTAGGGAAATTTTTATAATTATTTGGACACATTCGTATATGCTAAATGACTATGTAAAATTTTTGTATGGTGAGTTGGAGAACTGCAAGACAATACTTGCGACGAGCATGAGTAGGTGTGAATGGTAGTAGAGACCTATACTACCAGAAACACATGACTCACACTTGGATCATGGAAAGTCACAAGGTTACTAAGGTACCAGTCATTGATCCCGTTTTGTTCATGTTTGTTGTTACCATTGTTTCGGTAGTAACTAAAAAATGATTGTTATTCCGACCCTATTGGTAATATCAAATCGAGTCCTACTAAAATGAGTATGTTACGTGGTTCAGAGAACGAAGATTGATATAACATCTGACTTACGCCAGAAGATTGAAGTGAAAGATAATTGAAGTGATAAATTGAAGTAACGTAATCACCATGATAGTAAGAAACTTGTAGTTAGAAATGCTACATGCTAGAATATGATTATATCACATACGAACATGAAGGAATGTATCATCCATTCTAGAATCCGACTAAAAAAGACCCGAGTCTAAGCGTTGCATTATACGATGAGAGGGCATTGGAACATGAACCATCAGTCCATTATGGTAATCAAAGTAAAGAACTTATCTTAAGTTAAGCCTGTTAAGAAGAGGGGGTCTCCAATAAGGATCGAGTTTGTAACTCGAATGTTACAATTAAAAGTCCAACATAGTATGAAGAGTGGGTGCAAGATTAAGCACCGCCAGCAGTTAAGAGTTAGATACTCATTTAGAAGGACATAAGAGTTATATTAATTAACTAGGATGAAAAGATAACATATGAAGTCATTATACAAGCCCTGTTTTGTTGATGATTTCGAGACGTAATCATCCTAAGGGGGAGATAATTGTAACTCCTGCAGATTTGGGCTAGTCAATTTAGAGACACTAAGCATCAGTAATGACTTTTTGATAGAATATTATTTATAATAAATAGTCTTAACCAAGTTATAGTATATGTCTCAAGGGTTCCTTACATATAAAGAACGCTGAAATCCGAGTTATAACGGAGAAGTTATGACCTGTTGAAGTTACGCTACAAAACTGACATGAAGTTGTGTGACGTAAAAAGTGATTTTGCTATAAAGTATTTTTTAGCCTTAGCAATCTAAACAAAAGTCGTAATATACATTAAACCGAGAGCGTACATAAAAAGAATGTCCAAATATGACTTCGTATGAGGAAGTTATGATTTTTCTAAGATTTAACATAGTAGTGAACAACCTGGAAATCAAATTTTAGATCGGTCAATTTTAGGCGACACAATCTAAACGAGAATTGAAGATCTCATTACTAAGTACTCAATGATAAAAAGACAGACGAAAACGGACGTCGGATGACAAAGTTATGAATTTTTAACGGACTTTACCTGTCCAGACCTGTTAATATATAACTTTAAAAAATAACGTCAAAATTAGGCGACATAATCTAAACGAAAGTTATAGATCACGTTGCCGCCTACACATTCATATAAAGAATGTCAAAAATGAAGCTCATATGCAAAAGTTATGGATTTTAGAAAATAATTAGCTTTTGGAATAATCTGCGAGTGACACGTCGCACAATCCTGACCCTTGCTTCTTCCCTACACCTTGTCACTAGATGGTGACACTTGGCACCCAACTCGATGAGTTGGAGTCTCAGAAGTTGCTGAGCTGGGCCATTTCCCAACCTATAAATAGAGGCACAAATCTTCCATTTCTTTCACACCTCTCCCATTCTTTCTCTCTCTAACTTCTCTCTAAACACCTCCCAAGACTTAGTACTTCCCAAGTGCTAACAGGTGATTCCTGGAGCGCTAGAAGGATCTGAGAAGAAGAGCTTTTGGCTTGGCAGTTCTACCACCGCAAAGCCTGGTTCCTAGCAAAACCTCCTAGCAAGTGAGTTATGCTTACCCTATTTTAAGTATACCTTATGTTTAAGTTTGTTATCGTTATTATGAACTTATAACCAATATATATATATATATATATATATATATATATTATAAAATATAATATACAAAGTCTTATTATATTATCTTTTAACTACTCGCGGTACGGGAATCTGGTTTGAAGGGCCGCATAGGGTTGTTGGATTTCAGAAGTGCTATAATGCCAAAATGGTCCCGCCTTTCGGTGTTTCATGTCTGGCGCCTATCTATACATAGTGGTTGAAAAGTATTGTTCAATTCTTATAAAACAATATCTCTAGTAAATATTTGCAATAAATATTAGACTAAAATCTAGTGGTAATACTACTAGGTTTCGTCGATGGAAAATAGAATTGTTAAAAGTGAAGTGTTGCCCTAGTTTGGAATCATCACTTTAAGAAGTGAGTACATAGTTACTTTCATCTTACCCATAGTTATGAAGTATTTAATATAAATTATATGCTATGTGTGCATATTATCCGTGTTCTTGATATCTATTCTAGATAAAAAAAAATATACATGTTTTACTTGGTTTAAACTGTATATGTATTTTATACCTATAAAAATATTTGGTAAAGAAGGGTAGATGAATTGATTAGAGATGAAAATTGATATAGATGAACATTGAGATGTATGAACTTAGTGTCAAATAGAAAAACCCCGACAACTATGGACTTAGTGCCCTTACAAATGAACATTGTCAGCTATGGATTTAGTGCCATATAAATGGATATTGGCAGCTATGGACGTAGTGAGTAAGAGATAACATTGGTTGATATAGAGTTAGGGCATGTTAGATAAACCCTAGCATCGATGGTCTTCGTGCCTATTCCTTAGGACAATCCTTAGGAATGAAGGAATGATTGATAGATGATTCTTAGGGTAGATCCTTAAGAATAAAGAAGATAATAGGGATGGAAAGTTGGGTTAATTATTTGATGATTAAACATAATAAATATATTATTGTGGGTTGAAAACCCTATGTACGCACCAGGTTTCCCAACCTGACCCACTCAGTTTATTTGTATCACATGTGTCGATACGAAGCTACATTTCCCTAAGAGATTAAAGGAGGTGTAAATCACTAGTGTAGATGAATGTAAGGTCTGTTTATGCTTATGTTTCTGCATTGACGATGACATCCCAAAGTTTTAATATAAACAAAATACATTTCTTCGAAAATGCGTTGATAATATATTTATCATGTTTTCTAGGAAAACATTCCACGATATTATTCTTTAAAAATAAATACTCTGATTTTTAAATAAGCATAAATAAATTTTTTTTAAATGACCATGAAATTGGGGATGTCACAAACTCGTAGGGTACTAGGAAATGGTAACAAAAATCTGCAGTATGAACTTCGGCATGTGATTCTGTGTGCACCAAAATTCGTACTGACATCTAAACCACTCATAATGGCACGAGTTCAAGCCCTGATTCGGGAAATACTAGCTAAGCAAATGGAGTAAGAGAAGTCACTACACTGGTTGTTGAACCAATGTTAAATGAAGGTGAGTCCGAAAAAGGAAGATATAGTAGGACTGTAGGTCAAGCTAAACCACAAGTGGTTAGGAGGAATAACATGGATAGAGGGACCGATATGAATGAGTGCAAGTATAAGGAATTTTTGACTTGCAAGCCATCGAATTTTAAAGGGGAAGAATATCTGATTGGAGTTACGGATTAGATTTATGAGATGGAGCTAGCCGTCATAACATGTTCTTGTAAGGGCAAGTTGTAGACCACTTATGATGTGCGATAGTTTAGGGGTGCAGATGTTCGTTGGTGGAACACGTTAGGAAGGACCATAAGCCCTAATGAGCCACTACAACTTACATAGGTAGATTTCTTGGTACATTTTAAACACCAGTTCTACTCATTCTAAAACATGTTGGAGCCGGAGAACAAATTTCTGAAACAAAAAAGGGCAACATGTCCATTGATGTGTATACCAATACTTTCACAGACAAGATGGAGTTCGCCTTGCATATTGTACCTGACGAGCTTGCAAAAGTCGATAAGTATGCAAAAGGACTACCATGTGTAGAGTCATTTTGTTGTAAAAGTCGAAGTGGCTATGTCTTTGTAATATTCGCATTTTAGTTATTTTACTAAGTCATTTATATGCGAAACCTTAATGTTTAGAATTAGTATATTTTTTGTACACTCAGGTTCCCTATAAATAGGGACTGAGGTTAGAAGTAGAGGAGAACTTTTACATCTCAAATATTCTTCTGCTTATTTCGTGTAATCAGTCTTTCTCAATACAAGATCTAATTAATATTTACTCTTCGTGTTCTTATTTCATAATGATTCAATTCATAATTTCATTCATAATCTCGATAACAATTCTCTACAATTGGTATCAGAGCAGGATTCAAACTGCATCGATCTGATTTTCGTGTTAGAATCATTTGCTTTTTGAGTTACAACTTTACTCAAAATTTTCCGCGCATTTTGAGTTTGAAAATCAAATTTGATCTTCAGATTTGAATTGATTCTGTCTTTGAATTGTTTAGTCGAGTAATCAATCAGTGATTTGTGATCAATTCAATTGATCAAATCTCAATTTCATCAAGTTTTTCAAGCTTTCTAAAAATTTCTGTGTTCATCAATGGCGAACTTCAACATGAATACAATGACTTTCTTCTCTCACTTGCTTGGTTCCTCAACCAAAATTCCGATGTTAATTCCAGAATACTATGATCAGTGGGCTTATAGAATGGAAGATTACTTAAATGGAATTGATGAAGAACTTTGGAATTGTATCGATGGAACAGTGCAAGCTCCTGCTGATGATCAACCAATTGGTCCATCTGTTGCATCTGCTGAAGTTGCTGATCAAGAAAAACGGTTGAAGAATAATGAAAAGAGGTGCATGAAGGAACTAAGAGGTGCTCTTCCTCCTGTGGTTTATAACTACATTCGTAGTTGTAAAACAGTAAAGGAGATCTGGAACACTCTAAAAGAGAAGTATCAAGGTAGCGAAAAGACAAAGATCAACTCTGTGAAGCAGTGTCTAGTTGAACTGAAGGAATTCAGACAAAAGGATACTGAAACTCTTCAAAATTACTATGATCGTCTGAATGAGCTTATGTTTCGCTGCAATAGGTATGGAATCACTAGGTCTCTCATGGAGTTCAATTTAACTTTCATTATGGGTCTTCGCAAGGAATGCCGAAGTGTGAGCATGATGATTAAGAATCAACAGAGTTTTGATACAACTCATTTGAATGATCTCTACAATCAGCTGAAAACACATGAAATTGAAGTTTCAGAAATGTATGAAGAATCAAAACTGAGTATTGGAGGTCCTTTCGCTCTAGTTTCAAAGGTATCTAAAGTTGATGTGAATGAAAAAGATGATTCAGATAATGAAGGATTTCTGATGAATTCGGATGATGAAGCTGTGGCATTCTACTCAAACAATATGTAACAGCCCGGAATTCCAGGTATCTTTTTTTTGATTTGTTTATTTTGTGTTTTGAGAAGGGACTCGGCGAGTTGGAGCTCAGACTCGCCGAGTAGGGTCACGATTCTGGACGTGGGATTCGGTTGGACTCGGCGAGTCCAGGATATGGACTCGGCGAGTCTGCGCTGTTTAATGAAACCCTAATTTCTCGGGTTTGGGACCTATTTAAAGGGCCTTATGGCCGTCATTTGTGCTCATCAGTCCCTTGAGTGAAACCCTAATCGAGTGTGAGCGTTTGGAGCTTAGAAGGAGGCCATTATTGATCTTAGAGGTGTCATTTTGCAAGGAAAGAGGAAATCAGCCGAGGGGAAAGCAAGAGGAGCCATCTTCCGAGGATTTGGAGTCCAGAGCATCTCTATTGGGGTAATATTTCGAGCTATTCTCTTCTATGTTGGTGTTTTCATTGATTTAGGGTTGTTGAACCCTTTTGTAGCTAGATCTTGTGCTCCCTTGGACCCCTAAGAGATTTAGACTATAGATCTGGACCCCTAAAGGTCCAGAGTGTCCCTTTGCCCAAGCTTTTTGGGAATCAATGGAAGTTTTGGGTTGGGACCCTTATGCTTTAGATCAAAATGTTCATTATAAGCCATGGGGTGTGTTATGGACACCAAGATAGAGACTTTACGTGGTGAATCAGTCTTGAAAGGCTAGATCTATGAATTGATGGGACAGATCTGACCTTAGAAGCGAGTTTGAGTAATTGCATGGCATGGACTCGCCGAGTCCGATGAGCAGACTCGGCGAGTAGCTTGAAGATTGCCTTGGATCGGCCAGTGAGTGATCCAGTCGAGTCACGGGTTGACTCAGTGAGTCAGGACGAGTTAGAGAGGGTCGACAGGTGGTCTGAGTCGAGTTGGGACTCGCCGAGTTGTTCTTGAGACTCGGCGAGTTGAGTCGGGGTGGCCCCGCGACTCTCCCAGATGGAACTCGTCGAGTCAGGGGAAGTACTCGACGAGTGAGAAGGGAATCCTATGGAGTTGGCGGATACGTCTAGACTCGCCGAGTTGCCCTTGTGCACTCGCCGAGTCCGGTCAAGTTGACCGTTGACCAGAGTTGACCTATGTTTGACTTCTTAGGGATAGTCAAACTTAGAAGAAAAGTGTTAATAAGAGATGTATGATGTTATAGGGAGATTGTAGCTCGGTCGAGTACGAGTGACTTCGGGATTTGCTAGCTTTCGATATTCACGAGGTGAGTCTTCTCACTATACCGTACCCGGAAGGGTTTGACTGTATGACCGGAAGGTCGGATATGATATGTGATATATGTGCTATATGTGATAAGTTAATTGTTATACGTGTTATGTATGTTATGTGGGCCGGAAGGCATTATGTTATGGGTCGGAAGGCGTGTATTGTGGACCGTAAGGTTGGCGTGGGTAGGACCGGAAGGTTTACCCAGCAGGGACGGAAGTCTCCTGAGACACATAGGACCGGAAGGTCAGGGTCTGGAAAGGCGTATGTGCGTAAGTTGTATTTTGGGGAACTCACTAAGCAATTATGCTTACAGTTGTTGTGTATGTGTTTCAGGTACTAGCGAGGACCGTGGGAAGGCGCCGGCGTGATCTGTACACACTGATAGATGTTTGTGATCTTGGGATTCATATGATTTGTATTCTGACATGACACTTGGAATGTTTATGCCTTGTTTTGAATGAAAAT
This sequence comes from Lactuca serriola, assembly GCF_051521515.1. Classification (NCBI taxonomy): domain Eukaryota; kingdom Viridiplantae; phylum Streptophyta; class Magnoliopsida; order Asterales; family Asteraceae; genus Lactuca; species Lactuca serriola. The sequence continues at coordinate 277,518,953 of NC_136415.1, forward strand.
ACTTTATTTTGAAATGAAAAAAATTTGTTTGAAAATTTACGTTGTTACAAATTGGTATCAGAGCCTTGGTTTGAGGGATTCGGGTGCACCTTCGGGCGTAACTGAACTCAAACCGAGGAGTTGAGGAAAACTTTTAAAATAAAGGCATAAACTTTTATAAATAATTTTGTGGTAAACAAGAAAGAAGCAGTGTGTACGATCAGTCAGCGCCCGAACGGTAAAGATCCCCAAAATACCTTACAATGTTATGTTAAGAGATAAGATATGATATGAATCGTTATGCATGCTAGAAGACTAGGTATTCATGATAGGACTAGAGTGGCCTGATTTGTGATGCCTTAGTCTAGGGAGGTTTGCCGATATGAGATGCTTTGATAGCGTGCGGGTAGATAGTGCATAACAAAAGTAGAGTACTCACTATCCGGGGTTTGGGGAGGAAGACTTGGGATGAATGCTGATGCGGTGTGGTCGGTAGTATTGGGCCCGTACTACCGAAGACACCGGGTCAGGGGGAAACCCAAGTAAGAATCCCTAGATATCGGAGACTGAGTAGGGTTGCGTTATCGAGTGCGATTATACTCGATGGAGTCTCTGATAGTTTTATGTTGTATTTCAGAGACATCATGGTTGGACCACGCCACAGACCGAGTACGAGCGGTGTGAGTGACGAGGATATTCGTCAGATGATTCATGAGGAGGTGGCTGCAGCGATCCGGGCTGAGATTCCGGAGATGTTTGGGTCTATTAAGACCACCTTGATGGAGACTTTTGATGAGCGGTACGCCGCATTGACTGAGGCTGCAGCCGCTACAGCTACCGCAGCTGTGGCCGCTGCCAGGCCACAGGGGGGTGACTCGTTGCTGTTTCGGGAGTTCAGCAACACGAAGCCACCCGAGTTTGATGGGACGCAGGACCCGATTGCTGCGATGAGGTGGATTGCTGATATTGAGGGGTGCTTCTACACTTGTTCATGTCCGGAGCATCTGAGGGTACGTTTCGCTTTGAACCAGCTCCGCCTGGGAGTGAAGGATTGGTGGAAGTTCGTGACAGCGAACTTCACTTTGGCAGAGATTTCAGCAGTGACATGGGAGAGGTTTACCTCTATGTTCAGAGACGAGTACGTTCCCCCGGTGGAGAGGGAACGATTGGTTCAGGAGTTCTTGACCCTCAAGCAGGGTACTGATTCGGTTGCGGTGATCACGCGGAAGTTTCATGAGAGGGCGATGTTCTGCCCCGAGCTGGTGTCCACAGAGCAGGCTCGGATGAGCTGGTACTTGGGTGTTTTGAGGAGGGATATCCGGGAGTTTGTGTCAAACTCCACCTATCATACCTTTGCTGAGCTTCAGGCGAATGCCAGGAAGCGCGAGATCGAGTTGGAGACCCAGGCCAGGGAGGAGGCCGAGTCTCAGCGGGTGGACCGGCGGCCGGCTCAGTCTCAGCCGGCAGCCAAGCGGACTAAGTCCGCCGATTCGAGGACGGGAGGTCCGAAGGGCCGCACTTGCGGAAAGTGCGGCAGGGGTAATGAGGGGACATGCCGATCTGGTGCTTGCTACAAGTGTGGCAAGGAGGGGCACATCGCTAGGGATTGCCCCAAGGGGTTTATGGTTTGCTTTCATTGCAACCAGACGGGCCATCGGAAGGCCGAGTGCCCTCAGCTTCTTCAGGGATCTGCACCTGCCGCCAGGACTACTGAGACTCAACCGGTGAAGGCCGAGGCCCCGAGGGCTCGTGGGAGAGCCTTTCAGCTGACTGCGGAGGAGGTCCGCGCTGCGCCCGATGTTGTGGCAGGTATGCTTTATTTCATGTATTTATTTTGACGTTGAGATGTTATGCTTATGCTATGTTATGCGTAGGTACTTTCCTTGTGAACTCTATGCCTGCTTTAGTGCTATTTGACTCGGGTGCGAGTCGGTCTTTTATATCTTTGGCCTTTAGTCAGCATATCAGCGTTAGTTGTGAGCCGTTGAGTCGGCCTCTGAGAGTTTCTATAGCTGACGAGAGGGTGATTTGTGCCACGGAGGTCCTCCGGGGATGTGTGTTAGAGATTTTCGGGGTCGTGTTTCCGATTGATCTGATTCCTATTGCGATGGGTGATGTCTGTGTCATTGTGGGCATGGACTGGTTGAGCCGATTCGGCGCCGTCATCGACTGTGAGCGTCAGCTGGTGACTATACGAGACCCTAGTGGGGGAGTTCTTTCGGTGTACGGCGAGGGTACCCGTTCAGGATCAGCTTTTTGTTCGGCCGCTAGGGCGAGGCAGTGTTTACAGCAGGGCTGTAAGGGTTTTGTGGCGTATGTGATGGATACGCGGGAGGCTTCCGAGAGACCGAGATCAGTTGAGGAGGTTCCAGTGGTGCGTGAGTTTCCAGATGTTTTTCCCGAGGAGCTTCCGGGAGTACCTCCTGTGAGGCAAGTGGAGTTTGGTATTGATCTGGTTCCAGGGGCCGCCCCTATTGCTAAGGTGCCTTATCGTCTTGCACCTCCAGAGATGCAAGAGTTGTCCTCGCAGCTTTAGGAGTTGCTGGGGAAGGGATTCATTCGGTTGAGCAGCTCGCCGTGGGGAGCACCTATTCTGTTCGTCAAGAAGAAGGATGGTTCACACCGGATGTGCATTGATTACCGGGAATTGAACAAGTTGACGGTCAAGAACCGTTACCCGTTACCGAGGATCGACGATTTATTCGATCAGTTGCAGGGAGCATCTTGGTTTTCCAAGATCGATCTGAGGTCGGGGTACCATCAGGTGAGAGTGCGGGATGAGGACGTCCAGAAGACAGCGTTTAGGACGTGATATGGGCATTACGAGTTTGTGGTGATGCCTTTCGGGCTCACCAATGCCCCGGCTGTGTTCATGGATCTCATGAACAGGGTATGCAGGTCGATGTTGGATCGGTTAGTGATTGTATTTATCGATGATATTCTGGTGTACTCGAGATCTAGAGAGCAGCATGAGGAGCATTTGAGGGAGGTCCTTGAGGTATTGAGATCGGAGAAGCTTTATGCAAAGTTCTCCAAATGTGATTTCTGGTTGCGGGAGGTCCAGTTCCTAGGACATCTCGTTAACCAGGAAGGGATTCTGGTCGATCCAGCCAAAGTCGAGGCGGTGATGAGCTGGGAGGTGCCGAAGTCACCATCGGAGATCAGGAGCTTCCTTGGGTTGGCAGGGTATTATCGGAGATTTATTAAGGATTTCTCCAAGATCGCAGTGCCGCTCACCAGATTGACCCGGAAGGGTGTTGCATTCTCATGGGGTCCCGAGCAGCAGACCTCCTTTGAGACACTTCGCCAAAGGTTGTGCGAAGCCCCAGTATTAGCTCTCCCAGAAGGGATGAAGGATTTTGTATTATATTGCGATGCGTCGATTTTGGGGCTGGGTGCAGTGTTGATGCAGAGGGGTCATGTGATAGCTTATGCGTCGAGGCAGCTGAAGCCTCATGAGACGAGATATCCTACGCACGATTTAGAGTTGGGGGCAGTAGTGTTCGCTCTCAAGATTTGGCGTCACTACTTGTATGGGGTTCGATGTACGATATACACGGACCATAAGAGCTTGAAGTATTTGATGGATCAGCCCAACCTAAATATGCGTCAGAGGAGGTGGTTGGATGTGGTCAAGGATTATGATTGGGAGATCCTGTACCACCCAGGCAAGGCTAATGTGGTAGCCGATGCGTTGAGCCGCAGGGCGGAGAGCACTCCACTGCGAGATGTATGTTTGAGATTGACCGTGATAGCTCCAGTATTGGATGCTATTTGTGGGGCGCAGGCCGAGGCTGTGCGGCCGGAGATGCAGAAGAGAGAGCGGGTTGTTGGTTTGGTTTCAGAGTTCGTTATGGATGGACGAGGGCTTATGACGTTTCAGGGTCGGATTTGGGTACCGTTCGTGGGTGGTACGCGTATTACTTTGATGGAAGAGGCTCATCGGTCGAAGTTTTCGATCCATCCGGGGGCTACGAAGATGTATTTGGATTTGAGGAAAGAGTCTTGGTGGCCCTGTATGAAGAGGGACGTCGCATGGCTCGTTGAGAGGTGCTTGACCTGCCGTAGGGTTAAGGCCGAGCACCAGAGACCGCATGGCAAGTTGCAGCCATTGGAGGTTCCCGAATGGAAGTGGGAACAGATCACTATGGATTTCATCACCAAATTACTGAGGACTGCCAGACGAGTTGATGCAATTTGGGTAATTGTGGATAGGTTGACGAAGAGCGCTCACTTCCTTGCCATCAGTGAGAGTTCTTCAGCGGAGAAGTTGGCGGAGATATATGTGAGAGAAGTGGTATCTCGGCATGGGGTGCCGATCTCGATTGTTTCAGACCGTGATGTGCGCTTCACTTCCAGATTCTGGAAGAAATTCCATGAGGAGATGGGTACTAAATTGCATTTTAGTACCGCATTTCATCCCCAGACAGACGGCCAGAGCGAGCGGACGATTCAGACGCTGGAGGACATGCTTCGAGCGTGTGTGTTAGATTTCGGGGGTAGCTGGGACGCGTATTTACCCTTGGCAGAGTTTTCCTACAACAACAGCCATCATTCGAGCATTGGTATGCCACCCTTTGAGTTGTTGTATGGTAGGAGGTGTCGGACCCCCATTTGCTGGGGAGAGGTTGGGCGGAGAGTGATGGGCAGTACAGAGATCGTGCTTCAGACAACAGAGCAGATTTAACAGGTCAGACAGAGGTTGTTGACCGCCCAGAGCCGACAGAAGAGTTATGTAGACAGACGCCGGTCCGAGCTTGAGTTTCAGGTCGGCGACTTCGTTCTCCTGAAGGTTTCTCCTTGGAAAGGAGTGATTCGATTCAGGAAGAGGGGCAAGTTGGGGCCCCGGTATATTGGGCCATTTCGTGTGATGGCAAGGGTAGGCGGGGTAGCCTATCGTTTGGAGTTGCCAGCCGAGTTGGGGCAGATCCACGACACTTTTCACGTGTCGCAGTTGAGGAAGTGTATAGCCGATGAGTCGGCAGTGGCTCCATTAGAGGATATTCATGTGGATGCGGGTCTGAATTATGCTGAGAGACCTGTGGCCATCAGGGATCAGAAGATCAAGGTTCTGAGGAACAAGGAGGTACCCCTGGTGTTGGTTCAGTGGCAACACCGGAAGGGATCGGAGATGACCTGGGAGCCGGAGCGCGAGATGTGGGAGCAGCATCCGGAGCTATTTTCAGAGCGAGACTTCGAGGGCGAAGTCTAGTTCTAGTGGGGGAGAATTGTAACAGCCCGGAATTCCAGGTATCTTTTTTTTGATTTGTTTATTTTGTGTTTTGAGAAGGGACTCGACGAGTTGGAGCTCAGACTCGCCGAGTAGGGTCGCGATTCTGGACGCGGGATTCGGTTGGACTCGGCGAGTCCAGGATATGGACTCGGCGAGTCTGCGCTGTTTAATGAAACCCTAATTTCTCGGGTTTGGAACCTATTTAAAGGGCCTTATGGCCATCATTTGTGCTCATCAGTCCCTTGAGTGAAACCCTAATCGAGTGTGAGCGTTTGGAGCTTAGAAGGAGGCTATTATTGATCTTGGAGGTGTCATTTTGCAAGGAAAGAGGAAATCAGCCGAGGGGAAAGCAAGAGGAGCCATCTTCCGAGGATTTGGAGTCCAACGCATCTCTATTGGGGTAATATTTCGAGCTATTCTCTTCTATGTTGGTGTTTTCATTGATTTAGGGTTGTTGAACCCTTTTGTAGCTAGATCTTGTGCTCCCTTGGACCCCTAAGAGATTTAGACTATAGATCTGGACCCCTAAAGGTCCAGAGTGTCCCTTTGCCCAAGCTTTTTGGGAATCAATGGAAGTTTTGGGTTGGGACCCTTATGCTTTAGATCAAAATGTTCATTATAAGCCATGGGGTGTGTTATGGACACCAAGATAGATACTTTACGTGGTGAATCAGTCTTGAAAGGCTAGATCTATGAATTGATGGGACAGATCTGACCTTAGAAGCGAGTTTGAGTAATTGCATGGCATGGACTCGCCGAGTCCGATGAGCAGACTCGGCGAGTAGCTCGAAGATTGCCTTGGATCGGCCAGTGAGTGATCCAGTCGAGTCACGGGTTGACTCAGTGAGTCAGGACGAGTTAGAGAGGGTCGACAGGTGGTCTGAGTCGAGTTAGGACTCGCCGAGTTGTTCTTGAGACTCGGCAAGTTGAGTCGGGGTGGCCTCGCGACTCTCCCGGATGGAACTCGTTGAGTCAGGGGAAGTACTCGACGAGTGAGAAGGGAATCCTATGGAGTTGGCGGATACGTCTAGACTCGCCGAGTTGCCCTTGTGCACTCGCCGAGTCCGATCAAGTTGACCGTTGACCAGAGTTGACCTATGTTTGACTTCTTCGGGATAGTCAGACTTAGAAGAAAAGTGTTAATAAGAGATGTATGATGTTATAGGGAGATTGTAGCTCGGCGGATCGAGTACGAGTGACTTCGGGATTTGTTAGCTTTCGATATTCACGAGGTGAGTCTTCTCACTATACTGTACCCGGAAGGGTTTGACTGTATGACCGGAAGGTCGGATATGATATGTGATATATGTGTTATATGTGATAAGTTAATTGTTATACGTGCTATGTATGTTATGTGGGCCGGAAGGCATTATGTTATGGGCCGGAAGGCGTGTATTGTGGACCGTAAGGTTGGCGTGGGTAGGACCGGAAGGTTTACCCAGCAGGGACGGAAGTCCCCTGAGACACATAGGACCGGAAGGTCAGGGTCTGGAAAGGCGTATGTACGTAAGTTGTATTTTGGGGAACTCACTAAGCAATTATGCTTACAGTTGTTGTGTATGTGTTTCAGGTACTAGCGAGGACCGTGGGAAGGCGCCGGCGTGATCTGTACACACTGATAGATGTTTGTGATCTTGGGATTCATATGATTTGTATTCTGACATGACACTTGGAATGTTTATGCCTTGTTTTGAATGAAAATACTTTATTTTGAAATGAAAAAAATTTGTTTGAAAATTTACGTTGTTACACAATAGAGTTAAGAAGCAATTTAATCCAAAAGGAAAGGCTACTGATGCGAAGAGTGGAGTCACAAAAACTGGAGGAGAAGAGAGGAAGAAAATGGAGAAAGCTGAGGAAAAATCAAAAGATGCAAAAGAAATAAAGAAACTGAAGGGTGACTCAGGAATTTACTGTCACTATTGCAATGGTGCAAATCACTTCGCAGCCGATTGCATGTTGCGAACGAAAGAAGAAAAGAAGGAGAAAATTAAAGATGAAGCATACTATTCTGAAAAGATTGAAGAGATACGTGCTAAGACCAAAGGAGTGTCTTTGGTTGCGAAATGTGAAACTGATGATGAAAAGAGTGGTACGTATCAGATCTGGTCTTCAGGATCTGATGATGAGGAAATGAGGCATCCCACACATGGAGCCATGTTCGCAAGTTTTGAAGATTGCGAAGAGGATATTTCAGGGAGGTGCTTCGTATCCAAATCCACGGACAAATCACCCATGACCACCAAGGTACGTCTTATACTTGAATCTTTTAATATTCCTTTATCTGCTTATGATGCTGAACTCACTTCATTTGATGATACTGTGGCTTATTTTGATTCTGTAATTGTGTCTGCTAGTACTGAAGCTCAAAAATTAAATATGCAACTAGGAGAGAAACGAAGAGAATTAGAAATAAAAAGAAGTAGAGTAGACAAACTTGAATTACAGCTCAAAAATGTAAATTGTGATAGGGATAATCTTACAAATGATGTTAGGTTATTGCTTACACAAAGGAACATATATTATAATTCAGCCAAAAGATTGTATGCAAAATTAACTGCTTTACATCATTCTTCGGATATTAGCAAAGAACAACATAGGAAACTTTTACCTTTTCTTGAATATGAACGTGAAAAAGTTGATGTTGTTTCTTATGATTGCGAAAGTACAATTGCTCAATTTGACGAAATACCTGATGATAGATATGCATATGGTATTGTCAAAATTAATGAATTCTTGAATGCTGATGAGTTGGTTGATATTGTCAATGAAAGTTTGACTAAGAGTGAACAAGTGAAAACTCTAAAGAAAACTGAAAGTTCAACTCTTGATTCTCAACTCAATTATGTTGATGTCAATGACAATTCAGATAATGTGAGTGAGATCAGTGAAATTGAAGAAGAAGAAGAGGTTGATTGTTCTAAATTGTCAATCATTAATATCACATCTAAGATCAAAGGTAAAGAAATAATACTTGATTCAATAGTTAAGGATGAAACTGATAAATCTTCAACTTCGCAACATTGTATCTTTGATAATGTGGAGGTTGAGAGCTGGAAAACTGATGAAAATGAGGAAAACAATGAAGGTGTGAAGGATTCACCTAAGACATCTCCAAGAGTTGTTGTGAATCAAGTGTTTGATAATACAAAAGAATTTGACAAAATTCTAAATGATAAAGGTGCACATTATTTGGAAACCAACACAGTGGTCTATCCAAATTTTAAATGTACAAATGACATCATTTTTCCAAATCAAGTTTTTGTCACAACTGGAAATGTTGAGAACATTAAACCTGAATTCATCAAAATGGTTGAAAATGATAATCAAAAGTCATCAACCGCAGGGTTCTTTTCAAATCAAAATACCGAAGAAAACAATTTAACGAAATTTTTTTATGTTTTTCAAGAGAAAAAGCCATCACAAAAATGGGTGGCTAAAGGTGAAAATTCAAACAAATTTTTTGGAAAAATTGAGAAATCAAAGGCTGAAGTAAAATTAAATTCTCATGAATTTAAATTGATGGTTGGAAATTATTCAACAGAAAATAATGTTTCAAAAAGAAAAGCAATTTTCTGGCAAGTTGTGTCTAATGATAAGCCAAAAGTTGAAAACGAACAAATTTTGAAACCAAAATCATCAAACTTTCAAAGCAAAAACAAACAAAAAGATACAAGTTTTCACAGACCAATAAATTCTATTGATAAAATTCCATTTGTTCGCAAATATGACAACAATCGAACATTTGAGACTTCACAAAAATTTGTGAACAATGAAAAGTTTCGAAATGTTGGAAAATTCACGAATACTTCATCACCTTTGAACAATTCTAACAAAGCTAAAGTGAAATTTTTACCAAAACAACCAAATTTTCCAAATCCCTCAAATTCACAACCAACCAAAGTTTCATACTCAAAAGGAAAATCTGATGTCCATACAATCAATCGTTGGCTTGAAGGAAAAGGCAGAAAATATCAAAGTGCGAAGTTTTCAGAGCAACAAATCAAGAATGCATTTGACAAGTTCGCAAATAATTCTTCCACTGCTAGTTCATCATCTCATCATTCGCAAGTTCCAGTTCAAAAATGGAAACCAGATATCAAAAATGCGAATGTTGTGAAGGATAAGATTACAATCAATGGAAATCCAAAACTATTGAACGACTATATTTCAATATCTAGATCTGATGATGTTGATATAACAGATTCTGTTACAAACAAAGTGAAAATATGGTTTTTAAATTCAAAGAATTTTTTTCATTCTACTAATGATGGACCCAACAAGTCTTGGGTTCCTAAATTTTTCCAATAAATGCAGGTGATGTGTGACGAGCAATATGATACGAAATGGTATATTGATAGTGGTTGCTCTCGTCATATGACTGGAAGAAAGGAAAACTTGCGAGATTATAGAAGCTTGGAAAATGCTGGAGTAGTCAAATTTGGGAATAATCACAAGTGTCAAGTGAAAGGCTATGGGAAAGTCACAAATGGACAATTCACTGTAAACAGAGTTGCTTATGTTGAAGGACTTCAACATAATTTGATAAGTGTGTCACAACTTGTTGTTGGTACTGGAAACCAAGTTGTATTTAATGAAGAAGGAAGTATCATTTCAAATGCGAAATCAAATGAAGTACTTCTCAAATCCAAAAGATATGGTGATATTTTTACATTGGACATCAAACCAATTGTGGGAAAACCTGCTGTATGTTTACTATCAAAAGCATCTAATGATGTTAGCTGGCTTTGGCATCGAAGATTGTCACACTTGAACTTTCGCAATATTAACAAACTTGTCACTGAAGATTTAGTTCGAGCGTTACCTGTATTAAAATTTGACAATGATTCTTTGTGTGCAGCTTGCGAACAAGGAAAACAACACAGAAAAGGTCATCCAATTGTGATCGATTCAAAAATCGTAGAACCATTGGAACTTATTCACATTGACTTATGTGGACCGTCGATTGTTGCTACAATCAATAAAAAGCGGTACATTTTGGTTATTGTAGATGATTTTTCTCGATTCACATGGGTATTTTTTTCAGGTTAAAATATGAAGTTGCTCAGATGATGATTGATTTTATCAAAAAGATTGAGCTTAGTCTGAAAAAGAATGTTCGCAAAATTAAAAGTGTTAATGGTTCTGAGTTTAAAAATCAAATTCTTGATTCTTTTCTCACAAGCAAAGGCATTTCTCATAATTTCTCATCACCATATACTCCGCAACAAAATGGAGTTGTTGAAAGAAGAAATCGATCTCTATGCGAAGCAGCCAGAACCATGTTAACATATGCGGATCTTCCTCAATATCTGTGGGCTGAAGCAGTTTCAACTGCATGTTTTACTCAGAATCGATCATTCATTCATCGAAGATTCAATATTACTCCATATGAAATAATCAATAATAGGAAACCTAATGTCAAATTCTTTCATGTTTTTGGTTGCAAGTGTTTTATCATGAATCTCAAAGACAATTTGTCCAAGTTTCAAGCTAAAGCTGATGAAGGCATATTCTTAGGATATTCGCACAATTCAGTGGCATACAGAGTGCTCAACAGAAGAACAAGAAAAATTGAAGAAACTTTCAATTTAACATTTGATGATTACTATCTTAAACAAACGGATAGTAAATTTGAAAATAAATCAATACTCGTTGATTCAAATACTCAAATTGATAATTCTGAAATAAATGATTTTGATTATGACTTAATTTTCGGAATTCCTGACAGGGCAATTGATGCGGAAAATAATGCTCCTGATAATCAAACATCAGCATCTTCAAAACACTCTGATGATTCGACAATTACTACAACGTCAACATCTTGCGAAAGTGTGCCTGATGTTTGTATGGAGGGGGAGCATACAATCAATAATGTAGACAATCAGCCAACTTTCGAGCGGAGAATGAAAACAGGAATCATCAAGTTGAGGGGGAGCATTCACAAAATCAACAAGAATATCAAGTTGAGGGGGAGCATTCACAAAATCAACAAGAATATCAAGTTGAGGGGGAGCATTTGCATAATCAACAGGAACATCATTTTGAGGGGGAGCATGATGAAACACAGACAATTAATCTTGATGAAAATGATGAGTTTCATGAACTAAATGATAATTTTTCTGTTGCAGGATCTGAAAATGAAGATATATATGAAGATGCACCATTGGAATTTGATCCTAATTTTCCACCACTTGAGAAATGGACAAGAAATCATCCAAAAGATCAGGTAATTGGTAATCCACAAGATGGTGTGTTGACAAGAGCTCAAATTCGTGCGAAAAACGAGGTACTGAATGCGAACCAAGAACTATGTATGTTTAATGTCTTTATTTCGAAAATAGAGCCAGAGTCAGTGAAGGATGCTATGGAACACTCAGATTGGGTTGTTGCTATGCAATCTGAACTGGCTGAATTTGAACGAAACAAGGTTTGAAGATTAATTCCTAAACCTTCTAATGTTTCGATTGTCGGATTAAAATGGATTTTTAAAAATAAAACCGACAAAGATGGCAATATTATTCAAAATAAATCTAGACTAGTGGTTAAAGGATATTCGCAACAAGAAGGAATAGACTATGAAGAAACATTTGCTCCTGTTGCAACACTCGAAGCAGTTCGCATATTTTTAGCATATGCAGCACACAAAGACTTTGATGTTTATCAAATGGATGTTAAGTGTACTTTCTTAAATGGAGAACTTGAAGAAACAGTGTATGTTGAACAACCACCAAGATTCTTAAACGAGGAACATCCTAATCATGTCTACATTCTTGAAAAAGTTGTTTATGGGTTAAAACAAGCACCGAGAGCCTGGTATGCAACTCTTACAAATTTCTTGAAACAATCTAAATTTAAACAAGGATCAGTTGACCCCCACTTTGTTTCACAAGAAAATTGGGAATCATCTTATGCTTGTTCAAATTTATGTTGATGATATTATTTTTGGCTCCACTGACCCAGCATTGTCAATTGAATTTGAAAATCTAATGAAAAGCCAATTTGAAATGAGAATGATGGGAAAAATTAATAATTTTCTTGGATTGAATATAAGACAGAACAGGGATGGAATCTTAATCAATCAAGAAAAATATACGAAGAACTTGCTTGAAAAGTTTGGAATGACAAATAGCACGAAACTAAGAGTACCAATGGCAGTGGGTACAAGATTAACTCCTTCGTTAGATGCTCCTACTATTGATTTAACATTATATCGAAGCATGATAGGGTCTTTATTGTACTTAACTGCAAGTAGACCTGATATTATGTTTTCGGTTTGTAATTGTGCTAGATATCAAGCTAATCCCAGAGAACCTCATTTGACTGCAGTGAAAAATATTTTTCGCTATCTTAAGGGTACAATTTTGTTAGGACTTTGGTATCCTTCGAAATCTGGATTTTTCATTCAAGCTTTTTTAGATTCAGATCTAGGAGGATGTACTTTGGATAGGAAAAGTACAAGTGATGGATGTCAATTCTTGGATGGAAATTTGGTAAGTTGGCAATCAAAGAAACAAACTTGTGTTGCAATTTCAACTGCTGAGGCTGAATACATTGTTGTTGCTGCTTGCACTTCGCAAATCATTTGGATTCAGAGTCAACTTCGTGATTATGCAATCAATATGAAAAAGATTCCCTTGTATTGTGATTCGCAAAGTGCAATTCGTATTTGTCATAATCCGGTACAACATTCAAAGACAAAACACATTGCTCTTCGATATCATTTTATCAAAGATCATGTGGAAGATGGGAATATTGAAATTCATTTTGTTAAAACAACTGAACAACTTGCTGATATTTTTACAAAACCTCTTGATGAAAAATCATTTGTTAGAATTTTAGCAAGATTGGGGATGATTGATGCGAATTCAGTTCCAAAAACTCAAGCATGAAAGTCTCGTTCAGCAGTTATGAGTCAAACTTGTTCAGATGTTACTGTTCATCCAAAGGCTTCGCATCCACATCTTTTCGCATTTGCGATCATAACAACTAAGGTTAGGTTTACAATTCATTTTGTAGTTTTTAATTTTTGAAAAATCAAAAATCCAAAAAGATTTTAATTTTTTTTTGTTTTTGAAGAATTAAAAATCCAAAAAGATTTTATTTTGTTATGTTTTTAATTTTGAAAAAATCAAAAATCACAAAAATATTTTTTTTTGTTGTTCTTTAAATATTGTGTGCTGAGAACTTAGTACAGGGCTTAATGCGAAGAGGTCATGCTTAGGTGTTTCTACGGGAAGATATCAAATTTTTTAAAACTAGTTAGGATTTCCCTAGAAGCATGCTGCTGTATGTAGACCAAAAGCCTCAACAAGACTCTATGTGTGAGAAAAGAAAGCCTTAATGAAATTATCTCATGAAAATTTCTTCACAAAAGGCTTATATTCGCATAAGTCAAAAGAGCTACCTTACTCTTCTCAAATGAGTTAAGAGTTTTCTGTTTTGTCCATTATAACAGAGGTACACTTCGATTCTTAACCAATCTTTTTATACCAAACAATTCTTTCAATCCGAATTTTCAAAGAGATTTGTCCTTGAGGTATTTGATCAAACCAATCAAAACCTAGACAAATCACAAGTCTGTGTTTAAGATCTAACATCATGAGTCCGTGATGGAAGTGAAACCCAAATATCATAAACCTTAAGGAATTGACGGGGAACATCGTTCCAGATTTTAACGAAACCTTTGTTTCAGTATCAAAATTTCGAAACTCCAAATCATATTCAATTCGCATGTGTGGTCTTGATCAAACATTCGCAACCCACGATGTTTGTTACCCAACAAGATCCAGTTAAAAAAAAATTTGAATATGATTTCTGTGTGCGTTTTATTCGCAAATCCTAGTCATGATAATATTTTCAAAAGCCAACTTGTCACTGACTACACTGGTCAAACAAGTAAATTCATTTACAATTTCTCACCTTATGTTAAGCCTGATATGTAATGAAATTTGAAATCAACCTAAAATATCTTTTAAAAGAAGCCCTTTGATACTTATAAACAAGTATTCGATTGTAATTCATGGGAAACTACACAAGCTGTTGAATGTCTCTCTTGATGATTAACGAAGCAACCTTTGCCTGGGGTTTAACTGTATTCATGTCAAATTAAATTTTTGACATCACAGAATTCCAAATTTTTTTGTTTCTCATCTTATTTTGTTGACACAATACACACACGAAATCCTTGAGGTTCTGAGTAAAACCAACTCAGGCTGATGATTTCGCAAATCTGGCATATGACTTCACTTTACATCCCAAAAGTGAAAGAGCCTTGCCTCCATGCGAAGGGTTTTAACGGTTCAGATTCTATAACGGGAAACTTGACAGGCTGTGTACTCAAGATGGTTGTTTTTCTATCCGGTTTTCAAGGAGATGGGACAGTTACTTTTTACAGCATGCTTATCTTTTACAGTATTGATCCGATTTTCAAGGTGCCACATCGGATAACATTAAATGTATCCCGCTTTAATTTCAAATCAATTTTGGGTAACCTGTAAAAGGGGGATCAAGAACACTATATACGGTAACGCGAACAAAATTCTCACAAACCTCCAAAGATTCAAACTTCTTCATCTTCATCCTTTCTTTCAAACCCTAGAAATGGCAGGAACTCAATCCAACACTGATGAAGTTCTTTCTCAATCCCTGATGAAAATCCAAAGCACAAATTATCAGGTTGATCCGAATGTTTCTTCTTATCCCGAAGAATTGAAGATGCTTATCGTTGCTCTAAAACGATCCTCTCTGGCCACTGCAATGTTCAAATCTTTCTCAGTTTCGATGACTTGGTTGTCATTGGCTGCATCTTCTACTTCTCACAACTTCACCACAGATGTCATAACCTTCAACCTCATCAACAACAAACGGGTGAAACTCACGAAGAAGATGTTCATTGAGTTTTTGGAAATTCCCAACAAATCTCCATTTTTCAAACCCGTTAATTCTCAAATCATCCATAGGTTTAATGAAATGGGTCATCAACCAGAGCTTGAGAAGATAAGCGACTTTCAAAAGTCTGGGTTGCCGTGCATATGGAATTTCTTATTTGGAATTTTTCTCCGATGCCTAACAGGAAGAACAGTTGGTCTGGATAGAGGGTGAATGGAAGTATATGCCATGGTTATGGGCTTTTACTACGATATCAGTGTCGATTATGCAACCCAGTTGTGGAAGGAATTTGTCAAGAGTTTAGAAAACACAAACTCTGAAAAAGGAATTTCGTGTGCGAGGTATTGGAGTTTGATTCTAGAAAATGTGAATGGAAGAGAAGGGATTGCTGTCCCTGAGGATGTTGAAGTTGTTGAATTCTCTTTATATCAATTTCCGAATGTAGTAGAAGATGATGAGGCAATTTTTACTCATGTTGCTCGCATTCCAGATGCGATGCTTTGCAAGGTCTCTCAAACTCACAAGGTCTTAGTGAGATATTTGAAAACAATTGATCAATCGGTGCAGACTGGAGTGTTATTAGAGGTTGTTGCATCATCAAAGAAGAAGAAATCTACAAAGAAGGATGCGAAAGGTACATCTTCGCAACAGGCTCCGAATGCAGATGTTCATATTGAAGAAACTTCATCTCAATCAAAGAAAGAAACAATACCTTCCAAGTCTGGGGTATTGAAAAAGATTCACAAGACTAAGGTGAGCAGTAAAGGAGTTACAATTCGCAGTATTCCAGCTCCGGTCTCTCTAGGAAAGAAAAGGCAAAGAGCTGAAGATGTTGCGAAAAACATGCAACGTACTATAACAAAAAACGGAAGCTGGTGGTTCGAAATGAATTGTCTGATGAAGAGATAGTTCCAGAAACTCCACCGGTGACGTCTACGGTAAATGTTTCCTTATCCATCATTTCTGTTCAACCTACTTCGCAAATATCTACCACCACTCCACTCATAGAACCACTTGAAATAGTCACTACCGAATCAATTTCTGAGGAGGTACCTATTTCTGATACGGTTGTCAACGTATCTGATACGGGGGCACCTATCACAAGTGTTGATACAACAATGCCCATCAGCCTACCAATTACCTTTCCCATTTCCACTATCACTGTTTCCACCTCATTACCACCTTTTTCACTCCCAACATCTACACTCACCTCATCTTCGATATTTGACCATGATTTACAACACCCCTTCACCACTCTATTTCCTTCTCAATCACCTGAAACTCCTCAGCCTACACAACACATGTCCGATGATGAAACGGAAGGAGGAGGTTTCGAAGGAACCTTTGAGGCGTTACACTTTGACTCTGAAGAGGAGGAAATACCGGATCACATGCTTATGTATGGTAAACAGTTCAAGATTTTCAATCGCAAGTTGAATGCGATTATTCAATCACAAGCAGACTCAGGGTCTAAATCTTCTATGTCCAGGTTAGAAGTGGAATACTTGATCAAGGAGGCTGAAAATCATATTCTTGAAAAAGTTGATCAAGTGGACAAAAATACAGAGCTTCGCATTCAAGCTCAAGGGAGTACATTTTCGGCTGTAGTAAAGGAGTTAAAAGCTGTCACAAATGAATGACATGTTCTATTTGTACAGGATGTGAAGAAGGTAAGAGAGGATGTAAATTTCAAGATTCATCAATTGAAGAATGAGATTGCGAAGGAGCTTAAGGATATTCATTCTCAACATCTTAAAGTACAGAAGCAGGTTAATGTGGTGGCTACTGAACTCAACAAGGTTGTTACTGCCCCTATTCTTGAAGCTAACCACAAAGAGACCAAAGAGAAATTTGATCAACTTCTTAAGATGGTAACTGAGCTCAAACAGGTGGTTTCGCAATCTTCAACACAACAAATCCTTACCCCTGAGTTCTTGTCTCTAAAGGTTAATACTTTAGAGCAAGCAATTCAGAAAGCCTTAGCACCCATCGCAAATTTCACTTCTTTATTCCCAAAGAATGCCCCACCTGCTTTCATAGGGGTGCAAGGGGGAGAGACGGATAAAGAAGATGCGAAGACGGTTGGGAAAGTTACTTTGACCCAACTCAAGACAACTCTTCCTACATTCACAATGCCTGTTTCTTCGACAATTTTGACCACGAGACCAATAGCCAAAGGTATATCCATTGGGTCAAAAGAAGGAGAGAGTTCAAGTGCGAAACCTCCAACTGATGATGTGGGAAAAGGGAAGGGCATTGCATACGAAAAGTCTAAGGAGGAGAAGAAAGTCGAAGCTGAAGCAGAGATTGAGCGAATGAGGAAGGTACAGAGCATTATGAGGCTCAGGGCTGGTGATCCTCCCACAATGAACAAAGGTGATCCTAAAAAGCTTTATTCATATGAAACAATCGAATCAAAGGTTGTGGGGGTAGAAATGTATGAATTTGAGAAGAAGCCTAAGGTGAGCTATGATATTGCTAATTCGGAAAAATGCCAACTGGATTTTCCGATAAATGAGATGCTCTTCATTACTGCTCAATACACGATCAATGAGAAGTTTGACAATGCTAATGATTATATACACATGAAATCAGATTTCATGCTGTATTGGCGAAGAATCCGGAGGAAGTGTGGTCTTTAATGAAAATAAAGAAAGTGCTAACTATCAAGAAAGACGCAATGTTCCAAGATATACTACAAAATTTTCGATATTTTGTCATGCGAGCTGATGACAAACAATACGACTTCACCATTGCTGATTTTCCTTTGATGAATTGCTATGATCTAATTCAAGTAGCAATGATTTTGAAGCATATGGAGGATCACAAGCTCAAGGGCTCAGAGACAGAAGTGTTCAGAGTCGGCTTCGCACATATCAAAGTCTTCATTGATAGTTATTACGATTGCTTAGCAATAACTGATGAACAATTAGCCACGAGCTTGGGGAGAAAGGTGACAGTTCCCTGGGAAACCACATTGACCCAGTCAGTATTATCAAAATATGCTGATGGGGAAATTTGCCTTAAACCTTTTGGCATGGTGTTCTCAGGAAGGGATACAAAGGGTAAACCTAAGAAGTTTTTGTTCAGGGTCTCTGAGATAGAAAGATATACCTCTGCGCAATATACGAACTTTATTGTTCGTATGAACAATTGCAAGAGAAACAATGAAGGAGACAAGAAGGAGCTGAAGAAGGTGATCAACTGCTATTCCGAAGTGCGAAAGGCTATCCACTCAGCTGTTAAGAGGCTTATATAAGAATAGCTTCGACTGTTTACAAAGGGGGAGATTGTAGAGTCATTTTGTTGTAAAAGTCGAAGTGGCTATGTCTTTGTAATATTCGCATTTTAGTTATTTTACTAAGTCATTTATATGTGAAACCTTAATGTTTAGACTTAGTACATTTTTTGTACACTCAGGTTCCCTATAAATAGGGACTGAGGTTAGAAGTAGAGAAGAACTTTGACATCTCAAATATCCTTCTGCTTATTTCGTGTAATCAGTCTTTCTCAATACAAGATCTGATTAATATTTACTCTTCGTGTTCTTATTTCATAATGATTCAATTCATAATTGCATTCATAATCTTGATAACAATTCTCTACACCATGGGAGTACTATGTTCCAGTAAATGATTTGCATGCCAATATTTTGTTTGGTTATGGAGCAAACTACTCCTTTATTTCTCATAAATTTTGTAGAAAACTTGCATTACCTATATGAAAACTAGAAAATGCCTTATTAGTAGAAGTTGCAAGTGGTAAAATTGTACATGTTAGTGATAGTATGACGAACCTTGTCATTGACTTTGTAACATCCCAAGTTCCAAAGCAAGAGATCAGGGGTGTAAAGTGTAAATGGAGGTTTGGACTCGGCGAGTTGGAAAGGTAACTCGGCGAGTCAAGTCGCGTATGGATCGCGTGAATAAGTGACCCGACTCGTCGAGTCGGCAGCTAGACTCGGCGAGTCAGTGCTGGAATAAGAAACCCTATTTTCAGGGTTTGCACCTTATTTAAAGGACATCATGTCCTCAATTCGACCCTATTCTTCCAGAAAGCTCCAGAGAAATGCTAGAAGTGTGTGATTCTCCTTTGATTGAAGAAAGTGAAGCTTGGAAGAGGAAATTGGTAAAGAAAGGTTGAGGAATTCGAGGATACCATCAAGAGATCTTGTAGATCTGAAGTCTACATCAGATTAGACTCATCTTTGGTGTAAGAAGTCACCTCCTTAAGCCTTTTTACTTATTGTTCATCCATGGTGGTTGTTTTGGGATTCTTTAGCATGATTGAGATCTATTTTGGGTATAGAGACTAGATCTGAGGTTGCAACTTCAGATCTTGGTTGTATTGGAGCCATGAGCGCAGAAAGCGTCAGCCATGGGGCTTGATTGAGAGTGCCTTTGTCCCAAAACCTTCTTGTAGCTTGGTTGGAGCTTTTTGAGCCTTGAATGCACATAAAGTTGGAAACTTTACATGTGAATCTGGCCCTAGGAGTCCAGATATATGTATTGTAAGTAATGAAATGGCCTGAAATCGTTTGAATGAAGATGTCACATTTAGACTCGACAAGTTGGAAGAACAACTCGGCGAGTCTGTTGAAGATTGCCTTGGACTTGGCGAGTCTGTTTTTCGACTCGACGAGTCTAGTCATGGAACCCTAACCTTTTCTCGTTAATCCTCAAATCGGTGAGACGAGGGACGACTCGGTGAGTTAAGCAGGATGGGACTCTGAGATTGTTGGACTCGACGAGTTGAGTCGTATTATGGGAGTTTCTGAGTAAAGGAACTCAACGAGTCGATGGATTGACTCGGCGAGTAGGGTGAACCAGGAAAGTTGAATTTGACTGAGGACTTTGACTTTGACCAAAGGTTGACCAGTTTGACTTCTAGGGGTATTTTGGTATTTATTGGATTTGGTTAATTGGTAGTGTTCAGTGGTGGAGTTTGTGTTGGTGGTCGGAGCAGTGTGATCTTATCTCTTCAGTCATCTATAGCAGGTGAGTTATCCTCACTATATCGACAGGGTCTAAGGCACCAAGGCCGGCCCTTTATCGGATGGGAATCAGGGTAGTTGTTTGTTATGTTATTGCTTTGCTATGTCTACATCCTGGTAGTTAGGATGGTATATGTTAGAGACCTGGTTAATGTCGGTATCCAGGTATATAGAATGATGTTATGTTAATGACCGGTTAGGTCAGTATCCTGGTTAGGATGTTGCTATGTTATGTGATCTGCTAGATCGATTGATTAGTTGTGAATTGCTATATGATCATATGTTTATGTGCACATGGTTGTTGGACTGGGGTTGGGTTGAGGTGGGTCCTGCTTTGTTCTGTAGGCCAACATACCCAGGGCGGACCGGTTAGACCGAAGGCCCGGCGAGCGGTCCGGATAGGATGAAGGCTCCAAGAGGGCGGACCAAACGTGCCGAGGCTCAGAAAGTGGACCAGACAGACTGAAGACCTGGTGCAGGCAGACCAGTCATATTGTAGATTCAGAGAGTGGACCAGGTGGACTGAAGGCCCGGTGTAGGCGGACCAGTCATATTGTAGACTCATAGAGAGAGAGAGAGAGAGAGAGAGTGGATCGGGTGGACTGAAGGCCTGGTGCAGGTTGACCAGTCACACTGTAGACTCGATATGCATGGTTGTTCTGTTTATGATATGATATAATATGTGTATGGTATTGTGGTTGGTATTTTGGGGGTAACTCACTAAGCTTTCGGGCTTACAGTTTCAGTGTAATGTTTCAGGTACTTTAGGAGATTGTGGCAAGGCGAAGGCGTGATCGTACCGCTCCTCAGTTTTATGTTGATGTTCTGGGATACTCTGATAATAAATGAATTGAAAACCTTTTTGTAATAACCTAATAAATATGGGTTGTTTTTGGAAAGTTTAAAGTGGTTGTAAATTTTTGGATGTTATAGACTTAAATAGGAATAAATTCCATGATGAATTATTCCCCATTGAGTTAAATGGTTTTGCCATTGTATTGGGAATGGACTAGCTAAGTGCGAATGACGTTGATCTAAAGAGTCGAGAAAAGATAGTCAAGATAAATCCTCTAGGAAGAGAACCATTTATGGTGTATGTGATGAGAATTAATCTCAGATTGTTTAGATCTTTCACAGGTATAATAATGAAGAACAAACAATTCAAGCACAATATGATTATAAGCACAAAATAGAATCAATGTAAAGGTTATGATTCACATATAGTCATGCCTCAGCAGAGCTCGTTGAAGAACTTCCGCTGTAGAGGCGAGCTAGGGTTTACAATACTGATTAGAGAAAAATAATAAAAGTGTTACCCGTTAAGGATGCATGCCTGCATCTTAAATACTAAAACCCTAGATTAAAATAATGCACAATTGGACAGGCCCAAACCAGCAATCAAAACTGGTCTAAGGATCGAGCCCATGACGCAACACAATAAGCCCAACAATCTCCCCCTTTGCATCAAATGAGGCGATAGATTATTTCTTTTGAGTAGGCTTCACTGTCTTCACAACCTTGAAAAGTCGAGGGATGATTGCAAGAAGAGTCTGCCGAAATTGAATGTACCATCTCAGCATGTTGGTAAACATCTTCTTGTCGGCTGTTGAGCTCTGATTACACCTCTGAACGATATCTAAAATGTGCTCCAAGCAAGAAGTTGAGAACAGGTGCTTATCAACAAGAGTGAACAGGCATTTTTGACCTTCGCTCCTAAGAAACATCACAGAGTGATATTATGTATCAATTTTGCTTTTGACCATTGAGTTTATATCGCCAGCTCTTCCCATTGGTTTGATTGTGGTTCGCTTGTGAATAGCTGAGGTGATTTCTTGATCCATATTTTCTACTTTGTGAATGTAGCAAACAAGCATTCTCTTGACATGATCAATGATCGGATGATACTCCTGAGGATTTGACAGTAGGATGTTGTTGAGGAGTATCCAGTCGTGAGGGTTGAGGTTCGATAGATCAGCAAGGGAGAAATTGTGAACCAAGCCTTCAGAGCCTCGAGTCACTTTAAATTTAACGTTAATGAACTTCCCTGCTGTATAAGGCTTCAGTACCTTGACAGTTGTAATCTTCTGCGAACTCCAGGTCAAGTACTGTGGCTGAGCGAACTCTAGATAAAACTCTAACATATCCCGATCAACCTTCGGGTCCGGAGAGGGGATGGCAGCAGTTGAGTTGAAGCAATGAAAGATGAATGCCTTTCGAGTGATTGGCATGTGAAACTGCGCATCCTTCAATTTTTCAAGACCAAACGACAAGACAGGTTCAAGCCGTTGAGGACTCGGTTCATCTATAGTGCTTCCTTGAAGCGAATCAATGGTCCACTCTGGAAACATAGACTTCTTCTTTTCCAAGAGCTCCTCTTCTTTTCTTTTCTTCTCCGGCTCATCCGTTTGTTTCTTGATCTTTTCTTCAAGCTCTTTATCAGAAAGTTTTGTTTTCTAAAAAGGCTTAGAGGGATTTTCTTCAAAAACATCATCTTCATCATCAATATCATCTTCTCCAATTTTCTTTTTCTTCTTGTCCCTTTTACTGACTGAAGCTTCATTAACCTTCGGTTCAGCTATTGACATAGGTTCGGGAGGAGGTTGACATTCTACCTTATCTCCCCCTTGTTTCCACTGGACATCAGTCACCGAAATACCCTCAATTCGACTAAGGATAGCCAAAGCCGGTCTGAGTTTGCCAGCCAAATGGCATCTGGTGGAGATGGTCAGAATGGGATCATGTGCATCAAGAAGATGAAGTAGAATGGAATGTACGTCACCTATAGAGCTTCGAATGACCTCCCTTTCAGATTTGAGATCGTTAAGCTTGTTTGTTGTAGTGCGAAGCTTGAGGTTTTGCATTTTCAGTTGAGATGTATGCTTGTCTAACTCATCCATAACACAATTTTCTACAGCCAGCTCTGCTTCCATTTGAGTCAAACGATCATTAACATTGGCGTGAAGGGTGGCATTGGCAGCTTCAATAGCTTGACGAGCGGCTTCAAGGTTGGACCTCTCAGCTTGAAGAGAATGCTTAAGGTTATTAACCAAAGCATTCACTGTTTGAGAGTTCTTTTGAGCTGTAGCCTGCAAAGAATCCAGGAAAAGTTGAGCCTCATAAATTCGTTTATAGACCTTTGCCGTCGCTTCTTTGCATTCCTTTTTTGAAGCCTCAGCAGCATGCGAGGCCTTCTAACATTGAGAAGTAGATGCTTCGATAGCCTTGGCAGCAGCAGAAAGAGAAGCAGCATGCTCTGAAACGATTGAAGAGAACAGAGCTTTAAGAGCGGCATCAGAATAAGCACTGGTGGAGGAAGAGTAAAGCAGCTGATCAAGCTTGTCAGTAACAGCCTTGAGATGGCGCTTGGTTATTGGAGCATCTTCGTCGTCATCACTCTGGACACGGTAGGGACTGAAATAAGTAGAGTCAAACTCCAAGTCCTCACCGCCTAGAACTGTTTTGGTTTCAGTGGACTGGTGGGAGATAGTGGTTTGGTGGTAACTGGAGGTTCGGTAGTAACTGGGGGTTCGGTTGTGACAGGAGGTTCGGTTGCTGAAGAACGAGCCCCCGTATCAGATACGTTGGTTCATACTACAGTAGTGGTGGTAGTAGTGGCTTCAGTAATGATTGGAGCAGAAATGGGAATGGTAGTGGATGGTTGAGATGTAGTGATGGGAAAAATAGGAGGTATAGAAATAGGAATAGAAACTGGTGTAGTAGAAGGGGCTTTGGACCGAAGATGTACCTCAGGTGTAGGGGAGCGAGGTGGTGTATCACCACGAATCGAAGCCTCCTCATCAGAGCTTTCGCTCTCTGAGTCCATGTGAGTAGAAGTTTTGGTAATACGAGGAACATACTCAAAATCTGAATCAATGGAAGATTGAAGAATGAGTCTCCGGGCTGGCTTCTTCAACTTCTTCTGCTTGGGTTGGGAAGGAGCAACTTTTTCTGACTTTCGCTTCTTGGGAGTTGGCCCCTTGGATGGTTTAGTGACTCTCACCTCCTTCTGAGTTTCTGGTTTCTTGCCCCTCTTCGCAGGCTTGTCTGCTTCCACAATAGAGCGAATCATAGCAGGAGTGAGTTCCCTCGGGTCCGAAGAAGGAAACTTTTTGTATTCTTGAATAACATTGCTTGCTTCGGACACGCAGGCATACATAGCGGCTGGGATTGAGCCAATGAAGGAATACTTGGTAGGAACTATGACGATGATCTTTGTGGTGTGAAAGATTGCGATAGATGAAAGAAGAGAGTCTGCCATGATTGGAACATGGAGACGATGCATCGACCACTTGGTAATAATGGACCAGTACCTGCCACATGAAATCTCTGAATGTCGAGATGAAGAAGACAAACTCTGAACCAGTTGTTGCCAAATAACCGCCCCATAGTCCAAGGTAACCCCATGATACAACCCATAAAGCAAAGTCATAAAGGACATGCTTGCTCCATCTGAGCTAGCGCTACGCTCAGAGAGACCTTTGAACAGAAGAGTGAAGAGGCCATTCCATTATGGAGGAAGGCAAGACTTCTTGAATTTTGTAATGGTGGCTAAGGTTTCAATGTACCCCATTTGGTAGAACATTGAGAACAGTTGACCAGTAGTAATCGAATCAGGGTTTACTAGAGTGGGTTCATGAGCAAGACCAATTAGGGCACAAAAGAGATTCTTGGAGATAGAGGTCTTCTCGTTGTAGAATTCGAAGTAAATGCTCTCAGCAACCTTGTCATAGTAAGCGGTTGAATAGATGTGTGAGAGGCAGGACATGGGAACAACTTCGACCTTTGTAAGAGCGGCGACAAAAGGTGAGTACTTGAGACACTTGACAACATACAACATGTAGGATTCATAGATGAAGGGGGTAAGATCAATGATGAGGTTTTGTTGAGGCTTAATGGTGACAAGGTTGGAGTGAACAGATGTATCTTGAACTGAAGAGGATTCCGCCATTGATGAAGCTTTGAGAAGAAGAAGATGAACAGTGAGAGAAATCGCCCTTTTTCTTTGAGAGAATTTGTAAGTGATAAAAGAGTAAAGTGAAGCGTGTCAAACCCATTTATACTTACAAGTAGGAGAGAGAAATATCCAGCTGAAATCTTGGATTTATTAGAAACCGTGCCAGATGTGACGGAGTGAATAGTTAGCAACCACGATGATGACGCAGGAGAGAGAAACGGCATTTCACTGTTACGTGCCTTTCCATAAAAAGTGCCTTCTTCAAATCATCAAAACGATTGGATAACTGCTGACTCAGCCAAGAACTTTATCCCCAAACGTCACCCATAAATTTTACATGAACCATCATCACCTTTATCTTTAGCAATCACTGGAATACGTTTAGAAATGAAGCTGTAACAATTATGTCATCGTTAATAGAACCAGATTTTGGAAAATCAAAGATTTTCGTGTAGAGAGTGTGAATGATAAAGAAACAAAACAAACTTTTTATGGGAATTTGTGATGTTTTGTTAAGACATAAAGCAACCGATAATGGGCACGAATCTCTTCCTTCAAAGTCAAGAGAGACTTCAAAGTGCTTGTGTGGCTTCCCAATAAATAACGATCAAGTACTTGTTAAGAAGTATTGAAAGGCATCTTTTAATTAAAGCTTTAAGGGTTGGCTTTTGCTTCAATTCAAGATTTCGATACTTGATATAAGACCGAAATGTAACGAAGTACTTGTGAGACCAATGTGGCCTTTTAAACAAGTAGGTAGGTAAGATATTTAGTGACTTGATGAGAGAAATCTCAAAAAAAACTTAACTAGATCCTTGGGGTAGAAAAGTCTTGGTAATAGACATTTTCAGGAGGATCACTCAAAATAAAGTGAGATTTTATTTAGGACCCATATCATAGTAATGATGCACCGTCAATTCATTAAAGGTGTTGAATTGTGGGTTTCATTTAGTACATAGTGACACGAAACTAAGATCATGAACACGGATTTTTGTATAACCATAAACCTCAGTGGTAAATGCTGAGAGTCTCAAGGGTTACATTAGTGAGATGAAGTGTAATGAAGAAGAATGATATAGGTGGTATAAGAAGCGAAAGTACCTCTGATATAAAAGAAGGACCAAGCAGAAAAATCTAATCTCAATAGGAGAAGAGCAAGGTAGCTCATGATTAGAGTGAATGAAATAGCCTAGGTTGGGAAAACATGATTTGTATATATATCATGTTATTAAGGCTTCACTCAAAATCTGTAGAGGCTTTAGTCAACATGCAACAACATGCATCTAGGGACACTTAACTAATTTATAGAATAGAGGTTATACCTGCTTGAGCTTCACCATCAAGAGTAACATTTATACAAAGGAAAACATTAGATAAAAATAAAATAAAACAAAAGATAATTTTGTATTTTGTGAAAATTTTTAATAAAACGAAAAAGAACAATATTTTTGGATTTTATGAAAAAGAATACAACCAAAATTCCTTGCTATGAAAAAGAAGCTGACGAGTTCAGATGCACCGAACCCGAAATAGACCGAGCGTTCGATTCATTTTGGTTCATGGTTGAACCGAACCCGAAATAGACCGAGCGTTCGCTCTATTTCACTTCTTACCTTTAGTGAAGCGAAGGTGACTTTGGTACTGAATCTGCTTCCATCATTCCTAGGCCTTGTAAGATTTTGTTGAAACTTGCTTTCGGTAAAGCCTTAGTGAATATATCTGCTTGTTGATTAGTTGTCCTCACAAAGTGAATCTCCACGTTGCCATCTTCCACGTGATCTTTGATGAAGTGATACCTCAATGCTATGTGCTTTGTCTTTGAGTGTTGCACTGGGTTATGACAAATCCTAATTGCACTTTCAGAATCACAATATAGTGGGATTTTCTTCAGGTTAATCCCATAATCTCTAAGTTGACTTTGTATCCATACAACCTGAGATGTGCATGAGACAGTAGCAATGTATTCAGCTTCTGCCGTGGAGAGGGAAACACAAGTTTCTTTCTTTGATTGCCAGCTGACCAATTTACCATCGACAAATTGGCATCCTCCAGTGGTGCTTTTACAATCCAATCCACAACCACCTAAGTCAGCATCTGAGAAAGCTTGGACAAAGAATCCTGAGTTCGCTGGATACCATAGACCGAGAGGGGAGGTTCGCTTCAGATAGCGAAAGATATTCTTCACGGCTAGCATGTGAGGTTCGCGTGGGTTAGCCTGGAATCGAGCACAGTAGCAGACTGAGAACATGATGTCAGGTCTGCTTGTTGTTAGATACATTAACGACCCAATCATTTGACAAAAGAGCGTCATGTCAGCAACTGTGTTCTCCTACAAAGGTGTAAGCTTGGTCCCAAAAGCCATTGGAGCTTTCACTTTGGAGTCTCCCAACATGCCAAACTTAGCAAGAAATGTCTTTGTATATGCCTCCTGATTGATAAAAATACCTTCGGGTCCCTGTCTAATGTTTAAGCCAAGGAAAAAGTTAATTGGACCCATTGAGCTCATCTCAAATTTAGTTTCCATCAACTTCCTGAATTTAGCTGTTAAGCTAGGATTCGTGGAGCCAAAGATGATGTCATCAACGTAAATTTGGACTATCATAAGGTGGTTACCCTCTCTCTTACGAAAGAAGGTTGGGTCAACCGAACCTTGTTTAAATTTAGACATTTTTAAGAATCTAGTGAGAGTTTCATACCACGATCTAGGAGCTTTCTTAAGGTCATATACCGCTTTGTCTAGTATGTAACAATGATTTGGGTGCTTTTCATCCACGAAGCCTGGCGGTTGCTCAACGTACACAGTTTCTTCGAGTTCTCTGTTGAGAAAGGCACACTTTACATCCATCTGATAGACTTCAAAGTTTTTGTGTGCAGCATAAGCAAGAAAGATGCGTACAGAATTTAATCTTGCAACTAGAGCGAAGGTTTCTTCATAGTCGATACCTTCCTCTTAGCAGTAGCCTTTTACAACCAACCGAGCCTTGTTACGAATCACATTCCCCTCCTTATCCATCTTATTTCTGAATACCACTTGAGACCGATTACTGAAACATCCTTTGGTGTTGCAATGAAATGCCTTACTTTGTTTCTTTCAAACTCGTTTAACTCATCTTGCATGGCTTGAACCCAGTCAGAATGATCAAGAGCCGAATTCACAGTCTTCGGTTCAACTTTGGAGACAAAAGAGTTGAACATGCAAAATTCTACTTGAGAGAAGAGTGCAACTTGTTTCGCTTTGATCTGTGATCGAGTTAACACCTTTTATGAAGATTCCCCAATGATTTGACTTTGAGGATGATCTTTGGTCCATTTAATGAGAGGCGAGTAATTGGGATCACAAGAGGGATCCAGTTCTGCATTGATTTCTTCTTCTAATTCTGATAGTGTATCATCGTCATTGAAATGTGTATTCTCCCCCTCGAATGATAACACTTGTTCAGTATCTGGATCAGAATGTTCCACTTCGTTTGGACTTTCGGTTGAGCTAGATGATTGTGACGTTGAATTCTCCCCTGGAATGAAGGACCTTGATCCTTTGGAAGAGAAGAACCCTCCCCCTAGAAAGAAGGACGGTCATCTGAAGGTTCGCTTATGTCTGGCCTTTCTGTTGCCTTTGGTTGATCAGCAGCCATCTTCTGTGAAGCATCGTCGATGATTTGCTTTAGACTGTCAACTTTGTTATCTTTTGCCTTTGATTCAGAATTGATAGCCGTATGAGGCTCATCAAAAAGAAGCATATATTGCTCAAAAAGGTTTGAGATAGAAGCTGTAACTTGACAGGTCTTTGGAAAGATTTCCTGCATTGCACCTTCAGTTGTCTTCATCATTTTAACATAACTATCGTCAAAAGTGATGTAGTATGTTTCTTCAATCTTCTTAGAGCGCTTGTTTAGAGCTCTATATGCCTTAGAGTGCAAGGAGTAGCCTAAAAATATTCCTTCATCAGCCTTAGCATCAAACTTGTTTCGATTCTCTTTTGAGTTGAAGACGAAGCATCTTGAACTGAACACATGAAAGAATTTCACATTCGGCTTGCGATTGTTCAAGATCTCGTTAGGAGTGATAGATAATCGCTTGTTTAGATATGATTTATTCTGAGTAAAACAAGAAGCGACAATAGATTTTTACGGCCTGATCGATCAACTGCAAGGCGCAAGCCATTTTTTGAAGTTTGCTCTCAGGTCAGGGTTTCATCAAATAAAGGTGAGAGAACAAGACATTGATAAGAAAGCTTTCAGAATGAGATATGGATACTATGAGTTATTGGTTATGTCGTTTGGACTAACCAATGCTCCAACAACGTTTATGGATCAGATATATCAGGTTTACAAACCTTTCCTCGATAGATATGTAATAGTGTTCATTGCCAATATTTTGATATACTCAAAGAGACGACATGAGCATGACAATCATTTGTATGAGGTGTTAGAAGTTCTAAAGAAGGAGAGGTTGTATGCAAAGTTCTCCAAATATGATTTTTGGATCCCATTGGTGCAATTCTTGAGTTATGTGGTTAACCTAGAAGGTATAATGGTTGACCTAACAAAGATTGAAGCGGTGATGAAGTGGGAAAGATCAAAAAGTCCCACTAAGATTTATAGTTTTCTAGGATTAGCTACATATTACTGGAGGTTTGTCCAAAGATTTTCTTTAATAGTTGCTCCATTGGCATCCTTGAGCCCTTGACCCATAAAGGGGCAACTTACACATGGAGTGAGAAGCATGAAGAAGCATTGGAGAAATTAAAGAAGCAATTATGTGAAGCACATATTCTTGGTTTGACTGATGGATTTGAAGACTTCTCATTTTACAATGATGCATCTGGAATTGGGTTAGGTTGTGTTCTGACCCAAAGAGAAAAAGTAATAACGTATGTGTTGGTGATTTGTTACCATCAAGGTTATTTAAGTGTAATAGGATTAATTTGTTGACCAAAAGTGATATCCATAAATATTAAACAAGGAAGGTGTGGAGTGCACACTTGTTTAACTTTGATCAAGTTGCAAAGTACATTGTCATTTAGGGGTGAAGCCCCTGAACGAACGGGGGTACGGCGGTAGCGCCCCTGGGAGTGGGGTCCAAGGGGCAGCAGCCCCTGGCAGGTTCTAAAGGGTAGAGCCCCTAGCTGGGGTCGAGCTATTTTAAAAATGCATCAAAAATTTAGTCTTTCAAAGAATTAACCTTTGATTTGACCCTTATCCAAATACTCATTTTTATATTAGTTTTCGTAGTTTTATGATAGTTTGAAACTGTCATATGACAGTTTTCAGACAGAGATCAAAATTCGGTTTTTGGTCTCATTTTTGGTACATTCGAAATACATAACAACCAAATTCTTTGTTCTTGCTCTCATATTCCGAGTCTTATCCGTTAAATATTAGGAGTACCACCCAAATAATTTAATCTAAAAGTGATATCACAATTCTCAAAATTTCCAAGCCTTTCTGTAACCTAAATCTCTAACAGTATGTATCCCGACAACTGAAAATTCACGAACAGAACTACTCCACTCATGATTTGGCATTATCAGTGGTAGTCTTTTCACTAAAGATATGGTGACATTATCTTTATGGCATAAAGTGTAAACTTTTCACCGATCATAAGAGTCTTCAATATCTCTTTATTTAGAAAGAGTTGAACATGAGAAAAAGAATTACTCAAGGACTATGAATATGAAATACTTTATCATCCTGGTAAAGAAAATGTCATAGAATATGCTTTGATTAGAAAGATAAACCAAGAGAGGAAAAGGCCAAGAGCATTAAGAAGTGAAATCATCTCGATTATTATGGAAAGTATCAAGAATTCTCAGAAGGATGCGTTTGAAAGAGAAAACCGAAAGGAAGAGCATATGGGCAAGACGTTAGTGTTTGGAATGAAGAACCAAGGGTTAAAGGTACTCCATAACATAATTTAGGTGCCTAAGACGAGTAGAATAAGAGTTCTTCTCATGGAAGAGTCTCACAAAACGACACACTCTAGTCATCCAAGTAGCAACAAGTTATGTATAGATTTGAAACCATACTATTGGTGGCGACAATGAAGCTCGATGTCGCTAAGTATGTGGATGAGTGTGTGACATGCATAAGAGTTAAGAACCAACATCAGAAACCATATAGGAGTTGGGAAACATTTCCAGTACCAATAGATAAGTAAGAGGACATTACCATGGACTTCGTAACCAAATTTCCCAGAACGAAGGGAAATCACAATATGATTTGGGTAATTGTGGAATGATTTACAAAGAATGCATATTTTAGCAACCAATGAGAAATGGTATATAGAAACTTTCGCTAAAGTGTACGTGAAAGAGATAGTGAGAGCTCATAGTGTTCCCTTGATGATTTTTTCCGACCGTAATAGTTATTTCACTTATAGATTTTGGAAGGGTTTACACGAAGAGATGGGTACGAAACTATGTTTGAGTATAGCCTACCATCCACAGACAGATGGTCAAAATGAAAGAAAGATCTAAATACTAGAGTATATGTTACGAGCATGTACTTTAGAATTTATGGGTAACTGGGATGAACATCTACCATTGGTCGAATTTTCCTACAATAACAGTTACCATTCAAGCATTAAGATGGCACATTATCATGCATTGTATACATAAAAATGGCGTATTCCATCTTGTTGGCTTGAGGTTGGAGACAACCAATTTTTGGGGTCTGAGATTGTTCATCAGACCATTGCTAAATTGAAAGAGGTCAGAGAAAGAATTCTAGTAGCTTAGAACCATCAAAAGATCTATACAAATAAGAAGCGATAACCAATCACTTTTAAAGTCAAAGACCAAATGTTACTCAAAATCTCTCCATGGCAGGGAGTTATCAAATTTGGAAAACATGGGAAGCTGAGTCGAAGGTTCATTGGCCCAATCAAAGTGCTTCAGAGAATTTGAAATCAAGCATACAAACTGGAGTTCCAAGCTGAAGTGGAAGGTATTCAAAACACTTTTCATTTTTGTTACTTGAGGAACTTTTTGGGAGAAGTTCCTGATATGATTCCACTTTGGGAATTAAGAATCAATGAAAATAAGAGGTTGATTTAAGGGATTAAGCAATTGTTAACTGTAAGACAAAGAAGTTATGACATAAGATGGCTAAATTAGTGCTTGTGTGGTGGAAACATACATCAAAGCCAAACCTTACTTGGGAGATAGAAAATGACATGAGGAGTCGCTATCCACATATGTTTGCTAATGCATGAGATCAGGACGGAATAATCCTAAAGGAGAGATAACTGTAACATCTGCATTTCTCGCTAGGCATTAGTTATATATATATATATATATATATATATATATATATATATATATATATATATATATATATATATATATATATATTTACATCGGCCAATTAACGACGGTAATCTTTTATGAATAAACGAAAGAGAGTTATTTGAATATATGTGTTTACTCCCTCCGTCCCAAAATTATTGTCCATAGACAAAAAATACACAGATTAAGAAAATCAATCATTAGTTTTGTCTTTTTGAGTAAAATGACCCTCTTGCCCCTTTTTCTAGAAACAATGGGAAATGTGTATTTGTAATTATTGATGTTTACTTTATTAAATGTTAGGGGTAATATGGTAAAAATGTATATCTACTTTTGGTAGTGGAAAATAATTTTGGGACAAACTAAAATAGTAAGGTGGACAATAAAATTGGGACGGATGGAGTATATATTATGTACATGGAAATTGGATAAATAGTATGTTTATATAACATTTTCATAAAAGCGTATTTTAAAACTTAATAAATAGGACTAAAATAAATATTAAAAACAAAAGAATTATTTACGATAAATAATCTTGATGAAATCTGTAGTAGTCATAATAATGATCTCACAGATATAATGAACGCTTAAATCGAACTTCGCATAAAGAAGTTATGATTCTTCGAAGTTTTGCGTTAAACTCTATACGGAAAAGTGTGTCGTAAAAAATGAATCAGAGATAGGTTGTTTATAATTCTAATTAATCTAAAATAAATTCGTAGTAATTGTAAAAGCGAAAGTCTGCATATAAAGAACACTTAAATCTGACTTCGTATGAGGAAGTTATGATTTTTCGAAGTGTCAATGCAACATAGTGCAGCAGTGCACAACGCAAAAATTAAAATAAATATTGGTTGATTGTTAGACAAAAAAAAATATAAAATACAGTCGCGGTACTCATAAATACCAACCCGTTGATATAAAGAACATCCAGAACAGAGTTTGGATGAAAAAATTATTAATTTACATGATCTTTTGTAGTGTAATATTCATAAACTGTTAAATCTAAAATAGGATGAGAATTAACTAACATAGACTAAATGAAAGCTATTTTACTCGTTAATAGCTATGTTTGGATATAAAGAATGTTGAAAACGCAACCCCTATGCGAAAGTTATGAATTTTGGAAGATTGAAATTTACCTGCGAAAAGTGATGATGTGGGCACCACACGGAGGGAACCACGTGGCGTGGTTGGAGGCCAACCATCGAGGGAAACGTGGCATCACAATTGTACGACAAGTGGAAGCCCCTAACCCAAGATTTCTTTGTCGAAACGACTCTTTCCAGTAGAAGCCATGTAGGGTACGATGTGTCTCCTTGAATCTATAAATGCCAGCCAATTTTCACTCATTCCACTCACACTTTCATACTTATTTCTCTCTAAATCCTTTCCCCCTCTATATCTGATTCCCCTAGTCTTTTGGAGTCCTTCAGTTGAGCTTCAATGCAAGAGAGAAGCCAGCAAATAAAATCTTCCGGGTTGGAGTTCTGCCTAGGGACTTTCCAAAATCTTGTCAAAAAAACTATGTAAGTTAAGTTGCAGTTATTATGCTTTAAGTGTAATTTATATTTATATTCATAGTCGTTGTTATGAACCAATAAATAGGATTTACCAGTCAGTCCTTGTCATATACTAACTGATCTACTTATGGGGGTGATGTCAAGGTTATATTTAATGAGGTGTTTAAAGTGGATTTTGCAAACAATATAATCTGTATACCAAACAGATCCCACCTCTGATATGATAGTACCTGATTATTGATGTAGTCATTAGAATTATTGAGGAATCTAAATTGTTATTATAGTCGCTGAAAATATAAGAAAAAGATTAATACTTAGTGATATTTTTATCTAGGTGTTAGGCGAAGCGCTGACCTAATCACAAGTCATCAACTTTTAACAAGTGAGTGCGTAGTTACTTTCATTTTACATAGAGATACAAAGTATTTAGATAAATAAACGCTATATATGATTATTATCTGGGTTCTTAATATCTCTGCTAGATGCAAAAATATGACATGATTTTATTTAATTTCATCATATATGTATTTTACCGTACTTATAAAATATTTGGTAGAAAAGGGTTGAGAGAGTTGAAATGATGGTGAAAGGCCATTCCTAACATTATACTAATGTACTACTGAGACTAGTCATCTAGTAGAGTATAGATGATGACAACAGACTATTCTTGGTTGTCTAGTGAAACATTAGCAAAACTCGCTATCTGTATGTGTTAAAAAATCATATTACCCAGGAGTATGGATTATGTGTTCATTCAAGTACTTTATCTCCCTGTAGTTACCTTACTGACAAGCATTGCTAAGGAATCCTTGATGCAGTATTGTTTACTCGTTGCTATAGTGATCCTTTAGGATAAGTCCCTTGAGATTATCATTTTAGGATCAAATAGTGAGAATAACGGGATGACTAATCGAGCTATTTGTTTGGTCTAAAATATATATTTAAAAGATTTTAATATTATTGTGGGTTGAAAACCCTATGTGCTCACCAGACTCCCAAGTCTGACCAACTTAGTTTCTTTGTATCACAGGTAGCGGTATGAAAGTACAATGATGATGAATTTTAAATATGCTGAGATATTTAAGGAGCTTGTAGGTCATTAGTATAATAAAATTGTTGCAAGACCTGTAATGACTAGCTTATAGTTATGTTTCTGTATCGATTATGACATCACGATATTTTTAATATTATTGAAAAATATTTCTCTAGAAATGATTTGATATTGATATTATCGTACATTAAAATAATGTACGATAATATGCTGAGATATGTGCTCACCAAGCTCCCAAGTCTGACCCACTTAGTTTCTTTGTATCACAGGTAGCGGTATGAAAGTACAATGATGATGAGTTTTAAATATGCTGAGATATTTAAAGAGCTTGTAGGTCGTTAGTATAATAAAATTGTTGCAAGACCTGTAATGACTAGCTTATAGTTATGTTTCTGTATCAATTATGACATCACAATATTTTAAATATTACTGAAAAAAGTTTCTCTGGAAATGATTTGATATTGATATTATCGTACATTAAAATAATGTTTTAGGACAAATTCTGCATAAATGTATTCTTTTAAAGAATATTCTAAATTAAATAAATATAGAGAAAAAGTTTTTTTATACCGTAAAATTGGGAATGTCACATTATTATACAAAAATTATGTTCATATTGACTTTGATTTGAGAACCAATTTTCTGAATCCTATAAAATTAAAGGGGAACAACAACAGGAATTTCGGAATTTCGAGAAGACGTCGTCAGAAAAAGTAATTTCAAGAATGGGAATGGAAATATGTCTAAGGAGAGGCTAAAAGGGGAAGAAGAGGGTAAATTATTGTTCCCGTCCTAATATTTAAATATTTTGATATTTCTTGTCCAATGTGGATTAGAAAGTTATTTATGACAGAGCTTCAAGAATGGTCTACATGGTTGTTAAACGATAATTTTGTCCTCACATGCCTCACATATATTATGATTTAACGAACTAAAATAAATGATGTTAACCATAAGAACTATTTATAAAAAGTTTTAAAACCATATAAACCATCCATTAGACCGACAAAAAGTAGGGGCTAAATCTGATATTTATAATAGGGACCATTTATGAAGATTAATATATAATTAATTATTAACATCTTGAATTATTTCAGATAAAATATTTGTATGATCTGAATTTTACGAAATAATGCATCAAATTTAATATTTCTTACCTACTTTGAATAGAAAATAACGAAAAAAAATATAAATACATGGATTACTAATTTAGAATGATAGGAAGTTTTAGATATATAAGGGCAATCAAAACAAAATCTAGTTTTACGAAAAAGAGTCAAATTTGGTTAATGTTCCCACTTGAATGATGACTATCGACCAAGAACGTTTCTACCAGTTGAATCCACTTTGAAGGAGTCTTGTCTTTTCAATATAATAGTTGGTTGGTGGGCTTTCCAATAATAACCAAAGAAAATTGCTTCAAGATATCATATTTATAGAGTTATTTTGTTAAACTCATTTTTTTATTATTAAAATATTGATCTTATTGATATATTTTAAAAATTAAGGCTTTTAGAAAATAAGCTGCTCCTTTTATATTTTAAAATAATAACCATGGGCCATGGCTTTAAATCGACTCGATAATTATAAGGTGCCATTGGGTGCTCATATTGACTCGATAATTGTAGGGTGCTATTATACATACCTATCACTCATATAAATTATCAAATCATAGATGTACACAAGTACTATTTCAATGATAAACAATATGATATACAATTTGATATTATGTAAAGACTTTCCTTATATTATAGTATATATGTCATAATTTGCATAGGACTTTCTTCATCTCATAAATGAGATCCTTAAGTTTTTCTATTATTGTAATTTTACCCGATTAAGTTAAAGAAAACTTTTTTAAAGATACCTTCCAAACTTCTACATTTTGGCAAGTTTAATTTGGTCACGTAAACCCGATTATATATATATATATATATATATATATATATATATATATATATATATATATATATATATATATATATATATATATATACTCTTAACTTTTATTCTTTTTCCAATGATATCAAGTTCAATAAAATAATTTATTTAGTTTTATCAAATTCACAATGTAAATCTAATCAAATTCACAATGTGAATCTGAATTCATATGGTGAATCCGAAAAGTATATAATTTTTATTTTTTTAACATTCATAATGTGAAGTTATGAATTTGGATATTTTTAGTTTTTTTTTTTTTCGATAAAGAATAAACTATAAAACTTGAAAAAAATATTTGGTTCCTTGGAGAATCCTTGATAATGGTTCTCTATTGAACTTTTATGTGTGTGTGTGTATATATATATATATATATATATATATATATATATATATATATATATATATATATATATAATTTCAAATAATCATCCTAAAACATCTTTTCAAACTAATTACTTTTTCTCCGGCAGATGTTTTTAATTTAAGGGAAAATACATTTCAGACTTACATATTTTTGAAGGATGTCATCTTAAAGTGAAGAGCTTGATCATCTATGGGTATGTGTCGTTTCATTTATAGATTAATATCTGGTGTTCAAAAAATCTTAGTGTTTTGTTAGTATATTTTTAGAGGAAATAATTCGTTTAAACTAGATTTTGGTGTTATTTAGGATTTTTGTGTTATTAATATTAGTATTAGAAACAATTAGTTCAAGCAAAACCCTATATTAACTATTTCTAAACAAGTAAAACCATATATTAATTATTTTTGAACACTAAGAATGCGAGGAAGTAGTCCAGAACATATAGAACATTCTAGGATGTAGTCTAATAAACAGGATATTATAGTCGGAAACAATATGTTATTTTAGTAGCATGAAGGTATATACGAAGTAGTTTTCACTACAATTTGCAAGTCTGAATTGTGTAGGAAAATAATGGCTAGATTACAGTTTATCCTAACATGGGCGGTGCTTTTCAGGGCATCGTGTTTTAGTTTATGGGTGTTAAATGCCACCTACTATTATGGCATTTCTTATTATACAATGAGGCATTTACCCATCCTCACGAGTTTCTATTTTTTATAGACGATTTATCAATTCGATTCGGATAACAGAGCTTTATGTCTTGTTAACGACTTGAGGTTCAGGGAGTATTTTCCTACTCGATAATCGTTTGTACAGTTCAGACATCACATGTTTTCTTTTGTATTGGCTTCATAATTGGTAAGTCTTCATAATTGATGAAAGTTGTTGACTTGTGACATGTCTTCAATAACTCACTTAATGAGTTATCTAATGAAGACACATTCCGAGTGTCCCTTTTACATATGTTAGAAGAGGGGTTTTGTGGTAGATATGCAAGAAATCTAGTGTAGGGTGAATATCTTATGTTGGTCTCATATTTGGACCAATTTAGCAGTTGTTAAATAATTTAAAATTAAAATTATCAAGCGTATGAATCTCACCCATCCAAGAACCAGCCGACGACCTTTCTATACCATGTATGGATTTATATATGCCTTTAAGGTGAAAATATAGGATTATTGTGAACAACTTTTTTTTAACATTATTATGGTTGCTACTTGTTTGACGTCTTGATTTTATAGATTTGGATCATGGAGGCATTTACGCACTATAGGATGCTTGTTATCCTCAAATCGGTGTGATGACTTGCCAGTTGCCTAGCCAAGGGTTAGGAATTTAGGGTCGGCCTAATGTGTGTATATACTTGATGTTATTGTGGTATGCATGATAGTTTACAATTGTTTATAACTTTCTATAAGGAACAGCGATATCATTAACCTTTATTTATTATTTTGTGCACAATCACTCAATCGAGACCTTATATCCTACTGGTCACGAGCATGACACTTTGTGGTGGGTTGATAGTTGGAAATGGATAGACATATTTGATTTACCTTTTTCATTTTTTACTTTTGATTATTTTGTAAATGATTTGTTTTGTTGGTATAATATAAACAAGTTACTGAACCATATATTTCTGTATATTTAAGATGTAAGAAATTAGTAAAAACATGGTTATAGGTTTTTCAGAGAAAAACTACAAAAATGGTCCCTGTGGTATCTATTTTTTCTGAGGTTTAGTCCAAACTTCGACTTTTTTGGTTTCATAGTCCTTTGAGGTAGGTTTTTTTTTATTTTTTTTTTTGTGGTTTTGGTCCATCGGTAAACCGAAATAACTGTAATGTCCTTCTGTAATTTTTTTTTATGTTTTTTCTATTTAATTTAAATGAAAGAGAAAATAAATAATTAATTTGGACCCATATATATATATATATATATATATATATATATATATATATATCCAACCCGTCTACTTATCATGTTCTTCCTTCTAACTGGACCTTCTTTCAAATACTTGTATGTCGCTCATACATACACAAACTGAAAATCGATTGTGTAGAAATTGGTAAGAGCAAAACACCTCGATGAATTGTAGTACAGATCTGGAAAAGTTGATTTTCTTGAACAAACAAAAATTTGAGTTTTTTTTTTGCCTAAATTCATGAACACACTGACGTACATGAACAAACCCATCGAATTTATGGGTTCTTGACACAGACATACACGCATAATGACTTCGTGATCCTGGATTTTTTCCACACACTCATGAAGTTTCTGGACAAATTTTAGGGTAAATCATTTTCGATTTCGTTTCTAGGCACACACAATTTCGATTTTGTTTTTAGGCACACAGTAACCCCAAGAGGTGATCTTTACCACAACTCGAAAGCAACTGGACCTTTCGATTTTATGGTTCATTACTACATTCAAACTGCAAAAAAACGCATTAAATTAACCAAATTTCGATTAAGAAACAACAATGGTATCGAAGGTGCCAAAATTAAAATTAGATTCACATGGTCTAGTTGTTTCAACATAGGGATTGGGTAAAACCATAACCTGAGGAGATAAAATTGAAGCTTTCTTTAGTAGCAAATGAAGCTTTCTTCTTCTCTTCAACTCAATTAAAAACAAAAGATACAATTGTAGGTTGAATAACTAGTCTCGAGTTCTCGATTCCAATCATGTGTAGTTGAATTTGCCTTTTTGCAAGTAGAGTTCATCATTACCGATTCAAAAGATGCTTAGTGTAAGATCTGGAGAATTTAAGTAAGAAAACTGACATATTTGACATCTAAAACTTAGAGGTGAACCATTTTTTCTTGATTCGAATGTCGATTAGGTTAGACAAATCTGGTGAAGATCTGAGTTTCAAATCACTGGTTTCGTCGATCTTGTGCTTTTTATGAGAAACCATCGCCACTATGAAGTGACGACTTCATTAACGTCCCTCCAATGATGAAATCAATCACCATTGATAGGTTTGTGTGTGTATGTGTGTTTTTGATCGCATATCGCTAGGATCCTCTTCTTTTCTCTCATTTCAGAATTTTCAAATGAGTGTATTTTAGAGGTTTTCAGATTCATTTGTTTTAGAAGGAAGAAAGAAGGTTGATATGATAAAAGGGATTGTATGTGTGCGTGTGTGTTTGGAGGGGACAAAGAAGAGGGGGGATGCTTATCGACTGTTGAAGGAGATTGAAGGAAGAAGAAATGCTTGTGGATCCAATGTTGACTTTTTTAGTCAAACATTGTTCATTCATCCATGAGAGAGCCAACCGATGTTTGATTAGATTTATTGAGAGGGGCATAAGAACCCAAATAAATGATTGAGATAGATAGATAGATAGATAGATATATAGATAGATAGATAGATAGATAGATAGATAGATAGATAGAGATGGGAGAGGGAGGTGGGCCCTTTGTAAATAAGTATAAAATATTTAAGAATATGAAAGAAAAATAGAAAATAAATGCCACAATGGAAATAAAGTCATTTCAGTTTACTGAGGGACTGAATCGGAGACAAAACTAGCTCAAAAGG
Organism: Lactuca serriola; assembly: GCF_051521515.1. Lineage (NCBI taxonomy): Eukaryota > Viridiplantae > Streptophyta > Magnoliopsida > Asterales > Asteraceae > Lactuca > Lactuca serriola. The sequence continues at coordinate 277,559,714 of NC_136415.1, forward strand.
ACAATGAAACCAAAAATGTCGAGGTTTGGAATGAACCTTAGAAAAAATGCATACCACAGGGACCATTTTTGCAATTTTGTCATTTTTTACATCAACATAATGTTGACTATGTCTTTGACTAACTTTTAACTTATACTTAGACTTAGCTTTACTTTTGCCATGCGATTTAATCATTTATCCATCAACGGTGGTATTACAACCATAACTTCATCTAGTTATTAACATTCTGCTGGAACTAGCATTGGAACACTACCTCTCCATATGTTGCTCGATACATTTTCATTGTGAAATATTGTTCCACCCATTTATGAAAATGTTTATATCTCCGTTCTTTGAAGGTCTCCATAACATGAAAAAACGGTATACCAGTCGATTATCATTTCCAATATTTACATGAATAGTCTTGTAAGTGGGCTATACCATTTTTCTTTTGGTCAACCAATTTATATTTGTTTTTATCCATTTGGTATACCTTTCAACTTGTTTTTCTATTAATCCTCCTATCAATAATATCCTCAACATACGGGTAACATGTTTTTCACTTTTCTCTACACAAGAAAATGAACATATTATCATGCACGTTAAATTAAGGAAAAAGAAAATGAAAATACTATATTATTTAAATACTTATGGCATTACATCGTTCATACCACCATTGTTGCATTCTTTATTGAAAAAAGTCAATCAACATTGTTATTGGTAGTTTAAATGCATCTCTTAATAATGCATTGATGATGCAATGTTATTTGATGTCATTATTGAATGAGCTATTAGTTCAAGAATCATTTTAGAATGATATTACTAATAATATATGATCCTAAAGGGTCATATGTAACACCTCATTTTCTGTTTAGTTATTTAATAGTTAAATATAAGTATTAAAGAAAATAAATAAATTAGATTAATAATTATTAACAATAAAAATAAGTAAGGAATGAATATTTGAAGGTATTGTAATCATATTTCAGATGATGGACTAAAAGGGTCATGTTGGAAACCTTAGACTGTAAGACTTTTAGGTTATAGGGTTAAAACTATCATTATGGGAAAATAAGGGTGTAAATTGTAAATTTTGAATTTGAAGCATGGTTTGATGGGATTTGGGGCTGAATACATTCTTATTACTAGCCCAACCTTACATATTGTTTTTATGCAATTAGATAAAAGAACCCTTAGAAGCTGAAGAAAGTGGAACGTTAGTTTGTGTGTGTGTGTGTATATATGTGTACATTTTATCTTGGTGTGGCACAAAAGAAGAACAGGTGAGTGAAAAGGGAGGCAATCAAGAAATGAGATAAAAGGGGCAGTCAAAGAAGGTTGTTGCCAGAGTTGTTGGATGGTGCAAGGATGTTAACTGGTGGTGTGTTCACCTATTCAAATAAGCCTTCAGTCCTTCCTTCTTTCTAGTCAAAAATCACAAACACTACCACCTTTAATGTAGTGCTAGCCAGAACTGAGCATCATTTCCATGATGGAAATTGGCTGTGATGTTTCCAATAACATCTTGGTGTCATTGTGTTGTTCGGGTGTTGATTGGATAAACCCTAATTCCATGAATTTACCATTAGAGCATTATACTTTGGATTTCCATTTTAGACAACATACTTTGGATTGTGGTTTGCAATTTTAATTTTCATCGTTGGTTCAACATCTTATAGCCACTGTAATATACTCACTTCCAGCAAAGAAGGTCCTTTTGCATAATTTCTTAGTGGGTTAAGATGTCAATTAACCCTTAAAAGACAACAATGTGATTTTATGAAATTACCTATATTTTCCCTATTTTGTAAAAACTACAGATATATTATGGATAGTTAGATTTAGAATATATCAGTGTCCAATGTTTAGGTTTTGAGTTTACTATATGCATAACATTGTCCTTGACCTGATGTTGATTCTAACTTGGGCGTAAATTGTCATTTTTCACTGATTGGTCCGGAATTAGCTGCATTGATATCCTATCTTGTAAAATCCGTAGTAAATTGTATAAAATTTATATTCACTTGTATAAGGAGTCTTTATAAAGATAAAATAATGAAATCCTGTAATATAGAAAGATATTGCATCTTTGGCAAGTGTTGGTGGTGTTAAAGTGGTCTTGAGCAGACTATTGTTTCAGGAAAAAGTATATGGAAAATGAGTCTAGTAACTTATTTATACGTTTAGGGTTAAGATTAGTCTTTTTTACTATTGATTGCTATTATAGAATTGTTGCAAAATGATTTGGTGTAATTGGATTCTTGGGTTACCATTTAAGGTCTACTCTACAATTCGAGTTGAGTTTCTCACTACACTGTGTGATGTTGTGCATCCTTTACTTTATTTGTGTATGTTTGTAGGATGTGTATATGTGTAGCACTAGGTTGATTTAGTGTCTAGTGGATGTACTGATGGGTTTATTAGGTTACAATAATATGCACAATGTGGAAAACACTTAACAATTAAGAAGGGCACATGCAACCTAAAAGGATCTATGTCTTCACATTAAGGCAACATACTTTGAATAACAAAATCTAATATACATCCTAGTAATTTCAAAAATCAAAAATTAAAGATACATACCTCAAACTTGTTGTACCAAACAAGTTACTTAAATCCTTCTTTTGAAGAGCTTGGAAAACTAGCACCAAAACGATGATGCCTCTAATCATTCACACAAAAACCTAGAACTAGAAGATACATGAGGGGAGAGGAGAATTTTGTTCATAAGCTTCTAAGAAATATTGGTCACGAAAATTGATGTCCAATGGGTCTTATTTATAGTTTAGGTAACTTAGGGACATATCAAGATTTGAATAATTAAATAATTGATTTAATTCCAATTCAAATCCTTTCCCTATCAATATTCAGGAGACTTTTGGAAACCCTAGAAGGTGTCCCAAAACCATCCACCCTTGGATGGTTCTAGAATTGCCTCTTCTGTTCAACTATTGACAGTTACAATTCACCCCTTGCATCTTTAATTAATTCCATATCAATTCTGATTAATAGTTAATTAATTCTACTTGATTTCTCATTAATTTATTAATGATACAAATTAACAAATCAATTATGTTAACAATTGATCTCATACTAATTTATTAATCACATAAAAATTTAACAAATCAATTATCTATTTCCAATTAATATATTAATCATATAATATATCAACAAATCATTTCCTCATAATTTTCAGTTAGTTTATTAATCATATAATAATATATTTATGAGGACAACACAAAAAATGACTTTACTTCTAATTACAAGAATATACCAATGTAGTCACTGCTTAAATTGTTGGATTTATATGCCCGGAATCATTATTAAGTGACATTGCTAATAACATATCATCCTATAGGGTCACACCTTAATCAAGTTGGTACTTATTAAATACTTATTACATATTTGATATTAATAAACAAATTCAACTCTTTTATTTAATTAGAGAAAAATTATTGTTCTATGAAAACAATAATTTAAGAAGTAGAAAAATAGTCTTAATATGATAAGGTATCATAAAATAAGTCATGTACAAAGTTTTGGACACTTTGGTTAACCATGATTAAATCAAAGGCTTACTCTACCATGATTAAAAGACTAGTAGACAATTTTTGTCCTTTTTAAGGGACATGGGCGAAAATTAAGGCAAGGAGGTTGAAAAGTCAACCTCCAACATTATTGTCCGCTATGCTTAGATTATGTCCCTTGTTGCTTTATTCTTTATAATACTTGATAGTATTATAATCAAAAGGGCTTACTTTACATGGGTTATAAATAAAAGGGTATATACATGGAGACCCAATAAGTTTTTGGTCCAAAAATCTTCTCTTCTTCTTCTTCTCTAAAAACCGTTAGCTACATGAGCTTGGAGTTATTTTTCCTCTTTTGAAGACATTACAAGCTTTTGGTGTTTACTTTGGGTCTTTATTTTAGTGCTTAATTGTTTAAACACTTAAGGCTATAAGAACAAAGTTGTACAAGAAGAAATCTAGCAATTTTGGTACCTTATTTTTGTTGGTGGATTACTTGTAGAGAAGATCAAGCTTCTTGTTCTTGCCATCTACTTCAACACCCCAAATCCAAGAAGGTCCAAAGGCTACAAAGGTTATATATTGTAAACAACCTATGGTTGTTATAATAGCATTCTAATCTCTTTAAAAGCATCATTGATTGTTTGTTTTGTTGCTAGACTTAAAATTTATAAGAAAATTTTAAAGCTTTGGTTGCCGATTTTTATGAAAACTATTTATTTTATGCAGCAAAACCTTCAGTGGTATCAGAGTTATATTTTAAATGTTAGAATGATTTTTATATTATAATAACTTTTTGGAAAACAAAGCATGGATTTCTGTTTGGCTAAAGAAATTACCATATTTGTTTTCTTTGGCAACTTGTTGTTAAAAGTGTTTATTTTTTATATAACAATTTTCATGCATTTTGGTTATATAAAAGTTGACTTAGAAAAAACAAAGAGTTGTTTCTTGATATGATTGTTATGTATAAACAAGTCATTAGAACATTTTTGGTTGGTATTTATTTATTCGTATGATGATGTAATAGATAAATAGATATTATTTCATTTATTCATTTTATATGTATATAAATTAGTTTTAGACTAGTTGTATTTTATTTATTTTAAAATGTAACAAGATGAAGAATGAAGTTCTTATGAAGACATGGAGCCTTTTGAAGATCTTGAAGTGTCCTAATAAGTCCTTTAGAAAATGACTTAATATTTTGTCACACCCCAAAACCAAGAACGGCGGAAACGTTCTGGGGCGGAGGACGTCATGTAAAGTATCACAACACAGTAAAAGTAAACAAGCATACAACATCATCCATTGCATTAAGTATATAATTTTAACACAAGTGTGTTCTTTACAGTTATAGACACCAAAAATAATGTGAATCAAAATAATAAGATGAGTCTTGGATGCGCTCCATCTTCTCAAAAGCTGCCATCGGTACCTGTCTACTGTCGACCTGAGAATACAAGTTATTTTGAAAGAGTTTATCAGCATTAAACTGGTGAGTTCATAAGTATTTTAGTGTCGTTGTTTGTTATCAAAACGTTTGAACAATGTCTCAAGTATAAGTTTGTAAAATGTATGTAAATGTTTGTAAGTGTTTATAAAAGTTTGAATCTCTCAGAAAAACCTATATTTTCTATTAAAGTAGCCTTCTACCAAGACTTAACTGTTTTGTATGATCGTTTGTTGTAAAAGTGTGTAATTTCCCAAGTGTAACTATCATTAACAAAATATAGTTTGTACATTTATGTTTAAGTGACAAAATCACTAAATATATGTAATGGGTAAATTATTGTAGTGCTGTAGTGTTGTGTTATAGGAACTACTGCTATACTAACTACCTTAAACCGGATTTATATTAAGGTATCATGTGATTTATTGTACCATACTATCGACTGGATAAACAAGGACAAATGTAGGTCGTAAAAAGAAATGGCGTTTGGCACCCGCAGACCTGCAGGTCCGGCTGTAGCTAGCAACAAGGTGTAGGATAGTCAATCCAGCATAGATCTATACGCAAACTCACGCTCTCCCTCCAAGATACTCTGGTTACAACTCGGGCCATGACATTTAAGGCATGCCCCGATACAGTGGATCACATTTATGTAAGTGTATGTATGTATATGTAATGTATTGTTCCTGTTCTAGTATCGTTGTATATGTTCTCTTTCTAGTATAGCTGTATATGTTTTCCTTCTAGTATATTTGTATATGTTCTCATAGTAATATCATGTATATGTTCTCGTAGTAATGTAATTATATGTTTCTCATAGTACTAAGTACTGACTCATGAATGAACTGACTCATTGATCTAGCAATAGTATAAGTGTAATCCTGCGTTACCCCGACGGTAACTTACTAATGATGTAACTGATACACATGAATATGGAAGTACTTTTATGTCTATATATGCACATATGATATATAATTAATATTGAAACGACCCTCGGACGGCTACCCAACATCCCACCAGATCACATCCAAATCGAGGAAAAGGAAATAGGGCGGATGGCCTTCCTAAGCCTTTTAAACATTTCTTATATATCTAGGCATAGATGGACATGCAATTTATAAGAAGAATAATAAAGTTTAAATAAAAGTATTTGATAAGTAAAAGAGTTTGTAAAACATTTTGAAGTAAAACAGTTTGATAAACAGTTTGAAACAGTGATAAAATCATTGGTTTTATAGTTATTAATCACATGTGATTGATGTAATAACTATAAGCATTCAACTTGTATTCTCCCCCATAAAAGTATCTAAAACATTTAAAAGTATTTCAAAGGTTAATTAAAAGGGTATAAACTCACCTGTAGTGAGTGGTTCTGATGACAATGTTGGATTAGTTGCTAGGTGTCAAGTGGTGACTGGAGTACACACGCGAATCCTATTAAGCATATATTGTACATATATGATTATAATTAGTATTATGAACGACTAATTTATGATTTTGGGACCACCTTAGGGACTAGTAAACACTTATAATGAAGTGTTATAATCATATATGATAGTATGAGGGTTTATAAGGCTATACAAGAGGGTGTATGGCCAAAATACACACTATATGTGTGTGTGCGGCCAGGTGTGCGGCCTGGTGTGCAGCCAACACATGTGTGCGGCCATGTGTGCTGCCAGATGGTGTGTGCTACCAGAACATGGTGTTCTTGGTACCTTTAATGAAGATCTTCAAGGAGAATGGATGATACTTGAGAGGATTTCGTGTTCTATTCTTGAAGAAGTGAAAGAAGTGTTCAAAAATGACTAAGTATGGTATATATAGGTGGAGATGCGGTTGGGAAGGGTGTGAGGCCGCAAACACAAGTGTGTGGCCGCACACTCCATGTGTTGGAGTGTTTGGCCCGGTTTTGATTCCTACACTCCGAGTTAACCCTTTTTAACACTCCTAACTTGATTATAACACATTTAGAACGCTTCATTAGGCTCTAAAGGGTACTACCATATAGTAAAATAAGTCTAATATTGGAAAGAATTGAAGAGTGCATGCGAGAAGTTTTTCGGGTTGTCACATATTTGTTGTGATGACTCACAATAAATATTACTAGAAAATGGCTTTGTTTATACATTTTAAATGAATGCTTGTGATGTTTATTTTTGTTGTTATAAAATGTTGAAAATATGTTTTCCATGATAAAACATTTTTACAAAAATTAACATCAAACTTGGAGTTTAGAGTTTCATATAAAAGTTTCAACATAAGATGTCAAAATTGAGATTTTGTTAAAAAGAGTTTTAAATATTTTTAAAACTCTAAAGTAGCCAAACTTTGAAAGATATAAAAGGTTTAAAATGTTTTTAAACTTAATCTAAACTCCATAACTTAATAATAAAAGGTTGTTTTATTAACAAAGTTAGAAACCGGTTTCAATCCGTATAACATCGAATTAAAATGAATATAAATTTTAACCAGTAAAATTTTATATGAAATAAATTCAACATTATGATTTTTGGAACACTTTAAATGTACCATGGAATATTTTATACATGAAATATTCATGATACAAAATGTTTTAAAATGATTGAATAATAAAACATTGATAATAGCCGTTATTTACATAACTTCAAATCTATGCAATCCATTTAAAATTCAATTGGGATTTTTGCGCAGTTCATGTGGATTTTCGGGTCACCTTATTCATGTGAGTTGTCAAAAATAGTCAAGGTGTTTTAGTATTTGCTTATGGGAAAAATGTCACCTAATCATTTGTGAAATATAACTCACATGTCTTTTAAATGGTTGATTTGATCAATTTCTAATGTGAAAATGGTCACCTAAGCATAAGAGTTTTGAGACATACATGGATGAACTTGCCATATAAAAACAAAGTAATGTTTTTTGATCCCATAAATCTAAGAATTACATAAGAGTTATAATTTGTTATCGTAACCTACCGATCAACAAAATCATTTGAATAGTGGGTCGCCTCCTCAAGTTATTTTGGGTGATGCGGATCTTAGCTTTTCAAAATTTAATTTGAAGGGTAATTATATTTGCTAAGAATTTATATCGAAGATATTAAAATAAATATTATTATTTTGTCGACCACAACCTCATCACTTACCATCCGATCCATCCTCGAAAAAGAAAAACTAAGTGGACCTAACTTTCTTAATTGGTTCAGACAACTGAGAATTGTCCTCAAGCTTGAGAAATTAGACTATGTCCTTGATGAACCTATCCTAGAAGAGCTCCCAGCTAATGCTCCCAAAGAATCGAAAGATGCTCTGGTGAAACATGTTAACGATTCGACCAAAGTGGCTTTCATCATGCTTGCAACTATGACTCCTGAACTTCAATAAACATTTGAGTTTGATGAAGCATTCGAAATGATTGAACAACTGAGATTTATGTTTCAAATCCAGGCTATGCAAGAGGGGTTTGAGACCTTGAATGCTTTCATTGGTTTCAAGATAGCCGAACGATCTTCTGTGAGTGAACATGTGCTCAAAATGAAAGCTTATGTTGAGCAACTTACCTGCCTCGGATTCCCATTTGGGGATAAGCTAGCGACCAATGTGATCCCTAGCCTCATTGCCTAAGTCGTTCAACCAATTTTTGATAAACTTCACAATGAATGACTGGGAGAGGAGCATTAATGAGCTTCGTAACATGATAAAAAATGTTGAGACAAACATAAAGATGTATGTCAAAAATCAAGTGTTGATGATCCGTGAGGGTCAAATCTCCAAGACGAAAACCGGTAATAACACCGGTAAGGAGAAAAGCAAAGCTGCCAAGAAAGGATAGGGAAAGGGAAAGGGTAAAGGGAAGTCTCCTTCTACTAACCCAACTCCTAAACCCAAACCTACTGCTGACGATGATTGCTTTCACTATAATGAAAATGGACACTGGAAGCGCAACTATCCCAAATACCTAGAAGAACTTAAGAATATCAAAGCCAACCAGGTTGGCACCTCAGGTATATATGTGATTGAATTACATGCATTTCGTACTAATTCTTGGGTATTCGATACTGGAAGTGGTACTAACATATGCAATGATTTGCACGGACTGAGGAATGTTAGAGAACTAAGAGATGGCAATTTAGAACTCCATGTTGGCAATGTCAGTCATGTAGTAGTGAAAGCCATAGGACAATATCATCTTTTACTTCCAAATGGCCTTAATGTTATTTTAAACAATTGATGTTATGTACCTAGTATAACTAGGAATATTATCTATACTTCTCGTTTGTATGAACAAGGTTTTCGTTATAAGTCTGACTTTGATTTTGAAAACATTTCTGTGTTTAAAGATAATGTGTTCTATTTTGAGACTAGTCCCAAAAATGGAATATATGAAATAGATTTAAATGGTTCATACACAAAGGATAATTAAATGTTTAACTTAAATAAGAAAAAAAAGTTAGACTCTAATGGAACTTATTTATGGCATTATCGACTTGGGCATATAAGTAAAACTCGCATTGCCAAGCTCCAAATGGATGGGATCTTAGAGTCAACACGAGTCTTTTAATGTATGTGAATCATGTCTATGTGGAAAGATGATGAAAGCTCCTTTTACTGGTTTTTGTGAAAGAGCTTAGGATCTACTAGGACTCATACATACTGATGTATGTGGACCTTTTAGAACAATGACCAAAAGCAGTGAGAGATACTTCATTACATTTACTGATGATTACAGTAGATTTGGATATGTGTATCTCATGAAACACAAACATGAAGCATTCTATTCTTCAAGGTTTTCCAAAATGAAGTACAGAATCAACTTGGTAAAAAAATTAAAACCATACGATCAGATCGTGGTGGTGAATATATGAGCTATGAGTTTGATGAACATCTGAAGAATTGTGGCATAGTGTTACAACTCACTCCACCGGGAACACCTCAGCATATTGGTGTTCGGAGAGGAGAAATCATAATCTACTTGATATGGTACGATCGATGATGAGTTACACTTCCCTTCCTCATTCATTTTGAGGGTATGCACTTGAAACCGCAACTCGAATTGTAAACATGGTCCTAACTTAAAAAGGTTAATGTCACACCCTCGAACCGGGCGGCAGAAACGTCCGAGGGCTCATGTGACTATCAATTGAATTATCATCACAATGAATATACATGAATCATAACATGATTATTGCCGAACATTACATATTACAACCAACATTGTTCACATCAAGTACAGTGTTTAATATCACATATTCAAAACATAAATTGTATGAGAGTTGTCATTTCTCAAAATAAGATTCCTAAAATACACTTGAAGCTTCTTCGACTTAATGGTTACCTGAGAATACAAGTTATTTTAAAAACGGTCAACATATTTATTGTTGGTGAGTTCATAAGCAAGTTTGATTAAAACTTTGTATTGATGGTATAACCCAGAAAATCCGATATTTTTTGTAAAAGTTTGTTTACAACATTATGTGATGATCTAATATATGTGTGTATATGTGATATCAAAACATATGTAAATGCATGAATCCCAAAAGTTTTCCTTGTTTTGTATTTGAAGTATGTAAAAGAAAAAGAATGATGGTATTTCCCGGAAAATCCGATATTTTCCTATCTATAATAGTATTGTAATAATTGTATTATCGTATGAATTGTTTTTTATTGCCACAATACAGGTGGTAATGGTTCTCTATGTGAGTCGTTATAACCATGCATGATAAATGACTAATTCGCCTGTCGTGGCATTTTTACAAACTCCGGTTTTGATCATGATTTTGTCACCCTAGACTGGCCAAGTCTAACTGTAGCGAACATCTCTGGTGTGCCGGAGTCACCCCCGTATAGATCTATACACAAACTCTCACTCTCCCCCCTGGAGACTCTGATTATCACTACAGGCTACGACCAAACACTCAATGGTGTCGACTGATAATTCTCATTAGACCCCAATGATTTCCTCATGAATATGTTTAATGTTAAATGTATTTTGATTTACTAACATTTGATGATACTTGAATTTGAAAGACACAGCCCAACAAACATGAATAATGACAGATGCGGCCCATTAAACACATAAGTTTTTTTAAGGTTTGATGGCATGCAAACGGGCACGTTGAAGCCTATTAAGCATACAATGACTCTCTCTGGACAAAAATTAATATGCAAATGGGCCACTAAGGCCCATTAACATGTAAAAAATTAATTTAGGCCCATTGAGTATGTCATTGGGTCACTAAGGCACAATAGATATGACTTGATTATATTGGTCCCAACAAACATGCAAATGGATCACGAAGGCCCAACAAGCATGTATTACAAGTATCAGGCTCAATATTGATACCTTTGTTTTATTTTTGTATATTTGATGTGGTATAGTGTTTTTATATGAAACATTTACTTATGAAATTAAGATACTCAATGTTTAATTTATAACGATATTATTGGTTTATAAATTATACCATTTGTAAATCCTAAAAAACTTATATTTTTGGTCCAGTGTTTTAATAATTGACACGTTTGACTAAAAAAAATTTATTTGACCATTTCAACCCTTGATTTGTAAGAATTTCCATTTTCAGCCCTTATTTGTAAAAAAATTTCACTTTTAGCCCAAATCCCGTGAATTTTACAACTTTGGCCCAAAATCCAAAAACTTTGCATTTTTAGTCCCAATTTAGAAATAAATGTTATTTTCATCTCAAAATTTCGTTTATTTACATTTATAGCTCAAACTTTGATCAAATAACCTTTTTAACCCCAAAACTTCTTATTTTTCGCAAATACAGGCCCAAATATCAAGCCCATTAAGTTAAAATTTACATTTTTGGTCCTTTGGAAAGCATGTTTATCATAAAAACCCATTTTTATACAAGTATGACCTGTTTGATCCTTATGAAACCGGAAAATGTCTATTTTTGCTCTTATCTTTGTTTTCTTGAAAAATATGGCCCTTACCAAGATTTTTGCTATAAAATTTTTATATCTTAAACATATAAGTATTTCTAACTTGATATTATGATGTATAAGGTGTCTTAGTACATGGATTATTACTCATTATTGCTTAAAATGTCGAGATGAGTTTAGATCTAGCATATTTTCACAAGGTAAACCAAGCAATCACACATATCAAGCATATAACACATCGATCTACATATTTTACTTGTATTCTCCCCCAAAAATCATGTAAAAACCGAAAACAAGGAGTATAAACTCACCTTTGCTTTGGTGTTTCGGTTTTAAAGAAGAAGTGAAGAGATTTTTGGTCCAAGCAACACCTTGAAGTAGTTTTCGGACTTAGATGGTTTCTAGGGTGTTAGATCACGAAATGAAGCTTCATAAGAGAGTGTTCTTATCTAAAGGATGAAAATCAAAGACTTAAGTGAGATAACAACTTACCAAAGAATGGTGATCTAGATGAGAACCTCTTGATGACACACACCAAATGTCGAAATTTTTGTGGAAGAAGAGGGATATTCTTGTGAGTTTTTGAGAGAGTTTTGAAAATGTGTGTGTTGTGGGCTTATCTTCGGCCGAGAGGAAGAAAAAGGGGAGGGAAGAGAAGGCCTTGCATAGAGGGTAAAGATTTCATGGGTGTTTGTGATTACCTAGAAATATGTTAGATAATCATGAGTTGTCATCACCTCCTAATTCCTTCCTTAATCCTTTTTTTTAACATGGGCTGAGAATTGGGGTTAGTATAAATGGAAATGAACTTAATTGGCCCACTCTTGGTTTTGATTGAGTTTGTGAAGCCCAATAATTATTTTTCGGCCCATTGGGCCCTTATTGATGTTCATGGCCCGATGAAATCCAATTAAAGAGGTTTTGGGTCCATTAGGGTTAATTGGATTGGTTATGGCCCAACAAGGCCCGCTAAGGGTAAACCAATTCATTTTAGGCCCATTATGGCCCCCAAATGTTAAGTTTTATGAACGTGGGTCCAATTAGAGCCCATTTAAGGGTCCTAAGCCCGAAATAGTCAAATTGGAAGCTTATTCATCCATTAGGCCCAATAAGGAAATCCTTGTTCATAGTGGACTTAAACCGAAATTCTCAAGGTCTTAAATCCTTAAGTTGACTATTGAAATGTTTTGTATAAGTTTTGATCTTTACTGGTGATTCTAAACTTTATTTTTTGTTATTGAATGAGTTTCATACATCTTAACATGTTAAGGTTACACTTGTTACCATAGATAATGTTTACAAGAGCATAGAATTTCCTAGCCAAAATTTTGCTAGTTGTGACATCATCCCTCCGTTAGAGGGAATTTCATCCCGAAATTCTTTTGAAACTAGGTTTGAGAATGCGAGAATAATTGAGGGTACTTCTGTCTCATTTGGTCTTCGCGTTCCCAAGTGAATTTCGGTCTAAGTTTTTCATTTCACCGAACCTTCACAATTGGAATGCGACTATGTTTTGTACGCTTCACTTCCCTATCCATAATCTCGATCGGTTCTTCGACGAACAAGAGATTCTTGTTTATATCGATCTCTTCCAAATGAACAACAAGGGTTTCATCTAATAAACACTCTTTCAGATTTGAGACGTGGAACACTGGGTGTACGTTGCTGAGCTCGGCAGGTAGCTACAGCTTGTAAGCCACTAGACCAATCCGGGCAAGAACCTCGAACGGTCCAATGTATCATGGGTTCAGTTTTCCCCATTTCCCAAAGTGGATCATTCCTTTCCATGGAGAGACCTTCAGTAACACTCGGTCCCCAACTTGAAATTCTAATGTCTTTCGTCGCTTGTCCACATATCTCTTGTGTCGATCCCGCGACGCTTGAAGTCGAGCTTTGAGTTGGGTTATCTTTTCAGTCGTTTCTCGAATGATTTCGGGTCCTGTGAGAGCACTAGTTGACGATTGTCCCTTTTCTAGTTGGGTGTCACCCACCTCAGCCCAACATAGAGGCGATCTACATTTACGATCATAAAAGGCCTCGAAAGGGGCAACCTTGATGCTCCTGTGGTAGCTGTTATTGTATGAGAATTCAATCAGAGGCAAATGGGTATCCCATGACTTACCAAAATCAATCACACATGCTTGGAGCATATCCTCAGGCGTTTGGATGGTTCGCTCACTTTGACCATCCGTCTATGGTCAGTAGGCAGTGCTCATATCCAATTGTGTTTCCATTGCCTTCTGAAGAGATTTCTAGAATCTTGAAGTGAATCTACTATCTCGGTCAGAGATAATAGATACAGGTACCCCATGAAGTCTTACAATTTCCTTGATGTAGATTCTGGTCAATCTTTCCATCTTGTAAGATTCCTTTATTGGCAAGAAATGAGAGGATTTTGTTAACCTATCGACGATGACCCATATAACATCCAACCCATCGGCCGTCTTGGATAACTTAGTCACAAATTTCATAGTAATCCTTTTCCATTTCCACTCGGGCATCATTGGATGCTGTAATAATCCCGAGGGCTTTTGATATTCCACTTTCACTTTAGCGCAAGTGAGACACTTGCCGACATAAGTGGCAATTTCTGCCTTCATGTTTGGCCACCAATAATGTTGCTTGATATCAAGGTACATCTTATCTGAACCCGGATGGATGGAGTATCGTGTCTTGTGAGCCTCATTCATGACTACTTCTCTGAATCCCCCAAGTTTAGGGACCCAGATGCTTTTCATTAGATAGTATGCTCCATCCTCCTTGACTTCAAAACTCTTCTCCATCTCGTGCAACAATTCGATTGCGGTGTTTTCTGGTTTCAATGCATCTAATTGGGCTTCTTTGATTTGCATGGTTAGGTGGGATTGAATGGTTATTGAGAGAGTTTTCACCCGACGACTCGAATATTCCTTTCGACTCAGAGTGTCGTCTACCACATTAGCCTTGCCTGGGTGGTACTTGATTTTGCACTCATAATCATTTAGCAACTCAACCCATCTTCGATGCCTCATGTTTAACTCCTTCTGATTCAGAATGTGCTGAAGGATTTTATGGGCAGTGAAGATGGTGCACTTTGTCCCATAAAGGTAGTGAATCCAAATCTTTAACGCGAAGACCACAACTCCCAAATCGAGATCATGAGTTGTGTAGTTTACTTCATGAGTTTTTAATTGCCTGGACACATACACAAATCTTTAACACAACCTAAACCATGATTCGAAGCATCATAGTGGACTACGAAGTCTTCAGTTCCCTCAAGTAAGGAGAGCACTGGTGCACTGCAGAGGGTTTGCTTCAAGGTTTGGAACGAAATTTCTTGTTTCACCGTCCAATCGAAAGGTACAACTTTTTGTGTCAATGTGGTGAGAGGTTTGGCTATCTTGGAGAAGTTATGAATGAACCTCCTGTAGTAGCCCGCTAGACCCAAGAATTGGCGAATTTCTGTCGGTGTTATCGGGATCGCCCAACTTTCGATTGATTTGATTTTGGAAGGATCCACATGTATCCCTTCTTGACTGATTACATGGCCCAGAAAGATCACACTGCGGAGCCAGAACTCACACTTGGAGAGTTTCGCATATAACTTTTCGGCTCACAGGGTTTCTAAAAGTTGATAGAGATGTTGACTATGCTCATCTCTACTTCTAAAATATACAAGAATACCATTGGTGAAAACGATTACGGAGTTATCAAGGAATGGGCGGTAGACTTGATTAATGAGGTCCATAAATGCAGCGGGGGTATCTGCTAGGCCGAAGGGCATCACGAAAAATTTGTAATGAACGTAGCGAGTTCAGAAAGCAGTCTTAGGAATGTCCACATCTTGGAATTTGAGCTGATGATAGCCGGATCTCAGATCTATCTTTCAAAAGTAACTAGCCCCTTGAAGCTGGTCGAATAGATGGTCTGTTCGTGGAAATGGATAACGATTTTTGATAGTGAGCTTATTCAGCTCTCTATAGTCGATACTGTTGGGTTTTGAGCATTCTAACACTCCTAAGTGTACATGCCACCCTAAATACCTTGGATCTATGTTTTCTCTATTATACATGCAAATATGAACTTTCCAAGGTATTTATCCTAATTAGCATAATAACATTGATTCAAATGAATATATCAAGTTAGAATTACATACCTCTTTGATGTAGATTGTCGTCATGAAGCTTGAGTGCCTAGTGCTCCAAGTGTGACACCTCAAATGGTTCACACAACACCAAATACACTTGGAATAGATTGAGAAAACATACACACTTCATGAAATCAGCTAGCCCTTTCTATTACCCATAGTGCCAATTTTCTCCAAGAATAAGATCATTATATAGTTAGGGTTACACCATGTAAACCCTAATTGTCATGGCCTTTCATTTCCATGATCCATGGGTACAAATACACCATGGAGCATCTTATGGGTTTTAGCCCAACTTGACAATCCATGGAGCATTAGCCCACTATATAAGTATGGAGGATTTACACAATCAACCCATATATTTAATTAGTCTTCTCTTGATCACTTAATTAATTCTAGATTAATTCTTGATCAATACTAATTAAATAATCTTATTAATATGTTATAACTTATAATATATTAACAAACCTTAAGTGTTATTTCTCTCATTATAGTTTATCCAAATGCATGATGCCATGCAACCCAAATGGACCATGTCGGGTCGGGTCAAGTCTCACCAATTATAGTTATGGACTTAGACATTAATCCAACAGTCTCCCACTTGGATAAGTCTAAAACTATTATTGCGTATGATTTCAAGAACCGACTGGCAATCGTAGCTCTCAAAAGCTTATGTCGAACTCTAACCTTGCCGATGATCTCTGACCTTTGTCAATGACTTGTCCATTAGATAAGGGATCATATATTCCTCCATTCTAGATATCATATAGACCGAGACAAGGATTATAATCATTCTCTCTGTCCATTTGTTGTTTCCCGATTTCCGATTTATGACGACTGACTAATTGAACAAATCAAATCAGTCCAGGCCCGGCCGAGCACTTACATTTGTCATCACCAAATCATCGAGGGGCCCATAGATATCTCTTTTCTCCCGAAGGTAAAAGGAATGGATAAACTTCGACTCATATGGCTTGTTCTACTACTTGTTGAATCATACACAAAGACACGTTTTATAACATCGAGTTACCGAATGTGTTTTCGTGCAATCATAGTAACAACTCATATATCTAGGTTTGAAGAATATAAGATATTATCGTCTCATGATCACTCATGATAAAATCCATGAAGTGATTCCAACAAGCGCGGGTTGAATCCAATACTCAGAACTTATAAGCACTCATGAGTGTTGTAGCCCTTTGTCCAACATCTTAGACCTCGACAACCCAACCCATGACAGTCTTAAGTCATATCTACTTCCAACATATGACCGACTGTGGATGGTTTGAATAACTTAGTCATCCAGAAGAATGACCTAGTTATTTTGGAAGTTAAAACATGCAAAGTGAAACACAATAATAATTGAATCCAATATGGTATCAAAATCTGTGAACATAAATAAAACACCTTTTATTTATCACCATATGATTACACATTGTTCATTGTACACTGTTTCAGCTATCAACTTTATTCTTGAATTTAAAACAATAGGTTTCCCATGCTCCAAGCATGTATACTATGTTTTCTAAACACTAGTCATGCCATACACCAAGTATGCATACTATGTTTGTCTATGATCTTTACTTTAAGAAATAGATCAATTGAACATAACTCCAATGATCCTCCTTTCACAGTCCCAAATCCATACTGCAAATGAAAGATTTCCAAATTCATGCCATTTACTGAAATCTGTTACATTCTAAACTTATATGCATTGATCCTCTTGTAATGATTATGCACAAAGTCAGAAAGACTTGACAACAACCATTACAGAGCATTCCAAAGGAGATCAGCTCCTTGGAAACATCCTTCTTGCATTAAGTTTCCTAACCTTACACAGATTGAATAATTTCTAACTTTGAAACATTTCCAGATTCCATTTTGACTATCACTTCTGAAAAAGAGTTGCCTCCTTACAGATTATGTCAATATGGTCCTTCCAGAATTATCACTATACTTCCAACTGTCCTTGAGCAACCAATCTTTGGTAAACCTTAGATTGTCTTCAACAATTGTTTAATCCTTTTAGTCATATCCAATTCTAGACCTTTTCCCTTCTTAATGCCCCAGGCATTTTGAAAATTTTAGAAAGGATGAATATAGCACATGTAATCGATCCTATATCTGAAGCATATGGGACACGATTCATGATGTCTTACATAAAAACTAAACCAGTCTTTTGCTATAACATTTCCATTTCTATTTGCCAAGTTCTCATAACTCAGATTATAAAAAGGGATGTCGTAATCATAATCAAATTTGAGAATGCAAATAATAGACCCATATACAGAATTTACTTATGTTGAGCCATTCCAACATGAAATTCATATATATATATCCTTGACTAAATACGATTAAAACCTCAATCTAAGCTTTTAGATTTGAGATGAAGTATAATTTCCTCTCCCTAAATTATAGCAAAACAACTCTTTCCCAATTGAAACTTTTTGTTTTCTATAATTAACATTGCTAACTTGCAATACTTATCATAATTATCATGCTCCCACTAACATGATGATTATTAGCATAACACTTATGCTCCCACTAGCTTTGACATGTACTCAGAAATCAGTTGGACTTTTAGAAAACTTTATCATAATCATACACCTTATCTTAGATAGCTCACAAGTGTGTCTAAACAATTTTAAGAACTATGAAAAAAGATGCCATAATCATAGTCTTGATTGTTTTGACCTTTGCCACTTCTCACAAGTCCATGTTAGTGTGCCGGTAAACCACACACGCTTCACTAACGACTTTGAGAATGCAAATATCACAATTGCTATCTAGCTAAAATCTACTTAGTGAAAGTGTTTCCTCACCATCATTTTCATAAATCGGAGAGAAACCTTATGACACTTAGATTTAATGGTGTATGTGTTCTTATCCATGTGAATTGTCAAAACCATAGTCACAAGACAAGGATAATGACAAATCCAAACTCATATGGACTGAACTCAATCTTAATTTCTTGCCACCTGGAAGCTCAAGGGCCTGCCATTGCTTCCAAGCTGTTGTGTAACCAATTGAGAGCTCTAAGAACTCATATGCAAAGCCAACTTTAATTGGAATGGGCACAAAATATATCAACACGATAGGTTATGAACCCCAAGTCGTGTGCTAGTGAAGAACTTCAGGTTTTATTCTTGATTAGGTCTTGATACTTTCAAGACCTTCAAGACTCCCACTGTCCTCTTGACATATAAGACTTTCTTGTCAGATATTCAATAGATAGTGTGGATTCTAATCAAGACAAACACCTCACACAATTGGCCTTAGTTGTTCTTTGTTTTATCCAAAACATCACAACTTACCAATTTCAAATGTACAAGAGTAGAAAACTTTTACTCTTACATTTGACATGTGTTTTAAACCTTCTCTAAGACATGTCATTCAAGTTACAATCTTAGAATATAATTCTAAGAATTGTTTTTTTTAACGAAGTATGAATCATCTTCTTGATTTAACCACTTCAGCAATTCATAACTCTTCTTCTTAACTATCAGAATGCACTTAGAGGATGAATTGTGATACGGTCTCAAAATCATTAAGATGGTCTTAAAGCATGATACTAAAGTACTCTCCCATTTTTTCAGATTTGAGAAACTTTTATCTTTCTGCCTAAGTTGATTCTTCTTATTCGCTCTGCTATACATTGGAACTTTTTCCAATGTCTCAGAATTACACTTAAGCTTGTAAGTATAACCATATTTACTGAGCTATCGTAAATTATGGCGAATAGTCTTATCGATCTTTTGTGGTGTACTTAACTAGTGCACAAGAATGTGTAATCGATCCCTTAGTCCGTTACTTGACTCACACATCCATGTGAACAAGTAGTTAGTCTTAATTTTCCAAAACTGAAAATTTCTCATTCATCATGCTATACAACTTGCATGATTCCAAGTTCCGGTCCAATTGAAACTTGGGTGATGAGGATCTTTCCTTATTTGGTAAATTTGGACATTACCACAAATGAAACAATCAATTTCATATTTCCACTCCTGCTATTAATGGAATCATATAAGCAATAATTTTTTTTTCACAAACGCCATTGTAAGGATACATATAATAAATAAAATCAAAAATTTCATTTTATTTTTAAAACTTTGCGGAAAAACTTATCCTTACAATCCATATGAAAACTTGTTGTTATCTATTCCTAAGCAATATCTCATAACTCCGAAGAAGTAGCTCAAAAATCCGATCTTTAAATTATGCGATAGAAATCCATCTATGCGATCAGATTCAGCTTATTCTTTCTTTAAGTTTCTTCACTTTTCTTTGATTCTTAAAACATCACCATGTGACCCAGTCACATCATGTATCAAGAATCTCAAAATAGAAACTTAGTAGAGTTAGATAGTGGACTTTACCTGAAGTAGAGTCAAACTTATTGACTTTAACACCCTTAGGTAAATTGGCAGCTTCGCAACCAATGCCCCTTACTTTGGCAATTTAACATATGGACGCTTTGGTAATGGAACATGGGACTATCACAGACTTAGCCTTTCTCTTTACCATTTGGTCAACCGGGTTGACTATGGCCGATCCATTTCCACTAGGAAGAAAGAGCTTTACTGCATATCCAATGTAATTATTGTCAATGTCCACAAGTTTTAGGAAGTTGATCTTAGCAAATAGATAAGATAATTAAGGGTATTGTCATAGTCTGTTTCATAGGAGTCCCAAAGGAACTCACTATGTGACTTAGAAAGTGATGGAACCACCAACTTTCTCAAGACTGTGACGCCCAACTCTCCCGGCCTGTCAATATGTGACTACATCTCCAAGATGTGACCACACATAAACCTTTACTTGCCAATAGGGCTTGAGTGACCTTAAACTTTTTCAAGAACTTGTGGGTTAGGGAGAATAATTGGAGGAGGTGAAAGAAGTATGATTTTCATGGGACATCATCTTCATTTAGGAAAGCTTGTTTCAAGAGATTTGCGAAGATCATAAATGTCTAAACCAGACATCTTTTTGGGAGATATTCAAGATAGTTGATTTAAAGTCCTTAATATAACAACCAATATGAAATATTAAGGCTAGGACCCAACACAATACTTTTATAACTTGAAAGAGGGATGTCGTAATCCAAGCTATAAAATATTTGAAGGTAGGTGAATGACGAGTCACCAATTTCCACCAAGATAAACGAAATGTATTATTAGGTTTTAATTGGTTTTGAAACTCTAGATCTTTGAGAGTCATTGAAATTTTCAATGGCATATTTCAATCTCGAGTTTGCCCTTCAGGTTTTATGACTGGGATGCCGAGGATTACAAAACAAGGTGTGAAGTAACCATGCAAATATACTGGGTACCCTTAATATTTAGCCCTTAATCGATGTGCCGGTTAACCACACACGCTCCACCGATACTATGATAAATATTAAGTTACCCTTTGCCTACCTTGTTAAGTTCAGGTTAGTGTGCTGGTTAACCACACACGCTTCACTAATGGCTTAAACAAAGTGCAAAGTGTAACTTCATGGGTTAGCAGCTTATTTACATTTTTCCTAAGTAACTAAGATTGGGTATTAATAATAGTTTAGTTACTTAGTATTTATCATTAATACTTTTAATGAAGGGAGAATTATAGTCCTTGTCCTATCCGTTCGGCTAACGACCCTCCACCAGTCAAGGAAGTGGTGGGTGAGAGTGGACACCCATTAAACTGCCATTTTATAGGCAGTAACCTTATACCCCCCCCTTATAGACCGGATTCGTGAATGAGGCCTACAAACGGTAAGACTGACTTTACTCTTATATATAAATATAAATATTATTAACTTATAATATTATAAAGTATAAGGGTTGAATTTTAACTTTTAAAATTCTAAGGGCTAACTTGGAACTAAAGTATTCATAAGTGAAAACTTTTCAAATTCCAAAACTTGAGGGCAAGTTTTGAAACTATTCAAAACTAATTAATTCCATAACTTATGTGTTTAAAGTAGTTTTAAATAAAAGACTCTTCAAGTTCCATAACTTGAGAACAAATTATGGAAGACTTTAAACTAATAAAAGAATGTACCTTTTCTTTATTTTGTAACTTATGGAATTAATTAAGGTTACACATTTTATTACTTAATGAAGTGACTCTTGAACCTCCATAACTTGAGGACAAGACTCTTCATTTTTTGTAACCATTGCCAACTTTTATGAGTTTTATGAAACTTAAATGTGACTTTTCATATAACTTGAGGACAAGTTACAAAAAAACATTTTAGAATCAACTCTTAGATTAAAATGGATTGAAAACACATAATCAATTAACTTTTCTATTAATCTAAGCAACTCATAAGAACAAGATAATTCAAATCAAACTTTTTCATGTAATTAGCCTAATCACTAATCTAATACAAAACATGAATCTCTTGACAATTATCTTTGAAATTGGATTAGGATGAACATTACCACATCAAAAACAAGTTTATAAGTCCAAAAACAGCTTGGGGTAATGTTCCTAGTCCATTTCTAGCCAAAAAATTCGAAAATATGCTATCTGGGGCTTCTACTCGTCGAGTGTATCAACCTACTCGACGAGTAGGATGAGTTTTTCCTTGGACTCGGCGAGTCCAGTGCCCAGAAAGCCAGAAAATCGATTTTTTCAGCATTTTTCAGCAATTTGCATCAAGTATAATTGAAAACAAGCCTAGGCTCTGATACCACTGTTGGCTTTTGAGCATTCTAACACTCCTAAGTGTACATGTAACCCTAAATATCTTGGATCTATGTTTTCTCTATTATACATGCAAATATGAACTTTCCAAGGTAATTATCCTAACTATCATAATAACATTGATTCAAATGAATATATCAAGTTAGAATCACATACCTCTTTGATGTAGATTGTCTTCATGAAGCTTGAATGCCTAGTGCCCAAAGTGTGACACCTCAAGTGGTTCACACAACACCAAATACACTTGGAATAGATTGAGAGAACATACACACTTCATGAAATCGGCTAGCCCTTTCTATTACCCATAGTGCCAATTTTCTCCAAGAATAAGATCATTATATAGTTAGGGTTACACCATGTAAACCCTAATTGTCATGGCCTTTAATTTACATGATCCATGGAGCATCCTATGGGTTTTAGCCCAACTTGACAATCCATGGAGCATTGTCCCACTATATAAGTATGGATGATTTACACAATCAACCCATATATTTTATTAGTCTTCTTTTGATCACTTAATTAATTCTAGATTAATTCTTGATCAATACTAATTAAATAATCTTATTAATATATTATAACTTATAATATATTAACAAACCTTAAGTTTTATTTCTCTCATTATAGTCTATCCAAATGCATGATTCCATGCAACCCAAATGGACCATGCCGGGTCAAGTCAAGTCTCGCCAACTATAGTTATGGACTTAGACATTAATCCAACAGATACACATCCTGAAGGATCCTTCTTTCTTTTTAATGAAAAGAACCGGATCTCCCCATTCCGAGAAGTTGGGTCTGATGAATCCTTTATCCAGGAGTTCGCTTAGTTGGCTTGATAGCTCCTGCATTTCCATGGGAGCCATCCGATAGGTGATTTGGCGATTGGAGTGACTCCATGTACAAGGTCGATCCGAAATTTGACTTGCCTTTCTGGGGGTACTCCTGGAAGTTCTTTGAGAAATATGTCCGAAAAATCGCATGCTACTGGGATATCTTGTATGCTTACTTCCTCTTTGGTCTTGTCCACAACGTGAGCGAGAAATGCGTAGTTCTTCTTTTGCAAGCACTTTTGTGCCTTGATGCACGTGATAAGATGAAGATGTACACTGGGTTTATCTCCATATATTATTAGGGTTTCATGATTTGGTATATGAAGGAGAACGGACTTCTCGTGACACATAATGCCAGCATGATGGAGGCTCAATCAATCCATGCCAATAATCACATCAAAACTCCTAATATTTACAGGCATAAGGTTTATTTGGAAGGTGTGATTGTTTAGAGTTAGTGCACACCCTACATAGATATCGTTAGTTGATTCAGTCTTCCTATTAGCCATTTCCACCGTGAAGGCTTCATAAAGCTTCTAGGGTTGTTGTTTTAGTAAATGTTTGAACTTATTACTCACAAAACTTCGCTCTGCCACGCTATCAAACAAGATGCATGCATATGTGTTGTTGAGTAGAAACATACCAGTGACAACGGTTTGTTCCTGGACTATTTCTCCCTATCCCAAAGTTAGGACCTTTCCCGATCCTCTATTTCCTTGGTAATTAATGTTGGGGCTGTTTCAGTGGATATGTCCAGCTCTCCCACACCCATAGCAGGTGGGGCTGGCCCTAGCGTTGTTGTTGTTGTTGTTACAGTTGTTGTTGTTTCTTCCTTGCTGCTGGTTCTGTGGAGGATAGGTCCTACAGTATATTGTTGTACGTCCTTTTCGGTTGCAGCTGGTTCAGTGCATCTCCCTGCATTCACCATGGTGATGGAGATTGCATTTGTTGCACTTTGGGAGATTCCCAGAATATTGTCTAGGGGCACTCGAGGTGGATGAGGCTAGAGCATGTGGTGTGGTGACTGCTTGAGTAGCAACATGCAAAGTCACAGTTTGTTGTTTCTTTGATGATTCGGAGTTTTGATTTCCCTTCCGCTTGTTGTTTCTCCCCTTCTTGTTCCAACCTTATTTCTTAACCTCTGCCTCTCCTGTTTTGGCGCCCTTTTGTTGTCGTGGTCATACAATCTCTTGGCTAGCCTCTTTGCGTTATCATACGTGGTCGGGTTTGCTGCAATGACGTTTCCTTGGATTGGCGCGGTCAATCCCGAGATAAACCTCTCGATCTTCTTTCCTTTCGAAGTGATCATTCCGGGACACAAAAAGAAATAGCTCACTAAACCTGCTTATGTATGCATCAATATTCGAGTTTTAAACAGTGAGGTTCCATAACTCTTATTCTAATTTCTACACTTGCCCTCGGGGACAGTACTCGGCTAACAGCATCTCCTTAAGTTCCTCCCATGGAATCGCATTTGCCACTGGAAGCGTCATCGCCTTTGTGTGACCATTCCTACAGGAGAGGCTTGGTTCACAAAGGTGCAGGCCGCAATCTTGACCTTAGACTCATCCGAATATCCGTAAATTTCAAAAACTGATTCCACCTTCTTAATGCATCATTTCAAGGCTATTACGCCTCCCGTTCCATTAAAGGTCTGAGGCTTGGCATTGGTGAAATCCTTGTAGGTGCAAGTTCTTACAGTTCCCTGGTTTGTTCCTTGGTTCGTGCTTCCGTTTCCCTGTCTGTTGCCTTCTTCGTTGTTTTCGTTGTGAATTTGGGAAAGTGTTGCAGTGACCGCAGCGGACACCACTGCATGGAATGTGACCGAGTTAATTTCTGGGGGCGATGTCTCGGGGTTTCCACGGGTGGGTTGTTGAGGCATCTTTCTGTCATGGAGCGGAGAGATGATGAGCATATATTGCATTCCTAAGATAAAATTCCACTGACCCGACAAATCGATTGGTGTAATCTAAATGATTCCATATATTAACATAAAAAGTAAAACACATAATAGATAACAATGTCACAAACAAGCACATTTTCATTCATAGAAATCATTGTTAATACATGAAAATTTGCCAGAAGGCATACAATACATAAGAGTATAAAATCCGACAGCATGACGACCCTATGAGTAGTGTAGTCACTTAAACAGTATAGAGAAGGAGATCTGTAAAAATGATAAGGAAAAGTGAAAAGGAGGAAAAAAAAATGAACTATTGCTGCTACTTTTTCGTTGATTGAAATCTCCGACGAAGATATACTGCCTCTTCCTGGCGTCTGCGCAACTTCGCATCTCATTGGTTGCTTCACATCTTCAACGTTGCTTTGCCTTGTATATCTGGTTTCCGTTTTTACCTTCGGGAGAAAACCAACTTCGAGTTTTGTGAGGTGTTTTAACTGCCGGTATCTTTTTCTAAGGTTTTCAAAAAGAAAAGAAGAGACACACTGCCCAATGTAATTTTTGTGAACTACTTTTACTATTTTAAATAATATGAAACACAAATATTAACTTTTCTTGAAAACCCAGTATATAGATTAATATTTATTTTAAGTTATTTTAAAACCAATTACCGGAGATATTGTTATACTAAACTACAAACGAGTTGTTTTAAATACGGGTAATGTAGTATATTTTTTTCAATAAACTCATGATATATTTATTTACTTTTGTTAGAGATATTGTTATGTTAAGATTTGATAATTTTGGTCTTATTAAAATTTCAAATCTCTTGAGCTATAAAGAAAAGGGTAAAAGAAAGATAAATTAAATATCATTTTACTTTTGTCATAAAGGAATCATATATTTCTTGATTTTATCAAAATTTATTTGATATGTTCTAATTAGTTAAGAAATATTATGTGATACAAACGTTTATTTCAAAATAATCTCATTTTGAAGTTAATTAATATATTTTTTGTATAAAAATAATCACAAAATGAATCTCATTTAAGCTTAATAACTTAATATGGTTTCGTCCCCCTCACTTATGGTGGTTGTGCCTCTGCTGACTTAAACATAGAGTCGACAGTACATAGCATAGATCACATAAACATAATACTAACGAAAGATACAGTTGGTCCTAGTCGTGGTGAGACGTTCCAGGGGGTGGCACTGAGGAAGTGGATGCTCCCTGCAGGCGAGCCACCTATCGCTCCGCGTCTCAAAGTCGAGCCACCCACCTCACATGCGTCATGTGGAATTCCCGGAAAACCTCTCGCGTTTCCTGATCTGACCTCACAACCCTTATTCGAATCTGGTGCATCTAATCGGCAGTGCTCTGAGCTAGATCGCCAGTATCCCTCAATCGTCTCACCATGACTGGAAGTGCTCGGTCAGCTAGTCCTTCGTTCATCAAGTCATAGAACTCTCGTGCCATGCCAAACGGGAGTCGCTGTCCCTGCTG
Organism: Lactuca serriola; assembly: GCF_051521515.1. NCBI lineage: Eukaryota > Viridiplantae > Streptophyta > Magnoliopsida > Asterales > Asteraceae > Lactuca > Lactuca serriola. The sequence continues at coordinate 277,586,616 of NC_136415.1, forward strand.
TCTGCTCCACCTCCAAATGTCGATACCCCAGGGAGGTATAGGGCCACTAGGGCCTATTCGGTGAGCTGGCACCCTCACTGGGTATGGTGGGTTGATGACTACGGACTCCGCGTCCGAATCATCATCGCTATCGTCACCAAACTCTTCTTCTCCATCGTCTGCCACAGGTTTCGCAGGTCCCTCTTCAATTTCTTCTTCCTGTTCTTCCTCGTCCTCAGGTTCCTCTTCAGGTTCTTCTAGCCATCTGTTATTTCCCTGATTAGGAAAATAAGGATCTTCGGGGTGGTGGAAACCAACCATACTGACTGCACGAGAGTGCATAAATAAATCATATTTTAATTATCCCTATAGTATATTTTTAATTATTTAGTTTTGGGCTTCATAAAGTTATTGGAGAGTAAGGTAGGCTTTTGGATTCTTTTCCTGCTATGATTACTCCTAAACACATGTTGTTCATATTCTGAATAAATTTAGTTGATCAGGCTATATTTATCCCTAATATGACTACATATTTGCCCATGTTTAATCATATTGTTCAATTTCCTTCAGAAGCTTTTATTAAATATTGTTAGGTTGTTATTCTAATATGCGTACATAAGTGTGAATTTTTTTAATGGTTATTTAGTCTCATTGTGTTTATAGTTTCATATCATGTATGGTTAGATATGCTAGTTCACTATAAACATTGCTCTGATACCAACCTGTCACACCCTCGAACCGGGCGGCGGAAATGTCCGAGGGCTTGTGTGGCTATCAATTGAATTATCATCACAATGAATATACATGAATCATAACACGATCATTGCCAAACATTACATATTACAACCAACATTGTTCACATCAAGTACATTGTTTAATATTACATATTCAGAACATAAATTGTACGAGAGTTGTCATTTCTCAAAGTAAGATTCCCAAAATACACTTGTAGCTTCTTCGACTTAATGGTTACCTGAGAATGCAAGTTATTTTAAAAACGGTCAACATATATAATGTTTGTGAGTTCATAACCAAGTTTGATTAAAACTTTGTATTGATGCTATAACCCAGAAAATCTGATATTTTCTATAAAAGTTTGTTTACGACATGATGTGATGATCTAATATATGTGTGTATATGTGATTTCAAAACATATGTAAATGTATGAATCCCAAAAGTTTTCCTTGTTTTGTATTTGAAGTGTGTAAAAGAAAGAGAATGATGATATTTCCCGGAAAATCCAATATTTTCCGATCTATAATAGTATTGTAATAATTGTATTATCGTATGAATTGTTTTGTATCGCCACAATATATATGAATTTGATTTCCCCTGAAAAGTATAGGTGGTAATGGATCTCTATGTGAGTCATTATAACCATGCATGATAAATGACTAATTCGCCTATCTTGGCATTTTTCCAAACGTCGGCTTTAATCAAGATTTTGTCATCCTAGACTGGCCGAGTCTAACTGTAGCAACCAACTCAGGTGTGGGGGAGTCACCCCCATATAGATCTATACACAAACTCTCACTCTCCCTCCTGGAGACTTTGATTATAATTACAGGCAGATGGTCCATCCCTAGATGCTGCATCACCCCAGCAAGCGAATCCATGATACAGTGATGCTCATCTTGTGCAACATCCAGATGACGCATCACATCACATAGAGTTGGTTTCAGATAATCAGACTCGGCATGAATATGTCTCTGACACCTCTCAAAGGCTAGCTCAAGGATATCCTCCAGCTCCACCGATCAGATCAGCTCCATAATATCGTCATCCGGAATCCTTCATCATATGTGTATATTTAACTATGTATTCCATGCATATTTATAATACTTTAAGCTATAATTTTGTTTATTTTGGAACAAAAGGTACTTATTATGTTTAAAATATGTTTTGTAACAGCGAAGACTTGCTTGGGATGAAAAGGAAGCAAACGAGGAGCTGGAAGCAGGAAGAAAGAGGCTAAGACAAAAGAAGACACAAAAAGGATGTTACTAGACAACTTGACCCCTTGTCAATGTTTTGACTATATATCATGACTCGTAACTCTGATTGACGTGATTCAAAATGATCAAAAAAATGGACAAAATTTTGGATGACTTACTTGCTTTGAGAAAATGTTGATTCCTAACCATCAAGACGTCGTGATCACCACCACGATGTGGAAAATGGAATATTCATGATTCTTGACACTGACTTGGAGAATGAAGGATAAACACAAGGACCATGATGTGGTGGTGTCCAACTACGACATGGTATCCATAATTTGGAAAGTATATATATATTCCGGACATTAGGTTGATTTCGGAGGTTAGAGGCCTTAGGGATGCGATTATTTACGAAGAAAAACCCGTCCAAGCACCCTTGGAGGACAAAATTCGACTAGAGCTTAAAGGAGACAAAGATTGGAGCAAGGATTCGCATTTACACATTCGGTTTGCTTAGTTTAATGTTGTTTAGCTTGGTTTACCTTTTGTTTATGTGTTTTTTAGTTGTACTTATGGGCTAAAAACCCTTTCTTTCGTTTAGAATTAGTTGAACTCTTGATAACTATGTGTTGATTTCTTGTTTGAAGTATTGATGATGTTGGTTTTTACTATAAATATTGTTTGATAAATCTAAACCTAGCATGTTAAAGTTTCTCTCTTTATTGCCTCGTCTCAAGTTTTGTGTAGTTAAACTGCAGTTAATTGCATGGAATTGATTTACCTAGTTGTTTATTATCATGAAATTGATAAAGATAGGATTAGTCATCTCCTAGTATAGGTGATAAGTTAGTTGCTTAACTGTGTTAGATAGCAATATTTGGTCATAATATTTGCTTAATTACTAGACTTGACCAAAGAATAGTAGTTTCTAGATTCTTTCATTAAGAGTCCACATTACCTCTAAAATCAATTTAGTGTCCTTAACTTGCATGAACATTAGGGTAAAGTTATTGAATTGACTTATGCTAGTTAGTCTGATCATGATGACCAATAACTTTTATTTAGTAACTAATGGAATCAATCCATTGTCTTGAAATCAACCATTGGAAGAAGGAGGGATTTGAAGCTAAACGAAAGTATCTTTTAATCTTCGTTTAAAATTGTCTTTCTAGTTGTTTACTTTAGTAATTAGTTGAGTATTTAATTAAGTTAATCTGAACTTGTAAAATTCGATAAACCTCGCCACTTCTATTGTTTTTCTTAGTTTAAATTTTATTAATTATTTATTAATTAAATTATGTTCCTTGTCATCGACACCTGACTTACCTGAGCTATTCTATACTCTGACTAGGTACACTGGCTATAAGTACATAGTTAGCTAAGTTTTGTTAGGTTATAAATTTAAAACTAGTAGGTACTTTTGTGAGCATCAAATTTTTTGGCGTCGTTGCCAAGGAATATATTATTTTATTATTAGTTTAATTGCTTTTAGTTATTTGATCCCTTTTGTGGGGTAAAAACTACAAAAAGTTAATTTTTCTGCATTTTATTTTTCTGTGTGAGTAGCAACCACGTCGTGGGCACCTTGGCCATGTCATGGTCACGTTACATTTTGAATTGATTTTATTTCTTTTTTGTTTGTTTTACACGTGTTTTATAGCTTTATGTTAGTAGGAAAAAAAATGAAGGACATCAGAACCATGACAATGGACGAGTACAAATGACATAGGAGGAACGAAAAAAGATGGGGTCTTGATCCACCAAAAATCCTGACCACGAAAAAGTTTGAACTTCTAGGGGACATTCTTAATATGCTAAAAGATCTACCTTTTTGTGGAAAGGAGCACGAGGATGCCTACAAGCACATAGAGGAGGTGGTGGAGATTTCAAATTATTTTAATGCACCAAACATAAGTAAAGATGCGGTGATGCTTCGATTTTTGCTGGTCACATTGAAGGGTGAAGCTAAGGAATGGTTAAAATCACTTCCCTTTAGAGAAATCACGATATGGTTGCTTTTAAGACTGAGTTCATAAACCCGTTTACCCCTCCATAAGAAGTGGCAAAGCTTAAAATAAACATACATCGACAATTAGAAGGGGAGTCGCTATACGAAGCTTAGGAGCTTTACAAGAGATTGTTACGACATTGCCCTCAACATGACTTCAATGTGCAACAAGAAATCACGATATTTTTTAAAGGAGTCAATATGTGCACTCGACAACTTCTAGACTCTCAGGAACACATGACAAAGAAAGATCTGGAAACAAATAAAGCTTAGATTGAAGAATTCGCTAAGCACTCTAAAGAGTATCAAAACGCAACGGAGGATTTCACTAAAGGAAACTCAAGTACAAATGGAGGTCAAGATGCTATAAGTTCAGTAATTGAAAAGCTTGACACAATCGAAGAAAAGATCACAAAAATAGGTGGATCAATTCAATATAGATTCGGATATTATGGAGGACCTCATTCTATAAGGGATTGTGAATTGGAATACAAGAGAGCTCAAGACACGACAAAATATCAACAATTCGAGCATGATCTCTACCAAATAGAACAACTACAATAGGACAAAATAAATGATCTTGAGTCAATGATATTTACATTTATGGATGTTAGAAAAATAAGACATGATGAATCAGATGCAAGACTTAGAGATCAACAAGCATCTATCATGAGCATCTACACGCAAGTTGGGCAAATAACAAAGATTATGCAAGAAAAGCTACCAGATTCATCTTCAAGCAAAACTAAGCCAATCTCAATATCTCAAGTCGTGGTTGTTTTTATAGAAAAAGAGGAGGAATTGGAGCATATAGGGGTCATTGAGTCAATATATCAATACTACAAACAATCGCCCAAAGGAAAAGCAAAAGAAGAAAAGATTCAGATTCTGTCCAGTCGCCAAGATGTGGAGGCAATAATGCCATGTCATGGACGATAAAAGAAGATTATGATTTTTTTTCAATAGTTGAGCCGTATCGACCACCTCTTCCTTTCCCATCTCGTGCAAAGGTAAATCTGGCAAAGCAAGGAAACACAAACTTCATGAAGCAAAAAGAACTTAAAGAACAATTGGAAAAGGAAGTGAATTATTCGAAACCTCCAATGTCAACGCCAATGATTTTCAAGGTGTCTGCTTTTACAAGACCACCAATTCAAGTCACAAAGACAGTTGAAGAAAAAGAGGAAGAGAATGACAAGCCTCATTTTGACAAAAAAAAAACCCAAAAAGATACAAGACAAAAGCTAAAGACATAGGAATGAAGAAAGAACCCAAGAGGATGCATAATGAAGATGGCAACCCAAAAATGCCAGATACTTCGATAAAGGCATTCAATAGACAGGTTGCCTACAAACGAGCAAGGTTCAAGATGATGGAGAATAGGGAGGTTACACTTCCACCTGATGCAACGTAGAGTGGGAAGGAGTCCGAATCACAACTCCTAAAAAATAATTACTTCACAGGAGGCAACCTGATTTTTAAGAGTTTTCATTTTCTTTTCCTTTTGATTTTCTATTCAGTTTTTAGTTTTAGTTTAAACGAATGATCATGTGTTTCTCTAGTTCTTGATCTTATTTTTCATTATTCAAAGGAGTAGTGAAGTTATGAAGGAGCTTAATTGGAAAAAAGCCGTGAGATTTTTAGAAAATTATAGTTGAAGACCATGTTTTTGAATAAGTGTAGGTTTACTACCTAGTGAAGAGAAGAGGTTTGACGATATTTTTCAGAAAGAAGACCTTGGGGATGATCCTAAGTTGTTAAGAAGAAACGATGAATAATTTTGGATCTAATTGTCATTCTGAGAAGTCACCACGGCCTGGGCATCATCATGACGTTGTGGCATTTTTTTTATTGCGATTGAATTTCGATAGCTCTATACACATGTCGTATCATCTTTAAACCACAACTTGGTGTTCTTATTTTTCGTGATCATCATGACTTCAAACTCGACACCACTATGTAGAATTTCTTTCCCACATCGTGTCTGAGGTTCAACACACTTGTTGAAGATGGTTCTCTGGTTCATTTTGATCCAACACAATTACATTCATATTCAAGAGAGAAAGACTCATAAATATTGTTTCCATCCATTATATGAGAAGTCCAAGCTTTACCACACAAGTTTCAAAATTCCATCTCACCACCACTACCCAAGGGGAGTCTGTTCCAATTTCTCCTCTTTAATTTTATGTTCTTTTATTATTTAGCATGAAATGGGGACATTTCATCATTTAAGTGTGGAATAGGGGGTTGAGTATAGGAATGCAAGCATACTGATAAAAAACTGAAAAATGACTAGGATTTTAAAGAATTATTACAAAGATTTGAAATAATAATTTAAAACTGAATCTAGTTAAAATAATTTTTATATTATTGTGTTGAGACCTAGGTTGCTAGTATTGTGTGGGACGATCCGATGCGAGTTTTGATGTTTATTTCATCCAACATATGTTCTAGTGTATTTATGGCTTCCCTATCCTTCTGAAATCATGGAACAAAAACACCACCTTGCTTAGTTTGAGGGCCACAATATGTTTAACATCATGTACCAGAAATGTATCCATGAGAGCTTATGTAGTGATTTCACCTTAGACTAATACCTCTAACCAATAAGGGTTGAAGTTAAGTTCCCTTGCTCAAGTATATGTTTTTGTAGTTTTTAGTGAAAAAAGTGAGAAAATAAAAAAAAAATGAAAAAAAGTGAAAAGGAAAAGAACAAACAAGAGAAAAAAAACGGAAAAAAAAAGTTGCAAAAGTTTTGGGGAATAAGAGTCTACAAAGTTATAAAGATCAAGAAATACCATGAAGAAAAAGCTCCAACTTATCGAAGACTCAAGAATAAGGAGAAATTTGCCAAGTTATTGTAATTCTTATTTTCTAGGTTACTTTTCCATATGTATGCTTAAGGGTTTAACAAAAAATACCTTGAGGTTAAGAATTTTTTCTAGGGATATATTCAGAGGGATGTATAAAATGAGTGTTGTTCAAAAGATATGGGAAAGTGCTTATGAAGATTCTAAGTATTCAGGATTGGGGAAGCTCTTAGGAAAATATAGACACGAATATATTCATTGTGGTCTAGGAGTAATGAAGAAGCTCAAAATAATTTGATTTTAGGAATCTAAATTAAATGGAATCAAACCTAGTTAGGAATTCGATTTTAGGAATCTAAATTAAATGGTGTTTTCGGTCATAACATTCAACCAAAGTTGAATTTGGTCTTGCTATGACTGAACACACAAAGATGATGGCCCATTAGGACAGAATTCCCCAAAGCACAATCCCTTAAGAGAGAATTGCCTAATTCTATATATATATATATATATATATATATATATATATATATATATATATTCAACCGAGTTCATCCTCATTTCCCCACTTTTTCAGACCGAATCCTTGCCAAATTTTCTCTCAAAACTCATAAGTTTTTACCCAGAAGATCTTTAAATCTTCATAAATCCACCTAGAACACCAAGAACACTAAGAACATTCAACAAGATCATCAAGTCTTCAAGCCTTGACCGAAAACCCAAAACCCCACCGAAACGTTCAACACCTAAATCGGAAACGGTCAACACCTAAATAGTAATCATAAATTTGAAATTTTAAAAATTTAAAAATTTTCTAGGAAACGGTGAACACCTAAATCGTAAACATAAATTGCACTCTCGTCTGAATAAATTACAGTATACATATAAAACTAAAGACCCTCGTAGATAAGCTGTGATGGCTTAATGTATATGTTAGGGCCATATATAATTAAGAACCCTCAAACTTAGAGTGCGTGGTTCCACCTTATTTCCTGTTTCTTGTTTGATTCTGGATTTAGGGCAGAGTCACTCAGTCAACCGTCTTCTCAGCCTTAATTATATGTGACCTGAGAGACTAAGCGATTATAGACGAACCTAGTGGGAATCATAGTATGAAGTATCATCACTATCTATCAGAATATACTTACTACTAGTATTTGCTTAATGCAATATAAAACGTTAGCAATGGTAATAACAAGGTTAAAACTGAAAGCACTAGAAACGTACACACGGATGCATTATCGCTCTAGCAAACACTTCTTCCGAATCGACTTAGCACACATGTCACTAAGAAGTTATGGCGTCGTCGTTCGACATGGATTGGCTTGGTACTCGCCATAACAATCGCATGTGTTACAAGAATGACCCTTCGCCCTAAATCGACCGAATAACAAAACTCTCATCACTCATAACGAAAAGCAGGTATGAACCTCAAAATTGTCACTCGCTTCAAACCTCCAAAGTACTCATACGAGGGGTGCTATATCTCCCGTAACCTTCCCAAAGTACCCCTAATAGACCTTTCGAGAATACCACATGCGCAACAAGTCAAGTTCAAGCATAGAGGCTAGGGACAAATACAGTTAACCTATCACTGTTAAGTGTATGGGCTAGGGTGGTATATAATTAAGACTCTACGGGCTTCGGATGTGTGTTTCCGCACTATCTCTTGTTTCTTGTTTGATTGTTGACTTGGGGCAGAGTCACTCATCCGACCGTCTTATCAATCTTAATTATATATGAGTTGAATACACGAGGCGGTGACAAATGACCAGATATGAGTCCTACCATGAACTTCAAGTCAAAAGTTGACTAGGACTATGAGTGAACATGCTACCATTCGGATGAACATAGACCAGTAAGCCAAACCCACACACTTTCTACTGAAGATCTACTAGAACGCCTAACGAGGATCTGAATTCACTAGAGAACGAGAAGTTCAGAGGGAACTGAAGTACCCACTTCTTTCCTAGTTCCAAGTAACCATTCATAATTCAAATTTCGGGACGAAATTCCCTCTAACGAGGGGATGGTGTTTTAACATTAAATTTTAAACCTAGAAAAGTCTAAACCGTAATCTAGCACAAGTGAATCTACATTGCTCTCCTTGTTGAATTTTAGCCTCTATAACCATTATGGCTTATTTATAAAGTAGTAACAATTTTGGATTGAAAACGAAGTTAAATTAGGTTAGTATAGTGTTATATAAATCAAAAGAAAAGGTTTTAAAACATAAATAAACACCTTAAACTATTGTTTTCGGTCATAGGAATCAAATATATGGTGAACTTAGTCATGAAATCAAACCTATTTAGGAATTTGGTTTTTGGAATCTAAATTAAATGGTGTTTTCGGCCATAACATTCACTCAAAGATGAATTCAGTATTACTATGACCGAACACACAAAGATGATGGCCCATTAGGACCGAATTCCCCAAAGCCCAAGCCCCTTAAGACCGAATTCCCTAATGTTATATATATATATATATATATATATATATATATATATATATATATATGTTCAACCAAATTCATCCTCATTTCCCCACTTTTTCACACTGAATCCTTGCCAAATTTTCGCTCAAAACTCATAAGTTTTTACCAAAAGATATTCAAATCTTTATAAATCCACAAAGAACACCAAGAACATTCAACAAGATCTTCAAGTCTTCAAGCGTTGACCGAAAACCCAAAACCCCACCGAGAACTCTATTTGTTCACCGAAAACCCATTTCGACATTTCAAGTAATTCCAAATAACTATGGATACGACTACTATCACGTATTCTAATCCGAGGATCACCGTTAGCGCTTTGCAACTCAACCAAACACACACATTCGAGGTGAGTTCATACCCCTACATTTTCACTATTTTAATGTTTGCAGGGGAAATACAAGTAAAACACATGGACTTTTGTGTTTTTATACAAATGATTTCAAACAGATTAAAAACCTTTGTAATTGATACAAACTGAGTAATCACTACGGTTTATAAATTTTTTTTAGATATTTTTAACCCTTTTTGTTACATGTCGAGCATAAGGGCAATTTCCAACTTACAGTATAAATATTGCAATGTTTTCCGCATAGTACCTAACATACATTTAAACTATAGTCGATATGGTTTGGGAACATTACATTACTTTTACAGAATTCAATACACGAAACGAGAACATACATACAAACTATGATAGGTATAGTTTGGGATACATTACACTGTTTTAGTATTTCAAGAACATTATATAGAAACAAACATATACGGTATACAATACTATTTCCCGAATAAAAGTGTACAATATTAAATAATTATTTAAGTATAACTAATTTACATTAAAGGGTTATACATACAGTTTCAAGTACAAGAAGACACTATAAACACTACACATAAACTAGTTAATATAGGACTGTGAGGCACTACTTCATTATAACCACAAGGGTACAGGTTCAAATCCTACAAATTACAACCAGAGTCTCTTGGAGGGAGAGCGTGAGCTTGTGTATGTATCTGCTTGCAACAGCTAGGCCGACAGGGCTAGGGTGACAAACGTCACAACGTTTCGACGCCTGAAGAATGTTGTAGAGGCCACTAGTCAATTAGTATTGTTATATGAAACTCACAAAGTATCAACTAAACGATGTTTACGAGATTAACACTACTTCATAGGTTTTATCATTATAATAAAACCACACAGCTTTACAAGTAACATGAACATACAATTCAAAAGGGACCTTTAATGTTAACACTATGATTCCTTAGTTTATGCGTCAAATGTTATTTATAATTTTAGGGTCCGATAGGCAGTAGGATGGGTGATTTCCGCTTCATTCCCTGTTCCTTTTTTTGTTGTGGGATTAGAGCAAATTCACACATTCTACCACCTATTCGATCTTGGTTATATATGACCTTTGTAAACTAAGTAATTATAGGGGGAAATAGGTATGGGTCAAGTCACTATATACAAGTACACTACACTATTTTTTAGTACAAAAACATACTTTTCTAAAAGAACATATAACAAGGTACATGCATACAGAAACGGTTGCGTACAAACACAGTCGTATTACATTAGTCTTCCATGTACGAGTCAATAGAACTTACATTTCATTACATTAGAAAATATAGGATTTTCTAGAAGAATATACTTACTTTTCTAAAGGGACCATTACAGTTAACTCTGTAAGTACCTAGTGCATACATTAGGGTTATATACAATGAAGATCCGACAGACAGTGGAATGTGTGATTTCCGCCTCATCTCCTGTTCTCCCTAAGCCCAACACAGTCTATTGTCTGTGCGATCCAAATTGTATATAACTTTTGTACACTAAGTACTCGTAGAAGGAACTATCATGGGACACATTTCTTACTTTACATCACATCGGAGAATATAGGATTTTCTAGAAAAACATACCAAGGTTTCCAAGGAATAAAGAACATATTTTCTATAAAAAAAAAGCTTATGAACTCACCAACTTTAATGTTGACACTTTCAAAACCACTTGTATTCTCAGGGCACTAGTAGACATGTACTTGCGCATGTTCTAGAAGACGGAGCATAGTAGCTTCAAGTCTTTATTTTGCTAATTACCTTTGGGAGTCAATCATATGTGATTCGAATACAATGTAAACACTATATTATCAATACAACGGTTGTTGCTACTTTGAATACTATGATTCAACTTTTGTGATACTATACATGACGTCCTCTGCCCCGAACGTTTCTACCATTCCGATTTGGGGGTGTGGCAAAAGTCTTGATATGATAATAACAAAATCAGTTTTGCTTGAGGGCAAGCAAAAGCCAAGTGTGGGGTATTTTGATATGTGTATATTTATCTATGTATTCTATGTATGTTTCTAATTCTTTTAGCTAAAATTATGTTTATTTTAGGAAAAAAATGTACTTATTATATTTAAAAGATATTTTGTAGCAATGAAGACTTGCTCATGATGAAAAGGAAGCAAGTAAGGAGTTCGAAGTAGGAATGAAGAGGCTAGGACAAAAGAAGACACAAAAATAGATGTTGGAAAACTTGATCACACATTAATTGTAACATCCCGAGTCCAGTATACCTCGAGAACCTTGATCTTTTGAGTTATTGTCATTGTTGGCCTTAATTATAAAAAGAGTGAAAAACGAGTATACGGGGCGTACCTTAGGGTATGCTTAGCGTACTCGTCAGCGTGTATACGACGCGGAGACCACCTAGTACACTGGGCGTACCCGTCGGTATGCTGGGCATACTAGGCCAATCCTCTTTGTCAAGAAAAAGGAAGGTTCACACTGGATGTGCATTGATTACCAGGAGTTGAACAAGTTGACGGTCAAGAACTGTTACCCACTTCCGAGGATTGACAAGTTGTTTGATTAGTTGCAGGGGGTGTCTTGGTTTTCCAAGATCGATCTGAGGTATGGGTATCATCAGATGAGATTCCGCAAGGAGGATGTCCAGAAGACAGCCTTCAGGACACGTTATGGGCACTATGAGTTTGTGGTGATGCCTTTCGGGCTCACCAACGCACCAGTGGCGTTCATGGACCTCATGAACTGAGTATGCAGGACCATGTTGGATCATTCGGTGATCATGTTCATCAATGATATTTTAGTGTATTCAAGGATTAGAGAGCAGCATGAGGAGCATCTGAGAGAGATTTCGGGTATATTAAGGTCAGAGAGGCTCTATGCCAAGTTCTCCAAATGTGATTTCTGTTTACGAGAGGTGCAATTCCTAGGACACCTCGTTAACCAGAATGGTATTTTGGTCGATCCGGCCAAGATCGAGGCAATTATGAGGTAGGAGGTGCCGAGATCCCCCACCGAAATCACGAGTTTTCTGGGATCGGTCGGTTACTATTGAAGATTTATCAAGGATTTTTCCAAGATTTCCGTCCACTTCTCCAATTTGACCCGGAAGGGTGTCGCTTTTGTTTGGGGTTCTGAGCAGCAGACCTCATTCGAGACCCTTCGCCAGAGATTATGCGAGGCTCCCGTGTTGTCCCTTCCAGAGGGGATGGAGGATCTTGTGGTTTACCGCAACGCATCTATTACAGGCATGGGTGCGGTACTGATGCAGAGAGGGCACGTGATAGCGTACGCATCGAGACAGTTGAAGCCTCATGAGACGAGATATCCCACCCATGATCTGGAGCTGGGGGCAATGTTGTTTGCCATCAAGATCTGGAATCACTATCTGTACGGGGTTCGGTGTACCATATACATGGACCACAAGAGTTTGAAATATATTGGATTAGCCCAAACTTAACATGAGACAAAGGAGATGGTTGGATGTGGTGAAAGATTACGACTGTGGGATCCTGTACCATCCGGGCAAGGCTAATGTGGTAGCCGATGCCCTGAGCCGCAGAGCAGAGAGTGCTCTGATCCCAGACGTTTGTATGAGGATGACAATGATGAATCTAGTTTTAGATATCATTCGAGAGGCTCAGGCAGAGGCCGTTAGACCAGAGAACCGCAAGATGGAGCGGGTGATGGGGCACATGCCCGAGTTTGTGACGGACATCCGCGGACTTATGACCTTCCAATAAAGGATTTGGGTACCCTTTTCGGGCGGAGCACGATGTGTACTAGTGGAGGAGGCACACAAATCGAGATTTTCAATCCACCCTAGGTCCACTAAGATGTACTTGTACTTGATAATAGACTATTGGTGGCACTGTATGAAGAGGGATGTGGCTTGGGTAGTCGAGAGGTGCTTAACCTGTCGTCGGGTTAAGGCCGAGCACCAACGTCCACATTGTAAGTTGCAGCCACTAGAGGTTCCCCAGTGGAAATGGGAACAAATTTCCATGGACTTTATCACCAAGTTGCCAAGGACTGCGCGGGGTGCCAATGCGATTTGAGTGATTGTAGACTTATTGATGAAGATCGCTCACTTTCTGGCTACCAATGAGAGCTCTTCTACTGAGAGGCTGACAAAGCTATATGTGAGGGAGGTGGTGGCTCGGCATGGAGTGCCGACATCTATAGTGTCCGATCGGGATGTGCATTTTACTTCTAGATTCTGGAAGAAGTTCCATGAGGAATTGGGGATGCAATTGCATTTTAGCACAGCCTACCACCCACAGACAGATGGACAGAGTGAGTGGACGATTCAGACGCTCGAGGACATGCTTCGAGCGTGTGTTATGGACTTCGGTGGAAGTTGGGACACATACCTACCCCTGACTGAGTTTTCTTACAACAACAGACACCATTCCAGTATCGGTGTCACACCCCCGAACCAGATGGCGGAAACGTCCGAGGGCTGTTGTGACTCAATTGAATACCATCACAATGAATATACATGAAACATAACATCATACATTACCAAGCATTGGAATATTACAACTGGTAGCGTTTACATTCAGTACATTAATCCATAATATTACATGCCCAACAGTAAATTGTTCGATACTAATTAAAACAACAACAAGACGTTACTGAATACATATTTCCTTTTCGATTTACCTGTTACCTGAGAATACAAGTATTTTGAAAATGGTCAACATATGAAATGTTGGTGAGTTCATAAGTAATGTTTGAAATATAGTGGTTTGTATTGTTTTGAAAATCACCAGAAAATCTGATATTTTCTGAAAAGAGCATAGTATAAAAAGTGTGAAGATCCGTAAGTATGCTTGTTTGTTTCTATAAATGTAAAAGTACGATTTGTAAAACTCGGTATGTAATCTCGTAGGTGTATTAATTGAAAACCCTAGGAAAACCCGATGGTTTCCTAATACTTTGCATCAAATGATTTATATCTTGTTATTTTGTTACGACGGGTGTATTCGTTGAGTCCCGGTGATGTTGGATTAGTTATGGATTGTGAATTGTTATAAACACACATTAATGAAAATGACTAGTTTACAACCATACAAACGATCCCTTAGGCGTCGCTCGCACTATTCACTTAATCCTATCACCCGGACTTCTCGTAGCCACACATCAAATGATTTATATCTTGTTATTTCCTTTTCGATTCAGCCATCAACATTTCTTTCATCTCCGACCACGGCATGGAGTTGGCTACAGGGAGTGTCATGGCTTCCACATGTACGTTCCACCAAGTGAGCGCTTGATCAACAAAAGTGCAGGCTGCGAACTTCACTTTCATCTCCTCAGGACAATCGCATATCTCGAATACCGATTCCACCTTCTCGATCCATCGCTTTAGAGTGATCACTCCTCCAGCGCCGTTAAAAGTTCGTGGTTTGGCGTTTGTGAAGTCCTTGTAGGTACATGTTTTGGTGGGTCCTTGATTCATCCCGTTGTTCGAACTCCCGGCCCCTTGCCCGTTGCCTCCTCTGTTATCCCCTTGATGAATTTGTACAATCTTTTCCGTGGTTTCACGAATGATCTCCGACCCCGTTAGCGCCTTGTCCGATGTATGTGTTTTTGCTAGTTGGGTATCACCCACCTCAGCCCAACATAACGGTGATCTACACTTACGCCTGTATAGTGCTTCGAAAGGAGCGACCTTGATGCTCGAATGGTAACTGTTGTTATATGAGAATTCAACTAAGGGTAAGTGGGTATCCCAAGACTTCCCAAAGTCTATCACACATGCGCGAAACATGTCTTCGAGCGTTTGAATGGTTCGTTCACTTTGACCATCCGTTTGTGGATGATCAGCGGTGCTCATGTCGAGATGAGTTCCCAGTGCTTTCTGGAGTGATTGCCAAAAACGTGAAGTGAACCTACTGTCCCTATCCGAGATAATAGACACTGGTACTCCGTGGAGTCTCATGATTTCTCAAATGTATAAATGTGTCAATCTCTTCATCTTGTAGGATTCTTTTATTGGTAGGAAATGGGCAGATTTCGTTAGTCGGTCGACTATTACCCATATGGTGTCTAGTCCATCCGACGTCTTGGGTAGCTTGGTCACGAAATCCATAGAAATCCCCTCCCATTTCCACTCAGGGATTACCGGTTGTTGTAATAACCCTGAGGGCTTCTGGTACTCCACCTTTACCTTGGCACACGTAAGGAACTTACTAACATAGGTGGCAATTTCCGCCTTCATGTTGGGCCACCAATAGTGTTGTTTAATATCCAAATACATCTTGTCTGAACTGGGATGAATGGAGTATCGTGTCTTGTGGGCTTCCTTCATAACAACTTCTCTAAACCCTCCGAGTTTAGGGACCCAAATACGGTTCATGAAATAGTATACTCCATTCTCCTTTGCCTCTAGGTTCTTCTCCATTCCGCGCAGTGCTTTGCTTGCTCTATTTTCCGTCTTCATGGCCTCTGACTAGACTACTGCAATTTGAGTGGCCAGGTGAGATTGAATGGTTATTGAGAGAGTTTTCGTACGACGATTAGAGTACTCCTTCCGACTTAATGCGTCAGCTACCACGTTGGCCTTGCCTGGGTGGTACTTGATCTCACACTCATAATCATTTAGCAATTCAACCCATCTTCGTTGCCTCATGTTCAGCTCCTTCTGGTTCAAAATGTGTTGGAGACTCTTGTGATCCGTGAAGACGGTGCACTTCGTACCGTAAAGATAATGCCTCCAAATCTTTAGGGCAAAGACTACAGCTCCCAATTCTAGGTCATGGGTCGTATAATTCACTTCGTGCGTCTTTAGTTGGCGGGATGCATAAGCTATCACCCTTCCACGCTGCATGAGAACGCAACCTAAGCTCTGATTTGACGCGTCACAGTAGTCCACGAAGTCTTCCGTTCCCTCCGGTAGTGATAGTACCGGGGCACTACAGAGAGCTTGTTTCAGGGTTCGGAATGCGACTTCTTGTTTGTCCGTCCATTTGAATGGTACGCCCTTTTGTGTAAGCGAGGTAAGTGGCTTGGCGATCTTAGAGAAGTTTTGAATGAATCTCCTATAGTAGCCTGCTAGACCCAAGAATTGACGGATTTCCGTGGGTGTTGTCGAGATTGCCCATCCTTCAACATCTTTGACCTTAGAGGGATCCACATGAATTCCATCTTGGCTAACTACATGAAATGTTGGTGAGTTCATAAGTAATGTTTGAAATATAGTGGTTTGTATTGTTTTGAAAATCACCAGAAAATCCGATATTTTCTGAAAAGAGCATAGTATAAAAAGTGTGAAGATCCGTAAGTATGCTTGTTTGTTTCTATAAATGTAAAAGTACGATTTGTAAAACTCGGTATGTAATCTCGTAGGTGTATTAATTGAAAACCCTAGGAAAACCCGATGGTTTCCTAATACTTTGCATCAAATGATTTATATCTTGTTATTTTGTTAGGACGGGTGTATTCGTTGAGTCCCGGTGACGTTGGATTAGTTATGGATTGTGAATTGTTATAAACACACATTAATGAAAATGACTGGTTTACAACCATACAAACGATCCCTTAGGCGTCGCTCGCACTATTCACTTAATCCAATCACCCGGACTTCTCGTAGCCCCACAACCGAGGAGGAAAAGAGGGTGCGAAGCCCCGATATTTTCCGTAAGTCGTTCAAGGCTATCGTGAATGCGAAGGGCCCTTAGCCCGACTCGTATTTGGTGAATTCTCGAGTTTACTAGCAGCACCAGAGGGACCTTGGGGTCCAACAGCACAAAGCCTGTAAAAGTCCCTTTACACGAAATTAGGTCATATAAGACCCAACTACATGTAAGCGAGTTTCCTTCGGGCCTAAAGATCATGTCATTGGGCTAGCTAGGCCCAACAAACACGATTTGAAACTTTCGGGCCCAAAGACGGTGTATCGACGTCTGGTGTATTCCCACGTGTGTATTGACTTCCCGAAATTTCCGCATGTGTATTGAAGTTTCGTCGTGTTAGTAATTTCGGATTCATTATTGATTCGAGACCGACTCAATTCGTTTGATAACGATTTTTTGGTGTTAAAGGTGTATTATAATTCGCCGATAGTCGAGGTGCTAGTATTTCATCATGTCGGATTTATTGTTTAAAACATTAGAATATTTCATTTTTGCAGCCCCTTTTCTTTTGGATAATTTACACTTTTAACCATTTGTATAAAAAAAATTTCTATTTTAGTCCTCAAACCATTTTTCTTGACACTTTAGTATCAAAACTTGTAGAAAAGTTATTTTTTAGCTCAAAGTTATTTGAAAAACAATTTTAGTCCATCAAATGAAATTTTTCTCGGCTGTAACCCTTATTTTCGCAAATTTTACACTTTTGGCCCAAAGTAGAAATTTTTTGCATCTTTGGTCCCTTTTAAACATGAAAAGCATTTTTAGCCCTTGAAATGGACTTGGAGCACTAGTAGTCCCCTGTTCTACAGAAAAATACAGTTTCAGCCCCTCTAATTTGAAAATCTCGCATATTGGGCTTTATTGGGCCGAAAAATTCATTTTTGGCCCATTATGCTTAAAAATTTCACATTTAATCCTTCAAAGAGAATATTTCCAGAAAAATACATTATTGAAACTGTTTTGACTCATTTCATCCATTAGAATTTGTATTTTGTCATTTTGGGCCCTTTAACCTTATATTTTTAACATTTTGAGTCCAAAAATGGGATTTTTAGCCCAAGGAGTTCATCTTAACCAACTTGGTTATTTTTCTAGAAATGATTTGTGTGTAATAATATGTTTAATACTTGATTCATACATCCAAATGCAAATCTCGATTTTGAGGACTTTTTGTCTAGTTTCAACACCATAATCACATAAGAACATGTAAATAAACATAGAAATCTTACAAAGCATACAAATACTCATAGATCTACACATTTTCTTGTATTCCCCCCTCCCCACAAAACTTATAAAAACCGAAAAATAGGGGGTATGAAGCTCACCTTTGGGTGTGGTTTCGGTTTTGGAGGAGAATGGAAGAAGTTTGATGTTGTTTTCGGCCCTAGCAACTTCTTGAGGAGATTTTCGGACTTAGATGGTTCTAGGGAGTTAGACCATAAATTTTTATGAGTTAAGATGAGATGTTTGATAAATCAAGGAACCTAGATCATAGATTTAAGTAGAAACTTACCTTGGATGGTAGTCCTTGTGAAAAATCTCCTTGGAATGACCTTAAATCTCGAAAATTTAGAAGAAGGAGGGAGGAGATGTTCTTCAAAACTTAGAGAGGATGGAATGAATTTTTGTGAGTGTATGTGTGTGTGTTCGGCCGAGAATGAGAGAGAGGGAGAAGAAGAGAGATCTTGAAGTGATGTATGCATGGATATATGGGATAAGATGCATGGAAGACCCTTGTATAATTGTGAGGTAGCAACATAGGTCAACTCTTCCTTTTCTTTGGGCTTGGGCCGAGATTGGAGAGGGAAGAAGAGATTTTTGGGCTTTATTGCCCCTAAGCCCATATAAGAGTTAAGTTGAATGATTGTTGGTCCTATAAAATATAAGTGTGATTTTTATACTTTGGTAGGCTAGTTTTGGTTAATTATGGTTCATAATATTTAATTTATTCCATTCTAGGCCCAATATGGCCCAAAATGTTGAAATAAATGAAAGTGGGTTCAATTAGAGCCTACTTAAAGGTTCTAAGCCCAAGATAGTCAAATTGGAAGCTTATTGGCCCATTGGGCCCAATAAGGAAGTCCTAGTCCAAAGTGGACCTACACAAGAACTTCTAGGGTTTCCAATTACTTGTTGACTATTTGAAGTGCTTGTATGGTGTATTGGATTGAAATTTTTGTTGTCATAGAGTAAGCATCATACATGCTATTAAGTTTTTGATTCTACATTTTACTTGAGTGTAGTGATTACAAGACACAAAATTTCTAGTTGTGACATCATCCCACCGTTAGAGGGAATTTCGTCCCGAAATTCTGATTGAAAGCTAGATTTGAGAATGCTAGAATAGGTGAGGGTACTTTTGCTTCATTTGGTCTTCGCGTTCCCATGTGAATTCTGGCCTACGCTTCGCGTTCCACCGTACTTTCAGGATCGGGATGCGACTTTGCTTAGTACGCTTCACCTCCCTGTCCATGATTTCAACCGGTTCTTCAACGAACAGGAGATTCTCGTTGATTTCGATCTCGTCAAGGGGAATGACAAGTGTTTCATCCGATAGACACTTCTTTAGATTAGAGACATGGAACACCGGGTGTACACTGTTTAGCTCTGCGGGTAGCTGCAGTTTATACGCCACCGGACCTATTCGGGCGACGATTTCGAAAGGTCCAATGTATCGTGGGTTTAGTTTTCCCCGTTTTCTGAAACGAGTAACTCCTTTCCAGGGAGAGACTTTCAACAGTACTCGATCCCCGACCTGAAATTCTAAGGGCTTTCGCCGTTTATCGGCGTAGCTCTTTTGTCGGTCGTGCGATGCTTGTAATTGAGCTCTGATTTGAACAATCTTTTCCGTGGTTTCACGAATGATCTCCGGACCCGTTAGCGCCTTGTCCGATGTATGTGTTTTTGCTAGTTGGGTATCACCCACCTCAGCCCAACATAACGGTGATCTACACTTACGCCCGTATAGTGCTTCGAAAGGAGCGACCTTGATGCTCGAATGGTAACTGTTGTTATATGAGAATTCGACTAAGGGTAAGTGGGTATCCCAAGACTTCCCAAAGTCTATCACACATGCGCGAAGCATGTCTTCGAGCGTTTGAATGGTTCGTTCACTTTGACCATCCGTTTGTGGATGATCAGCGGTGCTCATGTCGAGATGAGTTCCCCGTGCTTTCTGGAGTGATTGCCAAAAACGTGAAGTGAACCTACTGTCCCTATCCGAGATAATAGACACTGGTACTCCGTGGAGTCTCATGGTTTCTCAAATGTATAAATGTGTCAATATCTCCATCTTGTAGGATTCTTTTACTGGTAGGAAATGGGCAGATTTCATCAGTCGGTCGACTATTACCCATATGGTGTCTAGTCCATCCGACGTCTTGGGTAGCTTGGTCAGGAAATCCATAGAAATCCCCTCCCATTTCCACTCAGGGATTACCGGTTGTTGTAATAACCCTGAGGGCTTCTGGTACTCCACCTTTACCTTGGCACACGTAAGGCACTTACTAACATAGGTGGCAATTTCCGCCTTCATGTTGGGCCACCAATAGTGTTGTTTAATATCCAAATACATCTTGTCTGAACTGGGATGAATGGAGTATCGTGTCTTGTGGGTTTCCTTCATAACAACTTCTCTAAACCCTCCGAGTTTAGGGACCCAAATACGGTTCATGAAATAGTATACTCCATTCTCCTTTGCCTCTAGGTTCTTCTCCATTCCGCGCAGTGCTTTGCTTGCTCTATTTTCCGTCTTCATGGACTCTGACTGAACTACTGCAATTTGAGTGGCCAGGTGAGATTGAATGGTTATTGAGAGAGTTTTCGTACGACGATTAGAGTACTCCTTCCGACTTAATGTGTCAGCTACCACGTTGGCCTTGCCTGGGTGGTACTTGATCTCACACTCATAATCGTTTAGCAATTCAACCCATCTTCGTTGCCTCATGTTCAGCTCCTTCTGGTTCAAAATGTGTTGGAGACTCTTGTGATCCGTGAAGACGGTGCACTTCGTACCGTAAAGATAATGCCTCCAAATCTTTAGGGCAAAGAATACAGCTCCCAATTCTAGGTCATGGTTCGTATAATTCAATTCGTGCGTCTTTAGCTGGCGGGATGCATAAGCTATCACCCTTCCACGCTGCATGAGAACGCAACCTAAGCCCGGATTTGACGCGTCATAGTAGACCACGAAGTCTTCCGTTCCCTCCGGTAGTGATAGTACCGGGGCACTACAAAGAGCTTGTTTCAGGGTTTGGAATGCGACTTCTTGTTTGTCTGTCCATTTGAATGGTACGCCCTTTTGTGTAAGCGAGGTAAGTGGCTTGGCAATCTTAGAGAAGTTTTGAATGAATCTCCTATAGTAGCCTGCTAGACCCAAGAATTGACGGATTTCCGTGGGTGTTGTCGAGATTGCCCATCCTTCAACATCATTGACCTTAGAGGGATCTACATGAATTCCATCTTGGCTAACTACATGACCTAGGAAGTTCCCATTCCGGAGCCAGAACTCACACTTGGAGAGTTTTGCGTATAGCTTTTCCGATCGCAAGGTTTCTAGGATTTGTCGGAGATGTTGGCCATGCTCTTCTTTGCTTCGGGAGTAGACGAGAATGTCGTCGATGAAGAAAATGACAAAGTTGTCGAGGAATGGTCAACAGATCCGGTTCATCAGATCCATAAATGCGGCAGGGGCATTTGTTAGACCGAAGGGCATTACGACAAATTCATAATGTCCGTAGCGAGTTCGGAAAGCGGTTTTTGGAATATCCTCTTCCCGGACTTTGAGTTGGTGGTATCCGGACTGTAGATCTATCTTAGAAAAATAACTAGCTCCTTGGAGTTGGTCAAATAGATCATCGATTCGTGGGAGTGGGTAGCGATTTTTAACAGTGAGTTTATTTAATTTTCTGTAATCGATGCACATTCTAAAAGATCCGTCCTTCTTTTTGACAAAGAGGACTGGAGCTCCCCATGGCGAGTAACTAGGGCGGATGAATCCTTTGTCCAAGAGTTCACTGAGTTGGCTGGACAATTCCTGCATTTCAACAGGAGCTAGCCGATAGGGTGATTTAGCGAGAGGAATTGCTCCTGGAACGAGGTCAATTCGGAACTCCACTTGTCTCTCTGGGGGTACTCCTGGAAGATCTTCAGGAAACACGTCTGGGAACTCACATGCTATGGGAATGTCTTGAACATTAACCTCTTCCTTGATTTTATCCACTATGTGAGCCAGGAACGCCAAATTGTTCTTTCGTAGATGTTTTTGTGCCTTGATGCACGAGATGAGGCGAAGGTTCATGCTAGGTTTGTCTCCGTATATTACTAGGGTTTCGTGATTAGGAAGGCGAAGGCGAACGGCCTTCTCGTGATACATAATTTCAGCATGGTGGGGGCTTAACCAGTCCATGCCAATAATTACATCGAGACTCCTAATGTATACAGGCATTAAGTCTATTCGAAAGACGTGTTGATTTAGGGTTAGGGTATATCCGAAGTAGATTTCCCCGGTGGATTCGGTTTTCCCATTGGCCATTTCCACCGTAAAGGTTTCATTTAGCTTCTGGGGCCCCGACTCATCGGCCCTTTCAGGATGACCGCTAGAGTGGGTAAGGTAGCATATCGTTTGTAGCTACCTGCGGAGCTGAGTCAGATCCAAGATACCTTCCATGTGTCCCAGTTGCGGAAGTGTGTGGCCGACGATACGACAATGGTACCTCTAGAGGATATTCAGGTGGATGCAAGCCTGAATTATATCGAGAGACCTATCGCGATTATGGACTGAAAGGTGAAACTGTTAAGGAACAAAGAGGTGCCCCTGGTCCAGGTTCAGTTGCAACATCGGAAGGGGTCTGAGACGACTTGGGAGCCGGAGTCCGAGATGCGGGAGCAGCATCCGAAGCTATTTGAGGAGCATGACTTAGACGGCGAAGTCTGATCCTAGTGGGGGAGAATTGTAACATCCCGAGTCCAGGTATACCTCGAGAACCTTGTTCTTTTAATCTATTGTCATTTTTGGCCTTAATTATTAAAAGAGTGAAAAACGAGTACGCAAGGCGTACCTTAGGGTACACTTAGCGTACTCGTCAGCGTGCATACAATGCGGAGACCACCTAGTACGCTGGGCGTACTAGGCCCAGAATGCAACCCTAATTTGGGGTAAGTCCCCTATATAAGGAACATGATGGCCTTGTTTTTGGCCTCCATTTCTAGAGTGAAAACCCTAAGAGTGCCCTTACCTCCGTTCTAGAGCTTATGAGTGTGTGTTTGAGCTTTGTGAGGGTGTTTGTGTGGCTTTGAAGAGAAGAGAAGGCCTTAAAGAAGAAGAGTTGGAGTCCAAGCTTCTAGATTTGAGCAAATCTGTGTGGGAAGCTTCTCTTTGAGGTATAAAGCTTCAGACTTTACTTTTCTTTTCTTGAGTATGATGTGATGAGTATTTTAGGGTTTTGTCCCATAAAGGTGGAGTCTTGATGAGATCTTGAACTCCAGAGTCTAGGACAAACCCCCTTTTAAGTGTATGAGTAGTGTTATGCCATAAAAATCCAATCTTGGTTGGTGAAATCACTCCATGCATGAGTTATGAGACCCTTGGGACAAGAGAGTGTGTATTTTTTAGAATGGAGACTTTTCAGCCATGCAAAGACTTAAAGTCAATGGCTTTATGGATTAAGAGGCATTAGAATGTCCATATCTGAGATGTGAGTTTATGTCTTAACTGATTAAGACCATGAGTATGAGAAGAGTAAAACTAGGGAGTACGCTGGGCATAATCCCTAATACGATTCCTGTAGGGACCGAGCATCCCGTTTCTGGATAGCAACCGAGTACGCCCAACGTAGGGAGTTGGAACGCTTAACGTACTCCCTACTGTTGACTTTTGTTGACTTTTAGGGTTTGGTCATGATTAAGGACTATTAAGCTTTGGAGGGGTAAAATGGTCTTTTACCCTTCTGTGAGTTGTTGAAGGGTTAGTCTAGCTTCTTAAGGGCCAATATTAATTAGGGATAATTATTATGTGTTAGGATGGAGCTAGACTGGGGAGTAGAGATCATGATCCCAAGTGCGAGATGTTCATTCATTAGCTTACGAGGTGAGTCTTCTCACTATACTGACCTTGAGTGGTAATTCTTATGTGTGACCAGAGGTTCTTATGTGCATGAGCTGTGTAATGAGATATCCTGCTATTTATTTGTTTTATGCATTTTGTGTATTATATTGTGATGCTGAGTTGAGGGACCGGAGGGTCCATCTGAGTTGTGGGACCGGAGGGTCCATCTGAGTTGTGGGACCGGAGGGTCCCACTGAGACACATCAAGCAGAGGGTCTTATTGAGTTATAGCGTCGAGTGGCTAATGTTATGTGTGTGGTATTTTGGGGAACTCACTAAGCTTTTATGCTTACCGTGTTATGTGTTTTAGGTAGTTCCGAGGATCGCGACAAGGCACCGACATGACTGTACACACCGACGGGAGATTTTTTTTATGGTTCTGGGATTCTGCTATATTTGGTGACGTTTGAGACATATGTGATTTTGAGAATTATGAAACAAGTTTTATTGTGTTTAAAAATTAAAATTTGTTTAAGAATTTACGTCGTTACATTAATGTTATGAAAATATATCATGACTCGTAACTCTTATTGATAAGATTCAAAATGATCTAAAAAGTAGACAAAATTTCGGACAACTTTTGTGTTTTTAGAAAATGTTGATTTCCAACCACCATGACTTGATGAATGGAATATTCACGATTCTTGACGTTGACTTGGAGAATACGGGATAAATATGAGGACCATGAAGTCATGGTGTCCAACCATAATGCAGTTTACAGAATTTAGCAAGGATATATATTTCAGACATTAAGTCAATTCCATATGGTACAGGCCTTAGGGTGTCGATTATTTACGAATAAAAACCCTTCCAAGAACCTTTGGAGGGCATAATTCGACTAGAGATCAAAGGATAAAGAGATTGGAGCAAGGATTCACATATACACATTCGCTTTGCTTAGTTTAATGGTGTTTAGCTTGGTTTACCTTTTGTTTATATGTTTTTCAGTTGTAGTTATGGGAGAAAAATCCTTTCTTTCATTAAGAATTAGATGAACTCTTGATTACTATTTGTTGATTTCTTGTTTGATGGATTGATGAATTTTTTTTCTTTAAATGTTGTTTAATAAATCTAAACCTAGCTTGTTAAATTTTCTATCTTTATTGCCTTGTCTTAAGTTTTGTGTAGCTAAACTGTAGTTAATTGCATGAAATTGATTTACCTAGTTTTTTTATGATCATTAAATTGATAGAGATTGGACCGGTCATATCCTAGTATAAGTGATAAGTTAGTTGCTTAATTGGGTTAGAGAGCAGTATTTGGTCATAATATTTGCTCGATTACTAGACTTGACCAAAGAATAGTAGTCTGTAGATTCTATCATTTAGTGTCCAAATTACCTTTAAAATCAATTTAGCATCCTTAACTTACATGATCATTGTGCTTAAAGTTATTAAATTGACTCATGCTAGTTAGTCTGATCATGATGACTAGTAACTTTTATTTGGTAACTAACGAAATTAATCCATTGTCTTGAAATCAACCGTAGGAAACAGGAGGGATTTGAAATTAAATGAAAGTATCTTTTATTCTTGGTTTAAAATCGTCTTTCTACTTGTTTACTTTATTAATTAGTTGAGTATTTTAATTAAGTTAATCTGAACTTGTGAAATTTGAGAAAACCCCCCACTTCTAATTGTTTTTCTTAGTTTAACTTTTAGTAATTATTTATTAATTAAATTATGTTCCTTATGACCAACACCCGACTTACTTGAGCTATTCTACAATCAAACCAGGTACACTGCCTATAAGTGCATAGTTAGTTAATCTTTGTTAGCTTATAAATTTAAAACTAGTAGGTACTTTTATGCACATTAGTCCACTACCGCCCCACTCCTCGAACCACTACCTGCATCTTCCCTAGAGCGGTAATACTCATGCCTCTGATAGGAATAGGAACCATCTTGCTAGTATTAACCTCATAAGATAGGGCGAATGAGTGACCCAATGACCCCTGCAAATCTTGCTCGAAGGCATGGAACCTAGAGCCATACCAGATAAATAGATAGTAAGAGAAAAGGTAAGATGGAGTCAAACCTCAGCCTGAGTAAGGCACCACATGTAGAAGAGGTTGCAAGAAGGAACCTTGTCACACTCCTCGTGGTGACAAATAGTAGAAGTGACCAATCAGTGATTAACCGATAAATAGGAGATCTGAAGGCACTCTCCTTGTTTTTCCTAGAAACATAGGTCCCCCTAGCATGACCCCAGGCCTACATTTCATTTTACTCATGTAGTGGATTAGAAATACAATTGTCAAGATAAGCATAAAAATGAAGACTCATAGTCTCATCTCCCGTGTAAATCCTTGGTCGTCTCCCCTGCTCTATCAGGCTGCATGAGTAGGATACGCCTCATAGGTAAAAAGTAAAGACTGATCTATCCGCCCAACTTGTTGACTCGTTTTCGAAGTGGATTGTCGAAAAGAACTCCCAACAGACAAAAGGTAGTTAGAAATAATAGACAAAATTTGTAGAAAAATAGACAAAAGATAGTTAGAAATAAGCTAGACTAGTTAAATTATGCATAAGGTGTTGAAATAGACCCACCGCGTAAAGGTACACCTTGCGTCTGAGTGCACTCAGCGCACATGCATCCGTACATTGTGCTCTAAGAACACGAAGAATAGCAGGTTTGGAAAACCACTATTTCATCTAATTTTCAACCAAATAACTATGTAGGTATGTTCACCTAGGCTTCTAAAGCACAAATAAGTAGTTCATTTCACCTAAAACATTACAAGTTTATGGATTTTGCTAAAAACTTAATTTTTTTTTCAAATTCTAAAAACTCGAAGTGAGGATCAATAATTGAAAAAAACTCGAAATTGAGTATCAAGGAAGTAAAACCAATAGTATGGTTAGCTAAATTACTCATCCATTTCATGAAATTTAACCAAAATCCATCGATTAATAAAAACCTCAAAAATCACTAAAAACTTGAAATTAAGCCTTAGTATGATATAGGATTAAGCATAGAGGTTACCCGAAAGTAGAAGAGTTGAATGAGATGAAGAAATGGATGCTCGAGTGCAGGCACGCAATGTGTGCGTCGTGCGTGTGGAACCCAGTCGAGACAGAAGAGGGGGGACAAAAAGAATGTTGTAAAATGTAGAATGATGCCGAAAATCGACTTTAATGTTGATCTGCTGCAGGTGCACGCCGCGCATATCATGTTCCCGACATGCATGGTTAAATTTTTTGAAAGTTGTCACTTTTTACCCAAATTTTTTGATACCCTAGATATTAGAAACCTTTAGGAATTTAAACCTATTTAGAAGACTAAGGAAAAGGAAAAGAGATTACCTTGGAATTATAAGAAATTTTCATCCTTAAGATGAGTTGCTAGGGAAGCAACTATAGTATACCATAATAAGGAAGCTCCACGAGAGTTACCAGGGAAGCAATAATAGCTTGTCGTAATAAGGTAGAAAATGACATATACATTGGATAAAAGTAAATTATTTAGGTTAACAAATGATAAGAAGACAAGTTTTTAGGAAAGAGACTATAATACCCTGCGAATGGGAAAAAGTAGTATTGTCCCAATAAATCAAGGATAGAGTAACAACCCCAATAGTTAAATATAGGATCATCCAGTAACCTTCTTGCTATCATTTCAGGATAACAACCCTTAAGTGCTAACCTTGATTGACCCGACCACCATTCATAGTATAAGTCAGCGTCAAGTCTCTGATGCGTTAAGGAATCTAAGAGTTAGTAAAGATGAGCAAAGTAATAAGAAAGTTAATTAAATGACAAAAACCTATAAGGATTTTATTAGTAGTAAGCCGAAATCTTTTTATGAAGACAGAGGAGTAGATAGTTTAATCCACTGGATAAAAGATATAGAGAGCAAGTGTGATGGTGAACATAGAGTTAAGTTTTCAAGATGCATGTTTATGGAAGAGCTCTCCTATGGTGCAGTATCTAGGTCAAGGCTTTAGGCATAGGGGAAACCTAGACAACCCCCTGGGAAGAGTTAAAAAAGCAGATGACAAAGGAATTCCATTCTGGAAAAGACGTGATTGGAGAGGATCATGAATTCATTCATCTTAGCACCAAGGAATCTAGTATGGCCTTCTACATGGAACGCTTTGAGTACCTAGCCACCATATTCCTTGAGTTAGTCAACTCGGAGATTTAGAAGATCAATGCATATCTCCAATGGTTAGCTCCCTATATCAGTATCGAGGTGCAAGCACACCAGCCCAATACCTATGAGGAAGCTAAATGTTTAGCCTTCAATCTCAAGGAACAGGTGATCTAGAAATCAAGAAAGAATACGAATAAGTCCAAAGAACATAAGAACAAATGGGAAGGAACCACCAAAGGAAAATCTAGTCAACCCTTGTGGAAGGAAAGAGAGGAAACGAAACCTCTTGAGAGATCACCCACTCAACCAAGGGGATACTTGGGAAGACTCCCCTTTTGTAGAAATTATAGACTTCATCATTTGGAAAATGTGAGGAGTTCAGGTGTAACAACTGCCGAAGACCATGTCACACCACAAATGTTTGCAGGAGTCAACTAGGCCAATAAAAGGGAATATTTGATGTTAGAATAAGAGGTTTAGGGAAAAATATCATAGGAATGATTATGTAAAGTTTTACAGGGGAATTGGAAACCCTTGAAGTTATACTCATTATTTATATAAATAAGAAGATGTACTTTTGAGTATAGGTAGTAATAGAAAAATAAAACTAGAAATCCTTCCAGAAATCCACACCAATATTAAGATAAAAGGTTTAGGTTTCCTATTGGTTTAAAATAAGGATGAAATCAAATGGAATATCAAAACAAAAATATTATATTCTATGATAAATTTAAAGAATTAGAAGTAAGAAACTAAAAAGAAATTTAGTTGTCCCAATAATAATAAAAAAGGGATCCATTCCAGATTAAGAAACCGGTCTCCCCTAATAAGGTTAACCTAAGCTCTGAATTTTGGGAAGAAACTCCAAAAACAGGGGGATAATGTGACAATTGGGAATTTCCTATCGCCGGCCTCATTAGGAATTGACATCGAAAAATGATGATAACAGAGCCTCTCATATTTCAGGAAAAATACGATTAGTTATATATGATAGGGTAAAAAATGAGTGACCAAAAAGTTACAACCATTTTAATAATGGTCAGTGTATTTGGAAAGGAAACAACAAAGTGGTCTTAAAGATATAAACTTTGTAAACATCCGACTCCGATTGGAGGAGTCATGATTTTTACAAAATGTAAAAATTGATTGTGTTAATAACACTATTAACAACAAAATGGTACAAAGAAATTGGTTGAGTTTTGGCTAACGTCACTAAAAGGAAAATTGTTGTACTCTGAGAGATAAGAGATTTAAAAGGGAACATGTCAAAAATAGAGTTCATATGAAGGAGATACGATTTTTAGAAAAACGTAAAATACGGGTTAAAAATAAAAGTTAAAATTTGGCAACGCAACCTTAAGGAAAGTTGTAGTACTAGTAGAGTGCTACATAAATATATAAAGAGGGTAAGAAATTTGTTTTTATATAAGGAAGATATGAATTTTTATAAAAGATTTAAAGGTGCATACCAGGTGCACGCCATACTCGACATGCACGTTTGACACTTAGATTCATCGAGATTAGAGAGACGTGGTCCATCAGAATTGTGACACGTGGCAAACCCTGGATGGAGCCACGAGTCGTTTGCATGTCGCGCGTGAAGTGTGCCTCACACACAAGCACTATAAATAGAGGTGCTAAGTTTTTGATTTCTTTACGCCCAAAACTCCTCTCTATCTCTCAAGCTATTTCGAAATTCCTCCCAATGGCGTAAAGCTTCAGGTGTAGTAGTAAGGATGCTTTAGAATACGTTACTAGAGTGAGTTCACTGCCCCAATTTTACTATTTTAAAACTTTTACATTGAAGGACGGGGGGGATACATGCTTATCGAACTGCTTTATCAATATATATATATATATATATATATATGTCAATCATTTTGTAAAGTATGAAACCTTAGGATAATGTAGCTATTGGTAATATAGCTAGTTGTAAGCTATGATATTATGCATGAGAGTTATGATGTCTGTTATTCCAGGAAGACATATTATATATATATATATATATATATATATATATATATATATATATATATATGTCAATCATTTTGTAAAGTATGAAACCTTAGGATAATGTAGCTATTGGTAATATAGCTAGTTGTAAGCTATGATATTATGCATGAGAGTTATGATGCCTGTTATTCCAGGAAGACATATTACCTAGATGTTATAATTTCTAATTTCCTAGGATAACATAGTACTAGAAGTAATACTGATCAAACATAGGGATATGCATTGTACCTAATCGTTACTCTGCCAAAATATCCAGTTATCAAATTTACCATAATTAGGGTATATATGAATGTCAAATAATATATATATATATATATATATATATATATATATATATATATATATATACACACACACACATTAGATAATTACTGAAATCGTCCCTATGGTTTGGTCAAAATTGCATGTTTGGTCCCTAACTTTTGTTTTTGCACTCGGATCGTTCCTGTGGTTGATTTTGTTGCGTTTTTCGTCCCTTACATACAAAAAGTTAGGGACCAAACATGCAATTTTGAACAAACCATAGGGACAAAAAAGGCAACAAAATTATACCACAGGGACGATCCGATTGCAATAAAAAGTTAGGGACCACACATGTAATTTTGACCAAACCATAGAGACGATTTCAGTAATTTGCTCAATATAAATTAAAGGGGTTTATATGGTAATAGTTATAGGTAATCACTAAGAAATAAAGATAAAAGATAAAATACCTATGGTTAATGCGCTTAGTGAGCTGACATTATTCATCCTTAGCCTGATTAAATTCGGCTGCCTCAAACCTGTAATCATTAATATTTTGAGAGCTAGAAAGATATGTATAGATCTATACGGGGATTGACACCCCCACCTGCGATTTCTAGCTACAATCCTGGTAGGATAAATTTCTTATTAATCACTATGTGACATCCATTGAAGCGTCGTGGAGAGGTAATTACTAATTAAGCAACATCAATTATGGGGGCTCACAGCAATACATTACAACCACCTTAGAGACCTGACTACCAAGAGGGACACCTTAGAGTGGTAGATAAAATACGTTAGGATTAATAAAATATCCTAAAGATAATAAGATAGGATTGGTAAATATCTTACAAAAAGATAATAAGATTAGTAATATCCTAAAAGATAATAAGATAAGAGCGGTAAAAATCCTACAAAGATAGTAACTTAGGATTAGTAAAGTATCCAAAGAGTATATAAGTTAGGATTGGTGAAGTAGGACAAGTAGGATATCCTAAAAAGATAAGAGATAATGTAATAAAGCATAAGAAACTAGGAATTTAAGAAAAATTATCATAATCATTGTAAGAATTTCTACAAAGTGTTGAAAAGAATTTATTACGTTTATCTCAAAACCTATGAACTCACCAACATTAAGTTGACATTTCCAAAAATCACACGTGTTCCTAGGATGGAGTAAGGATTAAGTCAAGGAAGGACTATCAGCTCGAAGGTTCATGGGTTTCGTTTAACAGGTAGTTATGGTTTGCACTCTATGATTCAGTTAATCTATGCAAATACCGTCACCACTTGGCAGTTCCGTTGTCGGCCGACGAAGATGTGACACATACGCACACACAAACACACACACACACACACACACTAATGTTCTTTTTTCTTGGGCTTCTAAATTTTTTGTCTCATTGCATGAAAACAATACGAAGGTTGGTTATGAAAAAGAAAGTAATCGGCCCCAAATCCCGTTAAACAATGCTCCAAATTCAAAATTTATAGCTTGCACCCTTATCTTCCCATAAAGATAATTTTAACCATATAACTCAAAAGTCTTACATTCTAAGGTTTCCAACATGATGCTTTTAGTACCTCATATGAAATATGATTACAATCCATTCAAATATTCATTCCTTAATTATTTTTATTATTAATCTGATTTATTTAATATTTATATTTCACTATTAAATAATTAAAAAGAAAATAGGGTGTTACATCACACCAGTAACAAGTTGATACAAGTAGATTGTTTATAAGAATTTGATTCTTGATAATCTTTATAACTCTTACAAATCATTCTTCATAAAAAATCTAACCTCCCCTTGAGGCAGGCCTGGTTATGAGCAGTGGAAAGGTGGTCATATTCATAAGACCTATTTTTTAAAGGTGGGGGGGGGGGATTTTATATATACTATATTCAGGAATCATTCCCAAATGCAAAGGATAGTCTAGGAAAACTTATGTAATCGATCAGTCGTAATCTACACACGAAGACAACATAAGCGATCATTCAGCGAGGATCGATTACTCAATTAATCAACTACAAAAAGTTGGGAATCACTCATTCATATGACGGTCAATTACCAGTCGTCCACACCTACAGTCCTGCTAATCAACTAAACGATCATTCTTATGTTTATGTTATCAGAATTCAGAAATAGAATGTTGAATACTTCTACTATTAGATTTCTAGTTTATATATAAGATGAGATCAATTAGTTGGAAGTATTCACCCTTAGGCCACTAGGATAACATTAAATCTGCGTTTTTTTAGGGTTTATTTTATGCGTGTTTAAGTTTAACTCTATAAGTTTATAATTTTTCTATAGTTAAGTTTTTTCATAATTTTAGTTTAAGTGTAAAGTAAATTAAACAATAAAACACAAAATTGAAAGTGATCAGGTTTGGATTGATAAAATATTGTTTTATGATAATTCTGCTTAGGGAAAATTGGATAACAAAGGCGAAGAGGATGCTTGAAAACTAAAAAAAAATTAATATAATGTTTATATTCATCCAACCAACTAATTTCATGCCACTAAAAAGTAAAATCTAAACACAATTTTCTTTATTTTTGGTTGTGACAAGGATTTCGTACATATAAAGAACGCCGAAATCCGAGTTATAACGAAGAAGTTATGACATGTCAATGTTTCGCGGCAAAACCAGCATGACGCTATGTGACATAAAAAGTGAGTTTATGATAAGTACTTTTTAGCCTTAGCAATTTAAACGAAAGTCATAGTATACATTAAAATGAGAGTGTGCAATCAATAAAACGTCCAAATCTGACTTCGTATAAGGAAGTAATGATTTTTCTAAGATTTGGCATAACAATGAACAGCCTGGTGTCCAAATTTTAGATCGAGCAATTTTTAGCCAACACAACCTAAACGAGAGATGAAGATCTCATTAATAGGAGATCAACAATAAAAATTCAGACTAAAACGGAAGTCAGACGACAAAGTTATGAATTTTTAACGGACTTTTCCTGTCTTGTCCTGTTAAAAATATAACTTTAAAAATGAATTCAAAATTAGCTGACGAAGTCTAAAGAAAAGCTGTAGAGTACGTCTCTACCTACGCGTGGATATAAAGAACGTCGAAAATGGAGCCCTTATGCGAAAGTTACGAATTTCAGAAGTTAGAGGTGTAAATTGCCAGACTGGAGTGAGACTACGCCTAGCGTACCCTTCAGACGCTTTGTGTACCGAAGTACACCATACGTACAACGCTTGTACACCCCGTAGTCTCACATTGCTCAGTCCAGAAGAAGCCATGATGTACCACCCGAAGTTTGACATGCAATCGTATGCACGTGTCACGTACCACCGAAGGTACACGTAGTGTAGACTGAAAACTCCATTCTATAAATAAGGTCCAAAGCTTGCTCTATCTCTCACACCTCCCACTCATTCTTTCTCTCTCTACTCTCTCTCTAAACCTCCCAAACACCCCCAAGCCTAGAAAACCTCCCTAGCACTAGAAGGAAGCCCCGGAGTGCCCGAAGACTCCGAGAAAAAGAGTTTCTCGGTTTGGAAACTCTACCCCTGCAGAGTCTGATTTTCAAGCAAACCACCTGGTTTTGTCAAAGCGAAGCGATGTCCAAGTTGGAATCACCACATCATCAAGTGAGTGCATATTTACTTTCATCTTACACATAGATATGTTGTATTTTATATAAGTTACGTGATATGTGTGCATATTATCAGTGTATCTTGAGATCTATGTTGGATGAAAGATTTAAACTTTTTTTTTCAGATCTAAATTGTATATGTATTTTATATCTTGAGATCTGTGCTGGATGAAAGATTTAAACCTTTTTTTTCAGATCTAAATTGTATATGTATTTTATATCTTGAGATCTGTGCTGGATGAAAGATTTAAAATTTTTCATATCTAAATTTATATGTAATTTATATCTAAAAATATGTTGTGTAGAACATGGGTAGATAAATGATGAAGGATGAAAGATGATATACATGAATATTGGCAGCTGCGCCACAACCTATAGATGTTTTTGAATGACGATGTACTCAAAACATCCTAGCATTCGCACAAAAAGGATAATATCGGTAGCTATGCCTAATAGAGAACATCATAATTCTGGCAGCTACGCCTAATTGATAATATCGACAGTTGCTCCTAATAGAGAACATCATAATTCTAGCAGCTGTGACTAAATGATAATCTTGGTAGCTGCGCCTAATAGAGAATATCATAATCCTGACAACTGCACCTAAATGATAATATTGGTAGTTGTGCCTAATAGATAACATTGGCAGCCATGCCATAGGTAACGATGGACTTCATGCCTATTCCTTAGGAATGAAAAAGTGAATGATAGATGATTCTTAGGGTAGATCCTTAAGAAATAAAGAAGATAATCAGGAAGGGTAATTCGGCTAATTATATGATTATGAAACATAATAACTTTATTATTGTGGGTTGAAAACCCTATGTACTCACCAGGTTACCCAACATGACCCACTCAGTTTATTTTTATCAAAAGTGTCGATACGAAGCAACATTACACTGAAAGATTAAAGGAGATGAAAATCATTAATGTAAATACATGTAAGGTCTGTTTATGCTTATGTTTCTGTATTGTTGATGACATCCCAAAGTTTTGATATAAAAAATACATTTCTTCAAAAATGCTTTGATAATATCATTATCATGTTTTTTTCTTGAAACAAATTCTGCTACATTTCTCTTTAAAAGCATACTCTGATTTTCAAAAAAAGCATAAATGAATTGGTCTTTTCTGGCCGTGAAATTGGGGATGTCATAGTTGGTATCAAAGCATTAGTGTAAGCGATGATTGTGAGATGAGTGTTTACTATATTTTATACACGGGCACTAGTTTATTTTAGGAAATATACCTAAAATGCTTTTATCTACTAAATGCTTTATGTTTGCCTTATATGCTATTATTTGTTCGGATCAATGATCTGTTGCCGACCGGATCTAGAAAGCTTATGTGTTCAGGATTCTAAACGTTCGACTACGATATTAGAACTAACATGTAACGTTTGTGAGTGATAAGGAGGATTCAAACGTCTATCGTAAATAAAGATCTAAAATCACCTACTTTGGTGTATAGATCAACATGGTGGGAACCCGAAGTGGACTCGAAAACTCAAATGGGAATAGAAATCAGAAGCCTCATCCCCAAGGGGTTGAGCAAGTGCCGATAGTAAAAGCTGCACCAGAGCCAGGCACGATGGCTGGAGTACAAGCCATGATTCGGGCTATGATGACCGAATAGAGGGAAGAAATAAGGAAACTATTGTTGAATAATAGGGATGAACCTTCGATGTATGTTAAACAACAAGAACTGAATGACAGACAATCTGAAGAAGGAGACTACAGTAGGACCGTTGGTCAAGCTGAGTCGTTAGTGGTTAGAATGAATAACCAAGATGGAGGAAATGACAGAAGTGGATGCAAAGGATTTCATGGAATCCAAGCTACCGAGACTTTTTGGAAGCCCAACACCAGTGGAATTTATGGATTGTATCTCCGAGATGTTGATGATGTTTGAAAGTTATGACTGCTTTAACAAACAGAAGACCGCTCTCGCGGTTAAACTGTTAAAGACTGGGGTACTAAACTGGTGGAAGCTACTAGCTAATACTATGCCCAATGGAGAAGCTAGCAAGATGTCGTGGGAAGACTTATGGTACAACTAAAAATGCAGTACTGCTCTGAGCAGGATCTTCTGGAGATCAATAATGAGTTCCAGAACCTGAAGAAAGGAAGAATGAGTGTCACCGAGTATGCTGTAATTTTTATGGAGAATATGAAGCATGTTCCTTACCTAGTTCTAACCGAACTCTCTAAGGTCAAAAAGTGTGCTAATGGATTGCCAGTGGATTTTGGTCCGATGGTGAAGCAATCAAGCACATTGAAAGTCGTCGTCTGGGCTGGGAATATTGAGACTCGGATAAGGGAAAAGGGTCTGGAGAGAGCTGAGGTTGGCGATAAAAGGAAGTTTGAAGGATCTTCAAGATCCAACAAGAAAAGAAAATTCTCGAAGTCTAGTTCAAAGAAGTTGGGAGGAGGAGGAGGTGAAGCAAGATGGTGCGATAAGTGCAAGAAGAAACACTTTGGAAAATGTGGCGAGGAGGTGAGATGTTTCAAGTGGGAAGTCTGGGCATTACGCCAATGAGTGTACATTCAAGAAAAGGGTGTGTTATGGATGTAATGAAGAAGGGAACTTCAAGCAAGGCTTCCCAAAGAGGGAAGGAGCTACAAAGCCAAATGCACTGCCAAAGCCAAAGGCAAGAGCATTCCAGATGATCCTTGGTAAATCCGGTGATGATTCAAGGGATTAGGAGGAAGGATCTATAAAGTATCCGTATAAATAGTATCATGTGGTATAGCCTGATAGATGCATATTATAGGTTGAACTTGAATGTCTATGTAATCATTTCAAAAAGATAATATAAAGCTTGGTTATGTTTTCTAATGTGTTAAATAACTATGTGAAATTCTTGTATGATGACTTGGAAAACTGCAAGACAATACTTGGGAAGAGTATGATTAGGTGTGAATGGTAGTAGAGGCTGATACTACCGGAAGCACATGACTCGCACTTGGATCAGGGAAAGTCACAAGGTTACCAAAAAGTTAGTAATTGATTTCATTTTTTTCAAGTATGTCGTTACCATCCTTTTGGTAATCACTAAGAATATGATTGTTATTCCGACCCTAGAGGTCATATTGAATCAAGTCCGACTAAGATGAGTTATTCACGTGGTTCAGAGAACCAAGTTCAATGTATTATCCCACTCAAACTAGAAGATTGAAGTAAAAGATAATAAAAAATGATCAATAGAAGTATCGCTATTGTTGTTAAACTAAGACGCTCGTAGCTAGAAGTACTACATGCTAGAATGTGATATTATCACATTGGAACATGAAGAAAGGTATATTTTGTTTAGAAACTTGACTCTAAAAGACTTGAGTCTAAGCAGTGTATCATATGATGAGAGTGTTCATTAGAACATGGCACATCGGTCTATTATGGTAATTGAAGGAAAGAACGTATCTTAAATTTGTTAGGAAGAAGGAGGAGTCTCTAATAAGGATCGAGATTGTGACTTGAAGGTCCCGATTGAAAGTCCAACATGGGATAAGGAGCTTGTGCAAGATTAAGAATTGGTTGCAGACAATAATACCAAAAGTTAGATACTCATTCGAATGAACATAATAGTTACGGCTATTACCTATGATGAAGAGATAACGTATGGAGTCATTATACAAGCCCTGTCTTGTTGATGATTCCGGGATCATCCTAAGGGGGTAAGAATGGTAACGCCCGTGTTTCGAGGCTAAGCACTAATACGATGATATAATAGTTAGGGTTAACAAATGTAACTTATTTTGAAGTAATAAAAAGGAATTATTTGAGTATTACGTGAATTATGTGAATTTTTGGGTTTTATACTTGTTTATAATGATATAAAAAATTAAGAATGAAAATAAGTGCCAAAAATAAAAATATAGACAAACTGGATATCTATGAAGAATGTTGTAGTGACCGTGAAAAGGATTTTGTACATATAAAGAATGCCAAAATCCGAGTTATAACGAAAACGTTATGAGTTGTCATGAATTTTCTAATATTTGACACAACCTAAACGAGAATTGAATATCTCATCAATAGGAGCTCAACGATAAAAAGACAGACAAAAACGGATGTCAGACGATGAAGTTATGAATTTTTAACAGGCTTTTTCGGTCCCAGCCTGTTATTATGGCAGAAGATTGATAAAGTATCGTATCTTTATGTAAGACATTATGCATTGTGTCCCATACGCTTCGGGTATAGGATCGATTGCAAGTGCTATAATATTTGACCATTCTAAAATTTTCCAAATGTCTAGTGCATTTAGAGGGAAAAAGGAGAAGAATCAGTTTTGACTAAGATAATTAAACAACTATCAAAGGACAATCCAAAGTTCGCAGAGGATTGGTCACTTGTGAGTAGTTGGAAGTATAGTATTGGATGGACCATATCGACATTATTATGAATAGAAAAGATTCTATTAGGAATGAGTTGTCATATGGAAAATATGGAAATGTTTCCATATTGGGAGTTGGATATTGAGAGTCTATGTCTAGATTAGAAATTTTATGCAAAAGGATGTTCAAAGGAATGTACTTTGAGTGAGAGAAATCACGTCTATGGAATTTTATTGTAACAATCACAAATAGAGAACCTTGTAATTTCAATGGCAATAGTCATTGTGACTTTTGTGCTATGACATTACAAAAGGATCATTGCATAAAATGTTAGAATCTAGCATATTCTATAAGAGGCAAGAATTTGATATTCTTTCACTTGTAGAAAGGATTGGGAGTTGTGAAGTGAGTATGATTGGAAATGTGTTCATTTGATATATTTCACAAAGTAAGAATCATAGGTAAATATTGTGTGCATGCTAAGAGCATGGGACAAGCGTTGTAATAATTCAAGTAAGAAGTTGATTAACCGAAACAACAAATAATGAGTAATCGATATGGTGATAAATAAAAGGTGTTTTATTTATACTCAAAGGTTTGAGGCCATTTGGTATTAGTATTATTCTTGTGTTTCACTTTGCATGTTTTGACTTCCTGAATAATTTAATTGGTTTAGAACAGTTAAATTATTCGAACGGGCCACAGTTGTTCATATGTTGGAAGTAGATATGAATGAAGACTGTCGTGAATTGGTGTGTGCATTGTCTAAAGAGCATTAGACATAAGCAAATGTTTGCTGCAACGTTCATGAGTGCTTATGAATATGATTTGAGCATTGGATTAAACCCACGCTCACTTGGATCACTTCATGAATTGTATCACAAGTGATTAGTGAGACGATAACATCTTGTATTCTTGAAACCGAGATGTGTGAGTTGTATCTTGCGAGTCGGTTACACATTGATAATATGTAAACGCACCAGTAACTTGGTGTTATAAAACATATTGTTGTGTGTGATTCGGTAAGTGAGTGCAAGCAAGCATTGAATCAAACTTTATCCGTTCCTTTTATCCAAAGCAGGCTAAAAGCGATATCTTTGGGCCCCTCGATGATTTAGTGATGGCACCTAAGCACTTGGCCAAGCCAGGACTAATTTGATGTGATCAATTGTAGTCTGTTGTCAGTCGTCATAAATCGGAAGTCGGGAAATAGTATAGAGAGAATGATTGGAATTCATGTCTTATATCTATAAGATATCTAGAATGGAGGAATATATGATCCCCTATCTAAAGGACACACATATCTGAGAAGATTAGAGTTGACAGCGGCTTTGGAAAGCTACGATTGCAGATTGGGATCTGAAGTCATACGCAGAATAGTTATTAGACTTATCCAACTGGGAGACTGTTGGATTAGTGTCTAAGTCCATAACTATTTTGGTATGTACTTGACCCGATGGTGCATGGTCCTTTTGGGTTGCCTTCACCAAAGCAACTTGATAGGATGAATTATGGAGAGAAAGGATTAAATATGATTTATTAATATATTATGA
This sequence comes from Lactuca serriola, assembly GCF_051521515.1. Lineage (NCBI taxonomy): Eukaryota > Viridiplantae > Streptophyta > Magnoliopsida > Asterales > Asteraceae > Lactuca > Lactuca serriola. The sequence continues at coordinate 277,626,770 of NC_136415.1, forward strand.
GAATAATATATTAAAGGAGAAATCATACTGTTTAATTAATATTAGTTAAGAATTAATAAGAATTAAGTTTGTGACTAAAAGAGATTAATTAAACTTAAGGGACTGGAATTGTAATTATAAGATAATTGCAATTGGGCTATGGATTACCATATAATATAAGGTTGGACGAATTCTATGGGGAAACCCAATAGAAATCGTCCAAGGCTTGTTAAAGAAGGAGTCCATGGGTTGCTTAGGGCTTAAGCATCAAAATTAGAGTTTCCTTGTTAGATAACCCTAATAGCCTCACTATTTAAGGACCCCTTGGGCACCAAAAACGTGGGCAACTGAATCCTTAGGGTTTCTACACGTTTTTGGGTGTCTCCTCTCTCCTTCTTCTTCATCCTCTTGCTCTTGGTGTTTGTGAACCATTAGAGGAGTGACGTTTGTGACTCTAAGCTTCCTAAAGTCATTACAAGGAGGATTTGAGATTGTTATTGCTACATAACAATCAAGGTATGATCTAAACCCTAATTCATATGTTATATTGATTATCATATACTAGATCTAGGGTTTATAGTCTTGGATGAATTGCATGTACAATAGAGAAACCTAGATCCAAGCATTAGGGTTTGTATGAGCACATAGGATGTTCTTATAGCTAAAACCCATCATTTTTAACAGACTTTTTCGGTCCCAGCCTGTTAAAAACATAACTTTAAACATAAAGTCAAAATTAGCCAAGAGAGTCTAAACGAAAGTTCTAGAGTACATCTCTACCTATGTATGGATATAAAGAACATCGAAAACGGAGCTGTATGCGAAAGTTACGAATTTTAGAAGCCGGAGGTGTAAATTGCAAGATTGGTGCGAGACTACGCCCAACTTACCCTTCGGGCGCCCCGAGTACCGAAGTATGCCCTACGTACAAAGCCTGTATGCCCTGCGGTTTTACATTCCTCGGTCCTGAAAAAGCCACGATGCACCACCCGAAGTTTGACACGTAATCGTATGAACGCGTCGTGTACCCTTGTCCGCCCAGCGGTCCGAGGAACGCCCAACATATCACTGAAGGTACGCGCATCGAAGACCGAAAACTCCGTTTTATAAATAAGGTCTGAAGCTTGATCTATCTCTCACGCCTCCCACTTATACTTTCTTTCTCTACTCTCTCTCTCTCTCTCTCTCTAAACCTCCCAAACATCCCCAAGCCTAGGAAACCTCCCTAACACGAGAAGGAAGCCCCGGAGTGGCCGAAGACTCCGAGAAAAAGAGTTTTTCGGTTTGGAAACTCTTCTCCTATAGAGTCCAATTTTCAAGCAAAGCACATGGTTTTGTTTAAGCAAAGTGCTTTCCAAGATGGAATCACCACATCATCAAGTGAGTGCATAGTTACTTTCATATTACACATAGATATGTTGTATTTTATATAAATTACATGATATGTGTGATTATTATATGTATATCTTGAGATCTATGCTGGATGAAAGATTTAAACTTCTTTTTTTCATATCTAAACTGTATATGTATTTTATATCTTGAGATTTGTGCTGGATGAAAGATTTAAACCTTTTTTGTTCAGATCTAAACTCTATATGTATTTTATATCTTGAGATTTATGCTGGATGAAAGATTTAACATTTTCATATCTAAATGTATATGTATGTTATATCTACAAATATGTTGGGTAGAACATGGGTAGATAAATGATGAGGGATGAAAGATGATATAGATTAATTTTGGCATCTGCACCACAACCTGTAGATGTTTTTGAACTACAATGTACTCTAAACATCCTAGTAGCCACGCAAAAAGGATAATATCGACAGCTACGCCAAATAGAGAACATCATAATTCTCACAGTTGTGCCTAAATGATAATATCGGAAGATATGCCTAATAGAGAACATCATAATTCTGTCAGCTACGCCTAAATGATAATATCGGCATCTTCGCCTAATTGAGAACGTCATAATTCTAGCAGTTGCGCCTAAATGATAATATCGACAGCTGCGCCTAATAGAGAACGTCATAATCCTGGCAGCTGCGCCTAAATGATAATATTGGCAGTTGTGCCTAATAGATAACATTGGCATCCGTGCCATAGGCAACGTAGGACTTTGTGCCTATTCCTTAGGAGAATCATTGGGAATGAAAAAGTGAATGATAGATGATTCTTAGGGTATATCCTTAAGAAATAAAGAAGATAATGGGGATAAGTAATTGGGCTAATTGTGTGATGATGAAACATAATAACTTTCTTATTTTGGGTTGAAAACCTTATGTACTCACTAGGTTTCCCAACCTGACCCACCCAGTTTATCTGTTTCACAGGTGTCCATACCAAGGTATATTACACTGAGAGATTAAAGGATATGACAATCATTAGTGTAAATACATGTAAGGTCTGTTTATGCTTATGTTTCTGTATTGACGATGACATCTCAAACTTTTAATACAAACAAAATGCATTTCTTCGGAAATGCTTTGATAATATCATTATCATGTTTTTTTCTGTGAACAAATTCCGCAACATTTCACTTTAAAAAGCATACTCTGATATTCAAATAAAGCATAAACAAATCGGTCTTTTTTGTCCGTGAAATTAGGGATGTCACATACACCAAACAAAAAAATTTTGGATCCTTAGAAATCAATAAGAGCATTATTGCAAGAACAAATAAAATTGAGTTACATATTTTGTTGAATTCATATGCTTATTTCTTAGAGTATATCACAACTATTTTCATGTTATCTCTCTTGCATTTTCTTATTTATCGTCTTTATTTTTCTTATTTTGAAAACAAATGAATATTCAATAGTGATATCAAACTCAAAGGAAATCACATTTCAAAATTATGTGTCATGGAAATACAATATGCCTATTTCAAATGAAACCATAGCTACTAACTGGTTGTTTAAGTATTAATATGCTAAAATCGGTAGATCACGTAAAAAATAATGATAAAAATCTTTATCTGCTGGCTTATGTAGGAAGGTAATATTTGGTTGGCAATTTAGTTTATATAATTTAAGTCGTTACACGTTAGGGCCTAAGGGCCTTTTTCTGGATCGGCATGGGCATTTGAATCCTAAGGACCGACCATGCCTTGAGGAACCCAAGGCATCTATGGTTTTTACTCTTTTCTTCATATGGTTGAGTTAATTTTTCATGTTCATGCAAAATTATCATTTGGTGGGTATAAATTAATTTTATGTTGTTCAAATCATATATGCTTTCGATGCCATCTTTGTGTTTTGCAAACCAAATTTCAAATAAACCTAACAGTTGGTATCAGAGTCATTTTTTCATGCATGATTAGATTATAAGATTATTTGGAATAATCTTTTTTGGAAATATGGATAATTTTATTTTGTAAGAAAACAGTCATATATATTTTTTATGACAACTTTAAAATATTAATAATTTGTTACATGCAATTTTGGTTAGGAAAGTTGTTTTATGTATAAATGTATATTTGAAGTGTTAAAGCAATCCATTGAACATTTGTAATGTTGGTTGTGTTGACTTTTTAAAATATTGATAGTATTTATTTATTCATTGGAAATAATTTGTTTTATGGAAATAATAATTTTCATTAACAAGTATCAAAATATATCTTAAGGTATGATATATTAATTCGTGTACACTTTCTCTTTTTACTTCTTGAAGCCAAGTTTGAGTAAAAGTGACATTAGCATTCTCTCTTGTAATACAAAGTTGTTCTTTGGTCTTAAAGCTTAAGAGTGAAGGACTAGTGATGTGTATTATATTTCATTAGTTTTACATTTATAAATCCAATTCTATATCAACTAGCTTTCACACATTCGATATTCATCCTAATCGTGAAATAGTATAGTTGTGGAAAGAAAAGGTGTCGAAAATTAGTGAACGGTAGTGAATTAACATTAGAATTTTGATTATATGTTACACCAAACAAACAAAAGAAATAAACAGGGGTTTCGATTATAAAACTCGAATAACTATATACAAATAACTAAAACAAAGAAGATAAACTGATTGGAAACAAATCACTTTAGGTAATTTGGTTTAAACTTGATTACATCTCAAAATCATGGTTAATTATTATATTGCAATGGTTATTTCTTAATTTTTCACTAATTCGTAAATTAATTATCCATTCATCTAGATCTAACACTAATGATCATAAAGTTAATTATGCATTGGTCATGTAATTAGTTATGTAAATTATCAGTCTTAAGTTCTTATTAACCAATATTTGATCTCTATCAATCCTAATAGTCATAAGAATTAAACCATGTATAGAGTAGTCACTTAAGCATGCACACACATTAAATTTCATAACTTTATTTGATGGGAAATAGAGGTTACAACTACAATTCCTTAAGGGGAAAAACAATCAAACAATTCAATTGAATATGGCACATGCAACCAAGTTTGATCGATGTTTTTTACATATTAGCAACATACTATGAACACTAACCTACAAAGATTTCCTATGAACTATCTAATTCATTAGACAAGAAAAACTAACTTTTAATATTGTTACTGGAAACAACCTTGAATCCTTCTTCAAATCTTTTGGCGGCTAGCACCACAAGAATTGTACCTCTGGTGGTTCACACCCAAGACTAGCAACTAAGGATTATGGAGAGGGAGGAGGCGGATTTCATCCATATCTCTTCTACGGTTAGGAGTGCTGAATTTGTTAAGGGTAATGCCCTTTATATAGGTGAGATAGCTTGGTGTCAAAGCTAGCGTTTAAAGAGGAAACCCTAATACCTTTGCTAGGTGACCAAGAATCCCACTCCCTTTCAACTGATGGCTTTGACGAAATCTTCTTGGGCTTTCCCAAGTGAGTTTCGTCTCACCTCATCTAATGAGGTCCATGGGCTCCTTCGTTTAACTTCCAATAAATAACCAAACAAACCCTGAACTATTACTTAATCAATTAATCCTAAAATTAATTCTAATTAATTTATGATGAATTATTAATTAAATATCATAATTTATGATTAATATAATATTCTCATAATATATTAGAAAATTATTTCTTCCATATTATTAATCACAAAATAAATTATTCTCTCTCTCCAAAATAATTTTGTCTAATTGCTAGCTTTTAGGGCAACCCAAAAAGGACCGTGCTACCATCAATTCAAGTTTATACTAATTATGGGCTTAGAAACCTAATCCAACATTATTAACCCAACCCTATGTTTGAGTCAAATTCTATTCACAACTATTTTAATGTCATAAAACAACTATGATTCAAGAAGATGTAATTCGATTGATCTTCTAACTACATAATCTCAACAATAAGTAATAAAGTAACGATATATCTTTAACATATATGGATCTACAATCAAAATTGACAAAATAAATTTAATAAGAATAAATAATCCTTATAGAAAATTAATCCATAATCTCAATAGTTCATCTAATTCTAAGGCAAAGTAAAAGGGTTTAAAGCCCAAAATTAGAAAATAAAAACAATAGGAAAAACAATCAGAACACTAATCATGGTCAGAACAGCAAACCAAATGATTTTCTTCATGAATCAGAACTCCAATATTTTAGATCCTTGTTCCATATGAGCTTAATGTGAAGGGTTTTGAGCATCCTAACAACCTTAAGGTGCACATAAAACCCTAAATGCTTTGAATCTATGTTTTCTCTAATTATACATGCAAAATGATTTTCCAAAGCATTAGCCTAGCTAACATACAATCATCGATACTTGTATAACAAAAATCTAGTTAGAAGACACACTTTTTCTTGTATCTTGATTCCTTGGACTTTTAAGAGCCTAGCACCCCAAATGTGATGCCTCAAATGCTTCGCACAACACCACCAACAATGGAGGACTTGAGAGGGAATACTTGCACTCAAAAATCGGCTATAGCTCTTCCAAGAACACTAGGTTGCCGATTTTAGGATCCATGGGGTCTTTTATATAGTGTGGCAATACTAGGGTTATACCATGTAAACCTTAATGGCCATGACCTTCCATATTCCTTAGGCTCCATGGGTTTAAACCTCCATGAATCATCCATGGGTTGTCACATGGGTTTAGCCCAACCTAAGGAATCATGGATCATTGGCCCACACCATAAGAATGAATGATTTACCAAGTCAACCCCTTATATTTAATTAGTCTCTTTTGATAACGAAATTAATTCCAAATTAATTCTTGATAATTACTAATTAAATAATATTATTTCATATTAATATATTAGAACTTATAATATATTAATAAATCATAAATATCCTCTTCTCAAAAGTCCATCCTTACAAATTATTCTGGTGCCATGCAACCTAAATGGACCATGCTACTCTCGGTTCAAGTACATACCAAATATAGTTATGGACTTAGACACCTTATCCAACAATCCCCCACTTGGATAAGTTTAATAACTATAGTTGTAAGTATAACTTCAGGTTCCGACTAGCAACTGTAGCTCTTAAAAGCCTTTGTCGAACTGTGACGCTCCATTTTAGATAAGTGATCATATAATCCTCTGTTCTCAAGATATCAGCTGGAAAAATACATGGAACAACGTCATACTTTTTATCTAGCATTTTGTTTCCGGATTTCCGATTTGTTTGACATATAAATTAATCGAACACATCAATTTAGTTCTGACCGGGCCCGACACATAACTCAAAACGAAATCATCGAGGGGGCCAAGATATCACTTTTAATCCTCCAAGGACTAAAAGGAACATATAAACTTCGGCTCTTATGCTTGTACTAACTACTCATCAAATTGTACACAACAACACGTTTTATAGCATCAAGATACTGAAGCGGTTTCGTGCTATCAATGCAGAACCAAATCATAGTCAACAACTCATATCTCTTGGTTTGAAGACTTATATGATATTATTGTCTCACAATCACTTGAGATAAATTCCATGAAGCGATACAAGTGAGTGTGGGTTTAATCCAATATTCAGACCTTATGAGCACTTATCAATATTGTAGCAATCCTTTGCTATGTCTAAACCATTCAGACATCTACAAGCCAGATTCATGACAGTCTTGCCTTAATACCTACTTCCAAGATATGATCGACTGTAGATGGTTTGAATAATTTTAATTATTCTGGAAGTCAAAACATGCAAAGTGAAACAATAGTAAGCAATTAGCATGAGACAGTACCATACTAGTAAATAAAAAACACCTTTTATTTAAGCATCAAATGTCAATTATAGTTTTCTATTACAAGTTTCGAAACAGCTATCTAATCATTAAAACTAATATCATCCTTCAGCCCAATGCGCATCGCATGCTATAAATGCTTAACCCTACTTAGTCCCTCTTTGCAACAAGGGGATCTGCTGGGTTCTGATCCAATGATACCCTCTTTACAACAAGGAGTCCTTCTATTCGATGTCTTATGAAGTGATATTTTCTGTAGATGTGTCTGGATCTGCCATGACCCCTGGTTCCTTGGCTAAGGCAACTGCACTCTCACTGTCACTAAAAATCTCCATAGGCTCCTTTATACTTGGCACAACTCCAAGGTCTTCGATGAAGTTCTTCAGCCATATCGCCTCCTTCGCTGCCTCGCTCGCTGCTACGTATTCTGATTCGCACGTTGAATAAGCTAATGTCTCATGCTTGATATTTTTCCAAGTTATTGCTCCTCCATTCAGGGTAAATACACAGCCCGAATGAGAGCCGCAATTATCTCTGTCGGTCTGAAAGTTGGCGTCACTATACCCCACCACTCTCAAGTCATCATTCCCACCGAGGGTAAGGACCCAGTCCTTAGTCCTCTGCAGGTACTTAAGAATGTTCTCTACCGTAGTGCAGTGAGCCTTGTCCGAATTTCCTTGATATCTGCTTACCATGCTCAAAGCAAAGGTCACATTAGGGTGAGTACAAGTCATAGCATACATGATCGATCCAACCGCGGAAACATATGGTATTCGACTCATTTCAACTATGCCTGCCTTTGTATTCAGACTCTGAGTTTTACTCAGTTTGGGATTGCTCCGGATCGGTAAGTTACCTTTCTTGGAATCCATCATGCTGAATCTTTTCAACACCTTTTCCAAGTAGGTACTTTGACTAAGTCCAATTAGTCTCTTATCCCTATCTCTCAATATCCTTATCCCATGAATATAGGCAACTTCTCCAAGGTCCTTCATAGCGAAACACTTCCTAAGCCAGGACTTAACCTCCTGCAAGGTTGGGATGTCATTTCCTATGAGTAGTATGTAATCCACACACAACACCAAAAAGCTAAATATACTCCCACTAGCCTTGACATATACACAAGACTCATCCTCGCTTCTCTAAAACCCAAACTCTTTGACTTTCTCATCAAAACAAAGATTCCATCTTCGAGATGCTTGTTTCAATCCATAAATGGATTTCTCAAGCTTACACACTCTATTAGGGTACTTTGCATTGACAAAACCCTCTGGTTGACTCATGTAAACATCCTCAGCCAACTTACCATTAAGGAAAGTAGTTTTGACATCCATTTGCCATATTTCTTAATCATGAAATGTAGCTATGACTAGTATAACCCTAATAGATTTAATTTTCACTACTGGTGAGAAGGTTTCATCATAGTCAACTCCCAGAGTTGGAGTAGAGCCCTTCACAACCAGTCATGCCTTATATGTGTGTACTTTCCCAAGCATGTCAGTCTTCTTCTTGAAGATCCATTTGCACATGATTGTCTTATGACCTGGTACATTGTCAACCAAGTTCCAAACTTGATTGTCATACATGGACTAAATCACACTATCCATTGCCTCTTTCCATTTAGCAGACTCAGGGCCTGCCATTGCTTCCTTGTAGTTGTTAGGTTCATCCAAATTTAGCAGTGTGCTATCACTGATAAATGTATCACCTTCTATAGTAATACGAAAGCCATAAAACTCAGGTGGAACTCTAACTCTACCGGAACACCTAAGTGGTACGGACTCAAAAATCGATTCAACAGGAGTCTCCTCCTCAAGTTGATCGCTAGTGTTTAAGGTTCCTTCACCACTTGACTCTTGAAGCTCTTCAAGGTCAATTTGCCTCCCACTGTCTCCTTGGCCTATGAGCTCTCTCTCGCGCGCGCGAAAAGACTTCTCTCCTCACAACGAAGACAACATTGCCACTCGGTCTGTAGAAGAGATAACCAAAGGATTTTGGTGGGTAGCTGATGAAAATACACCGCTCACTCTGAGGTTCGAGCTTTTCGTGAGTCTCACGTCTCACGAAAGCCTCGCAACCTCAAACCTTGATGTGTGATAACAAGGGAACCTTCACTGTCCACATTTCGTGAGGTCTTTTGTCAACCTTCTTTGTTGGGACTAGATTAACGATATGGACGGCAGTCTCTAAGGCATAGCCCCAGAATGAGATTGGTAACAAAGCTCGACTCATCATGGAACGAACCATGTCTAACAAGGTTTGGTTGTGCCTCTCAGTCACACCATTAAGTTGCGGTGTCCCAGGTGGCGTTAACTGTGAAACAATTCCACACTCCTTAAGATAGTCTAGGAACTCGATACTAAGATACTCACCACCCCGATCAGATTGGGGCATCTTTATCTTCCTACCCTGCTGATTCTCCACTTCTTGTTTAAACTCTTTGAATCTTTCAAAGGTTTCTGACTTATGCTTGATTAAGTAGACATAGCCATATCTATTGTAATAATCAAAAGTCACATAGAAGTGGTTAGTATCCTTTATGGCGGTTCTGAAGGGCCCACACACATCGGTATGTATGAGATCCAACAAACCCTCACTCCTCTCACAAGTACCAGTGAAGGGTGATTTAGTCATCTTTTGAAGCAAACAAGATTCACAAGTGTCATCCGAACATAAGTCGAATGACTCCAAAACTCCAACCTTTTGGAGTTGGCCTATGTGCTTCTTGTTGACATGTCCACGACGACAATGCTACAATGATTCCTTATCCAAATCATTGGAAAAATCAATATGTAACACATTATTTCCTAAGTTGTCTACAACATTCACAGTTTCATATACACCATTACAAGGTAATGCTTTAAAATAAAATACACCATTGTAAAAAGCATTAATAGCTCCAATTTTATTATCAAATGAAAAACTATAGCCTTGTTTGTACAAACCATGAAAGGAAATAATATTTCTCTCCATATCAGACGAGTAGCAACAATTATTCAAATCTACTTTTAACCCACTACTAAGCAATAAAGAGTATACTCCAATCTTGGTGATAGGTGAAACTTTCCTATTCCCCATGATCAAGTTTATCTTCCCGTACTCCACATCTTGACTTCTTTTTAGGCCCTGCACATCAGAACAAATGTGAAATCCATAACTTGTGTCAAGAACCCAAGAGTTAGAATGTGATGAGTTTTTAGATAGAATAGTATAAATACCTGCATGGGTGGCTTTAACCTTCCCATCCTTGACATCCTGAAAGTATTTAGGGTAGCTTTGCTTCCAGTTCCCTTTTCATGACAATAGAAACACTTTGCTTCCTTAGGAACGGTAGAGAGTACTAGAACCACCTTTGGTTCCACTTGAAGAGGATCCATCAACAGACTTTCCCTTGCAGCTCTTTGATGGAGACTTCCTCTTTTTCCCTTTCCCTTGTCCAATTGCCAGAACAGGGGAATTAGTAGTAGGAGTGTAACAACGTAAATTTTCAAACAAATTTTTCATTTCAAAATAAAGTATTTTCATTCAAAACAAGGCATAAACATTCCAAGTGTCATGTCAGAATACAAATCATATGAATCCCAAGATCACAAAACATCTATCAGTGTGTACAGATCACGCCGGCGCCTTCCCACGGTCCTCGCTAGTACCTGAAACACATACATAACAACTGTAAGCATAAATGCTTAGTGAGTTCCCCATGATACAACTTACGCACATACGCCTTTCCAGGCCCTGACCTTCCGGTCCATGGGTCTCAGGGGACTTCCGTCCCTGCTGGGTAAACCTTCCGGTCCTACCCACGCCAACCTTACGGTCCAGATTACACGCCTTCCGGCCCATAACATATTGCCTTCCGGCCCACATAAACATACATAGCACGCATAACAATTATCTTATCACATGTAGCACATATATCACATATCATATCTGACCTTCCGGTCACACAGTCAAACCCTTCCGGGTACGGTATAGTGAGAAGACTCACCTCGTGAATATCGAAAGCTAGCAAATCCCGAAGTCACTCGTGCTCGATCCGCCGAACTACAATCTCCCTATAACATCATACATCTCTTATTAACACTTTTATCTTCTAAGTTTGACTATCCCTAAGAAGTCAAACATAGGTCAACTCTGGTCAACGGTCAACGGTCAACGGTCAACTTGACCGGACTCAGCGAGCGCTAGGGCGACTCGGCGAGTCTAGACGTCCTCACCAATTCTCTAAGATTCCCTTTCTATACGTCGAGTATCTCCCCTGACTCGACAAGTTCCTCCTGGAAGAATCGCGGGGCCACCCCGACTCAACTCGCCGAGTCTGAAGAACAACTCGGTGAGTCCCAGTTCTACTCAGACCACCTGTTAACCCTCTCTAACTCGCCCTGACTCACCGATCCAACCCATAACCCGGACAGGACCAGTCTAAGGCAATCTTCAAGCTACTCGTCGAGTCTGTTCATCGGACTCGGCGAGTCCATGCCATGCAACCGCTCAAACTGCTTTCTAAGGTCAGATTTGCTCCGGCAATTCATAGGTCTGGCCTTCCTGGGCTAGTTCATCACGTAAAGTCCTTATTTCGGTGCTCATAATACACCCCATGACTCATAATTGACGTTTTGACCTAAGGCATAAGGATTCCAATCCAAAACCTCCATTGATTCCCGAAAAGCTCAAGCATGGGACACTCTGGACTTCCAAGGGTTCCAATATAGGGTTCCAATCGCTTGGGGGACTAAGGAAACACTCAATCTAGCCACAAAAGGGTTCAATAAACCCTAAATCCATATACACATCAACATAGAAGGGATCAACTCGAAAATATTACCTGAATAACGTTGCTCTGTGTCCCCAACCCTCAGAATATGGCTTCTCCTGTTGTTCCCTTAACCAAGCCTCCTCCTCCTTGCAAAATAACACTTCCAAGATCAATAATGGTCTTCTACCTTGCTCCAGATGCTCGCAATCGAATTATGGTTTCACTCAAAGGACTAGGGTGAACAATGACGGCCATAAGGCCCCTTATATATGTCCCAAACCTGGGAAGTTAGGGTTTCGCTAAACAGCGCGGACTCGCCGAGTCCATATCCAGACTCGCTGAGTCCAGTCGCGAACCCGCGATCCTACTCGGCGAGTCTGACCTCCAACTCGCCGAGTCCCCTCTTAAAACACCCAAAATCATAAATATAACAATACCTGGAATTCCGGGTTGTTACAAGGAGTAGATACAACATTTTTACCTTTGAGACCACTTTCAACAGTCTTCAAAAGGCCCTGATATTTGCTCAGAGTGTCCTCCTCTTTGTTCATATGATAAGTCATATGGAACGGATCATAACGGGGATGTAGCGAACCACTTTGATTGTGGTGACTTGGTAAGACATGTGGAAGATATGGCGGATAACCTATTGACCCATGTTAAAAACCTAGCACTATTCAGCCCTTGTGGTCATGGAGGTTCGCCTGAAGTGACTCCAGGACATGAGGCAAAGCTTCATGTTTTCAGCGGGGGATTAGTCGGTGCTCGAAAGCTGGCCTGGAAACCCTCGTTAGGGAAGTTCCCTTTCCAAAAAAAAAAACAGGGAGGTAGCGACTGTAGAATAATATCTATGGCCAACTCTTCATCAAAGTTAACATTAAATTTGAGCAAACGGTCCACAAACCTTTGCATTTTCTGCAAGTAGGCTGTGATAGGTTCACCATCCTTCATCTTTGTTGTAATCATGGAGCAGATGATTTCATACGTTAATTGACGAGCACTCTGATAGTATATTTCCATCATGTCTCGATGCATCTCAAAAGGGTAAAAGTCCTCATAGGACTTTTGGAGTTCGGTTTTCATGGTGGCCAACGTGATACAAGACACCTTGGTGGCATCCTTATCATGTGCCCTGAACTCACCAATCTCCTAAGGAGTAGCAGAAGACTCATTAATTTCCTTTAGCTCCTTATCGAGGACATATTCTTTATCCTCATAGTGAGTGACCATCTTGATGTTCCTAATCCAATCATTGAAATTAGTACCATCAAAGATGACTCTCCCATAATGGTTCAAGAGAGAGAAGGAGCCAGTAGGGTTTGAGCCAGAAGAAGTGTTGGAAGACATCTGAAAAGAAAGAAAGACAAAGTTTAGATTAGATAAAGAGTCCTTAATATAACACCCAAAATGAAATATTAAGGCTAGGAACCAACACAATATTTTACAATTTGGAAGAGGGATGTCGTAATCTAACTTGCAAAATATTTGAAGGTAGGTAAATGACGATTTACCAATTTCCACCATGAAAAACGAAACTGTTATTAAATTTTAATTGGATTGAAATTCCTAGATCCTTTGAGATTCGTTGAACAGTTCAATGGAATGTTTAAATCTCGATTATGTCCTTCAGGTGTGTGACCGGGATACTGAGGATCACAAACAAGGTGTGAATAACCATGCAAATGTACTTGGTACTCTTGATGTCATTTATCTCCTAATCGATGTGCCGGTTAACCACACACACTCCATCGATCTATGATAAACATCAAGCCACCCTTTTCCACCCTTACTAGTCAATGTTAATGTGTCGGTTAACCACACACGCTCCATTAACGACTTGGAAAGGTGCAAAGTGCAATTTCATGGATTAGCATCAAATTCACATTTTCCTAAAGTAACTAAGATTAGGAATTTAATAAAACATTTAGTTACTTTGTAATTATCATTATACTTTTAATGAGAACTAGGTGGGGAACCCCGCGTTGCAGGGGTCGGATGCGACAATTTTTTCCGTTGTATATTCTTTGTAAATGTTATTAATTGTTAGGCTTTGCATCTGCATCACCCAATCTTTTTTATCCAAATCCAACAAAATAGAAAAATAATAATAAACAAATAAACGAAAGTATATTGACATCTCTTGCACCAGCAACGTTGGGAGTATAGAAAACCAAAATAAATGAAGGTGGATGAAAAGAGATGAAATCCTTGAACACGAAGCACCAAAACAGCACCACACCTGAAATCAGCAAGCAGGGGCTAAATAGTCAACATATTGTAAAATTTCCTATTAACAATCTTCAACATAATCATCCGCCTACGACACAAACAGACCATAAATAAATCCAAAAAACTGTAACACCGTATCTATTTTGAAAGATTTGTACTTTACATTTGTTGATGAGAATACCTGAAATTGTTGAACATATTCAAAAGCTGAATCAAACTATCATATAATAACAAAGAAACAAATTGCAAACATACTGTGATGCCTATATTTAATAAATATATATGCCAAAAAAACATTTGTGCTTAAATATAAGAAAAAAAGTACCAAAACAGATTCTGCAAAGTGGAAAGAAAACTCTAACGGCATGTTGACACAAATTTCATGAAAGCAACGATCCTATTCTTCCATCATTCAATGACAATGTTAAGATTTGGGCTAAATGAAAGAAATAGCAACAACCATAAGGTTTTGTATTATGATTTTCAAAGGTCGGATGGTATGGAAAATCCGATCATAATCCCCTCTCCGACAAGATTTAAAAAAGAATTGAAAGTGAGCCACTGTTAGATATGTATGTGTTTTGGATGCTTCAAAAAAATAGAACATATCAAAGAGTTGTATAAAAAAGCTTGATTTTAATTGGGGAGATCGAATATGATCAACTGTTGAATACACCAAAGTTACATGGAAATCAGCAAATGAATCATTATGACACAAAGGTGAAGGGATATTTGGTCATTCGGTGATCTCAAAGACAAGAATGGCAGCCAACTGTATGAAAAAAGAAGATTAATAATGTTGAAGTATTACATGAATGAAGTTTATGAAAATAGTGATTTGATTTACCATGTAACAATCAGCATAAGAGATGATTGTTCAGCTGTTTGCCTTATGCTTCCAAATGGACTTCCTGTTTTGGTGTTCACATTAAAAGTTATAACAGAATGAAATCTGAAAACATAAAAACAACTAATTAGTTTAAACTAAAATCAATAAGTGAAATGTACAACAACAATAGAGCATCACAGGAGCACCAAAAAACTTTGTATCCAAAATCTACACAAACTTTTAACTCTAAATTTATACATAAAACAAAAAAATGACAGTATCTAATCTGAATAAAAGCCAGACGAATGTCAACTGATTGTGTAAGTTCATGGATTATATTATTTTAATACTACAATTAATATCATGCCATATTTTAGTAAATTACCCTCATTTGTGCTGGAGAGAGCATGTATTGGAGAACAACAGTAATAGCTGGGATTGATAATGTTGAATCATCATGACCATCTAAATAAAAAAAAGACATAATATATGATTATGAATTACAATCATAATGTAATATCTATTGGAAAATGTTTAAAATATATGATTATGATCATAAATACATACCCCACCCAAATATCTTGTGTTCCACCATGTGAAGCTTCTTATTTTTTCTCTTGTACATTTGTTTTGATATGAAATTTTCATCTGTCAGAAACAATTGAAGTGAATTATAACAAAAAGGAGTTTTTCCTTGCAATTTTGGTTCTTAAATATGAAGTTCATTAACTTTTTGGTCCTTTACTACAACTTAAATTTTTAATTTTTGGCTTAAAAAAAATTTCTTGTAATTTTGGTTCATAATCCATAAGCTTCATCATGACTTATTAAGAACAAAGATATATCCACATGGCTGATCCTTTATTTATGCAACAAATTTCAATTTTCTTTACAATTTTATGAAAAGAGTTGGATTTCTTACCAATGTTGGCGATTAGAATTCTTAAAACAATCATAGGCCCATAATTCAATCCTAAAGAGAATCATTATAGGTTGGATAAATGCAATGAGGAGAGTAATAATGTAAGTCAGAAGCCACATAACCTATACCCTCTTCAAGTGCCATCTGCATAGAAATTAAAGCCATATACATCTTTTATATCCACAAAACTCATAAAAAAGAAGAGAGATTAAAATTTTTTAAAAATTAGGTGATTCAGAGACGTACTCTGTGAGGAGGTGACAATTCAAACTTGAAAACTTGCTTTGAATATAGTCTCCAATGTTAATAGACTGTAAAACATCACCTATAACACCAAAGTTAGATATAAATCAGGGGCAACATGGTCATTTTATATGCAAGATCAAAATATTACCAACAATATCAAAACACTGTGCCATGGAATAATTTCTTCAATGGAAACCTAAAGATTCCATGACATGGGCAAAACCCAAAGATTCCACAGTATGATCCAAGAACTCTTACACCTCCACCTGGGTAAGTGTCTACACATATATACAAAAAGGTCAAGATGGTCAATTACTCTTGTTTCATTTAGTCCAAAAAAGAGAATTCCCTATAAACTCACCTAAAGATAAATTAGTAAGGTTCGCACTAACTGCTACAGTAGAACCACCTGAAGATGTCTTTCACACCAAAAGTGAGGCTACTGAAGGCGAGTTGCGCCGGGAGAATGAATTTCTCCATGAACGCTCGGTAATCGGAGCTCACTGTCATGTTATGATCTGTATATGCGTGACTTTTCAGTTGGAGAAGATAAAATAGAGGATTAGGGGTGGAGCCTAGAGTAGACTACATAAACTATACATAGTCATGAGCTTGTGTAAGGAGATGTAAATTACAGCAACAACTTTCTTTGCTCCATAATTAATGGAGTTTTGGAATCCAATAATTACCTGATATGAAGTTATCGATGTAGATGGAATCCAAAGGGTCTAAAGAGCAATAGATATACACCACCGGTATGCCATAAAACGTCATCAGAAACATAATATTACTTTCATACTCAAGTGAACCAACTTTTAATGGTGTTTTAACATGAAAAATAGAGATTTGTATCATTACACGTAAAAGAAGGTAATCACAATTACACAATAAGCCCTAAACTGAAAGGAAAAGCATCAGGAAAAAAAATTACAAAGTTCATAAAGAGAAGGGTTATTCGTAAAAACAAAAGAGTATGGCCAAATAACCATGAAAAACACACCGCAATTACATATGTCGTTCCTTTAATTAGGGTTTCAAGCCAAAGAAGAGAGATGGTGTTATTGGAACGGAGAGGAGAGTGCAACAGACGATAGAGATGGCGCTAAGACGGTAGTAGGGTGTTAGATTAAAGTGTTTACCTACAGTGGATGCAGTGACTGGAGAATCGGAATGAGGACATGTGAAGCTACCTCATAATTTTCGTTCCTAGGGTCTCGCCGATGGAGGTTAGGAGGTTACGTCTAGTGATTAGTTGGGTAAAGATGAGAGCTGAAGCTTGAGTGATGGTGGTGTTGACAATTTTAGAATACGAAACCAAATCGATTGCAGAAAAAAGGGGAAGGAAAGGTCGATGGAGGTGAACCTGACAAGAGAGGCGGAGGTGACTGCTAGAAGAAATGTGAGGCGATTGAAGAGTCTCAAACTTGAATCTTCTTATAAGCACCTAGAGAAGAAAGTCGGGTGGCTTCTCCAGGATCCAGAAGGGATAAATCCAAACGATGAAAAACATCGCACATCCGACGAAATCAGTAGACAAAGATGAAAAGGGATATTGGATAAGGAGGCAGTGGACAAAGATGAAAAGGGATATTAGATAAAGAGGTGGTGGAAGGATCCATAAGGGATAAATCCAAACGATGATCAACATGCGTGTCTACAGACTATACGGATATTGACACGAAAATACCCTAAAGACGATTTGAACACACATACATAAAGGGGGACCATTCTTGCCAAAAAACACTCCACTTCACTATTCCTAAAAAGTGGTCATCTTTAAGATATATATATATATATATATATATATATATATATATATATATATATATATAAGAATTAGTGTTCTATCCTACTCATTCGACTAACGACCCTCTACCAGTCGAGGAAGCGGTGGGTGAGAGTGGACACTCATTAAACTGCCATTTTATAGACATTAACCTTATACCCCCTTATAGACCGACTTCGTGAATGAGGCCTACTAATGGTAAGACTAACTTGTTCATATATATATATATATATATATATATATATATATATATATATATATATATATATATATATATATATATATATATATTAAACCTATAATATTATAAAGTATAAGGGTTGAATTTTAAACTTCTAAAATTCTAGGATTTAGAATTAAAGTTCATCAGTGTGACTTTACAAATTCTAAAACTTGAGGGCAAGTTTTGACACTATTCTAAACTTTTTATTTTCTTAACTTATGAGTTTAATGACTTTTAAAGAAAAGACTTTTGGTTTTTCATAACTTGAGGACAAGTTATGGAGCCTATTAAAACCATTTAGATCATGCAATTAAACTAACAAGAATTGTCAAATAATATCTATGATCTAATTAAACTCATAAGCATAGATAATTCACATCAAAAATTTTCAAGAAATCATATAAACTAATATAACTCTTGAAACTTTAACAATTATCTTTTAATTGGACAAGCATGATCATTAACTTATGAAAAGAGGTTTCATGGTTCAAAAACAGTTTGTGGTAATGATCCTAATCCAATTTCTGGCAAAAAGTCGAAAATCAGCCCACTGGAGCACCAACTCGGCGAGTGCATCAACTGGACTCATCGAGTTGGTTATTTTACAAGGTGTAATGCCCTGATTCTGGTAGGTTATTTAAATGTTATTATTTTTCGAGTTTCAAGAGGGACTCGACGAGTCAGTAGCCCAACTCGTCGAGTAGAGACGAGATTTCAAGTACGTGTAAGTGGGCGACTCGACGAGTCCACATTCGAGACTCGGCGAGTCCATCAGTCTGAAAGAAACCCTAAATCCCCGGGTTTGTGTCCTATTTAAACGACCCTTTGGGCATTTAGTAGCCTCCCTAACCCACAAAAGAGCCTCATATGAAAACCCTAACCACCCTTATCATTTTAGTGTGATTTTCTCACTTTCTGAAGTTATGGTTCATTTGTGGCATAGAAGAAGAGAAGAGAAGAGGAGGAATCAAGGGAGAAGCAAATAGATTTGAGTTTTTGGTGGTATCACAGTCTTCTTTGAGGTATCAATCTCAAACCTTTGTCATTCCTCAATTAGATCTTTTGTTTGGCTTGTTTTTATCATTTTTGGCATGGTAGTAGTATTGAAAGCATGTGTTGTCGTATAGCCTTCAGATCTATCTATGTTTGAGCTCCAGAAGCTCAAATCTTCTACCTTTATGGAACCCGTTTTACATGAACACCCTATATTTATTCCTTTAGTGCATTTTGAGCCTTTAAACCCGTATTGATGCCTATATACACGTAAATTTGGAAACTTTACGTGTTAATCAAGCTTTAGGAACCCAGATCTATAAGTTGCATGCATCGGTTTTGAGTAGAATCATCGGAGTAGTGTTGCATGCAACTGACTCGGCGAGTTGTTCTTCAGACTCGACGAGTCGAGTCGCGAGCCCCCGATTTCTTCCCTTTTATGTGTTATGCCGAGTGGAATCAGTGAATTAGAGGTGGACTCAGTGAGTCGGAGAACGGAATCATTCATGAAGAGACTCGACGAGTCCAAGGCAATCTTCATATCTCAAGAACAGACTCGACGAGTTGTTTATACAACTCCGCGAGTCACAGCCAGAGTTTTCATGTGATGAAGGAGAGCTCGACGAGTTGTTCATACAACTCGGCGAGTCGGATGCAGAGTTACTGAGTGTTAGTATCGAAGAGGAACTCGTCGAGTCTATGCCAAACTCGACGAGTAGTAGCTAGCAAAAGCGAGGAGTGAGAGTAGGGACTCGGTGAGTTGGAGGCCCAACTCGACGAGTCAGGTCAACTCCACGTTGACTTTGAGCAAGACGTTGACTTTGACCAAGAGGTCGAATTTGACCAGGGGTAAAATAGTCATTTTACCCTCAGTATAGTTATCAGTAATTGATTGAGTGTACTTATGAAAATTGTAGCCGGGGAGATACCGGAGCAGCAGCAGACAACTCGACGAGTCAGGTCAAATGCATGTTGACTTTGACCAAGAGGTTGACTTTGACCAGGGGTAAAATAGTCATTTTACCCTCAGTATAGTTATCAGTAATTGATTGAGTGTACTTATGAAAATTGTAGCCGGGGAGATACCGGAGCAGCATCAGACAGTTTCCCGAGCAGTTCATCCAGTAGCCAGATTACGAGGTGAGTTTCCTTCTAGTAGGAACGGGTCTAAGGCCACAATGTCGGCCCGTCTAGTTAGCAGCAGTTTCCGGACTTCGGTCTGATGCAGTAGTTAGTATGTCTGATGCCTTCGTGGTTCAGACATAATTCATGTGTTATATGTTCCGGGCTACGGCCCGATGCAGTATGCAGTATATGTGTTTATGCTAGTTAACATATTTATGCTATTATATGTTCAGTTAGTTCCGGACTTCGGTCTGATGCAGTTTACGGACTTCGGTCTGATGCAGGGGGCAAGGCCCCAGACAGTTCCGGACTTCGGTCCGATGCAGTAGTTCCGGACTTTGGTCCGATGTAGTTTCCGGACTTCAATCCGATGTAGAGGGCAAGGCCCTGGTTAGTTCCGGACTCCGGTCCGATACAGTTTTCGGACTTCGGTCCGATGCAGTGGGCAAGGCCTAGTAGTTGTTTATATGTTTGTATGGTATGTGGTAGTTTGGGAAGCTCACTAAGCTTGGTGCTTACAGTTTCAGTTTTGGTTTCAGGTACTTCCGCAAGTAAAGGGAAGAGCTCGTGATGATGGCATTGCACACACCACAGCTTCAGTTTGTCCTGGGAGTTTGTTCAGTTTCCTTAGACATGATTTGATACTGTTTTCGGTACAGTTCTTATCACGATACTTTATTATGTTTTGAGATATTGACATATGGATTTTATTTTATGACATTCGATGTTATGGTTTTAGTGTTATTAAACAAAAAATTTTGGGTCGTATTTTGGCATGTTTAACAAGGCGACTTGATGAGTCACCCAGTGGACTCGGCGAGTTCACTGGGCAGAAGGCAGAAATTTGATTTTTTCACTTTGAAAATCAAAATAATATCAAGTATAATAGAAAAGAACCCTACGCTTTGATACAACTAAAGGGTTTTAAGCATCCTAACAACCTTAAGGTGCACATACAACCCTAAATGATTTGGATCTATGTTTTCTCTAATTATACATGCAAAATTATTTTCCAAAACATTACCCTAACTAGCATACAATCATGGGTACTAGTATAACAAAAATATTGTTAGAAGACATACCTTTTCTTGTAGCTTGATTCCTTGGACTTTTAAGATTCTAGCACCGCAAATGTGATGCCTCAAATGTTTCACACAACACCACCAAAAATGGAGGACTTGAGAGAGAATACTTGCACTCAAAAATCGGCTATAGCTCTTCCAAGAACACTAGGTTGCCGATTTTAGGAGCCATGGGGTCTCTTATATAGTGTGGCAAAACTAGGGTTACACCATGTAAACCTTAATGACCATGACCTTCCATATTCCTTAGGCTCCATGGGTTTAAACCTCCATGGATCATCTATGGGTTGTCACATGGGTTTAGCGCAACCTAAGGAATCATAGATCATTGGCCCGCACCATAAGAATGAAAGATTTACCAAATCGACCCCTTATATTTATTTAGTCTCTTTTAATCACGAAATTAATTCCAAATTAATTCTTGATCAATACTAATTAAATAATATGATTTCATATTAATATATCAGAATTTATAATATATATTAATAAATCATAAATATCCTCATCTCAAAAGTCCATCCTTACAAATTAGTCTGGTGCCATGCAACCTAAATGGAGCGAAAGGAAGCAAAGAGGATTGATTGAGAAGAGGATACCCTTTTCTCAAAAGTCCATCTTTACAAATTACAAGTAGCATCCAAGTTAATTTGGTAATTATT
The DNA here is from genome assembly GCF_051521515.1 of Lactuca serriola. Classification (NCBI taxonomy): domain Eukaryota; kingdom Viridiplantae; phylum Streptophyta; class Magnoliopsida; order Asterales; family Asteraceae; genus Lactuca; species Lactuca serriola. The sequence continues at coordinate 277,648,746 of NC_136415.1, forward strand.
GGTGTCCATCTTTAAAGTAGTTCTAATTTTTTCTCTTGTATTCTTCATCTACAATCTAGAATCCCCTTAAAGAACCAAAGGCTTCAAAGTCTTTTACTCTTTTCTTCCCATCGTTGTGTTAATCTTTTCATATTAAGGAAAAATCCTCCTTTAGTGGGTATAAACTAGTTTTATGTTGTTCAAATCTTACATGCTTCCTTAAATATGTTGGTGTTTTAGAAACAAAATTTTTGAAAAAAAAATCAACAATCTTACTATCGATAAGCTTTTATTATCTCCAAAACAAAATTTTGATCGTGTATTATTTTATGATGTTCTCTCTCATAGTCTTCAATAAATGTCGATAATAGAGTATGCGATATGTGTTTTGGAACAATACTTGAATAGTCCTTTTGATGGAATTAGGCTTATCAGAAATAAGAGACAACATATCAATGACTCGCCAATTTTTTTTCCAATGCCAAATGCAAGTGGGAGGATTTAGTTATTACCGCCATGGCTACTGCTAGGAATATAATTCACATGTATTTCCCTTATATATGGGTTTCATGAATGATAATAAGAGGATGCAAACAAGTTTGAAAAACTCAAATCTAGAAAATAATAGATAAGTAATTAGATCCATTACATGTACAACAAGTACAAAAAAAACTATGCATAAGAAATATTAACATGCACCCGATAATGGAGAAAACATACTCAAATATGTTGTTGTCATCTTTCTTTAAATATGTAATGGTCCCTGGATTCTTGTAACAATGTAAAGGAATTCTTTGAAATATCTCTTTAGTGGTCTCTCTCAATAGATCTAGAGCATACATTTTGTCCTACATGTTTGTCAGTAAGAAATATGTACACTAAAGCGATCATGTATAGTTCGTTGGGTTTGTTTTCTCTATAGCATCTTCCATGTATTATCAATCAATATGTCCTTTGAAAAGTGACTCAAATATTTTTTGTTGGATTGGTGATGATGGGGACGTAGATGTATTTGAGCAAGTATCACTTTATGATAGTTTACAAAATTAAAATGAATTAATACTCTTATCCTTTGTAGCTCTTAACCGCCATTTACATATTTTCACAAAAACAAATTGCTTCAAACCTGAATGTTACAGATTTGCTCACTATAATTTGAAACTCTCATTAACACATTTGAATCCTAAATTAAGCTTAATCTCTTTTTTGCTTTCAAAAATTTGAAATAGCTCGCATACAAAGATGGATTTTATGCTACAAAATCTTTACGTTTCTTATATTATAATTTGAGTAATGGAGAGGGATCATGTATCCCCTAATGGGTGGTTTTTTCTTCATAATTTGAAAAATAGTAACTATAATTTTCCATCGAGTCTCCTTATGGGAGTATATTATTATCATTAACCAACATCATCAATTTTGTTTGATATATTGTAAATTCATCAACATCAAATGTCGGACCAACATCAAGCAAAAAAATTTACTTTTGTACCTAACATCACCCCCATCTATAGGCCCACTGTAAGAAATTTGATTTAATGTCAAAGACAATAAATTACAAAATTGGTTACTTCCAGCACCAAAAGATGCTTTTCCAACTTAACGATTTTCCCCTTGAAAATTGATTAACTTCACTTTCTACAACATGATTAACAACAATTAGTTGAACTGGATTATGAGACATACTACTAGCAAAACTAAAAAATATTTAACATCACTATCATCAATAGCCTACATAAATATGTTTGATCCATTACATAGAAAATACAGACGTATTTGATTAGTATGTAACATAGATTTCGAAGCAACCAACGTAAGAACACATTTCCCTTCACTAGAAACAAGTACTAAACACATTTTCTTAATATCACAAAGTTGTATAGTCAAGATAATAACATTTTCTCAAATGGAAGCAACAATGAAAATAGAAATACCAAACTAGTAACACTCCAGAAGAGTACTCCAAATATATCGTACATTCTAGACATATATCTGGAATTCACTTTTTAAGTCGTAATGTACTAGTATCAGATTTCGGATGCCATATCCCACCAATCACCACCAAGTATGGAATGAACATTACTACTTTGGAATACTCTATTCCGGAGTTGGTGGTCATTTTCCAAATTTTGAAAAACAGTCATTTTTATTAAAATACTCGTTTGTATTAATTAGTTTACTAAAATTCCCTGTTACTTATGTTCTGGTACTTCTCGGACATAAAATTGACAAAATAACTAATTTAGTACATACAATATAGTTTGTTTATTTAAAGTGGGATTATCCCTGATAATCATACATTTATTTATAGTTTATATATTATGGTAATATAAAATATTGCTATTGAATGAAAGATCTAGTAAGCACAAGAGTCATTATAGAATGATATTGCTAATAATATATGACCCTATAGGATCACACCATATAGGAAGTTACCGTTAATTGATTATTTATTAGTAGAATTTGATTTTTAATAAATATATCAACACTTGTATTTAATTGGAAAATTATTGTTTCATGGAAATAATATTTTACTAATTGGTAATTTATTGTTTGTGGAAATAATATATATTGGAGAAATAACAACTTATGAAATATATCATAAAATATGTTTATTTATAGGTTATATTTATATCTTAATAAACTAGTTCAATTTATATAGAATGTAGTTTTATATAAAATAAGCTAGTTACAATTTATATAACAGATGGTTTTATATAAAATAAGATATTTATATATGACTAGTGATATAACTAATACATGTTGTGAATTCTTTCTAAAAATGATTGATTTTTATAAAGATAACATGGATGTGTATATAAACTAGCCATGAGACAACTTTTTTCTTCTTTTGGGACATGCTTTTATCGAAAATTGAAAGGAGACCAAGCATGGTCTTCTTTTGAATTATTTAATGGTGCATTCCATGCTTGGACGAGTGTTGTCCCATGCTTTTGCTTTATGGTCTCCCCTTTGGTTTTTGGACTTTATATAAGGGAGAGTATGAAGTCCTTAGAGGTGAGTTCTCATGAGCAAGATTCCCCTTCTTCTTAACTATGAAAACCGAGAGTACCTTGGTCTCTATGGGGTTGCTAAATTTTTAGAATTTCAGGCTCTCCCTTCTCCTCCATTCACTTGTATTTTGATGTTAGACAAAGTCCCTTTGTTGCTTCACCTTTGAACATATATTTGGTATATATTTCAAAAGCTTATGAACAACAAATTACAAGTGAATACTAGCATGTTTTAATGGTTCTACACTTGCTTGGTGGATACTTCTAGACAACTCTTGTTTTAGAGTTTCATACCATATTTCATCAAATTCCAACCTCCCATAAGGATCAAAGTCTTCAAAGGTTGTTATGCTTTCCCTTCTATGGCTGTTTTAATCTTTCTAACTCTTGCAAAATGATCATTGGTGGGTAAAATAGTTTTAGTTTTATTCAACAATTTTAAAGCTTCTGTTGTCAATTTGACCGGTTGTGAAACTAGATTTTTGAATAAAAACCCAACAATTGGTATCAGATCCATTTTTGCAATATTAGTTAGATTTCTGTTAAATTGGTGAAATCTTTGTTTTTGGAAAACGTGGATGGTTTTGTCTTAGCAAGAAAAATTCATACTTATTTTCTATGACAATTTAAAATGTTTATAATTGTTATTTTTGACCAAAAGTTTACATGCATCTTTTTAGTCATGAAAGTTGTCTTAGAAAAACAAAGAGTTGTTTTACATAATTTTAAGTATATAAATATTGTTGAGGTGCATAAACCTGCCATGGAACTTTGTGTTATTGGATGTGTTGATTTATTTAAAATAGTTGTAACTTATTATTTATTCATATGATATGTAATAATTAAATAGATAGTTTTCATTTGTTAACTTTTGTAAGTAATATATTAGTTTTAGAAATAGTTTATTTTTATAAAACGTAACAAGAATGAAGATAGTGTCCATTTTGAAGATCAAAAATTCCTAAAGTTGATTTTATTAAAGTTTCTCAAACTTTATAAATTATTTTTATAAACTTGCTACAAGGTGTTGAAGCAAGTGGGACACATGAAGATTTTACAAGATAAATGTACCTTGTGTCCTTTAGGAATGGACTTGATAATTTTGTGATGGCTCACAAAATTATTACTAGTTAATGGTTTGGTTCATGCACATATGTTATAAATGTTATACATACTTGTGTTGTTTTGATACTTATGTTATTATTATTATTTTATGGTTGATAAATTAGTTTTTCAAATGCAAAATAATATTTGAAGATAAATAAACATCACAAGGAGTTTGGTAATAATGAAATTTAACTTTTAACATAAGATGCTAAAAATAGTTTTACAATGAAACAAGCTTTATCGTGAAAACTAATAACCAGTAAAATTTTGGGATTACAATTGTAAAAGTTTAAAATAGAGATTTGTAAAATTATCAAACTCCAAACCTTATTTTATAAAATGAAGTTTTATTAAAAGGTTTCCAAATGTTCTAAAGCACTCAAACGATATAACTTAATACTAGTTATTAGTTTAAAACTTCGATGGCGATAATTATATAAAATCGGGTTTTGTATATAGAACATTGTTAAAAATTTGATTTTAAAAAAATATAAGTTTTTTAAAGTATACCATGGTTTATTGAATGCATGCAATAACCATGGTATAACATGTTTTTTTAACTAGAATTATAAAATCATCAAAGACCCCTTACAAACCTCAAATCTATGCAATCCTTTTTAAAGAACACTAGCACGTCTCTTGTATGCACTAGTGGGATAAAGGATAACACACCACTTAGTGTTATCTTTTGATGGCCAGGGTGTTTTCACGATTTCTATAACCAAGTTACAGGACGATTACACAAGTTTTTCAAATTCGATGATTTGATTGGAAATCTCTTGTGATAAAGGATACCTAAGCAAGAGAGTTTCGAAGCATAGATGGGATCAAACATGTCTAATTAATTTTGTTATTAGTGATCCCATAAATCTAGGAATTATATAGTAGTATATAATTGATAATCGATATCTACCGGGTTGAATTCAAATGAATGTGATAAATGATACCTAACCATTTATTTGTTTTGCAACTTGGAGCCTAGACTTTAATAATTAATGTTTTCAGAAACTAAAAGGGTATTAATTATTTAAGATTAAATATTGAAAATACTAAATGAATTTTGTTAAAATTTTGTAGATATATAATCCACTCTCATAACCATGAATTGTCATTTCTATTTAAATGACTTAATGAAACAATAACATTCAATAGATACAACTTCAACTAATAGGTACATGTATTAAGAGACAATCTCGTGAGAGATGTGGAATTGTATACACTTAAAGTCCTAATCCTACACAAATTAATTTGAGTAATAGAACTAAATATGTTACCTAGTAAAGGCATCATTGTGATGCTCAAGACGCTTCTAACATCATACTAGGAATAACTATTCATGACTTGTGGGAAGTTTTGGATAGTTTAAACATATATCTGATGATATTACAGGTCAAGCAATATTCCGATAAATACATTGATATTTTAATTAAATCTAGTTTAAACATTGGAATAATGCAAGGCTAAAACAATCACCTTGTGTGATCCAGGAGGCCCATATTTTATGGATTGAACACCTTTAAGCCCAAGAAAATCCAATAAGGCCCATATATATGGATTTTGTTTCTTTTGTGAAGAAACTAGACACTGGTAGAGGAACTGCTCCTCTTATCTAAAAAGAAAGTCTGAAAGAGACTAGTACTTCAGGTATCTACTGGATAGAACTCATATTTTTCATGTAACGCTCAAGTACTCGGTTCTTGAATGTTAATCCAATATCTGTAACTTGATTGCAAATATTTACAGAGGAGTATCTAGTTGAGCACAAGCAAGTTGGAACTACGCTCTCGGAGTTTAGATTATTATTTATGTTTTCTTGTAATATAAAACAATGTTTGTTTTGGAATAATGTATGTTTTAAATTTAGCATGTCTAAATATTTATGTATCAGTTATTTATTTAAATGTTTGATTATTTACTAGATCGTTATTTTCATAACGATAGTACTCATATTCTGAAATGAATGACTTCAATTTCTGAGACTTGATTTCTTACTAGAATTATAAAGTAAATATCAACATTTTATAAATAAAATTAAGTTCTATATGCAAGCACTTTTCACTTAAAATTGTTTTAAATCAAACTTATTAATGACATTGTTATCTTTATTGTATAAATGAAATCCACATATTCCAACTTCAAGAAAGGGATCTTTGAAGGCAAATAATATAGTTTATTTGACATATGTGAATATTATTTATATATAAAAGATTCCTAATAATATTTTCACTAAAGTGTAGAGAAAATAATCATTAAGGAACTATACACTTTGATGTATGACTTCATTTCTAATGGATGTCTGAGATTAAGCACAAGATACCAAATCAACTTTATTAACAACTATAGTACTTTTAATTATATTGAAGGTTTCAAAACGTTGAGATACAAACCGGTAAAATCATCTATGGCCTTAATGATAATAAAGGATGAATTAAATCTTATTTGGTATGATTTACTTTCTTATCGGTAGAAAATCCTCCTTTTAACCTTTTGGCATTATACTTCAATCACTATTAATTACATCTAGAATACAAACACCAACTAATTACACAATTGTAGAATATTCTAAAAGGGGATTTAGATTATTATATACAAACCCACTAAGAATAAGTTCATTTATTCCTTTCAAAGACGAGTTAGCAGAAAGCAACCTTCAAATGAAAAAGCAAGTGGGAGGCACGTGGAACTTGAAGCAACTCAAGAACCATAGTTGGATGTTGTTGTCACTAGTTTAAACAAGGAATTGTTGAACATGAATAATAATTATTCATAAACACAAATTGTTCACAATAATAGTAGAAATCATCTATGACTTGAGAAATGTGGAATCTATCAATGATGAGTTCTTGATGGTTTCTAGTTACACCATCAACTATAAAATGTTATAGTTGATCTTCGATCTGAAAAATGACTTAGAGTCATGAAAAATGAGATGTAATACATGTGTAATAATCAAGTATCGGCATGATTAATCTTTCTTTCTATAGCAAGGCTATAAGGAGTAAGAGATTCTTCTAGAAAGAACATATATATATATATATATATATATATATATATACACACACACACACATTTAGTGATACTTTTTATATAAGGATTTTATCATACTCATGTCATTGACTATGGTTCTTTTTATACTCATGACATTGGTTGTAATCAAAACGTTTCACAAGTAGCTATGATTAGATCAATAGGGATATTATTTACTATAACTTTAGATTCTTAATATGAGATATAGCAAATATATTTCAAGAAAGACCGCTTTTCTTAATAGACATCTACTAGAAGATATCTATTTAGCTTAGACTGGAGGTTTTTTTAATCCATGTTATCCTAACCAAATGTGTAATGCTTAAGATCCACTTGTGGATATAAAGCAAACATCTCAAGGTTGGAATAGTCATTTTTTGTTGGATTAGTGTCTAAGTCCATAACTATATTTGGTATGTACTTGACCCGATTGTCATGGTCCATTTAGGTTGCATGGCATCATGTATTTGGATAGACTAAAATGAGAAAAATAAAACTTAAGGTTTATTCATATATTATAATTTATAATATATTAATAAGATTATTTAATTAGTATTGATCAAGATTTAATTTGGAATTAATTAAGTGATCAAAAAGTAAATTAAATAATATATGGGTTGATTGTGTAAATCATCCATACTTGTATAGTGGGCTAATACTCCATGGGTTATCAAGTTGGGCTAAACTCCATAGGATGCTCCATGGTGTTTTTTCACCTATGGATCATGGAAATGAAAGTCCATGACAATAAGGGTTTACATGGTGTAACGCTATTTGTGACATACTATATAAGCATCTTATTCTTCACAAAAATCGACCATTATGTATGAATAGTGAGGGCTAGCCGATTTCATGAAGTGTCTCATTTCTCTCAAGTTATTCAAAGTGTATTTGGTGTTGTGTGAACCATTTGAGGTGTCACACTTGATGCACTAGGATCTTAAGCTCCATGGAATCAAGCTACATCAAAATGTATGTCTTTTAACTTATATTATTCCATATGAATCAATGTTTATTTGCTAGTTAGGATATTACCTTGGAATATTCATATTTGCATGTATCATATAGAAAAACATAGATCCAAGGTATTTAGGTTTGCATGTACACTTAGGAGTGTTAGAATGCTCAAAACCCAACAGTGGTATCAAAGCCTAGGCTTGTTTTCTTGTTATACTTGCTAAAATTTATAAAAAAAAATTAAAGTTTGTTGCTGTCTGCTCAGCAGACTCGCCGAGTCCATGAACGGACTCGACGAGTCCAAGGCTAAACTCGTCCAACTCGCCGAGTTGGATCATGCACTCGACGATTTGGAACCCCAGATAGCATATCTTCGACTGTTTTGGCTGGAATTGGACTACGAACATTACCCTAAGCTGTTTTTCAGCTTATAAACCTGTTTTTGATGTGGTAATGTTCATGCTAATCCAATTTCAAAGATAATTGTCAATAGATTCATGTCCTGTATTATTTTAATGGTTAGGCTAATTACATGAAAAAGTTTGATTGAATTATCTTGTTCTTATGAGCTTCTTAGATTAATAGAAAAGTTATGTGAAATTGTTGTTTTCAATCCAAATTAATCTAAGAGTTGGTTCTAAAATGTGTTTTTGTAACTTGTCCTCAAGTTATATGAAAATTCACATTTAAGATTCATAAAATCATAAACATTTCCATAGGTTATGAATAAAGAAAAGTCATATTCATTTAAGAGGTTAATGTCTTCCATAACTTGTCCTCAAGTTATGGAACTTGAAGACTTTTTTGAATTAAAACTACTTTAAACACATAAGTTATGGAATTGAATAGTTTCAAAACTTTCCCTCGAGTTTTGGAATTTGTAAAGTTTTCCCTTATGAATACTTTAATTCCAAGTTAATCCCTTAGAATTTTAAAAGTTAAAATTCAACCCTTATAATTTATGGTATTATAAGTTAATTATATATATATATATATATATATATATATAAATATATATACATATACACATATATATATATATAAAAATATATATATATATATATATATATATATATAAGAGCAAGTTAGTCTTACTGTTAGTAGGCCTCATTCATGAAGCCAGACTATAAGGGGGTATAAGGTTCTTGCCTATAAAATGGTAGCTTAATGGGTATCCACTCTCACCCACCGCTTCCTTGACTAGTGGAGGGTCGTTAGCCGAACGGGTAGGACAAGGACTATAATTCTCCCCGCATTAAGAGTATTAATGATAAATACTAAGTAACCAAACTCTTATTAATACCCAATCTTAGTTACTTAGGAAAATGTGAATTTGGTGCTAACCCATGAAATTACACTTTGCATTTTGCTTAAGTCGGTTAGTGGAGCAGGTGTGGTTAACCGGCACACTAGCTTGATTTAACAAGGTTGGAAAAGGGTAACTTAATGTTTATCATAGTATCGGTGGAGCGCGTGTGGTTAACCAGCACATCTATTGAGGAGTAAATATTAAGGGTACCAACTATATTTGCATAGTTATTCACACCTCGTTTTGTGATCCTCGACATCCCAGTCACAAAAATTTAGAGGGCACAATCGAGATTGAAACATGCCATTGAAAAGTTCAATGAATCTCAAATGATCTATGAGTTTCAAATCCAATTAAAACCTAATACATTATTTCATTTTTCATGGTGGAAATTGGTGAGTCTTCATTCGCCTAGCTTCAAATATTTTATAGCTTGGATTACGGCATCCCTCTTCCAAGTTATAAAATATTTTGTTGCGTCCTAACCTTAATATCTCATATTGGGTGTTATATTAAAGACTTTAAATCAACAAACTTGAATTTCTCTGATTAGAGGTTTGGTTTAGACATCTATGATCATCCCAAATCCTTTGGAACAAGCTTTCCTAAGGAAGATGTTCCATGGTTGGATCATGGAAATCATACTTCTTTTCCTCCTCCAATTATTCTCCCTAACCCACATGTTTTTGAATAGTTCAAGGTCACTCAAGCCCTATTGGCAAGCAAGGTCTATGTGTGATCGCATCTTGGAGATGAAGTCACATATTGACAAGCCAGGAGATTTAGGTGTCAAAGTCTTAAGAAAGTTGGATGTTCAATCACTTTCTAAGTCACATAGTGAGTTCCTTTGGGACTACTATGAAACAGACTATGACATAACCCTTAATGATCTTATCTATTTGCTTGGTGCTTCTTAATCAGCAATGATTTGAGGACTAGTAAAGAAAATTTGATTAGGAGATCAACTTCCCAATGGACATTGACAATGGTAACATTGGATATCTAGAAAAGGATTTCTCTTTCAATGGAAAGGGATCGGCCACAGTCAACTCGTTTGACCAAATGGTAATGAGAAAGGCTAAGTGTGCGATAGTCCCATGTACCATTACCAAAGAATCCATATGTTTCTATTGCCAAAAGGAAGAGGCATTGGTAACAAAGCTGTCAAATTTACCTGAAAGATCATAAGGATAGTAAAGTCAACAAGTTTGACTCTACTTCATGTAAAGTCCATTGTCTAACTCTACTAAGTTCCTGTTTGGAGATCCTTATTACATGATGTGAATGGGTCACATGTTGATGTTTTAAGAATCATAGAAAAGAGAGGAAGCTTAAAGGAAGTATATGCTTATTCTGGTCGCGAAGATGGATTTCGATCGCATGGTTCGGTGATCAGAATTTTGTGTTGTTACTAAGGAGTTATAATATATTGCTTAGGAATAGATAACAACAAGTCTGTCATATGCATTTTCATTGTAAGGATAAGTTTTCTGCAAGTTTTAAAATAAAAGGAAAAAATTTTAATTTTATTTATTTTAAATATCCTTACAGTGGCATGTGTGGGAAAAAATTGTTGTTTATATGATTCCATTGATAGCAATAGTGGAAATAGCAATTTGACTCGGTCCTTTGTGGTAATGTCTAAATTTATCAAATAAGGAAAGATTCTCATCACCTAAGTTTCAATTGGACCGAAACTTGGAATCAGGCAAGTTGTATGATGAATGAGGATTTTCATCATTGGAAAATTAAGACTAATTCCCTGTTCACATGTATATGTGAGTCAAGTAAAGGACTAAGGGATCGAGTACACATTCTTGTGCACTGGTTAAGTCCACCACAAAGATCAATAAGACTATTTGTCATGATTTACCAAAGTGTAGCAAATATGGTTATACTTACAAGTTTAAGTATAGTTATGAAGCATTGGAAAAGTTTTGATGTATGGAAAAACGAATGAGAAGAATCAAATTAGGCAGATAGATAAAAGTTTCTCAAATATGATAAGATGGGAGAGTACTTTAGTATCATGTTTTGTGATCATCTTAATGATTAAGAAACCATATGATAATTGGTCCTCTAAGGACATCTTAGTGCATTCCTATGGCTAAGAAAAGGAATCAAGAAATGTTGAAATGGTTAAATCTGGAAGATGAGTCATACTTTGTTCCCAAAAAAGTCTTAGAGTCATACTCCAATGTTGTAATTTGAGTGACATATCTTAAATAAAGGTTTATAACACTTGTCAACTTTAAGAGTAAAAGTGTCCTACTCTTGTACATTTGAAATTGATAAGTTGTGATGTTTTGGATAACACAAAGAACAACTAAGGCCAATTGTATGAAGTGTTTGTCTTGATAAAGAATCCGCACTATCTCTTGAATATTTGGCAAGTGAGTCTTATATGTCAAGAGGACGGTGTAAGTCTTAACGATCTTGGAAAAGGTTCAAGATCTAATCAAGAATAAAACTTGTATTTTGTCACTTGCTCAAGACTTGAGTTTTATAACCTATCGTGCTGACATATTCCTAATTCTATGCCCATTCCAGTTAAAGTTAGCCTCGCATATGAGTTCTAAGAGTTCTCAATTGGCTGCATAAACAACTTAGAAGCAATGGTAGACCTTTGTGCTGCCAGGTGACAAGAATTTAAGATTGCACAAGTTCGGTCCATATGAGTTTGGATTTGTCACTAACTTTGTCTTGTGATTATGGTTTTGACAAATTCACATGGATAGGAGCTCATACTCCATAAAATCTAAGTGTCATAAGGTTTCTCTCCGATTCATGAAAATGATGGTGAGGAAACGTTTTCACTAAGTAGATTTTAAGTAGATAACAATTGTGATATTTGCATTCTCAAAGTTGTTAGTAGAGCGTGTGTGGTTAACCAACACACTAATATGGACTTGTGAGAAATGGAAAAGGTCTAAACAATTGAGGCTATGATTATGGCATCCCTTTTCATAGTTCTAAGATTGTTTAGACACACATGTGAGCTATCTAAGGAAAGGTGTATGATTTTGATAAAGTTTTATCAAAGCATCTCGTATAAGAAATCTGAACTTTGGTAAGAAAGTCAATAAAGTATTAATTTCTAGAAGTCCAGCTGATTTCTGAGTACATGTCAAAGCTAGTGGGAGCATAAGTGTTATGCTAATAATTATCATGTTAGTGGGAGCATGATAATTATGATAAGTATTGCAAGTTAGCAATGTTAATTATAGAAAAAAAAAGTTTAATTGGGAAAAGTTTTGCTATAATTAAGGGAGAGGAAATTATACTTCATTTCGAGTCTAAAAGTAAGATTGAGGTTTTAATCATCTTTAGTTAAGGATATATATATATATATATATATATGTGTGTGTGTGTGTGTGTGTGTGTGTGTGTATATGAATTTTATGTTGGAATGGCCCAACATAAGGAAATTCTATATATGGGTACATTATTTGCGTTCTAAAATTCGATTATGATTATGGCATCCCTTTTCATAATATGAATTATAGGAACTTGGCAAATAGAAATAGAAGTATTATAGCAAAAAGACTGGTCTAGTCTTTATCTGAGACATCATGAATCGTGTCCCATATGCTTCGGATTAGTGTCTAAGTACATAACTATATTTGGTATGAACTTGACCCGATTGGCATGGTCGATTTGGGTTGCATGGCATCATGCATTCGGATAGAATAAAATGAAAGAAATAACACTTAAGGTTTATTTATATATTATAAGTTCGAATATATTAATAAGATTAGTTAAATAGTATTGATCAAGAATTAATTTGGAATTAATTAAGTGATAAAAAAGGAGACTAATTAAATATATGGGTTGATTGTGTAAATCATCTATACTTATATAGTGGGCTAATGCTCCATAAACTATAAGCATTTTGTTCTTCCCAAATCGACCACTATGTATGAATGGTGAGCGCTAGCCGATTTCATGAAGTGTCTCATTTCTCTCAAATTATTCTAAATGTATTTGGTGTTGTGTGAACCATTTGAGGTGTCACACTTGAGGCACTAGGCTCTTAAGCTCGATGGAATCAAGCTACATCAAAAGGTATGTCTTCTAACTTATATTATTCCATATGAATCAATGTTTGTATGCTAGTTAGGACAGTACCTTGGAATACGCATATGTGCATGTATAATAGAGAAAACATAGATCCAAGGTATTTAGGGATGCATGTAAACTTAGGAGTGTTAGAATGCTCAAAAGCCAACAATTTTAATATAAAGATACAAGGTATGCTTTTATATCAAAATAAAAAAGAGCATGTGTGAGTGTGTGTTTGCTAAGAACTAGTGGGAGGATAGTGATATTCCTAATCTTATATGAAAGAGACATACTTAATAATTTGAAATGACATTCCGACTATGCAAGGTGGTTTTCAACTTGAATCGGAAAGTATTTCTAAAATGAAAGACTTAGGAATAACAAGATACATTCTTGGAATGTAAAATCTATAAGAGATTCATAAAGATGAATGTTAAAGGTTTTAAAATTCTTTTTGCATGAAATGACAGTATCTTGAAAAAGGCCAAGATACAAGATTCCTTTAGAAGATTCTTGACATTGTCACATGACACCATTTTTGAGTTTCTCTCAAATGGATCTAGCACATAGGTTTGAGCTAGATAAAATGTGTTGAGAGAAAAACTTTTAAGAAACACACTTGAACAAACGTTAGAACAAGTTATAATGCAGAATAAGTTTAACTCAAAGGATCATAAAGGTCAACAATAATAAGAAGTTAGAGTTAGATAGTTAGATAATTAGATGTGGAAATTTAAAGACAAAAATGTAAGGAAATATAAATGACAACAAGTATTATATCAAGTAAACACTAATCTGATTCTTAACAAGGATTGCATTCAAAACAAGTTAGTAAGTGTGATCAGCTTAAAGTGATTAAGTCAAGAGTGAATTGCTCCGAATGAGAGATTATGATCTTAAGATTACAATTTAAGCTCTGTAATATCTTGAAAATAAGAGAGTAATGAGAGAAAATGTAAGATATAAGATGTAAGAGAGATGTATATTGCAACTGAAGCAGAAGAATCAATTTATAGAGTTCCGAGAACATTACAGGTGAATAAATAAAGACGATAAAGAAGTGCCCATGCAAGGCACACTAGACAAATCATAGTAAATATATAAGTTAAAAACACTAAGTCTTTATTCCGATATGAAGGTTGCGGATGTCTTCAACACATCTCGTTGCGGTAGCAGAAGCAGCATTACGGTAGACAGAGGGACTTCAGATTGAAGTTCAAGAGGGTCACTTTCTTGATTTAACAATTTCCCCCTAAGTCGCCTCTTTAACCTTCTCATTTGTTGAGTTTCAAAAACTTGATCAGCAACCACCAAAATTTTCTAACTTCACCCAACCATTTGATCCTTCGTGTAATCTCGAATTTGGCTTCATCAGTTGTGTGCTTCGATCTCTGCACCGAAGTCAGAGTGACTTCCATTTTCCTTCGGGTTAGGCGGTGTATCGCAGTGATGGGAACGAAGTACTTAACATTGATGTTAACTCTTTTGAACAGAACTCCCGGTTTTGGAAAGTTGGTTGCACCCAAGGATCATTCTTGATATCCTTCACTATAAACGGGTGCGGGATCAAGTGGAGGAAGGTTGAATTTCTGAACAAGGGTCGGATGAATATCAGCATCTATCTTGGCAAGGTCGCACACTGTTCAGCTCAGGTACTCACAAGCTTTTTCATAACCTATCTTCATTTTGGAGTGTTTCTCCGACTTGAGTTGAAACACCCTTGCGATTAAGAACACCTCTTCTGGATTCATACATGGAAAGTCAGCCTGAGTTATGACATAATCACAGCCTCTTCTTGTCAGAGTGTACTGAATGAACTCGGTTTCATGAACTTTCAGATCTTGTAGTTCCTGAGTCCGGAAGGCCTATCACTTGACTATATAGCCTCAAATTTAGATCCATGCTTTCCATGAAACATGATAAGACGTTTGAATTCTAGAGGTAGCCTTTGATCATCAGGGAGGCTTTGGTCGAAGGGTTTAAAAATTGTGAAAAACATGGCATTTGGAGAGATGGGTTTATCCCAGTAACCATCTTTAGGAGGTTCATCATATGTTAACACCGACATATAGTCTTCATTGAGAAGCCTACGGGTTGGATTAACCCATGAGTTGATATGGGTTTCATCCATGGTGGTGTCGAGCCCATGTTCTCTCCATATCATCTCCGCACACTTGGCTGCTTTCCAGTCAATTTTTTTTGTTGTGCGAGAGTCGTTGGAATGTTCTGATGACATGGTTGGCTCAAGGTGCCGAAATTAAGGAGGAGTTTCTTGATGAGGAGAATCATGTTGTTCAACCTGAATCTGTTGTTGTTGAGGAGGAGATCTTGGAGGAGATGGCACCAGAGTGGGAGTTTTTGCTGCTTGAGGAGTAATCAAAATTGGATATTGTTGAGTCTTGATCCTTGGTAGAATAGATGCAAAATGATATGGACCGAAGTTTGGAGTAGGGATTGTTGATTGGGATTGATGGAGTTGCGGTTTTGGATGTTTACTTCTCCCTTTTGAGGAAGTAACTTATTGGTCCTCAAACCATTGATGGAGGCCATCAATCTTAGTGAAGACATTATTGAATTGAGACTTGAAAAGATCAGATAGTTGCTGAGTGTCGAGGATCTTTGTGTTGAACAACATTTGAGGGATGTCTTTTGTGAGCTTCAGAATTTCTTGACCATGAAAGCTTGTGGTCAAGGAACGTCGGAGGTGATTGATCGTAGACTGAAGCACTGCCATGGTTGATTCATAAGCATTGTGAGTTTCCTCAACAAGCTTCTTGGATTAAACAACTTGATCAGCAATCGAAGATTGAAGCTCGGTTTTGACTACGGTGACTTCCTGAATGAGACATTTTGTGGCAACCCAAAAGTTATTTCGTTATATTACCCAGTTTCCGTTAACGGAATATTCCATTTTATAAAAGTTCCGTTAATTTGAGGTCGTCAAATAAATAAATGTTTTATTTATTTATATTTTATGTTGATATCGTCGTGATAAAATAAATAAAAACACGTAATTTACATTTCCATTTAATTGGAAAAAGTTAAATTTTATTACGACCATTTAACCGGGTAAAAAGTTTAATCCTCGTTAAACATTAGTATCGGGTAGTAGTATACCGGGTGCAACACCCAAGCCTTATATAAAGGAGGGTGAACACTTCATTGAAGCTTTTTACCACCCTAAACACATTTCCTCCCTCTACCCTCTCTCTCAAGCTCGTTTTCGACTCAAAACCGCAAGTTTCCGCCTCCAAAACGTAAGATCTCCTACCCTAACTTGTTCTAGACATCATTGGTTGTGGTTTAAACACAAAAGTCGAACATAAGGGCTGTTAAGGAGGAGTTTACGACCTAAGAACCTCCTTAGGCTGTAAACCCCTAAAATGAGGCCAAAAGCCCCAATTTTGTTCCCTTTGAGCTTAGAGATTTGTTTTGGACTTAACCTAGAAGGTTTTGAACCCAAAATCATCAATTTTAGGGCATAAAAGAGGGTTTACGGCCCAAGCACATGCTTAGGCCATAAACACCCTCTAAACTTGTAAATCAAGTCCAAACACACTCCCAAATCACCCTTGGACTTAAGATATGGCTTAGGGACTTGCTATTTCGGGTTTGGAGCAATTAAACACAAACATTTGAGGGGTGAAATAGAGTTCACGGCCCAAGCATGTGCTTAGGCTGTAAACTCCCCTAAATCATACAAAATGGGAGTTTAAGCCCCCTAAAGAGCCCTATACCTTTACTAGAATTTGTTAGAATTAAACCAAAGGCCTAGAAATCAAGGAATGGGGGTGTATGAGAGTTTACTACCATAAACCATAGGGTTTATGGCCGTAAACTCCCATGGAGTGGCCTTTGGGCCATAAACTCCAAGGAAGTATACTCTTGGACCCTTAAACACCCCTATAGCCATGTATAATTCCTTAAGACTATTTCTAGAACCACATGAGACTTGAAACCATTCAAAAACACTCCTCCCATTAGTTTACGGTCGTAAACTCATGGGGGAGGTGGCCTCCCAACCGTGAACTTACTTAAAGTGAGTTTTAGGAGAGTAAACTCCCTAAGCCATACATACCCTTAAATGTTACCCGGGACACCCCTAGCACTTAATCAAAGTGTTTTTCGCACTTTAGGATGAGTATACTTGTTTAATTAGTATTATATGTACTAATTGTATGCAAACATATGTTATCATATGTTAATAGGTCACTAAGTGTGCTCAAGTCTTTACTTGACACCGAGCACCCACCAGGCACCTTCGTTCGATCCACTTACAACAGGTGAGTTCATACCCCTGAATGAACCTTTTAAATGTTTTTACATGTTTTATGGGGGGAATACAAGTTAAACATGCCAGTTATCATATCAATCACATGTGATTGATAACCCGCATGCAGAAGGATTTACTACACTGTCAACTGTTTTACCAAGTATGATACTGTAAATGGTTTTCTAAAACATCTTTACTTGTACAAAGCTTTACTCAAATTGACTCTCATGCCGAATGTTTTATCAAAGTTTCATTTAAAACTCATATACGAAAGGTTTTCAAAAGGTTTTCAAACTTAATTTACAAAAGAATACCAAGTCGTGATTTTCTTAAGTATAAAGGTTTTCCAAAGTTTTCATCAAAGTTTTCTTCCATGTTTTTATACTCCTACTTGGTTAAGATACTACTGCTTCACTTCTATTTAGTTAATGCTCCTACTTGATAACACTTTTACTTCGTGAAACACTTCTACTTAGTGATACGCTTCTACTTAACTTATACTTGATAACGCCTCTACTTCACTTATACTTGATAACGCTTCCACTTCACTTATACTTATTAACGCTTCCACTTTGTGGTACACTTATACTTATTAACGCTTCTACTTCACGATATGCTTCTACTTCACGATACACTTCTACTTCACGATACGCTTCTACTTCACGATATGTTTCCACTTAGTTAAATGTATGCCTGTGCATGTATAGTTATATAAATAATGATTAAAGGACTTAGGAAGGCTAGTTCGCCCTATTTCCTTTTCTTCGTTGAGATGTGGTCTGGTGGGATCGGATATCCATCCGAAGGTCGTTTGATCATTAATTACATATCATGTATACATGTATAGACATATGGGTTACATTGATCCGTTCAGTTATGAGTCTCTACTGCTAGTCCAACACTTACATCAGAATCCACTATTCGGGATACATCTTCAGGAAACGGCCTTCTCCGTTGTCTAGTTGGTAACCAGAGTCTCTTGTAGGGAGAGAGGACATTGTGTGTATAGATCTATACGGGATTGACACCCCCGCACCCTGACTGCTAGCTACAGTCCATGGACTACCAAGCCAAGGGGTGACAAATGTCACATCTTTATTTTGACGCTTGCAGGGCGTCGAGTTCTCTAGTGTCTATCAGTATGGTTATGAGTATCTCGAGGTTACCTTATAATTCATGGCCTTAAGGTAACGACGCTTAACACTGTTTGCTGGGAACACACACCTAGAAAATACACACCTCGAATATACACACCTAGAATTACACTGTTTTTAGACCTTGCTAGACGTATCATTCATTTGATCATGTCTAGGGTCTGTATCCACTGTTTTAGACCTTACTAGACGTATCATTCATTCGATACTGTCTGGGGTCTGTATCTCCTCTTGTTAGACTGAGCCAGACGTGTCGTTCATTCGATACTCTCCTAGAGTCTATGATCTCTTTCGCCTTAATCAGCAGTCCTCACTGCTGAGGCATATGTTATTTTCCCTGATATTCTCCTACTTTCTTTAAAATCAAACACCGTATTTTGATAATGATAGTGTTTAAGGAAAATTTACTTTTACAAACATAACTCTGTCAAGTCTTGGTAGAAGACTGCTTTTAATTAAGAAAATATAGGATTTTCTGGAAAGGACTCTAATCCACTGTAGACTCTAAACTACGACTTTTATAAAGTTATTTTGAACTTACACAAATGACACTAAAGACTTATGAACTCACCAGCATTTGTAAAAATGTTGATACTCGCTTTCAAATAACTTGTATTCTCAGGTCAGCAATAGACAGGTACATCCCAGGCACTTTTGGTGAAGACCGTTTAGTACCAAGCTGCACCTTTATTATTACTTGTATTACTTTGATGTTTCTATGTAATGTAAACTATGTAAAACTATTACTATTAATGCAATGGTTGTTGTACTTTGATTACTATATGGCATATGTTGTGATACTTTACATGACGTCATCCACCCCAGAACGTTTCCGCCGTTCCGGTTTTGGGGTGTGACAGATTGGTATCAGAGCATTGTTTATAGTGAGCTAAGTATATCAATTCATAAAAGATATACAGCCTATAAATACCTAGGGATAAAACACTCTGACCAAGAATTATACTTTAAAATATAACCATATTTTACCAAAGTATAAGAACATCCAGAATCTAAAAACTCGAACACTAGTATCACAAGAAGAACAAGAATAAAAGTCTTCGGATGTTGAGCATTACCGTCAAACTTGGGCAGTTATGTAATCGTAAGCTGGAATAAATGTAACCTGATCAACTACATTTATTCGAGATGCGATTAACATGTGCTTGGGAGTGATAGTGGTGTTGCAACAGGTCTGAAACTTACCACCTAGGAATGCCAGAGCCAAACATAAAATTTAAAATACTATGGGAGTATTTTGGAATACTAAAAGACTCACACTAATCCCAGAATCATATTCAGAAGATAAGAAACAAACAAGAAATTAAAATACCATAGGGGTATTTTAGGAATCATAGACAACCTTGTGTGAAGAACTAAAAAGGTCCTTATTGATATACCTACAACTACAGAGGGTATACTCCCAAGGTTATATATAATAAGGATCCCATAGGCTAAGAATGTGTGGTTTCGCTCTACTTCCTTTTCCTCGTTGGGATGTGGATATAGAGTAGTATCACATATTCGAAGGCCTATCGGATCTAAGCTATATATGATTTGTATACCCTGTGTAATCGTAGCAGGACTCGATATGGATCACCTAGTGAAATGTTAATAATCTCTTAGGATTCTTTAGACATTTCCATTCTCGCACGAACCCTGTAGAAAACCCTATCCACTTCAGTGCTTGACAGAAGAGTTGATTCAAACCCAGAAGAGGTTCATTGAGAAGATTTCCAGTTCGGAAATAAATGAACTAGGTCGAGACTATTGAATTCACCAAGTGCCTATATCTTTTAGGAACATCGGTGAAGAAATTCGCCTAAACTTCCGAGATTTCCAGTCATCCATCATGAAGTGATGACACCCAGAGACGGATTCGGAAGTGAGGCGGAGTAGAAATTTAATGTGTCTTCACGAGAAAAGAACCCTAGGTAACTACCCGAAGGAAACCAACGCCGGTCCCAGTCAAAGCTACGAGGTAGACAGAGGGAGCCAGTACATGGGACTCGAGGAGTGTCTTTTCCTCGTGTTCGTCACGCTAATACACCCATAAAATAATACAATTTAGTGAGAAAAGAACCCTAGGTAACTACCCGAAGGAAACCAACGTCGGTCCCAGTCAAAGCTACGAGGTAGACAGAGGGAGCCAGTACATGGGACTCGAGAAGTGTCTTTTCCTCGTGTTCGTCATGCTAATACACCCATAAAATAATACAATTTAGTGAGTTAGTGGTTACACTACTCACGTTATGTGTTAGGTAAAATCGCCTTTTCCTGTTGCCAGTTACACGATTAGAGCAGATCCCCACACCTCTATTGAGAGTGTTTAGCCATAAGGCTTCATGAGCCTCTCTTTCTGCGGTTTTCGTTCCGAACTGTTCTCAAATCTTTCCAGACCGGAGAGTGAAACCTTTCCCAGTATAAAGGTAACGTAGTAGGGGACGACTCCCATCTTATGGCCTTTTTTCGATACTCATATGTGACAACCGTCAAAATTCGAGTCGGTTCTAGATTTGACTAGACTTAGTTGCACATATAGGCACTACACGTACTAGACTTAGTAACTAGAAGCTAAGTTATAACCTACTAGAAACTTGGAATCAGATAGACACAATGGATAATGTGCTTGGATTTCACATTGGTATGTGAATTCTACAACTACTTAACTATAGTGACTATCCATATTCGGGTTACTCTTTGACTCGAAGAATATTTCATGAATCATATACACACATCATGCACTTGACCTAGAAGTAAAAGTTAGGTCAGAGTCTCATAGAAACTTAAGTCAAAGGTGAAGAGTAGGACTAGTATACTTGATTCCTCAATTTCGCTTGAATCTCGGAATCACTACATAGAATGCCAATAAACCGATAAAAATATATATATTACAAACATTATTTCTAACTTGAATAAGATTTATGAAACTCTAAAATAGTTTGAAGTCTCAAAATTTAATTAATTTTGATATCCAAAGACTTACAAACTCTCAAAAACCCTAAATGCCCTAAAAACTCAAATTTATAAGCTTTAACACCTAAAAAACCATAAATTTGGTATGGACTATATAATATCAATTTAAAATAACTCAATTTAGTAAAATATAACCAAGGAAAAAAAATTAAGTCATTAGTATTTAACCTTATTTTCTAAGCTAAAAATCAAGGTTTTGTGAAGGAAAATTTAGAATAAGGTGCATGTTTTATAAAAACTTGATATTTTTATAAAATAAAGTTATATTTTATAAAATTTAAAAGAGGGAGACCCTCTCTTCATTAAAAAGTCAGATCTCTCCTCTTTCTACTCTTCCCAACACATAATCAATTCACTCTACCACTCCATCTTCTCTCTCTCACTCTACCCCTTATTCTCTCTTACACTCCACCATTTACCACACTCAAACTCTCTCTTTCCCTCTCTAAAACCACGAAATTCTCCAGCCAAGAACAACTCTTAACCTTCAAATCTTCATCTTCTAGGGTTCTTCTCCATGGTAATCACGAAAATCCTTCAATCTCCTTCACTTTTCTTTCTAGTTTTAAAGGTTTTTCTTGCATTTCCTTGTTCTTCTACACCATTCTCTTAGAAAATTTGTGTGAATGTTCATTCACTTCAGTTTTGATGATGATGGTGGTAGATTTTCACCAAAAGCATCTTGCATGTTACAAAATGGTGAAGATCCATGACCTAAACCTAAGTCAAAACCATGAAAATGCACTTTTCTACATGTTTTGGTGGAAAATCACCACATGCATCCAAAGTTTCCTATCAAAAATGATTTTTGAACATTTCAAACTCATGAATGGTCTTCAAAACAACATGCATGTGATGATCTTCAAGCATAGATGCTTGATGATCAAAGTTTGTTGTTAAAAAGCTTTCAAATATGTTAATGAAAGATTTATTTCCAAATAAATATCTAAAAATCATTTTCTGACGAAATCAGATTTTTCCCAGATTCTCATTAACAAAATAAAATTCTCTGTAAATTTCCAGAATATAATTCGTTTTTATCGAATTATTATAATTAATGCAATAAAATAGGACAATAAATATTATAAAATACTTCCAGAGGTCTATAAATCCGTAATAAATTCTTGGATGGCCCCTATGGTGAATAATGACTTCTCATTAAATTTCATAGATTTATGTTTCTGTTTAGTATGATTTTCGATTTTCTTTTTTTTGGGTATAATAAATCACAAAACCACTTTAGGGAGTGTGAAAATTGTATCTAACAATTTTTGCAGCTCTTACCCGTGGTGGGAGACGAAAAAATATAATTTCAGAATTTTTCATCATACCTTCCTATTTTTCCCAGTTTTTGGTAATTATAATAGCCTAAAAATAGGAAAAATAGTTCTTATTATCCAAAATTCATTGAATTTTACCAGAACATCATGTTCTACAGTAGGAGGTTACATAAACATTTTGATGATTTTTCTCTACTGTATACTATTTTTCTCCTATTTTCTAATGTTAAATACGCTTAAATACACTTAAATACACATAAATACCCAAAACCGGATTATACAATATGAAAACCACTTTTGGTATTTTTCCCAGATTACTTACACTGTAAATGATGTTACAAAAATTTTTGGTAATTTATTTTTAACTTTTTATTATTTATTCTTCAATTAATGATTATTTAAGGGGATAAAACAAGGAAAAATAGAAATACCCACTTAAAAATATCGTTTATATTTTTCCCGATCTTTTTATGTATAATAACAGTTAAACAAAAAGTTTGGATAATTTTAGAAACTGTTTTCAATTTATTTCAAGTTTTATTAGAATAAATTCTCAAAAATCATAAAATTGGGTTAAACAGTTTAGAAATCGATTTTTATATTTTTCTCAGCTCGATAATGTTTAATAACAGTAATACAAAACGTTTGGGTAATTTTTGAAATTTTTTTCTATTTATTTCAGTTTTTATTAGAATAAATGCATAAAAATCATAAAAATTGGTTAAACAGTTTAGAAACCCATTTTTATATGTTTCACAGATTAACTATGTGTAATCACATTACTATTAAAAGTTTGGTGCATTTTCTTAACTGATTTCTATTTTTCATGAACTTTTATATATTTAGAGAATTAAATATATGAAAAATGGTTATGCATATCCACAATCCATGAAAAATTATCTAGTAGTCTTTTAACCCATTTAGAACAAAAATCTGAAGTTTGGTAATTTTTATTAACTGTTTAGTATTTTTCATAATTTTATGGTTATTCAAGAAACTAAAGTGTTGAAAAATAGTTAGACAAATCAAAAATTCAAGAAAAATTATCTTGAGGTCTTTGACTTCAATTAAAACTAAAATGCAAAGTTTGGTAAATTTTAGAACTAAATTGATTTAGTTTTGAATATTCAATCATTGGAACACCTCTAAAATGTTAAATATTAACATTTCAATAATGAAAATTTTCCACTTCAATTGTTATATAACAATTGATTCTTTGAAACTTAATTTCCACAGAAAAATATTTATAATTTATCAATATTCAATTTTGACAATATTGACATAATTCTATTGTAGTAGTAACTATACTAGTGTTACATTTCGATTAGAGACTTACTAGTGAATACCAATATTGTAGGAATCAGTAGTGGTACACGTGGAACATAGTCAAGGCACCATTTGCATCATCTCAATGCATTGTGAGTATTCACGCACTCCCCTATTTTCAGTTTTTATGTTTTGGGGTGGAAAAGCATGTCCAGAAAAACTATTATTTGCATGTTGTATTTAAATTGATTTGTATCAAACACGATTGCTATTGTATTGCTATGTCTCTCTATGTATGTCTATGCAACACGGAACATGAGAACTTATCGTACTAAGGCCCTTCCCTTATCTGTAACCATTAACTCTTTGAGCCAATGGTCATTATGGATAGCGCTATTAGGAATTGACAACTCCTCACTTGCCCTATTGCTGGAGTGCATGATACCATATTCATCTATGGAACGATAAGCATAGATCTTGATAGGGCTTCAGTCATAGGTTTGGTTGAGACTCATTGTTTGCTCATACACATACAAACTTGTTTCTCGTTATAGCAATAAACTTGTTATCAATAATAGCAATCAACTTTGTTTCTCATTATAGCAATGAACTTTGTTTCTCATTACAACAACGAACTTTTATTACTGAAAACTTATATACATGTTTTAGCAAATAAATTGTTTGCTCCTTGTAGCAATGAAATTGATTGCTCATTTTAGCAATGAAACATGTTTACTCGTTTGAGTAACGAACTTTATCTTCCATGAGAATATGAATGTTGCATCTTATTCGGGCAACATACTTTATCTCTCATGATGACAAAGAACTTTGTTTTTACAAACTTATTTACTCCTTTTAACAATATACTTTTTATTATTGGAAACTTTTATCAAAACTTTGATTTTAATTCATGAAACAATATTATTTTGTTAAACTTGTGAGTACTCACCAACTATTTTTATAGTTGACGCTCGTTTTACATGCTTTTTCAGGAATCATCGAGTAAGTGGCACTTAGGGACACTTCACTTTTAGGAGCATTCGCATGTGTTGTATTTCAATTTACATTGTAATTTCTTTTAAAATTTGTTCAAACCCATTGTAAATTTGTTATGATTCTTAATACTATGGTTGGTATTATCTTTTAACTTTTGCTATGAAACCCTTTATACTGCCACGCCTCGTGTTTCCGCTTTAGCGGGGTGTGACATCATACTCCTACCTTGAATATCAGGACTACATCATAGGGATGTAGGTCGACACTCAGATAACCAACATCCGAGGCACGGGAAAATTTATGCCTAATACAGTCAGGACAGATATGTCCAGGGTTAATCATCGTCTCTCATTATCTTGTATTCCTTTCCGTGTAGGAAAACCATGCCTCCGAAGAAGCGTAACCAGTCCGCAAGCAAGAAACCTACTCTCCTATTCGATGAAGCTACGTTTCAAGCTGCAATCTCGGCATCCGTAGCGGCTGTCATGGCTCACCTGAATGCTAACAACGCCAATGTTAGCAAGGGCCCTGTTGGGAATTCCGATCCTAGCAATGGACAGCAGCAACCAACACCTGCATACCCAGCCACCTGAGAACCTCAACCAAATCCACTGAAGGGAAAACTCAATATCAAGGAGGGAGGTACCTCGGCTCAAGGACCTTCCGAAGGGCAACGAGCTGAGACAGTCAATGCCCCTGTCAATCCTTCCCCCCCCCCCCCCCGACTTCAAGAAGACGATACCTAGGAAACCTCCCCCACTGCGGCAAGTGTAGCTACCATCATCATCGTATATGCCGGGAACTCTACTGTACTAGATGCAACAGGAAGGGGCACACCTCACGTACCTGCAGAGCCCCGGTTGAGTTTATTACATCAACCACCAATGTGGCGGCCAGTATAGTTTGCCCTCTATGTGGTAGGATTGGGCACCTCAAAAGGGACTGCCCAGCAGAAGGAAACAACAAAGACACAAGAGGAGTCTAACTCTACTGCTTAGGGAGAAGTATCAAGGAACCCGGTGGATTTTTGGTACGTCTCTCAATCTCAGATAACTAACCAGAAACATTAAAAGGCTAATTCAAATGTAAATATTTCCCTAGTAAGGCGAAAGTCACAGCACTGTTATAAAAATTCATCAGGTGAAACTATAATGGCTAAACATATACGTTACGGCCATGTATAGTTAAGATGGATAGACTTAGAGTGAGTGAACGCCGCCTCATTTCCTGTTCCTCGTTTGGTTGTGGATTTAGGGCGGAGTCGCTCAGTCAACAGTCCTCCCCACCTTAATTATACATGACTAGTATATATTAGGCGATTATAGAAATGCCTCGTGAGAATCCATTCATGAAAAGGTACTCTACTCAGAAACACTTAGGACTTCCTATAGTTTCGCGTCGACTCTATCAGTCCAAGTATCCGTGACACTGATACACGGGACAAAACCCGAGACGCCTAGAACTGATGTGCCCGTTCAGCACATGACCCTATTGACTTTTATTCTATATCATGTCGAAGTATGCCAACTTCGACGACTCTATCAATCATGGTTTGACGTAGTGCAACCATGTGTAAATCCCTAGTGTTGTGTAAAAAGAACTTTCTCCATAAGCCATGTCGGCAAATATAGGTTCTTTCGAACCTAAACATAATAAAGATAATGAGACCTAATGCGAACCGCCAGTCGTCCCTCTTATCTCGACCTTCCAAAGTACCCAGGAGAAGGGTACCGCGCACTGTTAACCAACCCCTTAGACAAATAGAAACCGAAGTGAAAGACACTGCAGATATTCCAGAAGACAATAACCACCTGAAGCATACCCCGGAAAGACCCTTCGCACCTCACAAATCAGGTTCGTGAACCCAGAGGATAGAACTCATGGGACTGACCACTATAACTGGGTATATGCATAAAGGTGGTATATAATTGAGATCAAAAAGATTTAAGATGTGTTCTTCCTCCCTACTCCCTGTTCCTCGTTGGGTTGTGGGTCTGGGGTGGAGTCGCACAACTGAACATCCTCTCGACCTCAATTATATACGGCTTGCATACACCAAGTATTAGTGGTTAAGCTAAGTATGAGCTCAACCACGAACCCCATAGAAAGACCCTTCATCCTATCCCATGGAATGGGAGCTAGAGTCAAGAGAACCACGACGGGTTGAGCTACTATAATGACCACAAATCCAAAATTTGTAGTCCTCCCGGTTAGACCAACATAGTAGCTAACACCCTCAGTTGATAAAGAAATCTGAGTCGTAAGAGTCAAGGACATTGACTACGACCATCCATTCACGCTTAATCCCACGAATTAAGCATCTCAGCGGATATCCCAGAAATCCAAAAGCTGCGATGATGTTAAACTCTGAGAAGAGTGGATGAGGAGATTAAAGTTCCGAGTAATGGAACCTAATACTCACGAGATTTGACCTAGATCGAGGCAACTCAGAACCTTCGGAAGAGTAGTTGCAGAAGATGTTCGCACTACTCAGGCACTTCGTCCACCCCGTTACCAACAAGTAGTGCCTAGGACCCTCTGCCCTCCCGCGTGGAGGAAATCGCCGTCGCCCTGTAGACGATAGACTTCATTCTCCAAAGTGAACACTAGGATAGCGAGAACCACAGGATAACCTCCGCAGCCAAGAATACTAGAATAAAGTGCGAGAGTAGGTTGCGTTAAGCCTTATAACCTAGATCCCGAAGAGATTATAGACTTGACACCAGTCTAGGTGTTAGTCGATGGGTTATACAGGAGCACACACTTTCCGCACTAATAAACCAACGCCTTGGAAATTAGGGTATGTCTTACAAGATTCATTAGACTACCATGTGTTTCACGAATACTATCTCACGCAAAAATAGTAGAACCACCTCTCGAGATAGTCCAACACTCGTCTGGTGAAACCCTATCTCCCCGACCCTGAGGGTTTCCGTTAGAATATCTCAAGAATCAAAAGTGCAGGTTCATCTTGCACAAGATTGAGATAGCCACTCTACAACAAAAAGATACCGTAGACACGCAACCCATCCGATGATCTAGAACGTCTCTAAAAGCCAATTGACAGGAAATGCGAATCCAAGGACAACCCGAGCTTTCTAAGAACCAACCTAAAGGACCACACTTCCAGTATGAGAGAGAACGTTTGGAACTTCGGAATGGCGATCACGCCAGTGATGATCTCGCCATAGAAGTACACTATGTACTAAGTACTGAAAAACTCTACCCTTCCGAGAGCTTAGGACCATCTGAGACTCCTTACGGAGATTGATCCAACCCGCATCAGACCACTACTACTTTTGGATATTCCACAAGTTTCACCACAGATCGATCCACTTCTTAGACTTGACAATTGCTTGCCCGATGTCACACTTTGTATCCTACTCATCTTGATAGAAACCATTGAGTACCCCAACTTCGTAGACATATATGTAGGAAATCGCTAACTACACGAGACGGTATCCGCATCCCATAGGTCAAGGTTTGTTGGAATGACAAACACAAGCTAGAGATCACTTGGGAGTGCAAGACAAACCGAATAGGAAGAACCCTCCTGCCTCTACCTGATCATTCATACCTATTTCCTTGCCTAAACCTGAATTTCAGGACGAAATTCCCTCTAACGGGGGGATGATGTGACAACCCAAAAGTTATTCCGTTATATTACCCCGTTTCCGTTAACGGAATATTCCATTTTATAAAAGTTCCGTTAATTTGAGGTCGTCAAATAAATAAATGTTTTATTTATTTATATTTTATGTTGATATCGTCGTGATAAAATAAATAAAAACACGTAATTTACATTTCCATTTAATTGGAAAAAGTTAAATTTTATTACGACCATTTAACCGGGTAAAAAGTTTAAACCTCATTAAACATTAGTATCGGGTAGTAGTATACCGGGTGCAACACCCAAGCCTTATATAAAGGAGGGTGAACACTTCATTGAAGCTTTTTACCACCCTAAACCCATTTCCTCCCTCTACCCTCTCTCTCAAACTCGTTTTCGACTCAAAACCGCAAGTTTCCGCCTCCAAAACGTAAGATCTCCTACCCTAACTTGTTCTAGACATCATTGGTTGTGGTTTAAACACAAAAATCGAACATAAGGGCTGTTAAGGAGGAGTTTACGACCTAAGAACCTCCTTAGGCCGTAAACCCCTAAAATGAGGCCAAAAGTCCCAATTTTGTTCCCTTTGAGCTTAGAGATTTGTTTTGGACTTAACCTAGAAGGGTTTGAACCCCAAATCACCAATTTTTAGGGCATAAAAGAGGGTTTACGGCCCAAGCACATGCTTAGGCCGTAAACACCCTCTAAACTTGTAAATCAAGTCCCAAAACACTCCCAAATCAACCTTGGACTTAAGATATGGCTTAGGGACTTGCTATTTCGGGTTTGGAGCAATTAAACACAAACATTTGAGGGGTGAATTAGAGTTCACGGCCCAAGCATGTGCTTAGGCCGTAAACTCCCCTAAATCATACAAAATGGGAGTTTAAACCCCCTCAAGAGCCCTATACCTTTACTAGAATTTGTTAGATTTAAACCAAAGGCCATGGGGGTGTATGATAGTTTACTACCATAAACCATAGGGTTTACAGCCGTAAACTCCCAAGGAGTGGCCTTTGGGCCGTAAACTCCAAGGGAGTATACTCTTGGACCCTTAAACACCCCTATAGCCATGTATAATTCCTTAAGACTATTTCTAGAACCACATGAGACTTGAAACCATTCAAAAACACTCCTCCCATGAGTTTACGGCCGTAAACTAATGGGGGAGGTGGCCTCCCAACCATGAACTCACTTAAAGTGAGTTTTAGGAGAGTAAACTCCCTATCTAAGCCATACACACCCTTAAATGTTACCCGGGACACTCCTAGCACTTAATCAAAGTGTTTTTCGCACTTTAGGATGCATATACTTGTTTAATTAGTATTATATGTACTAATTGTATGTAAACATATGTTATCATATGTTAATAGGTCACTAAGTGTGTTCAAGTCTTTAGTTGACACCGAGCACCCACCCGGCACCTTCGTTCGATCCACTTACAACAGGTGAGTTCATACCCCTGAATGAACCTTTTAAATGTTTTTACATGTTTTATGGTGGGGAATACAAGTTAAACATGCCAGTTATCATATCAATCACATGTGATTGATAACCCGCATGCACAAGGATTTACTACACTTTCAACTGTTTTACCAAGTATGATACTATAAATGGTTTTCTAAAACGTCTTTACTTGTACAAAGCTTTACTCTAATTGACTCTCACGCTGAATGTTTTATCAAAGTTTCATTTAAAACTCGTTTACGAAAGGTTTTCAAAAGGTTTTCAAACTTAATTTACAAAAGAATACCAAGCCATGATTTTCTTAAGTATAAAGGTTTTCCAAAGTTTTCTTCCATGTTTTTATACTCCTACTTGGTTAAGATACTACTGCTTCACTTCTACTTAGTTAATGCTCCTACTTGATAATGCTTTTACTTCGTGAAACACTTCTACTTATTGATACGCTTCTACTTCACTTAAACTTGATAACGCTTCTACTTCACTTATACTTGATAACGCTTCCACTTCGTGGTACACTTATACTTATTAACGCTTCTACTTCACGATACGCTTCTACTTCACGATACGTTTCCACTTAGTTAAATGTATGCATGTGCATGTATAGTTATATAAATAATGATTAAAGGACTTAGGAAGGCTAGTTCGCCCTATTTCCTTTTCTTTGTTGAGATGTGGTCTGGTGGGATCGGATATCCATCCGAAGGTCGTTTGATCATTAATTATATATCATGTATACATGTATAGACATATGGGTTACATCGATCGGTTCAGTTATGAGTCTCTACTGCTAGTCCAACACTTACATCAGAATCCACTATTCGGGATACATCTTCAGGACACGGCCTTCTCCGTTGTCTAGTTGGTAACCAGAGTCTCTTGTAGGGAGAGCGGACATTGTGTGTATAGATCTATATGGGATTGACACCCCCGCACCCTGACTGCTAGCTACAGTCCACGGCCTACCAAGCCAATGGGTGACAAATGTCACATCTTTATTTTGACGCTTGCAGGGCGTCGAGTTCTCTAGTGTCTATCAGTATGGTTATGAGTATCTCGGGGTTACCTTATAATTCATGGCCTTAAGGTAACGACGCTTAACACTGTTTGCTGGGAACACACACCAAGAAAATATACACCTAGAATTACACTGTTTTTAGACCTTGCTAGACGTATCATTCAATTGATATTGTCTGGGGTCTGCATCCACTGTTTTAGACCTTGCTAGACGTATCATTCATTTGATCATGTCTGGGTTCTGTATCCACTGTTTTAGACCTTACTAGACGTATCATTCATTTGATAGCGTCTGGGGTCTGTGTCTCCTCTTGTTAGACTGAGCTCGGCGTGTCGTTCATTCGATACTCTCCTGGAGTCTATGATCTCTTTTGCCTTAATCGTCAGTCCTCACTGCTGAGGCATATGT
The DNA here is from genome assembly GCF_051521515.1 of Lactuca serriola. Taxonomy (NCBI): domain Eukaryota; kingdom Viridiplantae; phylum Streptophyta; class Magnoliopsida; order Asterales; family Asteraceae; genus Lactuca; species Lactuca serriola. The sequence goes on from NC_136415.1 coordinate 277,680,643, forward strand.
TATTTTCCCTGATATTCTCCTACTTTCTTTAAAATCAAACACCATATTTTGATAATGATAGTGTTTAAGGAAAAATTACTTTTACAAACATAACTCTGTCAAGTCTTGGTAGAAGACTGCTTTTAATTAAGAAAATATAGGATTTTCTGGAAAGGACTCTAATCCACTGTAGACTCTAAACTACGACTTTTATAAAGTTATTTTGAACTTACACAAATGACACTAAAGACTTATGAACTCACCAGCATTTGTAAAAATCCTGATACTCGCTTTCAAATAACTTGTATTCTCAGGTCAGCAATAGACAGGTACATCCCAGGCGCTTTTGGTGAAGACCGTTTAGTACCAAGCTGCACCTTTATTATTACTTGTATTACTTTGATGTTTCTATGTAATGTAAACTATGTAAAACTATTACTATTAATGCAATGGTTTTTGTACTTTGATTACTATATGGCATATGTTGTGATACTTGACATGACGTAATCCACCCCAGAACGTTTCCGCCGTTCCGGTTTTGGGGTGTGACACATTTAGTAGTTTCTAGAAACTCTTTATGATCTGCAATTTGTTTGTTATCCAGGGCTCGAATACCCATTTCAACTTTGAGCGATATCCTTTCATTAGCCTGACGTTCCCTTGTATCTAATCATTCAAGTCTCTCAACAATAGAATGCGGACCAGCAACTTCCGTTTGTTGTAGGGTTGTAACTGCGGCTAAGATTTTATCAACTTTCTCCTGTAGACTCAAAAATTCCTTGCGAGTGACCAACATTTTCTTCTTTTTCTTCTTCTCTTTGGCTTGGAAGTGGAGTGTTGAGAACCGTTAGAGTCTTTATCATTAAACACCATCATAAAGTCATCTGATTAAGTTGGTTGATTAACTTCAGTCATATCCAGATCATCCAGACCAAAGGTTGGTCTAGAGCTAACTTCAATTGTTGTACCGTCTTCATTAGATTCATGGATTTTGGCAGTTGGAGGGGGCTTGGAAGGTCCTGCACCACCTTGAAGATCCTGAGCTTTTTGGATTGTTTCGGCCATGGTGGTAATCCAGTCTTGAATTTTGAGGATAGTGGAAATAGTGTTGGCATTATTGATTGCACTTGCCCAGTATTTAGCAACTGTTTGAATTTCCTGCTCCTTCTATTATTGTTGTTTGGTTTATTGATCCTTGAGGGCCTGGAATTCCCGTCGAAAAGCTTCATACTTTTTGACTTCGGATTCAGTATTAGGTTGATACTGAATCTAAGAGTCATTAGAATCATATCCGTCAAACCCATGATGTCGCATCGGGGTGTCCCTCGGGTTCATGGAACCTTTCAAATTTATGATCACCATGCCTAAACCACCTGATTGTAATGTAAGTAGAGTAGGATTTCCTGAGCTTCCTTGGTCTCCTTGACCCGTAGTCAAGTGTGGCCTCGACTCATTTTTGGCTAGGGCTGAAGAAGTGCCATGTTGTTGGGAAGGTGTATCAAGTGTTTGGGTGACGGCAAGAAGTATGGAGTGCAATTCTTGTGGTTTAAAGAAGTGAAGATGGGAAGTCCTAGAGACCTTAGGGCGTTTTGAGCCAATTAGAAACTGTTGGGATTCAACTGGGGTTGAGTCTCCATTATCGGATGAAACAGACACACCTTCTGTGTCTGAGTAACTAGAGAGGCTTGTAGCAAATAGGTATGTAGGGACCCTAAGGACTACCGGAGTCTTTTGAGAGACTTCGGTATATGTACGGTCACGCATTTGGCTAGGGCTTGGGTTTGTACTTTGTCTCTTGTGAACAAGTGTTGGTCCAGAGTTGTTATCTGACTCTTCTTCAATGTTGATGGGGGGCTTTGAGGATGAGTAGGAGCTTCATCCGAGGACACAACAACTTTGCGTTTCTTGGATGATTCGCCTTTCTTTGATTTCCTGCGGTGGGCTTTCTTTGATGACACTAACTTCTCTAGCCTTCGGGCTAGAGGTTAACTTGACTGAGTTGTAGTAGTGGGGACTGTGATACGCACTTGACCATGTGGTTCTGTAGAGGCTAATATGGACAGATTGGGTAGAGGCGGGGTAGAAAGATATGGGTCAATACGTTCCGTAGCCTCTATATGATCTGTGACTTCTTTGGTTTCAAGTCCAACAGATATCAGGACGTGTATGGGTAAACGTCTCAGTGATCTGAAGATAGATTGGTCCTTAGAAAGTGTACACCTTTTAAGATCATGAGTGATGAAAATATTGATGTCATTTCCCATGCTAAGACTTGCATCCCGGTGGAGGTCTGAGATGCACAACGACCAGAAACGTGCGAATGTGAGCTCAGTTGGGGCTGCCCTTGGATTCTCCTTTGGAATGTATTAAAGAAAGTCATCGCACAAGATCTTCTCATAGTTAACATCACTCCTTGTAAGATGCTCCACACCAGTTCAAGTAACTTGAGACTCATTTTGTTTGTGCCTCCGATTCTGCCAGAGAGACTCTAGATGATGAAGTGACAGAAAAATTGTCAGACCGCAGGCAGTTGGTTTTTCTTGAATTCCCCAATGACTTTGAGTTTCTTCTGATAGCCCATCTAGTAGAGAGTTGAGATGATGTCATTAATGTTTGGAGTGTAAAACCTTGTTGAGGGAAGAACATGAAGATTTATTGCATTTAGGAACTTTTCTTTAGTCAAGATGACCAAAGAATCATCAACCAAGTTCAGATGAACTTCTTGCAGATTGTTGATTGGGCGGAACGCCGAGAATGCACACTTGAAGAGGGTTGAGAGTGGAACAACATCAGTGAACGAATCAAAAGCTCCAAATAGGGGGTGAGAGGATATGAACTTTATCATCAGACGAATGGATTCGTTGTAGGATGGATGATCTTCAAATATTGCCCTAAAATTGCTCGAAGCAACTGATTGCGATTTACTTCTCATGATGGATTCAGAACCAGTGGTTTGCACCGATCCTGATGCTTTGGATTGCTTCTTCGATACACTAGACTTCACCATTATGAAATTTTTTGAAGAACTTGCAGAAAAAGTTTTGAGTGCAAGCAGATGAAGAAGATGAAGATAGTCTAAAAGTTCAGAAAGCATAAAGCTTTCTTGGGAGGGAAAAAGGATTTATATAGTTCCGAATCTCAAACATTTATTAAATTTACCCTATCTACAGTTGGTAATGATAAAAACCCTTGGTTTTTAACTATTATCAGCCACAAATAAAATAAATTAAAAGAAATTATTATTTTTGGTTTTTCAAAAATGGGACATTTAATGAAATGTCAGGCCCATTATTACACATGTGGAGAATGTGTGGTGAGGGGTGTTAATCCGTTGAATAAAGGTGGAATTTTGAACGGATTGGACATCTTGGGTAAAAGAGATATGACTGTTTAAGGAAAAATATTTCTTAAAATACTTCTTTTATGGGAAACAGGTTTAATTGTCATTTAACCTAAAATAGGTCTGACACAAAAAGAACTTTAGGAGATAACTGAATTGTTGTATGCTACAAAATGAATGCTTGAATTTAATATGAAAGAATTTTTATTTAATGAGGATGATTAAATAGCACACAAGATTCCAGGGAATTTATGAAGTTGTTGAGAATTCATTAAAAGTGACTGCGGATGGAAACGCCACTGCGGATTGATTCTTCATTGTGGTGGATGGTAATGTGACTGCAGTAGTAAGAACTAAGAAACACTTGATAAAAGATCAGAAATAACAAACAATAAGGATCCAATAAATATAAGTATGATATATGGTAGCGGTATACAGAGTATACTGAAACCATGTATGATAAATATATCCGACTAAGACCACAACGGTGACCAGAGGCAGTCTGCGGTACCTATAAATTCAAGAAGAATTTTGGATTCGGATTCATCATCCCTAACATTTATAGAAAATTGTTGAGTTTTGTTGCATCCAGTTCTTTTGTAAACACATTCGCAATCACTTCGTGAGTTAGGACAAAAATTAGTTCAATGTTACCTTTGAGTATATGGTCCTTGATGAAATGGTACCAAAGTTCAATGTGTTTCGTCTTCGAATGGTGAATAGGATTGTGAGAAATCGCTATAGCACTCTCTGAATCACAATAAATCGGTATCCGTAGCATTCTGTATCCATAGTCCTTCAGTTGGGTTTTCATCCATAGGACTTGAGAACAATAGCTCGCCGCGGCCACGTACTCGGCTTCTACGGTAGACAGAGAAACACTATTTTTTTTTCGTGAAGACCAGTTAACCAGTCTTCCTTTGAGAAATTGACAACCACCTGAAGTGCTTTTTCTATCCGATTTGCATCTAGCATGATCCGCATCTGTAAAGTCTTGAAGGCTAAAATCATTCCCTGCGGGATACCATAGGCTGAGAGCTTTGCATCCTTTTAAGTATCTGAAGATCTGTTTGACTGCGGTTAAGTGCGATACTTTATGGTCAAATTGGTACCTGGCACATAAGCATGTTGCAAAGACAATATATGGTCTGCTTGCGGTGAGGTACATCAAAAAACCAATCATTCCTCTATAAGTTTTGTAGTCCACTGACTCTCTGGAAGGATCAGCAGAATTCTTATATCCGAAGGCTATAGGAACCTTGGTTGAGGAACAATTATCCATTGTGTATTTCTTCAGCAATTCAGAGGTATATTTTTCTTGATGAATGAATATCCCTTGAGGGACTTGCTTCACTTGGATTCCTAGAAAGAAATTAATCTCTCTATTCATGCTCATATGCAACTTATTGGTCATGAGCAATGTGAATTCATCCACCATACCTTGATCTGTTGACCTAGATATGATATCATCCACATAAATTTGAACAAGCATAAGGTGATTACCATTTGCCTTTCGAAACAATGTGGGGTCAATCACTCCTCTTTTATATCCTGACATGAAAAGAAACTCAAAGAGAGTCTCATACCATGCCCTCGGTTCTTGCTTAAGACCATTGGCTGCTTTCTCAAGGTTGAAACAATAATCTGGGAACTCTGGACTTTCAAAGCCTGGAGGTTGTTGCAAGTAAACTTCTTCTTTCAATTCACCATTCAAGAAAGTGCTATTTACATCCATTTGATGTACTTTGATATTTTTGTGTGCTGCATATGATAAGAAGATGTGTATTGCTTCCATCCTGGCTACGGGGGCATATGTTTCATCATAATCAACACCTTCTAGTTGACTATACCCCTTATCAACTAATCTTGCCTTGTTTCGAACGACCGTACCTGATTCATTGAGTTTGTTTTTGTATACCCATCTTGTTCTAACAATAGTGTGACCTTTTGGCTTCGGAACGAATTTCCACACTTTGTTTCTTTCAAATTTTACTAACTCTTCTTGCATGGCAGAGATCCAGTCAGGATTTAGAAGGGCTTCCTTGATGGATCGGGGTTCGACTGCGGACATAAAGGTTGCATAGTGGCAGTGGTCCGTAAGATCATGTGAAGATCGAGTCTATACGCCTGCAGATGGGTTTCCGATAATTTAACCCGGAGGGTGTTCTTTTGTCCATACATGTAGACGCAGTAATGGATGATCAACAATTGTAGTGAAAGGAACATCGACAACATCAGAGGATTCGGTGGTAGGAGAAGGCAGTTCCCCCTCGACTTGTAAGTAGCCTGCAGAAGTGTCTTGGACTTGGATTATAGGATTTGGATCAGAATGAGGTTCCCCCTGGATTGCAGATGGGAGTCCCTCTTGAACCGAAGATGGTTCCCTTTGGAATATAGAGTGCATGATAACCTTGGATCAGTTCTTGTGTCAATATTTTCTTCTTCATCGAAGTCTAAGGAAGCATTTGATGGTTGTCGTAAGAACTGGAGTAGTTCTTTCCCCCTCAACCGGCGAGGTGGAAGTTTTGTGAGACAAGTTACTAGATATGGAGGATCCAGAAACTTCTGCGTGTTGTTGTTGAGCTTCCGGAGACACAAGAATTTCGGATAGTTGAGTAGTCTCTACGGGGTCGAAGAGATCGTCATAGTTAACTTCAACTATGTTGAGAGGACCCGAAGAACCTGGGATATCACTTTCCAGGATTGCTTTTATTTCACTTGAAGGAGCAGTGTTGCAGATGTAATAGTCATCGAATTTGACATCGAAACTTTCAACTATTAGTCGTGTGCGTCTGACAAGAACACTTTAATCCACTTTGTTTGTTGAGTAGCCAAGAAATATAACTTCATCTGAATTCGGTGCAAATTTGTTAAGGTGGTCCTTGTTGTTGATCACGAAGCATCTACACCCGAATATGTGAAAGAATCGGACATTCGGTTTTCAATTGTTGAGGCCCTCATAAGGTGTTTTGTTGAGACACTTACAGACAATGCTTCGGTTTTGAACAAAGCATGTCATTGCCACTGCTTCGGCCCACAAGTATAGAGGAAGGTTTGAAAAGTTTAACATGGATCTTGCGGCTTCTACTAGAGTATGATTCCTTCGCTCTACTACTCTATTTTGCTGTAGTGTGTTGGGAGCAGAGAAGTTGTGACTGATACCTTTGGAAACCAAGAAACTATCCAAGAGATGATTAGTGAACTCGGTTTTGTTGTCACTTCGGATTCTACGAACTGGTAGCTTGATTTGGAGTTCAATTTCATTGATGAAGTTTATCAGGATCTGCGGTGTTTCGGATTTGAGTCTCAGGAAGAAGACCCATGTGAAACGAGTAAAGTCATCAACTATAACCAGTATATACTTCTTGTGATGGAGACTGGCTACGGTAGATGGATTGCAGAGATCAATATTCAGCAGCTCTAGTGGTTCAGAAATCTATGACCAATGGGTGACTTCCCTTTCATTGTTTACCACACTCACAATCAGGGCAGAGTGTTTCATTGATGTACTTCAGAATTGGGAGCCCTCAGACGAGTTATTCTATGACAAGATTGTTGATGTACCGAAAGTTAATATGAGCTAGCTTGAGATGCCACAACCAGCTAACTTTGGATACGAATTTGGACAGAAAACATAGCTGCGGTTTCCCGATGATCAATGAGACATCCAAAGGATACATGGTCTCTTAGGATTTGTATTTGATCAAACAGATGCTTATATCGCTTGTCATGATGTATCAGTATTCATTATCAAACTCAACCCGATGACATGCTTTGCATAGTTGGCCTACACTGATGAGAAGTTCCATGTTGTTAATACACCGTAACGTCGGATGATACCATTTGGGTTGTTACCAAAGGTGACATGTCCTCCATTACAGATAGGCCTGAAATCCCGAAGGTATTCTAACCTTTCGGTCATGTGCTTGGAGCAGGCATTATCGATCAGCCACTCCTCTTCTTGTTCCTACTTGCACAAAGCCTGAAAATTACACGGTTAGTTTGGGCACCTAAACAAGTTTGGATCTGTGGGTTACAAGTGAATTCTTCCTAGATGCTTGAACAATGATTGCGGGGACACGTTTCGTATCAACTTTAAGACCTAGACCTGGGTGTTTTGAGGTCTTTTGAGAATTACAAGGTTTCTGAAAGTTACGAGGTATCGAATGACTACAAGGTTTTTGAAAGTTACGAGGTTTTGAGTGACTACGAGTTTTTGGAGGATTACGGGGTTGGACTTGATTTGGTCTTTTATGATTATAAAATCCAAAGGTACGATTTTTCTCATTTAGCCAGACACCGTACCTGGTCAATGGTCCAGAGGGTGTGGTGTGAGGCATGTAACCAGTCCGAGAATGAGATTTGACTGAGTTGCCCTTGGGATTTGAAAAAGTTCGAGCAATGGACTTCCTCCTAGGTTTTGATCTTTTGTCAAACTGGCATGACTTTAAAAGTGTAGGAGTTGGCAAAATCCCTTTCCATTTAGGGTCATCTGATGAATAGTTCTAAAAATGATATTTGTGAAAAGATTTTACACTCTTTTAGGACTTTTCAGGAGATTTTGAAAAAGGTTTTGGAATTGTACATTCCTTTTATATGATTTCTCGATTTGAGTGTTTTTTAAAGACAAATTTGAAACATGTTTTTCAGGTCCCTTTTTGTTTTGAGATTTTTGATTTATTTTTTGAAAGAGTTTCCTGCTTTTTCCCACGAGATATGAGTTCCTCTTTGAAAGCTTGTTTTTACTGAGTTTTTGGAGAACCGTAGTCTAAAAGCATTTAACGGTGGTTTCTTGGAAAAGAGAGAGTGAGTGAAACTTTCGAAGTCATCACAATCTTTGACGGTGAGTTTGAGGAGTCTTGGCCATTAGAGAAAGTGACCCTCCGAAGTCATCACAATCTTTGAGCACGGTTGATTCTTGTGCTTGGATTTCTCTGTACAGTTTGAAAAGAGAGAGTGAGTGAAACTTCCTGTCACCTTGGACTATCATTTTTGTGGTAGTCCAGTGCTTCCCCAAACCGTTAAGAAACTAAGATTTGTTTCATGGTTGTTGCGGACAGTGCCAGCATTTGACAATTTGTTAACAATGAGGTTGAATCTTTTGAAGGAGTCCTCAAGACTTTCTCCCGCATGAGCTTTGAAGTTATTAAACGCGTTGACTGTGGTGGTGAGTTTCTTATCTTGTGCCTGCTCCGAACCTTCATACATATTTTTGAGAACTTCCCAAATCTCTTTGGCTGATTTGCAATTGATGATAATGTTGAAGTTTTCAAGAGCAACTCCGCATGATATTTCATACAAGGCAATTACATCATTTTCCATTTTATCGAGATCATCCTTAGTGGGACGATTCATGGTAGGTTGGCCTCCTCCAAGTCTGGCTTGAGCACCGTCGGCTTGAACTGGAGTAAGAATAGGGATATAAGGTCCTTCTTCTACAGATCTCCACACATCTCATCCAAGTCTTCTTAGATATCTCTCCATCCTCTGGGACCAGTGATGATACTCATTTGCCACCAGTATTGTAGCTATATTCGAACCTCCAACACTATTGGAAACGTTAAGAGATAATGCTTGTGCCATATTTCCTTGTTTTGATAATTTTTTTTAATTTTTTTTTAGAAAAGTGAGCTTTAATGGTATAGAAGGCTTTTCAAAATCAGAGTTTTGTTCAAAAAGCAACCATGTAAAGTCCCAAATTCTGAGATCCAAATCAGTGATCAAATGTCATAGCAATCAATCAGAGTGTAGAAAGAGTAGAAGAAGAATTAACCCAAGCATGCACACATTTATATCATATAAACGTCAAATACACCTTGGAAAACACGCACATACGTCACCCTATGACTGACACTGACACCTACTATTTATAGCACCCCAACAGCACATGAGTGTACAACTACACACCCATGCACGGCCATACACAGGGTGTACGGGCATACACACGTGTTCGACAGTACACAGTTACAAGAGTTAGAAACACCATGATGAACCTCCAGACCCTACCAAGACCTATACAAAATAAATACCTAGCCCAAACCATTTAATTATGACCTGTCAATCTCCCCGTTGGTTTAAGGCTAGCATAGACTTGGTCTTCAATCTGTTGATTTTTCAAATAGCATTAGCTCAGAGTTTCTCATAGATCCCATCCAGAGTTTTGCATTTATGATCGTGGCAACCATTCCTGTGAATTCCTTTGCAGTAGCTTCCATGACCTCCCTCCTACATATGATTTGATGATGGGCCAAGATACGAATGTCTCTCTCTCTCTCTCTCTCTGAATCTCAAGAGATCCTTAGCGTTGTAAAGCCTCAGAACTCCTTCTCTGCTTTTAAACTTTATGGCAGTGGTTGTTGTTTCATCATCATAGGCCCAAAATTCCATACATTTAAGATATCCTTTATGAAGTGTTGTGGAATTGGAATCTCCCTCACTTGATTAGTAGCAAGCCATAACATTATCTTCATCGGTTGGTTAGTTTCAGGGTCAATGATATCTTTGTCTTTTCTGACCAACGCTTTTGCAGTCTTCATCGAGGGAAATTTTTCTTTGACGTGTTTATCCAAGAACTGCCTGAAGTTGGAAGCACTAGCATTCTGAGATGGATTGTGGAATGGAGCCCTGGAGAGCTCAGAGAGATCAACTTTCTTCCAGGAGTTTAAATCATGAATGTTTTTGTAGTATTTTGGATTTCCAGAATTCCTTTTAACCACCCACAACTTATGCTTATGATCATAACCCCACATCTTGATCCCAGTATGATCACCATATTAATTACCAAATTTTCTCCTGTTAAGACCAGTCACTGTGAGCTGAGGTTGGTCTGCTTTATGGTTCTCGTTTGAACTTTTTAAGAAAAGCAAACCTTCCTTTTGCTCAGCAGTGACTTTTCTTTGTCCATGTTTGATCTTTATCCATGGAATGGCATTTACAGACTCCTTCTCAAATCGGTCAAAAATTCTTGTTGTTCTCGGGGGAGGTTGGGCAACAGGAAATTCGCCTTCAGAAGGCTGGATGGGAGCTATGGGAGGATCTTCAATATTGTCCGGCTGTTGAAACAAAGACTGAAATTTATCTCTAAAGGCTTCAAACAGTTTGTCCTTTAAGCCAAACTAGCAAGCGGTCAAAGATCCAATATTAGTCTGTAGCTCAGAGATTTGTTTTGACTTTAATGCATTATCTTCCTCAAGCTCAACAATCCGTACATCCTGCATTCCAATTAGAATGTCCTTCTCAATATTTTTTTGTTTTAGAATACCAATTTCTTCTTTGAGGGAGGAATCATCAGAATCATCATCCCCTGAATGACCTTCCTTGATAGATATTCCTTTTCCATGTGAGGAAGGTTTAGAAATATGTTAAGCCAAGTGCCTTGCTAGCCTTACAGAGGCTTCATCTAACAGAGGCCTTATGGGGGAGTATTCTGGGATAGCAGATGACCCGTCTGTTTCAAAGGTGGTGCTTGGGCCTTCATTGGGAGGAACGGGTGGTGTAGTAACAGTTGTGGTGACAATTATGGATGGAGCTGGAGGTGCTTGATCCTGAATAAGCACTCCCTGCCTCGGATCAAGACGCCTTCTTTTCACAGGAGGCAGAGAGGTCAGTGTTTGTTTCAGATCATCAGAAGATGGTATAGATGTAAGAATAGGTGAATCAGAGGGAGGAAACCCTGAATCTGCATCCTTAGGACTTGAAGATTCTACCATCAATCTTGTTGTAGGAGGTATTGTTTTGAGAACGTCAACAGCAACCCTGGTTTCTGTTGTGGATTTAGCAACTTCATTGATATTGAAAAAGAAACTGTTGAGGAACTCCAAACTTGCAGCAAAGTCATCATGCTAATTATCAAGATTAAATGGGATTTCCTCATTATCAAAACTAGTAAAGTCCATATCTTTCAGGAACTTATCTTCTTCATCATTTCCTTCATCACCACCTTCTACATTAAAATTACTCTGAACCTCCACATTTTTTAGTTGGTCATGTTCTTCTGCTACAATTGCGACAAGTGAGACATGACCTTCTTCGATTTCATGTTTTGAAACCGAGATAATGACCTCCTCGGTTTCCGTGGGGATAGAAAGAGCATCGAATTCAGATTGTTCACTCTCTTCGGCAAAAATTCCAAACAAGATCAGTGGATATTTCCCTTCAAAATTAACCTTTCCTGGTCGATTCTGCTTCATCTGACCAAAAGCACTTGAGCTAATAGACTTGAGATCCAGAGTCTCTTCTCCTCTTTCGATTTTAGGGTGCTTGACATTGAAGATAAGTTGAACGAATCTTAGGTACATGAAGAACTTATCCCTCTTGTTTCCTTCAATGTTCAAGATCATTTCATGAAAAATAAACTGTGGGAAACTGAACTTAATTCCAGAGGCTAAGGCAGCAATTGCACCGGTGTTAACCAAGGATATTTCATTAGCTCATGACTTCCGGCCAGAGATACAGCTCACGAATACATGAGCTAAATATTTCCATCAAGGAGGCAATAGCTTCTTGAGAGTTGGGGAAAAATCCTTCATAACCTATTTTGTTATGAGTCTCTTGAGCCCTGTCCAGATCAATCTCCTTTGGGAATTCAGTCTTATCATCGATCTGCAAAGTTTCTCGAATAATCCACTCGGTAACCAAGACTTTCTTTCCATGTACAGAGGCCTCAAGAAATTTTGCACCCTTATTATCCTTCTTCACAACTGCACTTCACCAGAAATCCTTAATCAACTTTTGATAAATGAATGGACAGGTAGTGAGAGCAGAGACCAGGCAGCATCTTCTTAGACCATCTACTATGAATTGAAACTCGGAGTGAGCCTCTGGATGATCAGCAAGGTTAACAACCAAGTTATGAACTTTAGCGAATTCGAGATCAGCCATATTGATCCGAGAGAAACACAAAAATTCATCAATAAACGGAAAGTGTTTTCCCAATAATCGGTTGAGTTAGGTTTTCAATTGGTTAAATTTTAAATTTTAAAGACAAAAAGGATGTACAGCTGTAAACGAAGTGTGCAGCCGTACACGGGGTGTGCAGTCATATACAGGGTGTGCAGTCGTACACGGGGTGTGCAGCCGTACATGGGGTATGCGGCCATACACCGGGTATGTGGTCATACACCAGGTGTGCGGCCATACACTCTCCAGTTTTGCCGAAAACCATTTTTCCTTCAATAGGCTACCGATTCTCAGTCAATTTAGTGTAAGATCATCATAATGAGGGTCGACTAGATGATACCTTCATGAATGAATGTTCAATTTCAAGGAAAATTGAGATTGTTTAAGCTAAAGTAGAGAGAGATGAAGCTTTCGAGTGTGCGACCATACTCAAAAAAATTGGAGAGAAAGGGAGTTTGGCCACACATCCACCTTATATATCCCTCCTTAAAATGGGCTGCAACCCAAGTGAACTCAAACCCAACACCCCAATAGACTTTAAACATGATACATTTCAAGAACTAAAAGAAAATTTTTAAGAAAATGAAATAAAAGAAAATAAAATAATAAAAAATTAAAAATAAGATTAAAAATTATAATTAAAAAATTAAAAATTAAAAATGAAATAAAATAGAAAATAGAAAAATTAACACTAATTTCATCTAAACTATCACTGATAAAATTTTGTGATATTGGGATCAAAGTTGTTGGACAACCTTAACCCGCTTATTGATACTTTTGTCTTCATGTCCAAGTTTGGTCAATCGCCGGTATTGTGGTCCATTTAAACACGAAAAGTTTTGATAAATTTTAGGACATACCATAAGTGACAAGACCTTAGATCTTCTGAACTTAGATAATGTTCCTAAAAGACCATTCAGCTGACGATGACCAAGGATATTGTTATCCACTTAAATTGAGCAGCGAGATCTACAGACAACCTATCAAGTGTTCAATTTTAATTGTATTAGAACATGTTTCCTGCTTCCTGGTATACTCCAATAATTTGAGGATCAACATAACACATTAATATGGCAACCACGCCAGCTACATGTCCCATTATGTGCCACATAGGGTTGACCCAGTTAGCGTTGCATAGACGGGTGACCACTAAAAATTGTCACACAGAACAAACCAATGGAAAATGTCAAAGTTAAGGACTTGTATGTCAAAAGCCCCATAAATTGGACTAGTAAGTTCCAATTTAACAATTAAGCTAAAGATGAGTCCATATTTTAGTTTAACACAAACTCATATAGCAAAATAAGGGTCTTGGCTTTGCAAGAAAATGAAATTTTAAACTCTAATGGTCCAAGATTTATGAAATGTATATACATGTACAATTAGAGGAGAGATCAGGAGAAGAGAATAGATAAATCATACCTTTAGGAGAGAAGAAAGTAATCAAAAAAGGTTTTTTGACAAAATTACGATTTAACGTTGTTATGGTCGGGCGTTATTGATGGCTACCAGTCATTGGCACCTGGTGATCTTGACGTGAAAGAGAATATGATGAGGAAAGGAAGGTGTTGTGATGGAGGTAAGGATGATGTAACAACTGATTCTTGTAGGTATTATTCTTTTGAACTAAAATTTTAATTTAGGGAAATTTTTCCCTATTTTGAGCGTAGGATAGTCCCCTACATTGAGTGTAGGTTGGAAATTAGAGGCAGGGGTTTAATGACCTAAGATAAGCGTAGTTTAAGCTAAGCCGAGCGTAGGTATGTGTGACAACTGATAGGTTTCTATCACTGATCGCATTAGGAAAGAGTAGGAAAATAGATGTAATATCTTAGTATTGTAATATTTGATTTTGAAATAATAAGAATCAAATGTGATCTTACATTTATTTGTTAAAAATGTCCATTAGGCTAAAAAATTAGTGTCTGAAAATTTGCAAGGTTTTCTAAGTTGGTTAATATACTTGGAGAGTACTCGTTAACGTGATCTCAAGGATATATGATTCATAAAAATCTGACTCCAAATGAAAGCGTTATGGATTTTATAAAAATAGAAAACAACTGCATAATTAAAATTAATTACGTCAAAACGGTACTTAGAGAATGGTTGAGTTTTGACTAAAAGTACAAAAAGAAGTTTCATAGTACTCCTCGAGATATAAAATTTGGAAAAAAGTTTGCTGAAAATGGGATCTGTATGAGAGAGATATGATTTTTATAAAATCATATATTTTTAACCCCGTTAGGCATGAAAATGAAAGTCAAAACTAGACAAAACAACCTAAAGGAGAGTTGTAGCACACATTGTGATCATATATATATATATATATATATATATATATATATATATATATATATATATATATATATATATATACAGAAAGAGAGAGGGCTTAGATCGGAACTCGCATGAAGAAGTTATGATTTTTACAAAATCTTTCCGTGTGTGTCTCCGCACGCCGTGCGCCTGACACTGGATTCTAGTAGATTGCGAGTGACATGGCCGAGTGGGGAGTGACACGTCGTAACTTCCAGATGGAACCACAATGTTTATGTGCGTCGCGCGCACATATTTGCTCAGCGCACACCTCCAAAACTCAACTATAAATAGAAGGTTATCCCATTCCAGTTATGCATACCTTCAAACTTCACTCTCACTCTCTATCTCAAAGCTGCTACCCTATGGAGCAGTCCTCGGGGTCCCAAGCCTGAGTCAAACCTAAATCAAAGGTTTCAGGCAACTAGGGTGAGTACACGGCCCCTATTTCACTATTTTAAATGTTTTACAGGGAGGAATAAATGTTTATCAAATGATTTTAACAAAATATATTTATAGTTATAAATATCAAATCATTTTATAAAGCTTAAAGCCTTAGAATAATATAGCTATAGATATTATTCCTAGTTGTAAGCTATGATATTATGCCTAAGAGATATGATGCTCGATATTCTAGGAAGAGATAATACCTAGATGTTATAATGACCAAATTTCTAGGGATAACGTAGTACCTAGAAGTTATGCTAGTCAAGTATGAGGAAATGCACTGTACTTAGTTGTTATTCTGCTCAAATATTTTGTTTTCAAATAAACATAATTAGGGTGTATATATATATATATATATATATATATATATATATATATATATATATATATGTATGTATGTATAGATATATATATATATATATATATATATATATATATATATATATATATATATATATATATATATATATTATATATACAAAATAATTATGAGATCAAATATTATAATTATCAAATATAAGATAAAAGCTTTATATTGTGATAATTATAAAATATCCCTAGAAATGATTAATATAAAAGATAAAAAGATAAAAAGATAAATACCTAAGCTCAATGCGTTAGTGAGCTATTAATTCATCTAAAGGCCTTGATTAAATTCAACATTCCCCATATACCTATAATCATTAATCTTGTGAGAGCTAGAAAGATATGTATAGATCCATACAGGGATTGACAATCCCACCTGTGATTGCAAACTACAATCCCGACAGGATAAATTTCTTATTATTCGCTCTTCGACGTCCGATGAAGCGTCAAGATGGGGAAAAGTTATTAGTCAAACAACATTGATTATGGGGGCTCATGGTAATACATTAGATCACCTTAGAGTTCAAATTACAATTAGGGGCACCTTATAATGGTAGATAAAATATGCTAGGATTGTTAGATATCCTACAAAGATAGTAAACTAGGATTAATAAGTATATCCCAAAAGATAATAAAATATGATCACTAGATATCCTAAAAGATGTTGATAAAATACTTTAGGAAAGGTTTTTCTAAAAGAAAAAGGATTCTTTATTACCTAATAAAAGACGAAAACTATAAAAACATGTGCACTCACCAACATTATGTGGACGTTTTCAAAAATACATGTATTCTTAGGGAGATAAGTGTAGAGGATAGTTGTGCCAATGAGGAGGAGGATATTCATGTCAAGAATGAGGAAATCTATAAGGAAGTTGTTGAAGTTTAGTACCATCTGCTTATCATCTTTAGTCATGTTTAGGAATTGTGCTTGTCTTTTAAAACCAATGTAATCCCAGAATAATTTATAATCCATAAAAGAAATGTTTGTGATATTCTTTATATATATATATATATATATATATATATATATATATATGTGTGTGTGTGTGTATGTATGTGTGTACCTTGACCCAATCTCCCCTCCTTCATACTACCCGGCGCTTTCGCCACCAGTCGCGGGTGTGACAATGTGTTGCATTAAAACCCTAATCCTTGGGGTTATGAACACTATTTAAAGGCTCAAATCCCGTGAGGCCCTCTTCATGCTCAGCCACCACCTTTTTAAGCAGTCACCTTGAAACCATAGCCATCTTGTGAAAGTTTTGTGAGCTTAAAGTGTTTATGTGCATCTTTGAAGGAAGAGATTCATTGGGGAAGCATTGGGGAAGCTCCAAGCTTTGTGGATCTACAATTTGCATATTATATCCTCCTTCACAAGGTATAATGTTTCTACATCGATGATATTTCATGTTAGATCTAGTTACTCTTGAGATTTTTATGCTTTTGTCCCCATAACCTTGATTTCTATGAGTATGAGCTACTCTAGACAATTTGAAGAAGGGTTTTGAGCATCTAACACTCCTATGGTGTACATGCAACCGTATAAACCTTGGATATATGTTTTCTCTATTATACATGCAAATATTTTAATATTCTAAGGTTTTAATCCTAACTAGCATAATATGAAGCAATTATACTACAAAGCCTAGTTAAATGACATACCTTTTGATGGAGCTTGCAGACTTGAACCTTTAAGAGCTTAGTGCCCCAAGTGTTGCACCTCAAATGGAATCACATAACGCCAAAAACAACTTGGAATAACTTGAGAATAAGGATACTTAGGTTCAAACTTATGAAATCGGCCTTGTCCTCTTTTCTGTGCAAAAGTGCCCATTTCATGAACCAAGTACCTCTTTATATAGTGTAGAGGATAAGGGTTACATTCATGTAAACCCTAATACCCATTACCTTTCATTTCCATAGGATCCATGGGTTAAACACTCCATGGACTACCCATGAAAGCGTAGCCCAACCTAAATGAACATGGCCCACCACACACACACACACACACACACACACACACATATATATATATATATATATATATATATATATATATATATATATATAAGAGTCCATATTTAATTAGTTCCTTTTGATCACTAAATTAATTCTAGATCAATACTAGTTAAATAATACGATTTCATATTAATATATTAGAACTTATAATATATTAATATAAATCACTAGTATCATTTTTCTCATTTTGTCTATCCAATTTTTCCGATGCCATACAATCCAAATGGACCATGCCAAATCGGGTCAAGTACATACCAATTATAGTTATGGACTTAAACACTAATCCACTCATGAATGTTGTAGCAACTCTCGTAATGTCCAACACCTTAGACATCTACAAGCCAGCTTCATGACAGTCTTGCCTTAATACCTACTTCCAATGTATTATCGACTGTGGATGGTTTGAATAACTTAGTCATTCGGGAAGAATGACCTAGTTATTCTGGAAGTCAAAACATGTAAAGTGAAACACAAGAATAATCGAATCCAATATGGTCTCAGAACTTATGAATATAAATAGAACACCTTTTATTTATCACCATATTGATTACACATTATTCATTGTATAATGTTTCAACTAATCAACTTTATACTTGAATCAAAACAATAGTCATGCCATGCTCTAAGCATGCATACTATGTTTATCCAAACAATAGTCATGCCATACACCAAGTATGCACACTATGTTTGTCTATGATCTTTACTTTGTGAAATAGATCAATTGAACATAATTCCAATGATTCTCATTTCACAATCCCAAATCCTTATCGTAAATTCCAAATTCCTACCATTTACCAAAATCTGTTAGATTTTAAAATTATATGCATTGATCCTCTTGTAATGATTATGCACAAAGTCACAAAGACTTGTCAACAGTCATTATAGAGTATTCCAATAGCGATCAACTCCATGGAAATGAAGTCTCATATTCAAAGTACATTGCTTTGAACATCCTTCTTGCATTAAGTTTTCTAATCTTACATAGATTCAATAACTTCCACCTGTGGAGACATTTCCATATTCCCATTTTGACTATCACTTCTGAACAAGAATTGCCTCCTTTCAGAATATGTCAATATGGTCCATCCAAAACTAACACTATACTTCCAACTATCCCTAAGCAACCAATTATTGGTAAACCTTAGATTGTCCTCGACAATTGCTTAATCATTTTAGTCATATCCAATTCTAGACCTTTTCCCCTCTTAATGCCCCTAGACGTTTGGAAAAATTTAGAAAGGATAAATATTATAGCACATGCAATCGATCCTATACCCAGAGCATATGGGACATGATTCATGATGTCTCACATAAAGACATGATTCTAAACCAGTCTTTTGCTACAATATTTTTATTTGCCATGTTTCCATAATTCAACCATGAAGAGGGATGCTGTAATCATAATCGAATTTTGAGAACGCAATATATATAGAATTTCCTTAAGTTGATCCATTCCAACATAAAATTCATATATATATATATATATATATATATATATATATATATATATATATATATATATATATATATATATCCTTGACTAAAGATGATTAAAATCTCAATCTAAGCTTTTTAGAATTGAAATGAAGTATAATTTCATTTCCCTTAATTATATCAAAACAACTTTTCCCAATTGAAACTTTTGTTTTCTATAATTAACATTGCTAACTTGCAACACTTATCATAATTATCATGCTCCCACTAACATGATGATTACCAGCATAACACTTATGCTCCTACTAGCTTTGACATGTACTCAAAAATCAGGTGGACTTCTAGAAATCAATACTTTATTGACTTTCTTACCAAATTTCAGACTTCTGATACAAGATGTTTTGATAAAACTTTATCAAAATCATACACCTTTCCTTAGATAGCACACATGTGTGTCTAAACAATTTTAGAGCTATGAAAAGGGATGTCATAATCATAGTCTCAATTGTTTAGACCTTTGCCATTCCTCACAAGTCCATGTTAGTGTGTTGGTTAACCACACATGCTCCACTAACAACTTTGAGAATGTAAATGTCACAATCGCTATCTACTTAAAATCTTCTTAGTGAAAGCGTTTCCTCACCATCATGTTCATGAATCAAAGAGAAACCTTATGACACTTAGAATTTTATGGTGTATGTGTTCCTATCCATGTGAATTTGTCAAAACCATAATCACAAGACAAGGTTAGTGACAAATCCAAACTCATATGGACTAAACTTGTGCAGTCTTAACTTCTTGCCACCTGGCAGCACAAGGGTCTGCCATTGCTTCCAAGTTTTTATGCAACCAATTGAGAACTCTCAGAACTCATATGCAAAACCAACTTTAACTGGAATGGGCACAAAATTAGGAATATGTCAACACGATAGGTTATAAACCTCAAGTCGTGTGTTAGTGATAAACTACAAGATTTATTCTTGATTAGATCTTGAAACTCTTTCAGCATCTTTTAGACTCCCACTTTCCTCTTGGTATATAAGAATCTCTTGCCAAGACCCATTCCTTGACAAACAAAAATTCAAGTGATAGTGCGGATTCTTATCAAGACAAACACTTCACACAATTTGGCATTACTTGGTCTTTGTTTTATCCAAAATATCACAGCTTACCAATTTCAAATGTACAAGAGTAGAACACATTTTACTCTTACATTTTACAAGTGTTATAAACCTTCTTTAAGATGTGTCACTCAAGTTACAATCTTGGAGTATGACTCTAAGACTTGTTTTGGAACGACGTATGACTCATCTTCTTGATTTAACCACTTCAACAATTCATGACTCCTCTTCTTATCCATAAGAATGCACTAAGATGTCCTTAGAGGATGAATTGTGATGTGTTCTCATAATCATTAAGATGATCATAAAAATGATATTAAAGTACTCTCCCATCTTTTCATATTTGAGAAACTTTTATCTTTCTGCCAAATTTGATTCTTCTCATTCGTTCTGCCATACATCAAAACTTTTCCAATGCTTCAGAATTATACCTAAAGTTGTAAGTATAACCATATTAACGAAACTTTATTAAATCATGACGAATAGTCTTATCATCTTTGTGGTGGACCTGACCAGCGCACAACCAAGTGTACCCAATCCCTTTTTCCTTCACTTGACTCACATATACATGCAAACAAGGAATTAGTCTTAATTTTCCAAAGATGAAAATTCTCATTCATCATACAACACAATTTGCATGATTCCAAGTTTCGGTCCAATTGAAACTTGGGTGATGAGAATCTTTCCTTATTAGGTAAACTTAGACACTACCACAAATGAAAGAATCAAATTCATATTTCCATAATTGCTAGAAACATAAAAACATCAATTTTCCATAAATGCCATTGCAAGGAGATATAAAATAAAACAAAACAAAATTTTATTTATTTAATAAAATGCGGAACCTTACAATGCAACTTTAAATGAAAACGATGCTATTACATATTTCCTAGCAATCTATCATAACTCCTAAGTAGTAGCTAAAGAATCTGATCTTCAAACCATGTGATTGAAATCCATCTTTGTGATCAGATTCAACATACTCTTCCTTTAAGTTTCCTTCCCTTTGCTTGATCCTGCCAAACATCAAAATGCAACCTAGTCACATCTTGTATTAAGAATCAACAATTAGGAACTTAATTGAGTTAGATAGTGGACTTTACCTGAAGCATAGTCAAACTTTTTAATTCTTCCTTCTCTCAGATCTTTTAGGTAGCTAGGGCAGCTTCACAACCAATGTCCCTTCCTTTGGCAATAGAAACATATGGACCCTTTGGGAATGGTAGATGGGACAATCTCAGACTTAGCCTTTCTCTTTACCATTTGGTCAACCGAGTTGACTATGGCCGATCCCTTTCCATTGGGAAGACAAGTTTTTCTGGATTTCCAATGTTACCATTGTCAATGTCCATGGAAATTCGGGAAGTCGATCTTCCAATCAAATTTTCTTTACCAGTGCTCCAAATCATTGTTGATTCAGCAGCATCAAGCAAATAGGTAAGATCATTAAGGGTAATGTCATAGTCTGTTACATAGTAGTCCCAAAGGAGCTCACTATGTGACTTAGAAAGTGATTGATGAACCTAGTCAACAACCAACTTCCTCAAGACTTTGACACCCAACTCTCCCGGCTTGTCAATATATGTGACTTCATCTCCGAGATGTGAGCACACATAGACTTTGACACCAAACTCTCCCGGCTTACCAATAGGGCTTGAGTGACCTTGAACTATTCAAGAACTTGTGGGTTAGGGAGAATAATTGGAGAAGGTGGAGGAAGAGAAGTATGATTTCCATGATCTAATCGCGGGACATCATCTTCATTAGGAAAGCTTGTTCCAAGAGATTTAGGAATATCATAGTTGTCTGAACCAAACATCTCCAATGATTAAAATTCAAGTTAGTTGATTTAAGTCCTTAATATAACACCCAATATGAAATATTAAGGCTAGGACCCAGCATATGTCACACCCCCAAACCAAGGATGGCGGAAACGTCCGGGGGTGGAGGACTTCATGTGTAGTATCATAACAACAATTACAATAGTGCTCAAAGTATAGACACCCAACATAAATATAATTGAAAAAGTTACATCATAGTATATGTTTACATGTTTCCAAATCAATTACATTATGTTGACAAAAAGAAATGAACGTTTGATGCCTTAGCGTTCCATCCTCAAAAGCGGTCGATTACCTGTTTTATTTATTCCCTGAGAATACAAGTAGTTTCGAAAAAGTGTCAACAATTAAGTTGGTGAGTTCATAAGCTTTTGAAAGTGATACTTAAAATCCTCTTCATGTAAAAGTGATGTTTGTTCGAGAAAATCCAATATTTTCCTTATGTAATGCATTGTAGTCTTAAAAGTCAAGACCGATGTGTACAAGTATTTTACCATACTTAAGGAAATTTATGCAAGTTTGAATGGACATAAAACTCGTTAAATTTAGAAGTAGAACCCGTAAATCTTATGTTGTGTTAATACCCCATGTGAGTTATTATAACCATACTGTGACTTAGATGGCCTCATAATACGAAGTTCTTCAGGCGTCGCAAGTTAAATGACACTTGTCACCCCAGACCTGTCGATCTAGCTGCTGCATGCAGCTCAAGTGTAGGTTTGTCAGACCCAATATAGATCTATACACAACTATCACGTTCTCCCTACAAGAGACTCTGGTTACAATTTACAGGACTTTGATTTCGTTACTTTGGATGTAATGCGAAGCGAATGTCTCACAAATTTATTCATTAACAGGTTTACATGAACTGAACTGAAAACCTTTGGTAATGAGCTTGAAATGTAAATGATACATAAACTATACCTATTATAGTTTAACATAATTGTTTGTAATGTATATGTAACATAAACTATACCTATTATATTTTATCCAAAACGTTTGTAATGCAAATGAACCCCATTTTATGTGAGTCGAATGTATAGTAAGAACATAACCATGTTTATCATGCCTTATCTTGTATTATTTGTAATGACAAAGGACTCTTACCAATCAGTGAGTATTTTCTATTATATAATTATACCACAACGGAAAAAACAGGTAAAATATGAAATCATCAAAGATTAACACTTTGCTCGACATGTTACAAAGTGTGATGAAAGTTGTAAGTTGTTAACTTGTTTTTAACATTTCTGCACTGTTTTGGAAAAATCACAGAAAAATCATACAAAGTCAAAAAAAAAATCCGTAAACTCTGAGAGTTTAGAAAATGTGTCTAGTTTGTTCATAAATTTTATTATGATTTTTATATGTCTCTAACTTGTGTGAAAATGTTCATATTCACAGACTGGTCCGAATTCGTAGCTACAGTGATAGGTAGTTTTGTAAAAATCGTCATAAAGTGTAGAAAATTTTTATGGACATGTTCAAGTAGTAATTTTAAAGGTATAAACCTGAACTATTTGGATCTAATACATTTTTGAAAACTAAAATGTTTAAGTTGACCAAAACAGTCTGTGAATGGAGTTCAACTTTTCTGATGAAAGTTGTTGGATGAGTTTAGTTATGTTCTTGGTGTTTTAACTTGTATTCCCCCCCCCCCCCTTAAAACTTGAGAAAAACATGAAAATATAGGGGTATGAACTCACCTTGATTGTTCTTAATGGATGGATATTGAAGAAAAGAAGTGTTCCAGTCAAGAACACTTAGAAGATGCCTTGAAGATTCGAAGATCTACCACAAATGTGATGTTGTTTATGTAAGATATCCATGATTTGAGTGGAAGGAAGTGAAATAATCATATGGAGGATGATAATACTTACCCAAAGTAGAAGAAAGCTTAATGATCAGCCCTTGAATCTCGAATTTTAGTGAGAGAGAAGTGAGAGAGAAAAGTGTTTGCTCTTTGGTGGAGTAGGAGTGAAGTGGGAAGAGAGATGAGGATTTTCCAGCTTTTGTTCAAGAGTATAGCTGGAATAATTGGAGGAAAAAGGACAATGATTGACCAAGTATGGGGGAATAGTGGTTGGGTATGGTCTTGGAGTGAGTGTGGGAGGTTGCTTGTGTTACACACTAAGGTAAAGTCAACACCCCACCCATAAATCTTTCCCGCTAGATTTTATTCTTAGGCAAGGATTTTCCCCAGAATATAATTAAAATATGAATATTTAGGGTTTATTATGTTAAAATACGAGTTTGGGTGAAAATCCCACGTTAAAATCACGAAAAACGGACTTAAAACGTGAAAATGGTCAAAAACCGGGAAAATATGCGAAAATCCGAGATCAGGGCCGGAGGTTCGGTCCCTTATGATTGGAACCGAAAGTAAGAGGGAGCCGAAGGGAGGGCTCGGTCGTAGGAGGGGAACCGAGAGAGAGGTTCGGCTGGGAGGTGAGAACCGAGAGCGAGGTTCGGTTGGGTACTTTCGCAGGCGAGGAACCGAACTCGGAAAAAGGAAGCGAAGACGAGGTTCGACTCTGACATGATCGGCTGTGACAAGCTCGATTCGGCTCCCAGGGCTTCGACTGATGCGAGGTTCGGTTCTTTGGGAGGCTTTGGCTCCTTAAGGCTGTTTTTCGCATAGCCTTCCGTTTTCGAGCGGTTTTTGACTAATTTAAGGGCCAGGATCCCCCAAGTGATTATAAGAAGTTGAGAGATAGATTTTGAGAGAGATTTGGGAGAGATTTGACATACATGGGGAGATTTCTCACACAGAGAGAGATTTGGGAGAGATTTCACATACTTGGGGAGATTTCTCACACAAAGAGAGATTTGGGAGAGATTTCACATACTTGGGGAGATTTCTCACACAGAGAGAGATTTGGGAGAGACTTTGTTTGTGACCCTTTTTGGGTGTTTAGCTTTTCAACGCAAGGTTCGTACACCCCGTTTAGCTTAGTTATGATGGTTTTATGCCCCCGAGGGATATGAAATAACGTTTTATCGCATAGTTTCATCACTTACTCTAATTAGGGTTTGAAATTTCTAAATGAATGAACTTTCCAAGTGATAACTTCTCTTTAAAATACTGAGTTGCATAATAGTACATAGTGTAAGCCCTAATATACAAGGGTTAGATGAGTTGAGCGGTTTGACCGGTTGACTTTGACTTGATCGGAAATTTGACGGTTGTCACAACATAATATTTTATAACTTGGAAGAGGGATGCCGTAATCCAAGATATAAAATATTTGAAGGTAGGTGAATGACGATTCACCAACTTCCAACATGAAAAACAAAATAGGAATTAGGTTTTAATTGGTTTTAAACTCCTAGATCTTTTGAGATTCATTGAATTTTTCAAAGGCATGTTTAAATCTCGATTGTGCCCTCTCAAGTTTGTGACTGGGATGCCGAGGATCACAAACAAGGTGTGAATAACCATGAAAATATACTTGGTGCCCTTAATATTTATCATTTAATTAATGTGTAGGTTAACCACACGCGCTCCACCGATCCTATGATAAACATTAAGTTACAATTTGCATACCTTGTTAAATCCAAGTTAGTGTGTCGATTAACCACACATGCTCCACTAACGACTTAAGAAAAGTGCAAAGTGTAATTTCATAGGTTAGCACCAAACTCACATTTTCCTAAAGTAACAAAGATCGGGAATTTATAAAAGGTTTGGTTACTTTATATTTATCATTATACTTATAATGAAGGGAGAATTATAGTCATTGTCCTACCCGTTCGGCTAACGAACCTCCACCAGTCAAGGAAGCGGTGGGTGAGAGTGGACATATTTAATTAGTTCCTTTTGATACCAAGCGGTGGGGTGTTTAAAGTGGGACTTCCAAACAGTATACTCCATATACCAAACGGACCCTACCTCCGATATGATCCTACCTGGTTATTCCTTACTTAATAGATCTTGATGCAAAAATTGGGATTAATGATGAATCTAAACTATCATTAGTCACCAGGAATATAAGACTAAGACTTAGTGACATTTGTACCTAGGTCACATGGAGGGAAAAGTTAAGGTGTTAGGCAGAGCATTGTCGAATCCTCCACTCACCCACCTAAGTCAAGTGAGTGCATAGTCCATTTCATGAACATGATTTTAATACTAGTATTAGATAAAGTATTAAAATATATGTCAAAGAGTTTATATGTGAGCTTTATGTTTATTGTCAAGAATATGTGTTAGAACAGTATTTGATAATATACAATATATGGTTCTATATGTATTAAGATATATATCTATTATTTCATGATAATAATAATAGGAGTGTTATTAGAAAGGAAGGTAAAAGTATAATAATACCAAAAATACTATGTGTCAAATAAACACACTAAGATAGAATAGTTTGCGTAAAGCGGAGTTTGTATTAAGAGTTGAGCATCGTAGTCTTACTAAGAGATAAGATAAGACTTGTAAAGGAGGCTTAGG
Organism: Lactuca serriola; assembly: GCF_051521515.1. Lineage (NCBI taxonomy): Eukaryota > Viridiplantae > Streptophyta > Magnoliopsida > Asterales > Asteraceae > Lactuca > Lactuca serriola. The sequence continues at coordinate 277,706,863 of NC_136415.1, forward strand.
TTTAATTAAGTTGGATATTTGGTAGCATCTTCTAAAGAGTGCCTGTGAGGTGTGAACGGAGGGTATAATTTTGAAATTGATGATCTGAGTGTATGGACTAGGTACAGTTAGTCATTCGTTCCTGATTCGAGGGTATGGACTAGGTACAATCATTTATTCCTGGTATGGGAGTATGGACTAGGTACAGACATTCATTCCTGATCCAAGAGTATGGACTAGATACAGTCATTCATCACTGATCCGGGAGTATGGATCACATATAGATATTTACCGCCAATCCAAGAGCAAGGATTAGGTGTAGTCACTTATTACAAATTTCGAGAGCACGAATTAGGTACAATAAATCAAGTGTTCCATTATTTACCCTGTTGTCTTTATTGATCCTTGGCTACTACTAAGGAATCCCCGAAGCAGCATAGTCAAATTATTGTTCACATTAATCTTTCTGGTTAAATGTCATAAAGTCGTTGTATAGAATCAATATGTGAGGATCGAGGGTGGGGTAGATTGTTTATATGAGATATATCTGAGTTAATAATAAAAGCAGATCTTGCAAGTTTTTATATATTTATCATTAAAACATTGTGAGATTGAAAACCCTATGTACTCACCAGGTTTTCCAACCTAACTCATTGAGTTTCTTTGTATCACATGTATCGGTACACATGTACACGGATAGTCATCTGATGAGATATTGAAAGAGATAAAGGCCATTAGTAGAATAAGATATTGTAAGTCCTATATTGAATACGTTTATTCATATGTTTCTTGTCAGTTATGAAATCCTAAGTTTTTAATAATCAATGAAAACACTTATTCAGAATACTTTTTATAGGACAAATTCTGCATTTATAAACAAACTATGTTTTAAAATAAGTACAAATAAAAAGGTTTTCCTAACCATGAAATTAGTGGTGTCACATGATAGGTTCTAGCCTCTACGATTTTGGAAATCATAGGTTTAGAATATTCGTATATGTCAAAAGTTACAACACTTTTCAGTTACTATATTTCAAGGAAAAATATTAGTATTTTGCTAATAATGTATAAGGGTGTTATGGGCATTGTGGGCAAGGGTGTGAGAAAGAACTGAAACCGAATAACTAAATCAAACATAATGATGTTTGGTTTATTTGATTAATCGAATAAGGATAATCTTTTGGTTTTGGTTAAATTTTTATTATTTTAGATAAATCTAATAACCAATTAAATCTATATTGTTTTATATTTTATTTTTATAAATTAACATATATATATATATATATATATATATATATATATATATATATATATATATATATATATATATATATATATATATATATATATAAGAAGTGGATGGCTTTAGGAATAGTAATCTTTGGGCGTTTAGGAGTTTTGCTACAACATTTTTGAAAGTTGGCAACTTTGGTCCCTGATAAATAGTATATTTTCTTAGTTTCGTAGTTTTGCCACAAAAGCCTTAGAATTTAATAGATTTAGTCCCTATAATTTTGTAATGTATAGAAAAGGTCCCTATAAGGTTTTTTTTACAAGAACAGTCTATATGTTTAGGATTTTTGTATGTTGGCAGGTTTGTCTCCTGTTTAGAAAATAAATTACAAAAAATGTCCCCATAATCTATAGAAAAGGTTCTTGTGCAACTTTTTTTTACAGAAACGATCAATATGTTTAAAAAATAACAAAAATAATCCCTACTTAATAGAAATTTTGCAGATTATGTCCTCCCCCCCCCCCCCCCCCCCCCGCGCACAGTAATATATTGTATTGTTTCGTCCCTACACTTTCTTTTTATTGTTTCATGCTTTTGTCACATGTTTTGTATATTTACAGGTTTGTTCCCTACACTTTCATCGCTAGACAAGTTATTACCCCCTGAAGCGGGGGTAATAACTTACTAGTTACTTTTAATTTTAAAATTCTACCAACAATTTCTTAGATCATTTTACATTCCGCACCAATTGTTACCCATTCCCATATAAATTTTGGATTTAATTTAACCATTTTCTTAATTTAAAGTCTAAAGCAACAACATGTTTTTTTAACGATTGGAAATGCATATTTGATTATTTAACTTGTAATGGAATTGTTATTGCTATTTGGTTTAATTTAACCTTTTGCTTTAACTTGTATACCGGAGTTGTTTTTATTTGGTTTAATCGAAAACCGTAACGAATAACTTAAAACCGATTAAAACAAATCTTATTTAATTTACTTATAGTTATTAAGAGATTTTAAAAAACCGATTAAATCGAACTAATTTAATTGATCTAAGAATCTAAATGACCGAATAACAATCCTAATTGCGGGACAAAAGAATAGCACTTGAATTCCATGCGCTCCAAGTGAGGAGGGTCTAGGTAAATCCATGTATGACCGAGAAGACTATGTGGGGTGTTGAGGGGGGGGGGGGGGGGCAGTTGTACAAGACTCAGTTGTTATTATTATTATTATTATTATTATTATTATTATTATTATTATTATTATATATATATATATATATATATATATATATATATATATATATATATAGTTTCTGTGAGGACTCATTTTAAAATGGGGACACTTTAAAAAAATTGAAATAAAATCTTAAAAAAATACAAATCATAAATCGAGCATAGATCCATGTCTTGGAGAAAAAAATTGGAATTTTTTTTTTTTTTTGCATCATTAAAATTGATCCATGATTCAATTTTAATAATTCAATTTTTTTCCAATTCTTTTGTTTTCTCGGACGTAGATATATTATGCTCGATTTTATGATTTGTAATTTTTTTTAGATTTTTTTCAATTTTTTTAAGATGTCCTTACGAGTTCTCACTTTAAAATTAGTCATTACCCAATCTTTTATATATATATATATATATATATATATATATATATATATATATATATGATATTTAAGGATATTTAAATCATCAAGACCGGTCACAAAGAAGAACCAATTCAAAAGATTTATCGGGTCGGTGTGTGGTCACCGGTCAGCACAAAACATAAACATACATTCATACAGTCCATGTGAAGGCTAGGTGTCTAACTTTGACCTCATTTTGACCATGAGATTAAGGGTTTTGTCGCCATTTTCTGGCCAAACCTCTCTAGTACATGTATGTTAAGACTAAGGTAAAAATCTTCAATGCTCGGAGCAATCAAGTGATTTCAAATAGGAAAAACAAAGCTTTAAGTTGTTTTAACTTGGATTAAAGGTAAACAGGTTTTTATTTTTCATTTACTAGCATAATTTCAAAGATTTCAAGTGTTCTCATTAACCTTAGTTTTTAAAATACATCTTTCATGTTGGATTGAAGTTTAAATAATCATAAATTAGGTTGAGTAAATATGATTGAAGTTAATTACTTTTATTAACATGTATTGAGCAAATATAAGATTGTGTCTTCATGAAATGGAATCAAAATAAAAGAAGCTTGTTTAATTGGATTTGGTGATGCTAATCACGATGAAATAACAAGTTGCTTGTTGCAAATTACTCACATTTCTCATGAGTATTGAAATAGGACAAATTTTATGATTACAATCTTATTGAAGCTCATCATGTTGATTAAAGAGACCAAAATTGGTTAGTTGAATGTGAATTCAACCATACCTCTAGACAAGGGTATCTCTTACATATTGGGAAAAAGCCATGTAATATCATAAATAATATATTAGGATGAAATAAATGATAGAATATTTGCATTGACATAATATGGAAGCTTATCTACATGTGTTGAATACATTACTGATGATTAAACCATTATAATGGCACAACTCACTAGGCTTGAAGGAAATAATTGGACAATGATAAGATTAGAAGTTAGACAACCTAAAATATCTTTTTGAAATATCATTTATCTCTTTATGAAAATATCTTTTTGAAATATCATTTATCTCTTTATGAAAATATCTTTTTGAAATATCATTTATCTCTTTATGAAAATGTAAAATGCTTTAAATTGTATTAGCAAAAATTATTAAAGCTTATTGCTTGATACATAATTGCAAATAATGTCATATACTTATGAGATTTCCATATGATAAAACATTAAAGATGGGTTGGTAACAAAATTATTGTCAAATGAAAATGGTGAATAAATTCCTTAACAAAAACAACAAAAGTGCAACATGTGGATCAAGATTTGGTGCTCAAGATGATTTCATACGCTTTATATATCCTTCGATAAAATCAGCAGCATCATAATTCTTCATCTGTTTAATTTCCTCCAAAAGTAAAGCACACGTATAATATCTCGGTTTAATATCTTTACCTATCATCTCCTTAAATAATCCATACGCCCACTCACATTCATTAACTCTACATAATCCATGAATCAGAAGACTATACGTACACAAATCAAGACTAAGATTATACTTATTAACCATTTCATCCAACAAATCACTCAACCATAAATCCACCTTTCTTGTTCTTAACCACATCTTCAATAAAGGATTAAACGACTGAATATCCGGTTTACAATCACCCAAATTCCCCATATTCTTGACCACATTCATCGCTTCCTCATCTTTCCCATGATGACAAAACATTGCAATCATCGTATTAAAAGTTGATGTATTTCTAGAAACCTTAAATCTCGCCATTTCAACTTCAAACACATAAATCGCCTCTTGAATTTTCCCGGATTTTGCTAAAGTATGAATCAAGGAATTGTAAAAAAGCGTATCGGGTTCACATCCAAAAGATTTCATTTTTTCAGGTATTCCCAATGCTTCCTCAAATTCCCCAAATTTTGTCAAGTAACACATGATTATAGTGAATGTTACAACATTAGGAGGGCAATTATGTACTTTCATCTCGTCAAGTAACTCATAGACTTTACCGAATTCAGAATCTTGACAATATGACTTGATGATTGTTGAGTATGTGATAACAGAGGGACTAAATCCGTACCCTTTCATTTCTTGAATTGTCCAATGTGCTTCATCAACCCTTTTAACTTTACACCAACCATGTATGAATATGTTAAAAGTATGAGGAGTAGGTGGGATGCATGATTTTAGCTCCAAGAAAATCTTGCGAGCTTGTTCTACTTTATTCTCTTTGCACAAAGTGTCAAGTAAAAGATTCATGGATTCAGAGTTCTTTTCTAACCCAAATGTGTGTAAGTCATCAAAAATCTTTACAGCTTCTTGCCATTTTCCTACCCCACAAAGCCTTCTCATAACCTTGGTGATACTACCAAGTGTAACATGATGATGATGATGATGATGATGATGATGATGTATTTGGTTGACTAGTGACATCATCTTTTCTATCTGTTTTGTTTTTCCTAATATGTCGAGGAGTATCTCGTATGATTTTGGTAATGGTGTGTGATCTTTAATGGATTCTGCCCATTTGAATACTCCCAATGCTGACTTCCAATCGTCTTTGAATCGGTGTAGAAGGTGAGAAAGAAGGGTGTCAGAGATGGGTATGGTGCTACATGCTTGATCATGCATGAGAGACTGGAAAATCTCATCATAAGTTGCTCCAGATTGAACTTTGGAAATGATAATATTGATGTTTTTGGGTGCATTGGTGGTGAATCGGAGGGAAAATGAGGCATGAGATTGAAGAATAGAGATTTGTTTCACTGTTGCTCTTGGCATAGAAGAACATGAAGTGGGTTGTATAAGATGATTGCTAAACTAGTAATCCTGCAAGTTCAATTAAGAACATGATGAATGAACGTATTAGTAATAAAATAAGAAATGATAGTAATTTGGTGTTCTTCTTAAATAAGCAAAGATTCATTAAGGTTAAGCACCCAATTGGGTATTATATATACCACACCAGTCATGGTTTAGGCTACTAAGCATTTCATCGAACACCTTGTATGCAATATTATACTAGGAAGCATTTCATCAAACACTTTGTATGCAATATACATGAAGGTGTAACGAGTTTGCTTCAAAACGCAAGGTGTACTTGATGGAATCATGCAACATAACAACGTTTCTACTAATGACGAAAGGTATGAATAAAAGATTGATGTATCATTTTTGGTTTTGTATAAGTTAACCAATCTCACAGACTCCCTTAATCTGTCAACATTGAAATTATGGTCAGGTTGAATAAGCAAAGAAAAAATGCAGAAAGTTGTAGGAACAATTTGATGTTTGGAACATTTGATTTTAACATCAGATTCAGCTAATCACATTGATGACAGATATGAGAAATCACAGGAACATCACAGCAACATCACAGAAATCGAAAATTCACAGCAACATCACAGATATGAGAAATCACAGAACATCACAGCAAATTCATAGAAATCGGAAAATCTCAAATGTTTTAGAAATTCAGAAATCGAAACAACCACTTACCTCGGTGTTGTCGGTCGATTTTAGAGAGGGGATGTGAACAGTAAAGTCACGGTCCAATATCCATGAAACACAGTCGACTGTCGAGTCGTTTCCAGCAAAACAAAGCTCGTGACGTGAAGACCGGCGGTGAGGCAGAAGGGCGTCGAAAGGCAGTGAGGCGGAAGGGCGTCGACAGGCGGCCGATGACTCTGTCGTCGTCTCGTCGACGAAGCTGATGACGGGATTGGGCTATTGGCGTCTTGGGTGGGAGTGATATTTGAGAAGTCGCCGTTTCAAAATGAAGAAGGAAACGAAAAAAAAAAAAAAAAGTCAATCTAATCAATTTTTTTTGACATTTGATTTAATATTTTTGTTTAATTTCTTTTTTGTTTTTTTAGATTTGATTTGACTTTATATATATAGTAGACACATCTATATAATTGAAATATTTACAAATACATGTAATAATATTGTTAAATTTGATATAATAATTCTTATATTAAATTGATATAATATATTATTATTTTGATTTATATGATAATATAAATATCTATTTTAATTGCATAATCTTAACCGTTTGAATGACTTCTACTCGCGAGTTACTCATGAATAAAATTATATATAATATATGGTTTAATGTTATTTATAGTTGTTATTGTTAATTAATTTTTTAAAATTTATTTGCTTAATGTTTTAATTTCTATAATTATAATTATTTAAAACATTAAACATTGTTTTTTTTATTTTAAAGGTAACAATATAATCATTTCTATAGAGTTATTTTTAACTATTATTATTGTAATTTATTTTAAGTTACTTATTTGAAAGCCATTAACGATTATAAAAATATCTTTAAGAAATATTTTAGTTAAATTGAGATTATAATTAAGGTTTTGCATTTAGCACCACAATTTTTCACTTTTAACTATTCACAAAATATGCATTAGGTTTTTTGAGTGGAACTGAAATTTATATTTAAGTTGACACTATAATGTTATATTTAAATTAACAATTTAAGTATCTTGTCCTGTGACAACCCGTAATTTCTATCTTGTAAAAGTCAAACTTGGTTAACTAAAGTCAAACATATCAATCAAAGGTCAAATTTATTTCTTTTATTATCTTAATATAGTTAGGGTAATGAATTCATAAGTGTATAAACCTAGCATTCTTAGGTGTTATGAGTATTGGAGGAAAGTCATTTGGAACCGAGAACCGCAAACCTTGCTTAGAACGCAAACGAGCCTTCGAGCCGTGAACGGACTTCGGACCATGAACCCTCGGTTTGTGGTCGTGATTTCCCCTTATATAAGTGAGTGTTGACTGATTTTACCTCACTTCTTCCCTTCTAACCGCAAACTCAAGGCTTTTCTCCCAAAGATCTTCAACCGAAAACACCTTCCTCTCAACTATCATCCATTCCCTTTGAATCTTCTTAAGATATTGCTAAAGATCTTCAAGTATTCTTCATTCTTCAAGATCCTTGGGTCGTAAACTCAAGAACATCAAGTTGTTCTTGGGCCATGAACCCTTGCATCATCATCATTTGTCAAGAACATCAAGTCGTGAACCTAAGATCATCAAGATCTTTGGGCCGTGAACACTTGCATCATCATCATTTCACCAAGAACACACACTATAGTGTAGGCCATGAACTCCTTCCAGCCTTCCCTTTTCAACTCTAGCACCCTCTTTTGTATGTTAAGCTTGCAACTCAATCCGTTTTCTTATTATATTTATGATTATGATCACTAATGGTATACATATATGCTATGTGAAATACATTTTAGGACTCGTTTTGTCTCGGGATCTAACTTGGGGAACTTATCATCCTATATCGAACATTCAATCGAATCACTCCCACAAGGTGAGTTCATACCTCTACGATCACAGTTTTAAATGCTTTTTAGGGGGAGAATACAAGTAGAACACAATATAATTGTGTTAACCACTTTCGTGTGAAAACATCAAATAAAAGGATTTCTTATACTCAAACACTTGTTAAAACCATCTTAAAACTCTTTTAAACTATTTTTAGACTTCTGTTTTTATCAAAATCATATTCGCGTATATATTTATGTATAAGTATGCTTTAACGGACTTAGGACTATTGCTAAATACCGTAACTCCGGTTCCTTGTTTGGTTGTGGGCTTAGGGTAGGATCACTTGTCCGATTGTCTGCTAAATCATAGTTATACTTATTAAATGCATACATGAATATTAAACCCCATTTTTTAAGGAACATACTTAACTCAATTGCTTATATTGAACAATTGAGTCTTTTCTACAAATCAGTAACATTTCAAACAAACATACTAGTAAACTATAATAAGTATAGTTTAGAGGATCACTACATACTATTTCTAGAACAGAGAAACATACATGAGTCAATACATACATACTATTACTATTCATTTGTAAGAACAGAAAGGAACATACATATTATAACAAGAACAATAAGGAACATACATACTATAACAATAACAATAAGGAACATATATACTATAACAAGAACAAGATAACTAAAATGTGAGATACTATTTCATGGCATAGCAATATTCTTGTTGTGTCACGTTTTATAACTAGAGTCTCCTGGAGGGATAGCATGAGTTTGTGTATAGATGTATACGGGATTGACCATCCTACACCTTGCTGCTAGCTACAGTGGGACCTGCGGGTCTACGGGTAACAAATGTCATACCATTTTCGACGCCTGAAGAACGTCGTGTTTTATACTAGTCTATCAAGTATGGTTATAACCTAATCACAATTTACCTTAATTAACAGTTTGGTTTTAAGGTAGTTAGTGCTTCAGTAGAGTATTTTTACAACACTATTGTACATCTTCATTTTCCATTACATTCATACAGTGATATTCTCACATAAGAAATGCATACTATTTTTCGAGTAAAGATAGTTTTACAAATATGGAAAACACATATTTATACTATTTCAAGTACAAACACACGGTTTACACCATTTTCAAAGAGAACAGAACATACAAACAGTAGAGTCTTGGTAGGAGGCTAATTTTCATTTTAGTAGAAAATTTAGGATTTTCTAGGAAATATACAAACACTTTCACCAAACAATACAAACATTTTCATGAAACAAATGCAAACCTTTGACACTAAAATACTTATGAACTCACCAACTTAAATGTTGATACTCTCTTTCAAAATAACTTGTATTCTCAGGTCACCAGTAGACAAGTACACTGGACCAGGTTTTGAGAAGACAAAGCATGTTCAAGACTCGTATTTTATTTTGATATATTTTTGGTGTCTTACAACTATACTAAGAACACACATGTATTAACTATATTATTAATGCAATGGATGTTGTTGTTTGTTTTACTATTATGCTTTGTTATGATACTATACATGACGTCCTCCACCCCAAACGTTTCTGTCGTTCTCGGTTTGGGGGTGTGACAAATTGGTATCAGAGCTTTGTTTATAATGAACTGAGTATATCAACACATAAAAGATATACAACTATAAACACATCAGGATTAAAACACTCTGACCAAGAGTTTATACTTTTAAAATAATAAAATAGTTTACTAAAGTATACATACATGCATTCATACTAGGACAGTGTCATACTAGATTAGAACAAAAGTATTGTGGTTGTTGAATAGCACAAGTAGGCTTGGGGACATATAGTCAGGACTGTGATGGATATAGCCTGATCAACTATATCTACCCGAGAAGTGATTAGCATATGCCTAGGAATAGTTGTTGTGTTGCAATAAGTCTAAAAACGTACCAGCTCTACTATAATGTAACTCCAGAACATAACATAAACTTAAAATACTATAGGAGTATTTTGTGGTACTATAATTACTTATGTGAAAACTAAAAACAACCCTTACTAGTAGGTTTATAGTTGCTGAGTGGATACGCTTAGGTTATATGTGACCAAGATGTTATAGACTTAGAATTTGTGATCTTCACTTTACTTCCTGTTCCTTTTTTGGTTGTTGACTTAGAGTTGGATCACTTATTCGAAAGTCTATTCTATCTTAAGTTATGTATAACCGGTATGCACTACATAAGTATAGAAGTAACTGGTAAGGATCATCTTATAATTATCTTTAGTAGTACATCTAATGTATGTTTCTTACACCCCTATTCTCTCTTAGATAACATGACTGGATTTCATCTGTCGGGAGACCCGTACTTTCCCGATCAAAGGAATGGTGGATGGCTTGGAGCTGATCCAGAAGAAGATAACTCGGTAGTCCCAGAGGAAGAAGACTTCGTGGAGAGTTTTAGGAGGAGAATGAAGATGAGATGCAAGAAGACTCTGACTCGGAACCCGAGGTGTATAATCCACCTCAAGTTGCCCAGAATCCTAACCCTAGACCGACATTTCAAGGCCCGACGCCTCTGTGGGCAGTGAAATTGGGAAGGTGGAGCAACGAGCAGAGACAACCACCTCCTTACAATGGAGACCGAAGCTTCTTCAACTTGAATGATGGAGGCTCAACAGACAGAGTCCTTCCTATCTTGGTTCGTCGTGTTGCTCGCAATGTTGAACAAGGAAGAGAGACCTTCGACCAAGTCACGGAAATCCGTGCTAACTCAGGAATCAACACAGTTCGCCTCCACCATCTGACCAATGACCAGGAGTTAGCAAGCACTCACACTGACACCCTACAGATAGAACTGAATGTCTGTCAATCCGAAGCTAGGGATCTTCGACAGAACCAGGTGGCATTGCAAAGGCGTGTGTGGGAAACAGAATAACAGTTAGCTGAATCCAGGGCAGAATCAAGTACTAACTAAAACAACACTCCTCGCGAGTAGAGCCTAATATACTCTCTCTTTTGGATATAGATTAGGTCTATGTATAGGCTCTAGTATTATTTTCCTGCTTATGTTTAAGACCTTGAACTTTCAGTCTGTTAGGTCTTTGTGCTGTCAATATTTTCTCTTTTTTGGTATGATATAAGACATACTCCAAGGTCAATTTTCCTAAACTCTATGCATCTATAATACCAATGATATTGACAGACATCTAATTGTCTTAGAAAAATCTTTATCCAAATTCTTTCATCTTTCTAGTAGTAGAACTTTATTTCAATCAATTACAAGGTGAACAATGGTGATTTAGTTCAAGGAACACTCTCATTATGCTCACTATTGAATTCTTACAATTATCTTCATCTTTTAAACTTACAGTTGGAAGATGCCTCCTCGCAAATCGAACAAGTGCAATCCGCCAATAACTCCAACTCAACCTCCACCTCCACCTCAATTCGATCTTGTAGTTTTTCAAGCTGCAGTGATTGCGGCTGTAACGACAACATTAACTCAAATCAATGCTAGCGGTACTAGCAGGGGTGGAATGGGTGTTAACTCTACCCTTTTTATAATTTCAACCAATTATTATATTATTATGAAATTAGTGACAAATATATATATATATATATATATATAATAATAATAATAATTTATTATCATTTCTTAATAACTAATTAATAATTTAATTAAAATTAGTTCTAAATTTTCACCGTGGTGTCCACGGGTTATAACCTAATATATATATATATATATATATATATATATATATATATATATATATGTATATATATATATATATATATATAGAGAGAGAGAGAGAGAGAGAAAGAGAGGAATAGTAATCTAAGGGCGTTTAGGAGTTTTGCTACAACATTAAAGTTGGCAACTTTAGGTCCCTGATAAATAGTATATTTTCATAGTTTTGTAGTTTTGTCACAAAAGCTTTAGAATTTAATAGATTTATTCCCTATAATTTTGTAATGTATAGAAAAGGTCCCTATAAGGTTTTTTTTTACAAAAACAGTCTATATGTTTAAGATTTTTGTAAGTTGGCAGGTTTGGCTCCTGTTTAGAAAATAAATTACAAAAATTGTCCCCATAATCCATAGAAAAGCTCCTTGTGCAACTTTTTTTTACAGAAACGATCAATGTGTTTAAAAAATAACAAAAATAATCCCTACTTAATAGAAAATTTGCAGATTATGTCCTACACCCCCGCCCCCCCCCCCCCCCCCCGCAGTAATATATTGTATTGTTTCGTCCCTACACTTTTTCATGTTTTTGTCACATGTTTTGTATATTTACAGGCTTGTTCCCTACACTTTCATCGCTAGGCAAGTTATTACCCCCGTGAAGCGGGGGTAATAACTTACTAGTTACTTTTAATTTTAAAATTCTATCACCAATTTTTTAGATCATTTTACATTCCGCACCAATAAACTACACATTCCCATATAAATTTTGGATTTAATTTAACCATTTTCTTAATTTAAAGTCTAAAGCAACAACATGTTTTTTTAGCGATTGGAAATGCATATTTGAGTATTTAACTTGTAATGGAATTGTTATTGCTATTTGGTTTAATTTAACATTTTGCTAGTATAGTGGAGTTGTTTTTATTTGGTTTAATCGAAAACCATAATGAATAACTTAAAACCGATTAAAACAAATCTTATTTAATTTAGTTATAGTTATTAAGAGATTTTAAAAAACCGATTAAATCGAACTAATTTAACTGATTTAACCATCTAAACGACCGAATAACAATCTAAATTGCGGGACAAAAGAATAGCACTTGAATTCCATGCGCTCCAAGTGAGGAGGGTCTAGGTAAATCCATGTATGACCGAGAAGACTATGTGGGGTGCTGAGGGGGGGGGGGGAGTGGACAGTCGCACAAGACTCAATTATTGTTATTGTTATTATTATTATTATTATTATTGTTATTATTATTATTATTATTTTATATATATATATAGGGTCTGGTTTCTGTGATGATTCATTTTAAAGTGAGAGCTCGTGAGTACACCTTAAAAAAATTTAAAAAAATCTTAAAAAAATACAAATCATAAAATTGAGCATAGATCTATGTCTTGGAGAAAAAAATTGGAATTTTTTTTTTGCATCATTAAAATTGATCCATGATTCAATTTTCATTTTTTATTTTGCATCATTATGATCCATGATTCAATTTTAATGATCCAATTGTTTTTCCAATTCTTTTGTTCTCTCGGACGTAGATCTATGCTCGATTTTATGATTTATAACTTTTTTAAAGTATCCTCACTTTAAAATGAGTCCTTACCCGATTATATATATATATATATATATATATATATATATATATATATATATACACACACACACATAACATTTAAGGATATTTAAATCATCAAGATCGGTTATAAAGAAGAACAAATTCAAAAGAATTATCGGGCTGGTGTGTGATAACCGGTTAACAGAAAACATAAAGATACATCCATACAGTCCACGTGAATGGTTTCTAACTTTGACCTCACTTTGTCCATGAGATTAAGGGTTTTGTCGCCATTTTCTGGCCAAACCTCTCTAGTACATGTATGTTAAGACTAAGGTTCAATGTTCGGAGCTATCAAGTGATTTCAAATAGGAAAAACAAAGCTTTAAGTTGTTTTAACTTGGATTAAAGGTAAACAGGTTTTTATTTTTCATTTACTAGCATAATTTCAAAGATTTCAAGTGTTCTCATTAACCTTAGTTTTTAAAATACATCTTTCATGTTGGCTTTAAGTTTAAATAATCATAAATTAGGTTGAGTAAGCCTGTTAATTACTTTTATTAACATGTATTCAGCAAATATGAGATTGTGTCTTCATGAAATGGAATCAAAATAAAAGAAGCTTGTGTAATTGGATTTGGTGATGCTACTCACGATGAAATAACAAGTTGCTTGTGGCAAATTACTCACATTTCTCATGAGTATTGAAATAGGACAAATTTTATGATTACAATCTTATTGAAGCACATCATGTTGATTAAAGAGACCAAAATTGGTTAGTTGAATGTGAATTTAACCATACCTCTAGACAAGGGTATCTCTTAGCATGAAATTAAAAAATGACAAGTATTGTATATTGGGAAAAAGCCATGTAATATCATAAATAATATATTAGGATGAAATAAATGATAGAATACTTGCGTTGACATAATATGGAAGCTTATCTACATGTGTTGAATCATTATAATGGGACAACTCACTAGGTTTGAAGGAAATAATTGGACAATGACAACATTAGAAGTTAGACAACCTAACTTCTTAGTACATGGTCATATTTTTTTACATGGGACACATGTCAAAATGTCTTTTTGAAATATCATTCATCTCTTTATGAAATGTAAAATGTTTTAAATTGTTATTAGCAAAAATTATGAAAGCTTTTGAATTTACTTTATTGCTTGATACATAATGTCATACACTTATGAGATTTCCATATGATGATAAAACATTAAAGATGGGTTGTTAACAAAATTATTGTCAAATGAAAATGGTGAATAAATTCCTTAAACAATTTGCAAATGCTTGTCTTCTGTATCAAGTTTAAACTCATCCCATTTCAAATCTTAACAAAAACAACAAAAGTGCAACATGTTGATCAAGATTTGGTGCTCAAGATGATTTCATACGCTTCATATATCCTTCAATAAAATCAACAGCATCATACTTCTTCATCTGTTTAATTTCCTCCAAAAGTAAAGCACACGTATAATATCTCGGTTTAATCTCTTTACCTATCATCTCCTTAAATAATCCATACGCCCACTCACATTCATTAACTCTACATAATCCATGAATCAGAAGACTATACATACACAAATCAAGACTAAGATTATACTTATTAACCATTTCATCCAACAAATCACTCAACCATAAATCTACCTTTCTTGTTCGTAACCACATCTTCAATAAAGGATTAAACGACTGAATATCCGTTTTACAATTTCCAAAATTCTTGAGCACATTCATCGCTTCTTCATCTTTTCCATGATGACAAAACATTGCAATCATCGTATTAAAAGTCGATGTATTTCTAGAAACCCTAAATCTCACCATTTCAACTTCAAACACATAAATCGCCTCTTGAATTTTCCCGGATTTTGCTAAAGTATGAATCAAGGAATTGTAAAAAAGCGTATCGGGTTCACATCCAAAAGATTTCATTTTTCCAGGTATTCCCAATGCTTCCTCAAACTCCCCAAATTTTGTCAAGTAACACATGACTATAGTGAATGTTACAACATTAGGAGGGCAATTATGTACTTTCATCTCGTCGAGTAACTCATAGACTTTACCGAATTCAGAATCTTGACAATATGACTTGATGATTGTTGAGTATGTGATAACAGAGGGACTAAATCCGTACCCTTTCATTTCTTGAATTTTCCAATGTGCTTCATCAACCCTTTTAACTTTACACCAACCATGTATGAATATGTTAAAAGTATGAGGAGTAGGTGGGATGCATGATTTTAGCTCCAAGAAAATCTTGCGAGCTTGTTCTACTTTATTCTCTTTGCACAAAGTGTCAAGTAAAAGATTCATGGATTCAGTGTTCTTTTCTAACCCAAATGTGTGTAAGTAATCAAAAATCTTTACAGCTTCTTGCCATTTTCCTACCCCACAAAGCCTTCTCATAACCTTGGTGATACTACCAAGTGTAACATGATGATGATGATGATGTATTTGGTTGACTAGTGACATCATCTTTTCTATCTGTTTTGTTTTTCCTAATATGTCGAGGAGTATCTCGTATGATTTTGGTAATGGTGTGTGATCTTTAATGGATTCTGCCCATTTGAATACTCCCAATGCTGAATTCCAATCGTCTTTGAATCGGTGTAGAAGGTGAGAAAGAAGGGTGTCAGAGATGGGTATGATGCTACATGCTTGATCATGCATGAGAGACTGGAAAATTTCATCATAAGTTGCTCCAGATTGAACTTTGGAAATGATAATATTGATGTTTTTGGGTGCATTGGTGGTATATTGGAAGCATTTCATCAAACACCTTGTATGCAATATACTAGGGAGCATTTCATCAAACACTTTGTATGCAGTATACATGAAGGTGTAACATGTTTTCTTGTAGTCGAGTTTGATTTTTGATTTTCAAGCTTGTAGTTTGCTTCAAAATGCAAGGTGTCCTTGATGGAATCTTGCAATATAACAACGTTTCTACTAATGACAAAAGGTATGAATAAAAGATTGATGTATCATTTTTGGTTTTGTATAAGTTAACCAACCATGTTCAGATAGCAATATGTTGAGTTTAAGGGCGTCTTACTCTGATAGATTCAGTTGACCGGAAGACTGAGCAATAGAGAACAAAGATTCTGAATCAATCGCGAAGTTGTCTTTTGTGTGTGTGATGTCCCCGTTTTTTAATAGAGAACGGATGACAGATGGGTTCTTTGGGTTCTATGCCTATGGATTTTGTTGGTCGACTACCTCGCTAGATTAGACCGGAAGGAGTGGTGTGACAACGAAACCCCACTCCCTCCCTACAGCGTCACTTCAATTTTTCTTACTATTTTAATTAAAACTTCTTTTTAGACATAATTTTTTATTACTTGAAAATTAAAATTAAAAAAAAAACATAACATTAAAAATTCAAAAAACATTACATCGCATTATACAAAAAAAAAAACAAAAAAAAAACATACATGACATTAAAATAATCCTAAAACTTAAAAAACACAAATAAAATAACTAAAGCAAACTACATAAAATCGTTATCCGAGATTGGTGATTTTTTTTAAAAGATTAAGAGAGAAGAGATTGTATTGAGGTTAAAAACAAATGAAGTGTATATGTATATATAGGAAAGAAAGGCAAAAAAAAGGTCAACTATTAAACCAACCAATCACAGGCCACGGTGCTCTACAGCCGCAGCGCGGCCAAAACCGCGGTCTGGGGGCGGTGTGCGCGGTCCAGTTGGCGCAAACCGCGGTCCCAGGCCGCGGCACACCCTCCAGCCTTATTTGTCCCCGTTTATTTAAATGAGAGGAAATGAGTAAAGTAGCTAATTTTATTAATTAACTAGGTGAATGTCCGCGCATTGTGTGAAAAACACCTATATAGTTGAAGTCTTTACAAATATATGTGTTTTTTTTTAAATATAACAATAATATTGTTGTTAAATTTGATATCATAATTCGTATACTAATTTGATGTAATATATTGATTATTTTGAATTATATGATAATATATATACATCTATTATAACTACATTATCTCAATAGTTTGGATGACATTTACCCATGAATTACACGTGAATAAAATTAAATATAATATATTGGTAAATGTTATTTATAGTTTTTTATTATTGTTAATTAATTTTTTAAATTTATTTGTTTAATGTTTTAATTTCTATCATTATAATTATTTAAAACATCAAACATTGTTTTTTGATTTTAAATGTAACAATATAATCATTTATATAGAGTTATTTTTAACTATTGTTACTATAAGTTATTTTAAGCTACTTATTTGAAAATTTTTAACGGTTATTAAAATATCTCTAAGAAATATTTTTGTTAAATTGAGATTACAGTTTAGTTTTTGCATTTATCACTACAATTTATCACTTTTACCTATTTATAAAATATTCTTTAGTCTTTTTAAGTGGAAATAAAATTTATATTTAAGTTGATACTGTAATGTTATATTTAAATTAACAATTTAAGTATTTTTATCCAAACTGTTCAAAAGTTGTAGCTTTAAACTGATAATTGTTTACATATAACAAAATTTTAAATCTAATAAATTAAGTATAATATTTTAAAAGTTAAAGATATAAATTTATAAGTAGAAGTAAAGATATTATTTTAGAATTTAAATTTATTTTATTTATGATTACACTTTAAGTTTAATATTTATTTAATCTTATTAACCAACTTATAATCATTATTAGAAGGACACTAAAATTTATCACTTTTAACTATTTACAAAATATTTTTTGGGTTGTTTAAGGTAAACTAAAATTTATATTTAAGTTGACCCTGTAATGTTATATTTAAATTAATAATTTAAGTATTTTAGACAAATGGTTCCAAAATTGTATCTTTAAAATGATAATGGTTTACATCCAGCAATATATTAACACTAATAAATTAAGTATAATATGTTAAAACTTAAAAAATATAACTTTATAAGTAGAAGTAAAGATATTATTTTAATATTGAAATTTAGTTGATATATGATTACCCTTTAGGTTTGATATTTATTTAACCTTATTAACCAATTATATTTATTATTAGAAAGAAATTGAAAAGTCATGGGAGTTTCAAATGAATGTTGTGAAAAGAAAAATACATGGAAGTTTCAAATGCATGAGGTTCAAGGAAAAATGCTAGCTTTATAAGATATATAGATATAGATAGATAGATATAGATATAGATATAGATATAGATATAGATAGATATAGATAGATTATCTTTTTTTATTCAAAAAATACCAATTATCTCAAATAGCTACTGAAATCGTATGTATTTCAAATCGTCTTTTCTTTTGCCTTGACCTATGGTTTCGATATATATATATATATATATATATATATATATATATATATATATATATATATATATATATATATATATATTCATTTTTTTCAAAATACCATACGAACTAGAATTTCATGTTAGAATAAATCGTTTCAACCTCTATTTTTCTATAGATGGCAGGTTTTGTGTACTGCTCATGGTAAAACTTTATAATTTTGGCAATTTGTTTATTACTAATATTTTAAATTTCTTTACATGTTATTCCTAGAAAACATTTGGATTATTTTGGGTGCTATTTATCATTTCTGGCAAGTTGATGTGTTAATGTTATTCACTTAAAAAAATAATTATTTTGGATGTTAGTTTTGTTGATAAGTCATAAAACAAAAACAGAAAATAAGTTTCAAATATAAATTAAAACTTTATGTCTTCTTACATCTTTTATTTTTGAAATTCTAACAATCTAACATATATCCATAAATTATATATATATATATATATATATATATATATATATATATATATATATATAAAAGTTACAAATTCTATTAAGTTATAATAGTTAATTAGTTAAAAGCTAAAAAGTTTTAGTATTAAAATAATATTTAATACAATTATAAAAGGCCTTTTGATATTAGTAATTATATGTTAAGTTAAAGAGTTGTAAGTTTTAAATGAATATAGTTAAAATATTTTGGGTTTTTTTATATATAGATATATAAGATTATTTATAAAGAAAAACATTAAACTAGCCAAAACATGATGATTTAATTTTATTTCTTTAAAGTAATTTCATACTCTTGATAATACGAATTACTTTTTAGTATTTGAATGTATACACTCTTTTATTGTAAATTTAGTCACATTCATGTATTTATTAATTACATATGTTGTATGTTTCATCAAATGGAGTATAAAGATTTGTGCATCTGATTTTGTCCGCCAAATGTTTGAATCAAATATTCCAACCAATTTTTTTTATAATATTTGAACTATCATATCTCTCTCATACTAGCTTGGAATGATCTAAAATTTGTTTCTGCATATTCTCCTTGGTGTTAGCTACAAGTTAGGTTCATAAGTCATTTAAATTTGATTAATATTGGCTTAGTTATATTCCTTCGAACATGCGATGTTACAGTTGTATTTTTAGCACTCTTTGTTAAGAAACATTTGTGATATTTGAACTGTCATATTTACCACATTCTAGCTTGGAATAAGCTGGTCTTTTTCCAAAGTATTGTCCTATTTGTTAGCTACAATGTAGTCATTGTAATTAGATTAAGTCAATAATTTGGATCAGGTCACTCGGGGAATACTTGATCAAGTGGCTCGAGTACATTCTGTTAGAATAAATTAAAAGTCTTTAATGTCTAACACATTCTGTTAGAATTATAGTTTTATTCTATCAGAATATACTGAAAGTTATACTATTTTAAAGTTGATTATGTTTTTTTTTTATTTAGGTTTTGAAGGGGCTGCTATTGATGTGGAAAATGAAGAAAACATGGAGAACGAGAGTATTCTAGCAGAATGTTGTTATTTTTTAAGAATGTTATTCATATTTGTTGATATTATTTTAGAATATTTATAACTATATTAAAATGTATAAGACTTTTAGTCTGTAATATTATGTATGAATTTGTATTTAAATTCGGATGTAAAAGAATAAATTAGAATGTTGTTATTTTTTAACCTCGGATTCAAGAATTTTGTTATTCTTCAATAATATTCTAATAGAATAAAATTATGAAAGAACATCATTCTAACAAAAAAATATTCTGGCAGAATAAAATCGTTTATTTTTCAAATTACGTTAGAATTAAAATTAAATTAATTAAAAAAATTCAAAAATTTTAAATTAGGAGAATTAATTATCCCTAAAAATAAAAAATTTCCTTTTATAAATGTAGTTAAATGTCCAAAATACCCTTTTGCTAAAATTTGTGTGATTATATGGTACATGCTATCATATTGTAATAACATACACTCTCAAATCATGTCCATTGATTAATTTCATCCGTTGGTTCAGATCTGTGCATTCTAGCACACAATAGTTAGTAAAAACAAAATAACATAAGCCTAAGAAGACATAAAATATTAGTTAGATTGTTAGAATTTCAAAAATAAAAGATCTAAGAAGACATAAAATAATATTTAATACAATTATAAAAGGCTTTTTGATATTAGTAATTATATGTTAAGTTAAAGAGTTTTAAGTTTTAAATGAATATAGTTAAAATATTTTGGGTTTTATATATATATATATATATATATATATATATATATATATATATATATATATATATATATATATATATATATATAAAAGATTATTTATAAAGAAAAACATTAAACTAGCCAAAACATTAATTAAGGATAATGACTTAAAAGGGTAATACATTCTTCGATTTGTACACATTTGGTCACTGAGTTTATTTTTTGTTCACATTTACCCCTTCAACTTGTTAAACTGTACACATTCAGTCCTTATGACCGGTTATTTCAGGTTAACTGGTAAAAATGTCTTAATAGGGTAATATATTTCTCATTTTGTACACATTTACTCCTTAATATTTTTGTACACATTTAGTCCTTAATGTTTTTTGTTGCAAAATAATTTATTTTTGTATTTGTAATCATTCAATACTTATGAATGTTTTTTTTTAAGTTTTTCTCACAACATCTTACATGGAACAATCATTAACGAGGTGGTTTAGGCTTTTGATGTTTATGTCCATCGCGATCTCGACTACTTGGTTGCTTAGGTCATGTGTTTTGAACGTCATAACTTTTTCATACTATATCGGATTTTAACGATCTTTATATCTATGCGTTTGTATTTCACTCTACTACAACTTTCGTTTATATAATTATATTACTCCCGTTAAAAAGTAATATATTTTTTAATTACGATATTAATATCCATACGTTTTTTATGAATGCATGTATGGATGTTTTTTTTTTCATAAAATCGTAAGTAAAAACATATTATATTTTAACGGGGGTAATATGAACAAAAGTTATAGCAGACTTAAAAAACGAAGATGTAGATATAAAGATCGTTAAAATCAGATATCGTATGAAGAAGTTACGACGTTCGGAATACAAAACCTAAGTCAAACCACAAGACCTATACAACCAATCAGTCGAGACTGCGATGGACATAAGCATCCACAGCCTCAAACACCTCATCAATCAGGGATGGGCGTAGGATTTGGTAGTAGGTGTTGCCGATTCGTAGTAGGTGTTGTCGGTAAGTAGAAAAAAGAAAAAGACAAAACTTCAAAAATGGTCCCTGTGGTTTCCGAAATATCAAGTTTTGTCCCTAAGTTCAAAAAACCTCACAGATGGTCCCTGTGGTTTCAAAACTTTTAACAAATGGTCCTTCCGGCTAACTCAATTAGTTTTTGGCCGTTAAGTGGAGAGTATTTATGTCATTTCACTGCCATAGGGACCATTTATGAAGATTTGTCTTATTTTAAAAAGAAAAACTAATTATTTAATATTAAAGGGTCCTCCCTCTCTCTCTCTCTCTCTCTCTCTCACACACACACACACAAACACAAACATACAAATATGGGTATGGGTGTAATAATCATCGACAGGTCCACCGTACAAGCCTTCGTTAACGATGAAACTCAGTTCAAAACCAGCGTCGACGCCCAGTTCGATTCCCTCGATGTCAACAACGGCGGTGTTCTATCCAGATCCGAGATACATAAGGCTTTTGAGTCCATGAGGTTGCTGGAAGCTTACTCTGGAGTTGACACCGCCTTGCCCCCGGAGGAGCTTACCCGTCTCTACGATTCTGTGTTTCTGAGCTTCGATGAAGACTCGAACGGCACCGTTGATCTGGAGGAGTTTAGGTCGGAAATGAAGAAGACCATGCTCGCCATTGCCGTTGGGTTGGGGTCTTCGTCGATTCAGATGGCGGTGGAAGATGATGATCAGAGTTTTCTGAAAAAAGCAGTTGATTTAGAAGCGGCCAAGATATCTGAGAGTTCTTAGATCTGACGGTGCACTATTAGCTGTGATTTTGTTGTTTGTACTCTTTTATTTTATATAATGGCATGTTAGTTGTGATCATTGACCTGAAGAACAAGGCTTTCTCCTTCAATAAAACCTTGAACTTCTTCAAAACCTTGGCCACAATTCTTCTCTCATATCTCTGATCTCTCAATTTTTTTTCTCATTCACCGAATCTCGAAAATTGCAGCAATATCACACCCATTTAGTTTCGATCACACCCCGTGAAAGGAATTAGGAATTTACCTACACATGACTGGAATTGAGAAATCGAGACTGGTTGAACAATTCCAATGGTTTCTTCCAACCTAGACTAGTGAATAAGGGTCTTCTGATTTTGTTGCTCTCTTCTTTGAAAGAAACCATGGACTGTGATTGATGGTGGTGACAAGGTAGAAGTAAGGTGAAGGTAACGAAAACGGAGGTAGGAGATACTTATTTTACTGTTGAACAATCGAAATAAAGGGGTTGCTGAAGGGAAGGGATGACGGTGGATTTGTGTGTTTTGATCGGAGTAAAGGCATGAAATCACTTACCTTGGTCGATGTCACCTGGTGGTGATGATGGTAGAAGGAGCAGATAACAACTTTAATTCTAATGGAGAAGGTGGTTGGATGTTTTTGAGAGAGAGAGAGAGAGAGAGAGAGGACCCTTTAATATTAAATAATTAGTTTTTCTTTTTAAAATAAGACAAATCTTCATAAATGGTCCCTGTGGTAGTGAAATGACATAAATACCCTCCACTTAACGGCCAAAAACTAACGGAGTGAGCCGGAAGGACCATTTATTAAAAGTTTTGAAACCACATAGACCATCTGTGAGGTTTTTTGAACTTAGAGACTAAACTTAATATTTTCGGAAACCACATGGACTATTTTTGAAGTTTTGTCAAAGAAAAAAATATCGAAAAATTTACATTGCGTATAGAAAAAGCAGGGGTTGTCGGTGCCACTACGGGCACAACCAAAGAGAACCGTCTATGTCATCAATGATAGTCTCATGTTAGATGTCGTGAGAAAAACCCTAAATAAATCATTCATAAGTACTGAATTTGTACAAAAACAAAAAATGACTTATTTTGAAACAAAAAAAATATTAAGGACTAAATGTGTACAAAAATATTAATGACTAAATGTGTACAAAATGAGAAATATATTACCCTAATAAGACATTTTTCCCGGCTAACCTGGAGTAACCGATCATAAGGACTGGATGTGTACCGTTTAACAAGTTAAAGGGGTAAATGTGGACGAAAAAAAAACTCAGTGACCAAACGTGTACAAATCGAAAAATATATTACCTTTTTAAGTCATTATCCCCATTAATTACTTACCAATTTTTAACCAAAAGTCAAAGTTAACAGTTTGTCTATTGTTTTTCCTTTTCACCTACTGTTTTGACGGTTGGGCTTAGGGATGAGAATTTGGTCCGAAAACCCGAACCAAACCGAACCGAATTAGACTCGAATAAGCAATTCGATTCGGTTTTCGGGTAATTAAATAAGGCTTATTCGGTTTTCGGGTTATTCGGTCCGGGTTACCCGAATAAGGGCTTATTCGGTCCAAATGGACCGAACCGAATATGAAAAGTCACATTTTTTTTCCATCTACACGATTGCTTATTCGGTCTTATGTTCTATCAATCGTTACCCAAAATACCCACTTAATGTTTAATGTTTAACTTATATACTTATTATAATAAATGTTATTTGGATTATTTGGGTTATTCGGCTCCTTAATCATCCTGTACATGTTATTTGAGTTACTCAGGTCGGAACCAAATCGAACCGAATAATACCCGAACCGAACCGAACCCGTATTGCTTATTTGGTTCGGTTTTCGGTTTATTCGGGTTCGGGTCGGTTCGGTTCTGACCCGAATAACATCCCTAGTTGGGCTAAGGTTTCCCCTTTTTATGTTATTTTTTTTTGAAAAAAAGGAAAAAGTAGATGGGCGAGTTGGGCTTTTTTTTGTTATTTTTTGAAAAAAAAAAAAAGGAAAAGCATTTAGATGTTTTTTTTTCTCTAACTTCTTTTAAATTCCAATTAAGATAATGAGATTTCTTGTTGGGAAAAACTAAACCCACAACTCAACCACAAATATAGTGAGATTTTTAATTTTTAATTTATGTTGATTTATTAATTAGACAATAGACAAATATATCAACCAAACTGAATCATATTTGGAAACAGATACAATTGAGAAATGTGTTTTTTACTAAGAAATAAACAGATAAAAGCTCGAAACAAAAAAGTACAATCGAGCATACTAAAAAACCAAAAAAGAAGTCCCGATCATCATCCTCAGGACATTACACATGTACCAACGTTATTCCAAAAATCTCTAGTAAAAACCTTCCACAAAAGATTTCCCTTATTCAAACTCAAAAAAACAAAAACCAACACATTCCGCAATATTTAACGCTTGCTTTAATCTAGGCCTCAACAGATGCAATGTGGCAAATCAGATCAATAACACGTGAACTGCAAAAACGAATTTTAGAAAATGTCAATAACATTGTAAAAAAAATCCGTTCAAACAAAATAAAAATAACAATCCCGTTTTCTTACCTGTAACCCCATTCGTTGTCATACCACGAGACAAGTTTCACAAAGTTGTCATTCAAAGCGATCCCAGCCTTGGCATCGAAGATGCTCGACCTGCTGTCACCAACAAAGTCGGTGGATACAACATCCTCTTCGATATATCCCAAAATACCCTTCAATTTGCCTTCTGATTCCTCCCTAAATTACAAAAATGCCCCCACAAAGTTATTTCAAAATATCAGCATCGACTGAATTTTATTTTATTATAATAAACTAAGAAAACAAAAACTCTTACTTAATAGCAGCCTTGATCTGCTCATAAGTAGCCTTCTTCTCAAGTCTAACAGTTAAGTCAACAACTGAGACATCAACAGTTGGGACACGGAAGGACATTCCGGTCAATTTGCCATTAAGAGCTGGCAAAACCTTGCCAACAGCCTGCAACAAGAACAGGAAATGTAAGATTAGTTGGTGGTGGTGGTGGTGGCCGGAGAGTTCGCCGGAGAATCCTTACCTTGGCAGCTCCGGTGCTGCTGGGAATGATGTTGAAGGAGGCGGCTCTTCCACCTCTCCAGTCCTTCATGGATGGCCCATCAACGGTCTTTTGGGTGGCTGTAATGGAGTGGACAGTTGTCATAAGTCCCTCAACAATGCCGAATCTGTCGTTAATCACCTGAAAATTGTACAGAGTAATTTACAACGGCTGAAAATGAAACAAAAACAAACTTGAAGGTTGGAATTGAAAATTGAAAATACCTTAGCCAAAGGAGCAAGACAGTTGGTTGTGCAACTGGCGTTGGAAACAATGTTAAGCTCAGGTTTGTATTCGTTCTCATTGACACCAACAACAAACATGGGTGCATCCTTGCTAGGAGCAGAGATGATGACCTTCTTAGCACCACCCTGATCATATATAAAACCAATCGAGAAAAGTCAAATAAACAATCTATGATCTTCTTGTTAAGAAACAGAAAAGGTGTATAGATTTAGATCAAATCAAGTCAGACCTTTAAGTGAGCAGCAGCTTTGTCTTTGTCGGTGAAGACCCCGGTGGATTCCACCACGTAGTCAGCTCCGGCCTCACCCCATGGGATGTCTTCTGGGTTCCTGATACCGAATACAGTCACAGGCTTGTCTCCGAAGAGAAGGGTTTTCTCATCCTTCACCTTAAGTTCATTGTGCTTCCATTGGCCATGAACACTGTCGTACTTGAACATGTATGTCTGCAAGTAAAATAAATGGATCGGTTATTATACAGATTCAATACTATATAAATCCATACATCTACATTCACGAGGTAAACAGATCTTGTAGTACACTGTGATAAATGGATTTTTGATCCACTGATAGAATAATCATTTGTTTCATTCGAGTAACTTTTTATCATAAAAGGGAAAGAGATGATAGAGATTGTGCCAAATACGCCGAAACATACTGAGATCACGCACTCTATAAACCCAGACATTGATAGTGTGTTCATTCAAACTAAATAGCGTTCTAATACGTGATCCTAACTCCTAAGCATCAGTATGAATATTCCTGTTTGCAGCTTATCTAAGATCTATAATATTGAAGTGTTGATTAGCTAAAACAGCATTCGTTTATAGATCGAATCGTATTTAACACTAAAGTAGCAAACCAAAACGAGTAGTATACCATGTAATCAGTGGAGATGAAAGGATCGTTAACAGCAACAAGCTCAACATCATCTCTCTGAAGAGCAACTCTAGCAACTAGACGACCGATTCTTCCAAATCCTGTATAATATCAGTCGGATCCAGTGAATCAATAAGCAAGAAACCAAAAGGAGCTCAAAAACAGATCAAACCACAATTAAAAAAAAAATGTACCGTTGATTCCGATTCTAATCTTCTTGTCAGAACCTGCAAATTCAAATGAAGCATGTAGAAGTTAGAATCGATCGAAAACATAGATGAATAGAGATGAGAATGAAGAAAACTAATCAAGGAACGACGGGATTACCCATGGCGATTGAGTAGAGTTTTGAAGGGTTTAGAGAGAGAAATAATGTAAAGAGAAATGAGTGTGAGAATGATATGAAAGACGATTGGGGCAACTGGTATTTAAAGCTTCGGCGGATGAACCGAAGCCGTGGGTGAACGTGACAGCGGTTTCAATTTACTGTCTTGGAGAAAAAGAAATCGGAAAAATTTTGAGATCGAGCCGTTGGAAATAAAACGAATATTCCATGGATCTTTTCTTAGGGTCAAAATTTGGTAAAATGTTAGGAAAATAATTTTTACTAGTCAAATTTGGTAAAATGTCGGGAAGATAATTGGGTATTCTTATAAAATATAAAAAGATTAATGTTAATTAAAAAAAAATTATCATCACTAATTGTCCGTTTATAATATTTTATAATACTCCCTCCGTCCCAAAATTATAGTCCATCTTTCCTTTGTGGTTTGTCCCAAAATAATAGTCCACTTCTAAAAATAAATAACATTTTTACCAAAATATTCCCTCATTATTACTTAAACAATTAAACATTTAATGGAACATTAAATATAAAGTAAGGACAAAACTATCATTTTATTAAATAAAGTTAATGGTAATTAATGTTTTTTTTAATCTGTGTGTTTTTTGTCTGTGGACAATAATATTGGGACGGATGGAATATTATATTGAAGGGTATTTACGAATAAGGCTATTAAGAACAAACAATTCACCGAATTGACCACGGTTTTAAGAATTGTAACAATGATTATAAAAGTTATGTTTGACACATTATAGTGAATTAATAAATTATTTTATTTTTTAAGTTTTTTTAAGTTGTTATACGCTTATAAACTAGTTAATAAGGTAGCTTTTTAAAAAACTATCTAAACTATGTTTTTCATGACCTAAAATGTATCTTTAAGTCATTATAAAACACATATTCTTATATATGTCTTTTTATATTTTATATTATTTTATATCTTTCAACTAGTTTATCAGCTAATTTTAATCAAATGCCATTTTTATCAGCTAGTCATTTTGCTAGTATGTCAAACATAGTCTAAATCCTAAATACTATGAATATCACATTCTGAAACATTCGATTTTTTTGGACTATTAGAGAATTGGTGGAAATTGACATAAAGTAATCAGGAATTTGACATTACTGACTATAAGGTTGATTGATCCTCGTACATTCAAAATTTTCAATTATTAAAAACACAAAGAAGATTACCATGCTAAAGATAGGTTTGAAGTAGGTTATCATATTGGAGATTATGGATAAGTACATTTGTGTACACCTGCATCTTCTCATCGCCAAGCCAATAAAATTGTTTCGAGTCACATCATGAAGGATATATTGGTTGATAGTTTAAGAAACATGTTGTATGGAAAATCGATCATTCAAACTCTCAATGACTAGTGTTTAGTGTTTATTATTCCTACTGCAAATCAAGACGAGTGAAATATACCTATTGGTGAATAAGGGCCCCTTTAAGAAGGTTTTTCAAGACCATATGTATATTAATTTTTAAAATCAAGAAAAAATAAATCCAAGAATAGTTATCTACATTAAGATGGATGACAACCATCGCTTAGAATACTTTTTCGCCGCTATCATTTGTGTGGTAAAAACAACTTTCTAAATACTATTTGTATTTTCATTGAAATATATTGATGTAATTAGTTTAAATTATGTGTGTCCACTTATTGTAATTGGCAATGCTTAACTAAACTATAAATACTCAAAACTATATTCCTAGAGTTTTCCACATATGATAACAACCAGATACTTCCACTAGCCTTCGGTGGTTGAAAATTATAAGTTAGAGAATCATATAATGGGGATAGAGTTTAGCCATTCTATTGATGTTCCACCTTGTTGATTATGGAGTTTGGATGAGATCCCAGCTTATATATTGTGAGTTAGGGATTTTCCAAACCCTAGTTGCTCATGGATCTAAATTCATACTCCATTTGATGTTTTGATAATAATACATTTTCATAATGGTATTTCATCACCAGTTGATGATTAGAGTTAAAATCTATAAACATTAATGTCATATTTGGTGTATTGGTGTCTTGTGGAGTTTAAATGAAGTTTAGAGCTCAATGACAGTCCGTGATTGAGTTATAAACCTTCATAACTTCCTTATTCCATGTAATTTAAGTTGTACGGATGATATTCAATCCAATTGGTTTCAATTCATGATTCATACATAATGATTTAGTGCAAATTAAGTTTTATGTGCTTATTAGCTTTTAGGTGAAGTTTGTGGAATGTTTTGGCGTTTGATGTTTATTCTAAGGATATAAACCATGTGGGGAGCCTTTATTATGTAAATTTGAGTGTTTAAACATTTATTTTAAGCTTTTAGATTCAATTAGTTCGGATTTGAGGTTTATATGCAAGTAGGATGGCTTAACGAGAATTAACCAAAAAAATGATTTGTTGTATAGGGGAAATGACGAGTCTAGTGGAGGGACATGATGTGTTGAAATGATATGTATCGTTTTTAACATTGCGATTTATGTATGTTTTGAGTCCATTTCTTTCCTTTGGTCTCATTTGGCTTCCATAATTGATATTAGGACACTTAAGGAAATTTGTGAACTTAGAATGATGGGTTGACCCAAATAAGGGTCATAATGATATTTTGTTTTTTATAGAGGATCTTGGTCTTTTATTTATAGTTCTTGCATTGACCGGTCCGGAATTAGGTGTAGCTATATTACAAGCTTATGTTTTTACGAACAAAAAGCTCCAGTCTTAACGCCCCTACTACTGTTGTGCAGCCTTTCCTCGGGTTCGTAGAGTCGGGTTTCCCGCTGTCTTTATCCTGAGAACCCTCGGGAATATTCAGAGACTCGGCTAATGCTACTAGGCCCACATTCGGAGACAGACCAAGCGCTTCTCTTACCCACTAACCATTTATTTATATCTATGAAAAATCCCAGGTGAGATTACCCGGATCATATTGTGACATCCTCTAATTTTCATATACAATTAAAACTTTTCTTTATGCTTTTAAAACCATTTATTTATATCTGCAAAAAATCCCAGTACAAAAGATCATTTTAATTACAAATGTCTGTTTCCAAAATGTTAAAGCCCTAAGGATGTCATAATCAATACAAATACATAATTTACAACGTAAAGACCTGATGGTCCTGAATAATATTACAAGTTGTCTCTTAATCACTCACCATCCTAATCAAGTTTCACTGGCTTAAGTCTTGATACATGTGATGCATATAAATTGAGTGGGTCAAATTGGGGAAACTTGGTGATATACATATGGATTTCAATCCCAACATATTGATATGGTAATATTCCTTAATTATCAGACCCGTAAAACCAACCGTCACCATACTAAATCCATATAGGCTTACATTCCCACATATCTATTCCTACCGATACTCACAAATCCTAGTCCAAGGTTATCAGAGAGAATTATATTTCCGATGAACCATTTAAGGTAAGGGTTTGACTACACAGCTAGGGGCTCCCTTGGCTGTTGTAAGTCTTAAGTCACTCGAGCCTTCAGAGTAATTCGATGAATGTGGTATTACCTTTCATCTACGTCTGTAAGTAATGAGCTCACACTAGCAACGTAATTCACAAGACCGTCTAGAATGATCACCTGTTGTCACCTACTATGCGGGGTGACGAGACATACCGCTAACACTTGCATGATCGGGACCCACCATTTCTGGTCATCCCATACGGAGTTACCGTACATCGACACTTGATAGTGTCATGAAACAGAACTTTACTCTCCATTGATAGGTTACACACATTCTCCTAATGAGACTACCTGATATTAAACTTGAATGGTCTAGGTATCTTCTATAAGTCTAAGTTTATCCCTATACTAGATTACAATGCATGAAACCAACTTTTTAATACCAACTCTATTCTTGGGCAACACTAACCTATATTAGTGTGTGTGTGTGTATATATATATATATATATATTCCATAAGAGTATTAAATATTATTAATCATTTACCTTCTCAACAATTTTACTTTGAATATTATTATATAATATTATATGTTTATCCTAACATAAAATAGAACCATATCTGGTTCGCACATAGCATGTTATGTGTGTGTGTGCATATATATATATATATATATATATATATATATATATATATATATATCCTAACATATAATCCAGGAAATAAGCACATAATTCACATATGACTTCCAACAGATATTTAATATTTTAACTAATACTTATATTCAATCTTGTTCATTAAAGGGACTTTACACTCACTTAACAAAGTGTCTGGTGATTGGTGAATTGGACAGAGCTTCTCCTTACACCTTTTTTCAAAAGACCTAGATGTACATAACGCTAAGTCTTATCCTAATTTCATACTGCACGGAACTATTATCCCAAAGGTTCAAATTTCTCAACAATCCCAAAGTGTACTTCTAGATCTAAATAAGGAATAACCAGGTAGGATCACATCGGAGATAGGGTCCGTTTAGTATACAAAGTATACTGTTTGGAAATACCACTTTAAACATCTCACTAAATCTAGCCTAGACATCACTCCCATAAGTAGATTAATGAGTATAACAACTTGGAATTGCTAATAAAGCTTAGTTATAGATTCATAATAACGACTATGACTATAATTAAAAGTTACAATTAACATGACCTAAGTGTAGATTAACTTACAGAGGTTCTTGATGTAAACCAGAATCTAAGCGGGCAGAATATTGACTCGGGATCTCCTACACAAAGGCAATTACTCAGATAAGTACTCAGGGGTGTGGCAAGGCTTCGTCGTTGGTAAGAAATGAGAGAAAATGGCTTAAAAGGTAAGATCGCTCAAGAGAGAAAGTGTGTAGGGGTGTGGAGGTGAAAGCATATACGAAGCCGAATATTTATAGGCCATAAAAACATTGTGCGCCACATACACTACGTATGCGCGCTGCACAGTAGGACCTGGGTGGCTCCATTAGGCTTCTACCACGTGCCGCGTCGTCGTTCGCCCACATCACCCCCTTCTAGAAGGTGACATGTGTTACACTCTTATGGAGCCACGTGTCGCGTTATTGTGGAGCCACGTCGACGAGTCTCTCGGAGGAAGCGGCTCCCGACCATGCCATGTGGTACCTTCTTGTGGTGCCACGTCATTAGTGTGTGTGGCGCATTCGCACGCGTGAATTTTTTAATTTGCAAAACGCCATAACTTTTTCATACGAGCTCCGTTTTTGACGTTCTTTATATCACATAAAGCTCTCGACGAGATCTCCAACTTTCATTTAAACTATATTGGCTAGTTTTGACTTTATTTTTAAAGTTATATTTTTAATAGGCTTAGACTATTAAGGTCCATTAAAAATTCATAGCTCTCTCATATGGTATCCGTTCTTGACTTTCTTTATATCAATAGAACCATATAGACGAGGTCTTCAACTCTCTTTTAGATTGTTTTTCCTAACAATCAACCGATCTCTACTTCGGTTTTTGAGTCGTATACTATCGCGCCGAAACTTCAAAAAATCATAACTTCCTCATTTGAAGTCAGATTTAGATATTTGCTATATTCACACTCTCGGTTTAACAACTACTACGACTTTTTTTAGATTACTTAGGCTAAAAATTAATATATCGAAAATTCACCTTTTACGATACGCAGAGTCGTGCCGGTTTAATCGCGAAACTTCGAAGAAGCATAACTTCTTAGTACGAATTCGGATTTTAGCGTTCTTTATATACAAGAAAACCTTGTCACATACACTAACGTTGGTTAAGTTTATTTATCCTAAATAACATTCTATAAAAAAGTCAATTTTAACGCTAAATATGTCTTAATTGACTAGCCCGAATCTGTGGGTGTTACAATTATTTCCCTCTTATGATGATTACGTCTCAAAATCATCAACAAAACAGGGCTTATATAATGATTCTACATGTTACCTTTCCATCCTATGTGGTAATTGTAACTCTTATGTCCTTTTTTTATTGAGCTTCTAACTCCTAGACTTCTTGACCACTAACGGTGTTGCATCTATTCTTCCTTCTAAATTCGATCTCCATTGGAAGCTCCTGCTCTTTCTTAATCTAAATTAAGGTCCTTAATTAGACTACTGTAACAGATCGATGTTTCATGTCCTTAATGACATCTCATCGATGATACAATGGTTAGACTCAGGTCTCTTTGAGTCAGAATCTTAACACGAAGGATACCTTCCTTTATGTTCTAACGTGATATAATCACAAGCACTTCTAGCTACAGGTTATGGGGACTGCGATACTTCTATCGATCACTTTGACCATCTGTTCCTTCAATCTAAAGTTGGACGCTATGACAACTTACTTTATAGATTAGTCGGACTTTATTTGCTTTGACCACTAGGGTCGGAACATAAATCATCACTGACACAAACGTAATGATGGAAATGAACAAGAATGAGTCCAATTACTAGGGCCTTAGTAACCTTGTGACTCCTCCCGATCCAAATACGAGTCTTGTGCTTCCATTAGTATAGGCCCATACTACCTTCCACACCTACTCATACACGTCCCAAAAGTTGTCTCGTAGTTTTCCCAAGCTACAGGTTATGGGGACTGCGATACTTCTATCGATCACTTTGACTATCTGTTCCTTCAATCTAAAGTTGGACGCTATGACAACTTACTTTATAGATTAGTCGGACTTTATTTGCTTTGACCACTAGGGTCGGAACATAAATCATCACTGACACAAACGTAATGATGGAAATGAACAAGAATGAGTCCAATTACTAGGGCCTTAGTAACCTTGTGACTCCTCCCAATCCAAACACGAGTCTTGTGTTTCCATTAGTATAGGCCCATACTACCTTCCACACCTACTCATACACGTCCCAAAAGTTGTCTCGTAGTTTTCCCAAGTTATTATTTCCTAAAGATCACAAAAGCAATTTAACACAAATAGGTGTGTCCAAGTAATCACATACAACAAATTTCCTAGGCTCCACTACGTTTTCTTCCAAGCGTATCTTCAACTGCAATTCTATTTTCTAACCTTGGGTATAAGTTCTTTCTCGTGTAGTGTCCTGCTTACAAGACACAATATACCAGAATTTATTCTTAACTGGTCCATTATGTTGAAATCATAATTTCTTAATGCTACACAATGATGTAACTTAACTAGAAATTTTATAATTTTCAAAAATGATTACAACATTTATTTATAAATTATGCCCCTTATATTGGCCTTTTTATCTACATAGGATGAGTATTCATATATTGATCAAGCAGTTTCCTACTCTTGCTTTACAGTAACGATATTCGCTTCATCAAGGATCATTTTGTAGCTTTTACCCTTAGGATTTGTTGGTAGAATCCTTCGGGTATGATGCTCAGCTTTTAGGCACTTTTCCTTCTTGTGCCCTTTTTCTCCGCAACTGAAGCAAGCTTTTCCTTTTACTGGGCAATTTGTAGAGATATGCCCAGACTTCTTGCATTTATAGCAGACAATATACAGTTGTCAAAATGCCTATTATTGCATTGGTCACACCACTTTCCTTCCTGGTTTCTTCCAGACTCGTTGCTTGACTTTGAATACTTCTTCTTCTTGTCATTGTTGTTGTTGTTGCTTCCATCCGCCCTCCTCTTCTCATTGAATTCAAATTTTTTGGCCGTACTTTTCTTCATCATCCCTTCGACATACTTTTTTGTTCAGATGACCGCCTCAAAAGTACGTGTCTACTTAATCCGCACAATGTACTCCCAAGGTAGCCTCGTGACATACATGTCAATCTTGGTCAGTTCGTCTGGAACAAGACATAGGGATAACTCCATTTTATCAGTGAAGGTGTTGGTGTACTCATCCACTGACATGCTTCCTTTTGTCAAAGCTAGGAATTGATTCTCTAATTCCAACATTTTCTCAGCTGAGTAGAACTTCCTCTTGAAATGGGTCAAGAATTCGTCCCAAGTCAGTTTTAGTTTCTTGTTGGGGCTTACAATCGTCCCTAACGTGTTCCACCAACGAAGTGTTGTGCCCTCGAACTGTCTCACATTATAGGCAGTTTGTAGCTTACATGTGTATCCGCACATTATGAAATCCGACCCCATTTCCGATATCCAATCATGACTCCTACGGGATCTTCCTTCTCGTTAAATGATGATGGCTTGAAAGTCATCAAATCCTTATACTTGCAGTAGCCTCTAGTTTCAACATTTCTCTGGACCTCTGTCACAACTAGCATTTTAGCTAGGAAATTTTATTCTTGTGTAATCATTCAACCATTGTAAAACACATACTCTAAGTAAATATCACCCGGTGCTCATTTAAATTCACCTCTCATGTTGAACAAAGAGTTTGAAAACCCTAATAATCCCGGTTTAAGTCCATATTGGACTAGGATTTCCTTATTGGGCCTAATGGACCAATAAGCAATCAATTCAACGATTTTGGGCTTGGAAACCCTATTTTTCGATTCTAAATGGACCCAATTCACAAATCTATAACATTTTGAACCATTTGGGCCTAGAATGATTCATTCTAACCCTAATGGGCCTTATTGGGCCATAACTAATCCAATTAACCCTAGTAAGCCGTAAATCCATTCTTTTATGCCATTTTGGGCCGTGAACTACCCTAAAGGCCCAATGGGTCGAAAAGTAATTATTGGGCCTCATAATTTCAAACCAAGGCTAGAATGGGCCAAGCTAATCTACCTCCCTTCTCTTTAGCCCATTTTCGACCCAAGTAAAAAAGAGAGAGAGAGAGAGAAATGGCTAATTATCCAAGCCATGCCACCTCACTAATACATGGAGGTAATCCATGCAAATTACCCAATAAACAAATACCCAATCCCATACATCTATGCATCTATCACATCTTAACCTCTCTTTTTCTTCCTCTCGGCCGAAGGTAAGCACATACACACACACACCAAACTCTCTCAAACACTCACAAGAACAATCCTTCTTTTCTTCTCAAATTTTCAAAGATCTAGGGTTGTTCAAGAAGATTTCCACCATAAATCATCATTTTCTTGGTAAGTCCTTACATATCCAGGTGATATAACTTCATTCTCATGTTAGATCACTCCTTCTAAGCACGTTTTTGGTGATCATACTCCTAGAAACCTCCTAAGTTTGAGATTCACTCAAGAAAGCTTGCTAGGACCAAAAATCTCTTTATCTCTTCTTCAAAACCGAAACATAAAAGAAAAGGTGAGTTCATACCCCCTTGTTTTTTGTT
The DNA here is from genome assembly GCF_051521515.1 of Lactuca serriola. Classification (NCBI taxonomy): domain Eukaryota; kingdom Viridiplantae; phylum Streptophyta; class Magnoliopsida; order Asterales; family Asteraceae; genus Lactuca; species Lactuca serriola. The sequence continues at coordinate 277,743,271 of NC_136415.1, forward strand.
TTTACATGATTTTTGGGGGAGAATACAAGTAAAATGTGTATATCTATGTGTTATATGCATGTCTTGTGTGATTTCTTAGTTTATTTTGTAGAAATGTGTTAGATCTTAACAAATCTCGACATCTTAAGTAACATAGAGTAAATATCCATGAACTAAGAGACTTTATACATCATATTATCAAGTTAAAAGTGTTTATATGTTGAAGATATAAAAATTTAAGGCAAAAACCTTGTTAAGGGTCAAAATTGTCACTAAAACAAAAGATAAGGGCAAAAAGTGACATTTATGTTTTTATAAGGATCAAATAGGTCCTACTTGTATAAAAATGGATTTTTATGATAAACATGCTTTCCAAAGGGGCAAAAATGTAAATTTTAGCTTAATGGGCCGAACATGTGGGCCTCACGGTTTTGGGCCCAAATTTGCGAAAAAATGAGAGTTTTGGGATTAAAAATGTTATTTGACCAAAGTTTGAGTCATAAATGTAAATAAACCAAATTTAGGGGTGAAAATAACATTTATTTCTAAATGGGACCAAAAATGTAACTTTTATCAAAATTGGGCCGAAAGTGTCAGTTTTTACAAACAAGGGGCTGAAAATGCACTTTTCTGCAAAATTACAATTTTTTATAAATTATGGACTAAAGTGTTATTTTTACAAAACTTTAGGCCTTAATTGAAAATTTGAGGCTTATTGACCAAGAATGTCGTTTTTACAAAAAGAAGATTTTTTATAATCAATTTGGTAAACCTCGAGCTAAAATATACAATGAAACAATAACGAATGGACGAAATACATCGATAACAATTTTATTGGGCCTAATATTCACATTACATGGCCAATGGGCCTTTAGGACCCATTCAAGTGTATATTGAGCCCAATATCTTCCATGACATGTTTATTGGGCCTCGCGACCATTTACATGTTAATTTGGGCCTGATCTATGGGTCACATGTTTGTTGGGCCTTGGTGGTCCATTTACATGCCTATTGGGCCCAAATTACCCTCTTACATGTTATTGGGCCTTTTTGGTCCATTTTCATGCTAATTGGGCTTGGACTGAAATTCACATGTTTGGTAGATTGTAACTCTATCCTTTACATAATTATTGAAATTCGTATACTTATATATGCACCTTTTGATATGAAAACATGCAACATACACATAAACATTAAACATAGTGAAAAACATAACAAACATGAAAGGTTGAGAATCTAGTGAGACTTGTCGGTTGGCACCTTTGAGTGTATAATCGTAGCATGTAGTTATAACCAGGGTTTCTTGGAGGTAGAGCGGGAGTTTGTGTGTAGATCTATACGAGGTGACCCCCCACACCTTAGTTGTTCGGTACAGCTAGACTAGGCCAGTCTGGGGCGACAAAACCTTGAGCAAATATCGACATTTGGAAAAATGCCAAGACAGGCAACCTAGTCATTATCATGTATGGTTATAACGACTCATTTAGAGATCCAACACCAATTTAACATTTCGGAGATTAAACCTTCGACTGTGTTAATACAAAATAAGTTATTTAACGATACAAGAACCTCGACATTATTATAAATAAGAAAATATCGGATTTTCTGGGGAAATATTAATATTCAATTATCACTTACTTACAATACAAATAAATCTAAACTATATTCATATATGTTACTACTATGAAATTCACCCATGCATCTATACTTGATTTTCACATCATTTTCAGACATTTTACTAGAAAATATCAGATTTTCTGGGTTTTTACGAAAGATACAAAGACTTTTATTCAAACATACTTATGAACTCACCAACATTATATATGTTGACCGTTTTCAAAATAACTTGTATTCTCAGGTAATCGTTAAGCAGGAAGATTTTCAAGTATGTATGGACTTATTTTGTGTAATATCACTCATTGTACTATTAATACTTTGAATTTATGTAATTTATAACAATGCCGGTTGTTATATGTAATGTTGGTGATGAATGTGTTATGTTTCATGTATATTCATTGTGATGATAATTCAATTGTTAGTCACACGAGCCCCATAACGTTTTCACCCTCTGGTTCGGGGGTGTGACTGGTTGGTATCAGAGCAATGTTTATTGTGGACTATCATATCTAACCATACATGATATGTGATGGGTTTTGGTCTTAAGAACATCCTATGTGCTCATACAAACCCTAATGCTTGGATCTAGGTTTCTCTATTGTACATGCAAGTTATCCAAGACTATAAACCCTAATTCTAGCATACAAGTAATCATATTAACATGAGAATAGGTTTAAGATGTTACCTTGATTGTTATGTAGCAATAATAATCCCAAATCTCCTTGTATTGACTTTAGAAAGCTTAGAGTCACAATTGTCACTCCTCTAATGGTTCACAAACACCATAAGCAAGAGGATGAAGAGGAGAGAGGATGGAGGCTGCCCAAAACGTGTTCTAGCCCTAGAAGAATGATTCTCCACGTTTTTGGGTCATAAGGGTCTTATATATAGTTAGGCAATTAGGGTTATCTAACAAGGAAACCCTAATTTGGATGCTTAAGCCCTAAGCAACCCATGGACTCCTTTAATTAGGGCCTTGGACGATTTCCTTATGGGTTTCCCCATAGAATTCATCCACTCCTTAATTTAAGACAATCCATGGCCCAAATTGCAATTATCCTATAATTACAATTCCAGTCCCTTAAGTTTAATTAATCTCTTTTAGTCACAAAACTAATTACTAATTAATTATTGACTAATATTAATTAAACAATATGATTTCTCCTTTAATATATCATTCTCATAATATATTAATAAATCATATTGAATCATTTCTCTCTATGATTCATCCTATCAAGTTGCTTTGGTGAAGGCAACCCAAAAGGACCATGCACCATCGGGTCAAGTACATACCAAAATAGTTTTGGACTTAGACACTAATCCAACAGTCTCCCACTTGGATGAGTCTAATAACTATTATGCGTATGACTTCAGATCCTGATCTGCAATCGTAGCTTTCCAAAGCCGTTGTCTACTCTGATCATATCAGATACGCGTGTCCTTAAGATAAGGGATCATATATTCCTCCATTCTAGATATCATATGAGATATGATTTCAAATCATTCTCTTTGTACTATATCTCGATTCCCGATTTATGACGACTGACTAATTGAACAAATCAAATTAGCCCTAGCCCGGCCAAGCATTTACGTTTGTCATCATTAAATCATAGAGGGGCCCAAAGATATCGCTTTTATCCTACTTTGAATAAAAGGAACAGATAAACTTTGATACAATGCTTGCTTGCACTTACTCACCGAATCACACACAACAATATGTTTTATAACACCAAGTTACTAGTGCGTTTACATATTATCAATATGCAACCGATTTGCAAGATACAACTCACACATCTCAGTTTCAAGAATATAAGATGTTATCGTCTCACTAATCACTCGTGATACAATTCATGGAGTGATCCAAGTGAGCGTGGGTTTAATCCAATGCTCAAATTCATATTCATAAGCACTCATGAACGTTGCAGCGAACATTTGCTTATGTCTAATACTCTTTTAGACATTCCACACACCAATTCACGACAGTCTTCATTCATATCTACTTCCAACATATGAACGACTGTGGCCTGTTCGAATAATTCGATTATTCTTAATAAATTCAATTATTCTGGAAGTCAAAACATGCAAATGTGAAACACAAGAATAATACTAATCCCATATGGCCTCAAACCTTTGAGTATAAATAAAACACCTTTTATTTATCACCATATCGATTACTCATTATTTGTCGTTTCGGGTGATCAACTTCTTACTTGAATTATTACACTTGTCCCATGCTCTTAGCATGCACACAATGTTTACCTATGGTTCTTACCTTGTGAAATAGACCAAATTGAGCATATTTCCAATCATTCTCTTTTCACAACTCCAAATCCTTTTTCATAAGTGAAAGAATATCAAATTCTTGCTACTTATAGAATATGCTAGATTCTAACATTCTATGCAACGATCCTTTTGTAATGTCACCGCACCAAAGTCACAAAGACTATTGCCAATGATATTACAAAGTCCTCTATCAGAGATTGTTACAAGACAATTCCATAGACGTGATGTCTCTCACTCAAAGTACATTCCTTTGAACATCCTTTTGCATAAAAGTTTCTAATCTAGTCATAGATTTTCAATATTCAATTCCCAATATGGACATGCTTCCATATTTTCCATATGACAACTCATTCTTAATAGAATCTTATCTATTCGTAATGATGTCGATATGGTCCATCCAATATGGAAACATTTCCATATTTTCCATATTACAACTCATTCTTAATAGAATCTTTTCTATTCATAATAATGTCGATATGGTCCATTCAATACCATGCTTCCAACTACTCACAAGCAACCAATCCTCGTCGAACTTTGGATTGTTCTTTGATAGTTGTTTAATTATTTTAGTCAAAACCGATTCTAGTTCCTTTTCCCTCTAAATGCGCTAGACATTTGGAAAATTTTAGAATGGTCAAACATTAAAGCATTTGCAATCGATCCACGACGCATAATGTTTTATTTGCTATGTTCTCAAAATTTGAATTGTGAAGAGGAATGCCGTAATCATAATCGAAATTTTAAGAACACACTATGTACCTTTGACTAAATTTATTAACATTTCTCAACCTAATCCTTTAGATTTGAAATGAAGCATAATATTCTCTCCCTTAATTATAGCAAAACAACTTTACAACCCTTACGACTTTGCAAGGTATAACTCTTGTTTTCTATAATTAATATTGCCAACTTGCAATACGTTCCTTAACAATCATAACATTTATGCTCCCACTATCATGATGATTATTATAAAACATAACACTTATGCTCCCACTAGCTTTGACATGTATTCAGAAACAGCTTAACTTTCAGAAAAACAATGCTTATTGAATTTCTTAAGTTCATGTTTCTAATACTTAGTGCTTTGATAATCTTTTATCAAGGCTTCTTGAACTTATACACCTTTGCCTTAGATAGTTCATATGTGTGTGTAAACAATTGCCAAATCTCACAATTTAAATTATGGAAAGGGATACCGTAACCATAATCGAATTCGAGAATGCAATTTTACAATCACTATCTTCTTAAAATCTTTCTTAGTGAAAGCATTTCCTCACAATCATTTTCATGAAGGAGGAAATCTTATGACACTTAGATTTAAACGGTGTATTTGTTCCTATCCATGTGAATTTGTCAAAACCAAATTTTACGACAAATTCAAACTCATATGGATCGAACTTTCTTGATCTCGATTTCTTGCCTTTATGGTAGCACAGCTGCCCACCATGTCTTCCAAGTAGTTAAGCAGCTAACCTTTTCTTATCAATGTACTTTCCATTGATCAAGGTCCTTGCCTTTTATGCATTTAAATGAGAACTCATAGGACTCACATGCATAATTAACTCAATTGGAACGTCACATAAACAAAATAATGTCAACACAATATGTTGTAAACCTCAACTCGTGTGCTAGTGATGATCGATAAGGTCTATTTGATTTGTTCTTGAAACCTTTCAAGACCAATAAGACTCCCACTGACTCCTTGACATATAACAATCTCTTGTCAACAACCATTTCTTGACAAACAAATATTTAAGAGTTAGTGTAGCTTTTATCAAAACAATTCATAAATGGGTCCTAGTTGGTCTTTGTCTTATCCAAGACATCACAACTTTCCACATTTGATGAATGTTACAAAACCTTCTTAATACTTTTCCACTCAATGTCACAATCTTAACTCTAAGACTTGTTTTGGAACGAAGCATGATTGACTTCTTGATTTAACCATTTCTTCAATTCTTGATTCCTCTTCTTAGACATACAATTGTACTAAGACTCACTTAGAGGATCAATTGAGATATGGTTCTTAATCATTAAGACCTATCATATAGCATAAAAGCTACTCTCCCTTCTTCTTAGAATGGAGAAACTTTTATCTTTCTGCCTACTTGATTCTTCTTATTCGTTTTGCTATTGATTTAAACCTTTTCAATCAATTCATAATACACTTAATATTGTAAGTATGATCACATTTACTAAACTTTTAGTAAAACATGACGAATATCTTTGTTACTCTTATGATGGACTTGATCAACACGCAACTTTGTGTTCTCGATCTCCTAGTCCTTCACTTGACACTTTGTCAATGAATTAGTCTAATTTCCAAATATGAAATTTCTCATTCATCGTGCAACCAAGTTGCATGATTCCAAGTTTCTGTCCAGTTGAAACTTGGGCGATGAGAAACTCTCCCTATTTGGTAAATTCTCGACATTTCATAAATAACATAAATAAGAACCAAATCCATTATTGCTAATAATAGAAACATTCAAACATCAATTTTTCATATACGCCATTGCAAGGATAAATAAATAATATAAAATCAAAATTTATTTTATTGCGAAAATTTTTTGTCCTTACAATGCAATTCATTGAAAAACTATGCTAATACATCTTTCTTAGCAATCTAATTCTAACTCTAAGTAGTAGCTCAAGAATCTAATCTTCGAGAAATGCGATCGAAATCCATTCCTTCACGGTTAGATTCTGCTCACTTCTTCCTTTAAGCTTCCTTTCGTTTCTTCGATCTTACAAAACATCAATTGTAATCTTATCACATTACGTATTAAGAATCTAGAATAGAAGCTTAAAAGAGTTAGCTAATGGATTTTACCTATATTAGAGCCATACGTTTCGACTCTCCCATCTCTTAGATCTCTTAGGTAAATGGGGCAGCTTCGTCTCCAATGCCCTTTCTCTTGGCAATAAAAGCAAATTGACTCTTTTGGAACATGACATGGAACTACTTTAGACATTGCCTTTCTCTTATGATCAAACCTTTCGATCATAGCATGTATTTTTTTGCCATCGTCTATATCCATAGAGGTCTTGAAGGCAGATTCACCCATCAACTTTGCTTTTCTATTGCGCCAAACCATTGTTGATTCAGCAGCAATAAGCATATAGGTGAGATCTATAACGGTCACGTCGCAGTTCATCATATAGTACTCTCTTATGAACTCACTATATGAGTTATGAAGTGACTGAAGAATCCAATCAACAGCCATTTCCTTACAGACAACGGATCCCAACATTCTTAACCTATCAATGTGTGACTTCATCCCTAGGACGTGTGCACACACCGGCTTTCCTTCTTTTGTTTACTTGCCAAAAGGGCTTGAGTGATCTTGAACTTTTCAAGCCTTTGAACTTGTGGGTTAGGGAGAATAATTGGAGGAGGTGGAGGAAGTGAAGCATGATTTCTTGTTCCTCGATCGAATCGTGGAATATCATCTTCATGTGGAAAGCTTGTTCCACGGGATTTGGGAAGACCATAGTTGTCAAAATTTGACATCTACAAAACGGGAGAAAACGAATTCAAGTTAGTTGATTGATTGAGTCCTTAGTAAATCACCCAAATGAGATACTAAGGCTAAGATCCAACACAATATTCTACAACTTGGGAGAGGGATGCCGTAACCCAAATTGCAGAACATTTGAAGGTAAGTGAATGACGATTCACTAATTTCCACCATGAAAAACGAAAAAGAAATTTAAGTTTTAAATCTATGAAAACTCCTAGATTCTATGAGATTCATTTAATCATTTCAATGACATGTTTAAATCTCGATATGCCCCTCTTGTTTGTGACTGGGATGCCGAGGATCACAAAGCGGGTGTGAATAACCATGCAAACTTACATAGTGCCCTCACATGTTACAGTCACCTATTTGATGTGCCGGTAAACCACACACGCTCCACCGAACTATGACAAACATTGAGTCACCCTTTGCTACCTTTGCTTAGAACCATTTAGTGTGCCGGTAAACCACACACGCTCCACTAACGTCTTTGCAAGGGCACAAAGTGTAATTTCATGGAATTGCATCAATTCACTTTTGCCTAAGTAACTAAGATTGAGAATTTTATTAAAAACATTTAGTTACTTTTATATTTCATTATACTTATAATGGAAGGTTTCGTCCTATCCTACCCGTTCGGCTAACGACCCTCCACTAGTCAAGAGTGCGGTGGGTAAAAGTGGATACCCATTCAATCGCCATTTTATAGGCAATTTCCTTAAACACCCCTTATAGACCAGCTTCGTGAATGAGGTCTACTAACGGTAAGACTGACTTTTACTCATACATATATAATGTTAGACTTTTAATGTTATATATATAGTATAGGGTGTATTTTACACTTTTAAAATACTAGGTGGTTTAATTTAACAATTATACCTTTTATTCAATTAAATTGTTAACCTAAACTTTTATGGATTTATTAATCCTCTTTTAATTATACACCTTAATTAATTAATAAAACCATAAGGGATTGATTTGAACTTTTCAAAACATTACTAGGGTTTTAGAATTTAACATTCCTAATTAAACTTTTAATCAACTTTTAAATTCGAAAACTTGAGGGCATGTTTTGAAACATCTCAAAACATTAGGGTTTAGAATTTAAATATACATCAAAATTAAACTATTAATCAAAATTTAAATTCCAAAACTTGAGGGCAAGTTTTGAAACCTTTTTCAAAACATTAGGGTTTCAACTATTTAAATTTCAAAACAACAAAACTTTTTGGGTTCAAATTTAAACTATAAAACCTAAAGGGGAAAATATGAAAAATTTCAAAGCACAAGGATCAAATAACAAATAATCTAAATTAACATTTAATTACATAATTATTCATATTTGATTTATTTAATGATTTCTTGCAAAACAATTTACGAATTTAATCAAAATAATTAATCAATTATCACATAAGGAAACAAATATTTTATTAATTGATAAATATCTTCAATTAGATCAAGAATATAGTCAAATATATCATAAAATCGGATTTATATTGATCTAATATGATAAGGCAACTATCCTTAAGCAAAAACAGCAAGAAATCCCGAAGTCCCCTCTTTCTGACGCATGAACTCGCCGAGTACCCATATGGACTCGCCAAGTAGGGGGCTACTCGCCGAGTCCACAATGGGACTCGCCGAGTTCATCAGGCAGATGAGCCAAAAATCGATTTTGCAATTTGAATAAACACATATTGCATCAATACAATAGAAACCAATCAAGGCTTTGATACCACTGATGGGTTTTGGTCCTAAGAAAATCCTATGTGCTCATACAAACCCTAATGCTTGGATCTAGGTTTCTCTATTGTACATGCAAGTTATCCAAGACTATAAACCCTAATTCTAGCATACAAGTAATCATATTAACATGAGAATAGGTTTAAGATGTTACCTTGATTGTTATGTAGCAATAACAATCCCAAATCTCCGTGTATTGACTTTAGAAAGCTTAGAGTCACAATTGTCACTCCTCTAATGGTTCACAAACACCATAAGCAAGAGGATGAAGAGGAGAGAGGATGGAGGCTGCCCAAAACGTGTTCTAACCCTAGAAGAATGATTCTCCACGTTTTTGGGTCATAAGGGTCTTATATATAGTTAGGCAATTAGGGTTATCTAACAAGGAAACCCTAATTTGGATGCTTAAGCCCTAAGCAACCCATGGACTCCTTTAATTAGGGCCTTGGACGATTTCCTTATGGGTTTCCCCATAGAATTCATCCACTCCTTAATTTAAGACAATCCATGGCCCAAATTGCAATTATCCTATAATTACAATTCCAGTCCCTTAAGTTTAATTAATCTCTTTTAGTCACAAAACTAATTACTAATTAATTATTGACTAATATTAATTAAACAATATGATTTCTCCTTTAATATATCATTCTCATAATATATTAATAAATCATATTGAATCATTTCTCTCTATAATTCATCCTATCAAGTTGCTTTGGTGAAGGCAACCCAAAAGGACCATGCACCATCGGGTCAAGTACATACCAAAATAGTTATGGACTTAGACACTAATCCAACAATATGCAACTATAAACACAATGAGACTAAATAACTCTAAATAAAACAAAAATTTCACACTTACACATATTAGAATAATAACCTAACAATACTTAATAAAAGCTTCTGGAGGAAATTGAACACTATGATTAAACCTGGGCAGTTATGTAGTCATATTAGGGATAAATATAGCCTGATCAACTATATTTATTCAGAATATAACCAACATGTGTTCGGGAGTAATCATAGCGGGAAAGGAATCCAAAAGCCTACCTCACTCCCCAATAACTCTAGGGAACCCAAACTTAAATAACTAAAATTATACTATAGGGATAATCAAAATGTGCTTTATTTATGCACTATCGTGCAGTCAGTATGGCTGGTTTCCACCTTCCCGCAGATCCTTATTTTCCCAATCAGGAAAATAACGGATGGCTAGAAGAATCTGAAGGGGAACCTGAAGAGGACCCCGAGGAAGAGGAAGAACCGGAAAAGGAAATCGAAGAAGGACCTACGCAACCTATGGCAGATGTTGAAGAAGAAGATTATGGGGACGACAACGATGATGATTCGGACGCGGAGTCCATAGTCATCAACCCACCGTACCTAGTGAGGGTGTCGGCTCATCGAATAGGCCCTAGCAGACCTACACCTCCCTGAGGTATCGACATTTGGAGGTGGAGCAGACAACAGGGACATCGACCCTCGTTTGGCATGGCTCGAGAGTTCTATGACTTGAGGGATAGAGGACCTGCTGACCGAGCACTTCTAGTCATGGTGAGATCATTGAGGGATACTAGCGATTTGGCTCAGAGCACCGCCGATCAGATGCACCAGATGCGAACTAGGGTTGTGAGGGCCGAGCAGGAAACGTGAGAGGTTATCCGGGAATTCCACATGAGGTAGGTGAGGTGGGAGGCTCGACTTTGAGACGCGGAGCGACAGGTGGCTCGCCTTCAAGGAGCATCCACTTCCTCAGCACCACCCCTTAGCACATCCTACCATGACTAGGACCAACTGTATCTTTCGTTAGGATTATTTTTATGTGATCTATGATATGTACTATCGACTCTATGTTTAAGTGACCACACTACTCATAGGGTCGTCATGCTGCCAGATTTTTGTAACGACCATAAAATTCGAGCCAAATTAAAACATTTTAATTCATTCAAAACCATTAAATTCATACATTTGTTTTCAAAATAGTTTAAACATCAGAGTATTTCCCAGAACCATATCACATAAGTCATAAAACATGAGGAGCGGTACGATCACGCCTTTGCCTTGCCACGATCTCCAGAAGTACCTGAAACAATACACTGAAACTGTAAGCCCGAAAGCTTAGTAAGTTACCCCCAAAATACCAACCATAATACCATACACATGTCATATCATAAACAGAACAGTCATGCATATCGAGTCTACAGTGTGACTGGTCCGCCTGCACCGGGCCTTCAGTCCACCCGGTCCACTCTCTCCCTCCGAGTCTACAATATGACTGGTCCGCCGCACCGGGCCTTCAGTCTGTCTGGTCCACTCTCTGAGCCTCGGCACGTCTGGTCCACCCTCTTGGGGCCTTCAGCCTATCCGGACCGCTCGTCGGGCCTTCGGTCTAACCGGTCCGCCCTGGGTATATTGGCCTACAGCACAAAGCAGGACCCGCCTCAACCCAACCCAGTCCAACAACCATGTGCACATAAACATATAATCATATAACAATTCACAACTAAGCAACCGATATAGCAGATCACATAACATAGTAATAGCCTAACTAGGATACCGACCTAACCGGTCACTAACATAGTGTCATCCTATATACCAGGATACCGACCTTAACCAGGATACCTCACTGCTTCCAATACATAGCTCTGGACTCCTACGGCCAGTTTCACACGTAAAGTTTCCAACATTACATGCATGCAAGGCTCAACAAGCTCCAATCAAGCTATAAGGAGGTTTTTGGGACAAAGATACTCTAAATCAAACCCCATGGCTGATGCTTTAAGCTTTCATAGCTCACTATTAACCTAGATCTGAAGTTGCAACTTCAGATCTAACCTCTAAACCCGAAATGGGTTCCAATCAAGCTAAAATTCCCAAAACAACAACCAAGAATGGATCTAGAAGGAGAAAACTCAAGGTAACGACTTGTTACCTCAGAAATGTGCCCAAGAAGGAGTAGATTTCGGATCTACAATGATCTCGTGATGCTAGCCTCTTGATCTTCTAACTTTCTCCTCTTAAATTCTTCTTCCAAGCTCAAACTTCAACAATGGAGGCTCATACACACTAATTAGGGTTTTTGGAACTCAAATGTATAGTAAAGAGGCTGAGGGTGGCTATAATGTGCTTTATATAGGGTACAACTTCCGGGATTAGGGTTTTCTCCCTTCAGCACCAACTCGTCGAGTCCATCTGCTGACTCAGCGAGTTGGCCACTTAACCCGTAACAAAATCCCGCTCAGACTCGACGAGTAAGAGGACCTACTCGTCGAGTCCCTGAGTTAATTTACACTTTACTCCCTGGAACTCTTGCTTCTGACTTGGGATGTTACAATTCTCCCCCACATAAATCAGGCTTTGTCCTCGAAGCCTGCTGCAGCACAAAATTCCAAAATAATAATCCCACAATGCAACTTCGGATCTCAACTGACTCAGATTCCTCCAAACACTGCCATCAAATCTCATAGAATCCAACTTTTTCTCTGTAGAGTTCTAACAATTGCTCCAAACTGGCTACCGGCTTTCTCTTACTGATAACAACACTTATCAACTCAGGGTCACCCAGAGGATACATCCTTATTTCTGAATTTTCCCACTCATTCGCCTCGTGCGAAACTAGATATCATTACAAACCACCGGTCCTGCCCCGGTACCAATCTGTCACCCCTTGCCCAAACGAACACTACTTTTATTGAATTGCACTGCTGGGAACTCATCCTGATTTTTTCTTGAAACGACCCTTTCTTTCCATGCTAACATGATGATAAATCCTACAGCTCCCGGGCAACTCTTATAAGCTCCCATCTACAAAGATATACACACATTAAACCTGATCAACATCCTCGGGCTAGAAAGACCCAACACACTGACGATACCTCCAGACATCCCCCGGATGAAATACCACTACATACATAACCTCCTAATCACAACCCTACTAAAAATTCAAGACTCCATCCTTGCATCCCTTCCGAACTCCTCTGGTTCTACACCACCGGAAATTCTTCCGCGTCCTCAACGGACACCCAACCCGGATGTGCTTCCGTACCACTAGTCTAAACACAATGCTCAATAATCATAATTGGAATACTTTCAATCATCCATCCACACTACTGCTTCCACTGCAGTGAACCAACACTCCTTCTCGGAGCTACATACCCTTCTGTTTCCTTATCCAAGGAAACCTGCTCGACGACCTTGCCACAACAACAAGTGCCACGGTGCTCACACCCTACTCTACAATATCCCTTGTAGAGTAACCGTTGTTCCATGCATCACATATACTCTGAATCTGATCACAAAGGCTATCGAAGTCCATACACCGCCTTTTACTAACATAATCAATACCCAGGGCCAGACCTACTGGTTGCTATTGCATCACAACATACTCAAGCCATCTCCTCATATAGATCTATCAACACATACAGAATCTTCAGCATGACTGGAACGCCTTACCAGGCCTTCAACCAATCTGGAGCACTCTCTGAACCTTCAGCATGTCTGGACCGCCCTCCAGGGCCTTTAGTTTGTCTGCACCATTCTCCGAGCCTTCGGCCTAACTGGTACGCCCACCGGCCTTCAGTCTCCCCGGACCGCTCAAGTTATCATACATCATCCTGAACTATGCTTCCTGGGAATCTCTCCCGTACATACTGTTCTAGCCCTCTAGGGGTTTCGAACTCTAACTCCATTCCCGCTACTCAGATCCCGGCCTAATCCTAGGCCTCGCAACAACCAATCACCTTCTTCTGAAAATCTTGGTCTGTATCCCGCCCCATTTGTCTGACACTTACTTATACCAGCCCACACTCTCGGCTGACTGAAACACTGCTGAATCCCGAACAGCTAATCAACCTCTGATACTTGTCGATCCTCCTGAGAATTTTCCAATTCTCCCTACTTAGAGCACTGACTACCATCCACCAGTGACTCAACCTGCATAAATCAATCATCCCTACACAACTTACTCCTCTTATCCATGAACCGATTCCCTCTGAAACGATCAACCTCCACCAAAATCACTTTCTGGCATCGCACATCATGAACTCTAAGGGAGTTCGACTCCCCCGCTGAGCACTTCTCAAAACACAATTGCTATACCCGCCAACAAGACCATCCAACCAAATTCTGACCATCAATCCCTTGGATGCTAACCGCCTACGACTTCCTAGTTACTAACACTCTCGACCAAACCATGATATACGTAGAACGGCGAATAAAATACAACACTACATAATCACTGAGATAAACAGGCAACAAGGAAACGAAAACATACCCGCAACCGCAACCGCATTCGACTCTGCCCTGACCTCCTCTGCTGTGAGCTGAAAAGCATGTCCCTGAGCCCTCGGAGGCTCCGCTCCACCCTGACCTCCACCCGTAATCCTCAAAGTGATCGGTACTGGAGCCCGCACTGGTCTTGCAACAAGTTGTGGACAGTTGACCCTCAAGTGTCCAATCTGATGACAGTGATAACAGATCCTCAAATCCTGAACTGGGGCTGACTGACGACAATCCCTCACATAATGCCCCTCTTTCCCATACTTGCGGCACGCACCACCGGACCTACAAACTCCGGTATAACCCTTGCCACACCTCTTACAAGTGTGGCTACCCTGACCTCCCAACCTGGAATCAACGGTCTTGGACCGTTTCGGCGCCGACTGCGACTGCACCGGGGCCTGCCTCTGCCCTCACAACTCTAACTCAATCTCCAACTCATGCCGTCGAGCAGCCTCCTACAACTCCAACAAGGTCTTGCACCTCTACGTAGACACAAACTGCCTGATATCCCTCTTGAGCATACTCAGATATTGGGACATCTGAGCCTGCTCCGATGCAAACTCCGGGCAAAACATCGCCCTCTCAGTGAACATCCTGGTGATCTCTGCTCTGAATCCTGCTTCAGCTCCAGGAACTCCTGAGCCAACCTCTCTCTCTCTCAACTCGCAAAACATAACGAGTACTGAACATCTCCCGAAACTGGTCCCAAGTAACCGCGGCCTGCTGCGCATCCGAATAAGATCCCGTAGTCAACCTCCACCAATTCTTCGCCCCGAGCCTCAAAAGGATCAGAGCACACCTCACCCTCTGATCAGCAGGGCATGAACACGTGAAGAAACAACCCTCCACGTCTGACAACCACCTCATAGCAATGATCGGATCCTGAACTCCATCGAAAGTAGGGGGCTTCGTATTATCGAAGTCCCGATACTGAAAACCTCGATGGGCTCCTGCCCCTGCCGCTGTAGCTGCCGCGGCAGCTGCCTCCGTAAGAGTTGCATAGCGCTCATCCAAGTACTCAACCATGGCGGTCTTGATCGACCCAAACATCTCCGGCAACTCAGCCCGGAACATAGCAGCAACCTCACCATGTAGGATCTCATGAATCCTGGCATCCAACTCATCCGTACTCATCTGACCAATGACCTCGGGTGGTACTGATCCATCCTGATCCCGATCCCGAACCGGATCCTTCCCCAATACGTCTCGTAATCGCCATGCTGCAAATACGCCACAAGAATATTAGGCATTTCTCATAATAACCCTGAGGACTAGCTCCCACCAAAACCCTAGGGGTTGTGACGTCCTTGATACGCGTATGGGTCATGTGCTTTCGGTAGTATGGGCCCATACTACCTTCCACACCTACCCATATTTGTATCAAGTATCACCACAACACCCTATCAATAGCATATAATGAATACTCGATTCCCACTCCTAAAGGAGTACCACTAACTCATAACTAACCTACCAATCTCATGCAATCCTCACATCCATGAAACTTCCACCAACCCTGTAGCACTAGTGTATGCTAGTCATACATAAAGCTGGACCCTATAGACTTTCGAATATCCAATCCTACCCTAAGCTCCCAATCATACAAGAACAGAACATAATGCTAAATCAAACATTCTCAGGCTATAAGATCTTAATTATGTATAACCATGATGCATGCACTAAATAACTACAGTAATGATGTCAATTTCATACAAAGGAAACCCTAGGCTAGCATGCATCATATAATCAGACAATTCTATCATGCAATTCCTGAAGATCCCAAGCCTAGTACTAGCATGTTGTTCTAACATATCACATAATCAAATAACTTGTATGGTATTTTGGGGTCTACTTACTGGCTCCGGCTGATCGTACCCTCTGCATCCTCATTTACTTATTTTGAAAACCATTTAAAACCATTTTGAAAATTCGTCCTTGATTTGAGATTGGATTCACACGACGGAAACCTCTGGAATTCTAGGTTGGAGACCGTGTCCTGTTGAAGGTCTCGCCCTGGAAAGGCATGGTACGCTATGGAAAGCGTGGGAAACTTAACTTGAGGTACATTGGACCTTTCGAGATCCTCGCCAGGATCAGTCCTGTAGCCTATAAACTCCAATTACCTCAAGAGCTTAGTAACATCCACCCCGTCTTTCACGTCTCGAACCTTAAAAAGTGTTTATCCGATGAAACCCTAGTAATTCCTCTTAATGAAATCGAGATCAACGAAAACCTAAACTTCATGGAGGAACCAGTCGAAATCATGGATCGAGAGATCAAACGTACGAAGCAAAGCCGCATTCCAATAGTGAAGGTTCGCTGGAATGCCAAGCGGGGACCGTAAACTCCATATCATGGGCAGTAAACTCCTTTTAAGGTGTTAAAATGCCATTTAAACACCTCCTAAGCCTTGGATTAAAGTCTAGAAGCAACCACAATCGATTTAGGGGCCTTAAACATGATGAAAACCACCTCCATAGGAGCTTATGGCCGTAAACCCCCCAAGGATAGGTTCCTGTGCCGTAAACTCCTATACCTTGGTTAAATGATGCCCTAAATCCATTCCAAGGCTTGTAAAATTAGTTTGAATCACATGTGATTGATCTAAAGCCACCAAATCATTAAGAGAAGGAAGGTATAGGAGCTTACGACCATAAAATCCTATTTTAGGGCCGTAAACTCCCTTTGATGGTTCCTTTGGTGGTTTAACTCCTTCCTATGCCTTAGATTAAATCCTAACAACTTTCCCCAAGTGATATTTGACCATTTAGCACCTTAAAACCCATCAACCATGAGTTCACGGCCGTGAACTCATGTGGACATGGTCTTAGGGCCGAAAACTCCATAAGTAGTTTACTCTTGAAGAGCAAACACATTATCTAAGCCCTATTCGTCCGTAGATGTCACCCGGGTCACTCCAAACACTCGATTTGAAGTGTTTTCGCGTCTTGGAGTGTAAAATCATATCTAATTAGTGAATTAAAGTCTAATTAGATACATTTATGTATCATTCCATATTACAGAGGAACCTTGCGCGTTATCAAGCCCCGAACTGACACTTAGCATCCAAATCGACTCGTTTCCCGACTGGTGAGTTCATACCCCTACACCTTTTTTAGTGTTTTTCAATGTTTTCAGGGGGGAATACAAGCAAACTATAAATGTTTTCGAAACTTAAAACTGATGTAACTTTATAAATATCTGGCAAACTTTTGATATCTTTACCCCTTATGTATTATGCGGAGCATAAGGGATGTTTTATCGAATACAACTACATGGATTTCAGTAAAGGAAACAATCAAACTAATAAAATTATTATGGGAATAATTTGGGATCTTCAGTTCTTGTCTTATGAATTCGGATTTCATGCAATGTTAATAGATAAACTATGTCTGATTCAGTTTATCTCTGTTTATTGTAAAGTATTATGCCAGATAGTTTCTTTATATTAAATCATTTATAATTTATTATGTTCCAAAACGATTATGATATTAGATAGCAACCGAGTACACCGTGAATAATTTAATACTAGCTTGTGAGATTCTTCTTCATTAAACCCTTTGGGAATGTAAATCCTCCCTGGAAGTGTAACCAGAGTCTCCTGGAGGGAGAGCCTAGAATTTGTGAATAGATCTATTCGGGACTGACAATCCCACACCTAAACTGCTAGCTACAGTTAGGCGGGCATGCCTGGGGTGACAAATTCTGGATATCGTCCGACGTCTGACGAACGTCAAGGAGGTCTCGTTGTCGTATTAGCATGGTTAGCCGACTCTCAATACGTATTAATATAAGTTTATTCACGGATTTGTTATATCTATCTTTGATCTATTACGGGATGGTATTCCCATGATTTTAATAGTTTTACGTATTAAAAACTATCTAGTACGGGATGGTATTCCCATGGTTTGCAATCTATAGTTTTGTGTACTATAACTACCTACTGTGATACGGGATGGTATTCCCATGGTTTTCAATCTAGGGTTATACGTATTAAACTGTCTTAATAAGAAAATATGGGATTTTCTTGGATAGCAACTTTTCAGAAAACTAAAGGAAACATGTTCATTTTCAAAAAACAAAACACTTATGAACTCACCAGCTTTATGTTGATTTTCAAACTGCTTGTATTCTCAGGTCCACATTGGACAGGTACCCAACAATTCCTTTTGGCAAAGATTTAGTTCGTAGAAGACACGTCTTTACTTTTGATCATATATACATATGTATAACGCTTGTAACTTTTTACTTTCAAACAAATGTAAATTCTAATATGTAATGTAATGGTTGTTTACTTCGCTTACTATGTACATTGGTTATGATACTTAACATGAAGTCGCCTCCTCCCCGTAACGTTTCCGCCCTGGGTTTCGGGGTGTGACAGATTGGTATCAGAGGCCTTGTTTATAGTGAACCAAGTATACCAAACCTTACATGGTATAAGACTATAAACACTAAGGGGCCTAAGTGCTCTGAATTAAAAGTATACTTTAAAATATAAGTATTTTCAAAAATATATAAGTATGCCTAACCGTCGAAATCCGTAACTACAAGTAGAACAAAACATAAGTAAATGGGTGTTGTACGCTGCGGTTAAACCTGGGCAGTTATGTAGTCGTGTCTAGGATCAATATAGCCTGGCCAACTATATTCGTTTGAGACACGACCAACATGTGCTTGGGAGTGATTGTAGTGTTCAGCATGCCTAAAAGTTACCCAATACCAAACAATGAGCCGTCGTCGCAACGAATCACGAAATACTATGGGAGTATTTCTAGAGCCAGCTTCGTTGTAGAAATCCTCATTCCAACGTTGCTCCAAGATCATTCTTTTAGCGATAATTTATCTGCTTTGATAACTCATTCCTGCTTTATCGCTTAATAGAATTCAATATCTGTCATATCGCTTGATTCAATTCAGAGGACTTACCATCCTCTCTTTCCTGATCTTTACAGATCAAGATGCCTCCAAGAAAGAGACCCAACTCAAAGAACAATAATCCTCCTCTGCCACCACCTCCTCCTCAATTTTATCCTGTGATGTTCCAGGCAGCTGTTACTACCGCAGTGGCAGCCGCCATGTCTCAAATGAACCCCGGTGGTTCAGGAGGTGGTCCCCAGCCCCAAAACCAGGAAGGTTGTCAGGGACACCGAAATGAGTGTTCCTATAAAGATTTCATGAATGCGAAACCCACGTCCTTCGATGGCATTGGAGGTGTCATTTCCCTCACCCGATGGTTCGAGAAAATAGAATCTATCTTTGAAATCTGTGCTTGTTCGGAGTCTAATAAGGTGAAGTTCGCTGCTTGTACCTTCACCGATAAAGCTTTGACTTGGTGGAACGGACGAGTCAAATCCTTAACTCTACATGTAGCTAAGGCTATGGGTTGGGAGGCCATGAAAGATCTTCTTCTTGCTGAGTACTGCCCGCGGGGCGAGATGCAGAAATTGGAACATGAACTATGGAATCTAAAGATGAAGGGTTATGACATAGTCGCTTATACCTCTAGATTCGAAGACTTGGCGCTGCTCTGTCCGGGAATCGTTACCCTGGAGAGTAAGAAGATTGAAAGGTTTATCTGGGGGCTGACCCAGCCAACAAAAGGGAATGTTTTGGCCGCAAAGCCAGACACTTTCGACAACGCTAAATGTCTGGCGCAAACCCTGATTGATCACGGAGACAATCTTGACGAGGAGACCACCACTCCTAAGCCGGTTAAGAGTAGTGGTGGAAGTAAAAAGAAATTTTGGAACAAGCGGAAGGCCCAAAGTACACAAGGGTCCTCTAAGAAACAACAAACGGTAGCAGTCCACGCTGCTACTGCCCCTGCTGCTGTTTCTACCGTCGGATCCGCAGCTCAGACTCCTACTAGTGGATATACCGGTACCCTTCCTTGGTGCAACAAGTGTAACTACCATCACCGTACTCCCGGGCCATGTCGTGAACGTCTCTGCAACAACTATGGCAAGAAGAGCCACCTTTCTCGAAACTGCAGAAAACCAGCCCAATCAACCGATCAATCATCCGGAGCAGGTGTCAGTCAGGCCTGCTACGGTTGTGGCGAAGTAGGTCATTTCAAAAGAAATTGCCCCAAGGCAGCATCAACCGGCAATACAGGGAGAGTCCTAGCTACGGGACGAGAGGAGGCTGTCGCCGACCCCATTGTTGTCTCGGGTCCGTTCCTTCTCGACAACTCTTATGCTAGTATCCTTTTCGATTCTGGTGCTGAACGTAGTTTTGTTAGCCATTCATTCAAATGCCTTCTTAAAAATAACCCCCAACCATTAACTGAAACATTTACCGTCGAGATGGCTAACGGTGACAAAGAAAACGCTAGCGATATCTTCATAGGTTGTACCTTTACCCTGAACGACCAGTCTTTTCCCATTGATCTTATGCCAGTCTCCATAAAGAGCTTTGATGTTATTATTGGCATGGATTGGTTGAGTCCCAATCATGCTGATATCCTTTGTTACAAAAAAGCCATCCGTCTCAACCTCCCCTCTGGTCAGACTCTCATGATCTATGGCGATAAGCTTAGCTCCAATCTTCACATCATTTCCTGCATCAAAGCTCAAAAGCTTCTACGGAAGGAGTGCCAAGCATTCCTAGGCATGTCATTAACGAGAAACAGGAAGTTAAAGACCTCGATAGCATCCCCGAAGTCTGCAACTTTCCTGATGTCTTTCCCGAAGAGCTCCCAGGAATTTCTCCCGAGCGTCGAGTTGAATTTCGTATCGACCTAATCCCTGGAGCTATCCCCGTAGCCAAGTCTCCATATCGCTTAGCTCCAGCAGAAATGCAGGAGTTATCTTGCCAACTCAACGAGCTACTCAGCAAAGGGTTCATCAGACCGAGTTCCTCACCCTGGGGAGTTCCGGTTCTGTTTGTAAAGAAGAAAGATGGATCCTTCCGAATGTGTATCAATTATCGTGAGCTAAATAAGTTGACCCTCAAGAACCGATATCCTCTTCCTCGAATCGATGACCTCTTTGACCAACTTCAGGGAGCTAGCTACTTCTCAAAGATAGACCTTAGGTCAGGGTATCATCAGCTACGAGTTCATGAGAGTGATGTTTCCAAAACAGCTTTTAGAACTCGGTATGGACACTACGAGTTCGTAGTGATGCCCTTCGGTCTAACCAATGCACCGGTTGTGTTCATGGACCTGATGAACCGGGTGTGTCGCCCTTTTCTGGACAAGTTCGTCATTGTGTTTATTGATGACATACTTGTCTACTCCAGAAGCGAAGAAGATCACAAACAACACTTGAGGTCAGTGTTGGAAACCCTTAGATCTAAAAAGTTGTACGCGAAATTCTCCAAGTGCGAATTCTGGATTCAGAAGGTGACTTTCCTTGGTCACGTGGTTAGGGAGGAGGGTATTCACGTGGACCCTTCCAAGATCAAAGCAATAGAAAATTGGTCGGCACCGAAGACACCCACATAAATCCGTCAGTTCTTGGGTCTCTCCGGCTATTATCGGAGATTCATCCATAATTTTTCCAAAATCACCAAACCCTTAACTACTCTGAAGCAGAAAGGTGTACCCTTTTATTGGAGTGAAAAGCAAGAAAACACGTTCCAAACGTTAAAACGAGCCTTGTGCAGCGCACCTGTCCTGTCCCTGCCCGAAAGAACGGAGGACTTCGTTGTTTATTGTGACGCGTTTAACCAGGGCTTAGGCTGTGTACTTATGCAAAGGGGAAAAGTAATTGCATATGCCTCGAGATAGCTGAAGGCACACGAGGTCAACTATACCACTCATGACTTGGAACTAGGAGCCGTAGTCTTTGCATTGAAAATTTGGAGACATTATCTTTACGGGACTAAGTGTACGATCTTCACTGACCATAAGAGCCTACAACACATCTTCTATCAGAAGGACTTAAACATGAGACAACGGAGATGGGTAGAGCTGCTCAGCGATTATGAATGTGAAATTCGCTACCATCCCGGCAAGGCCGATGTGGTAGCAGATGCCCTTATCCGAAAGGAAAGTTCAAACCGTAAAGTGAAGACACTGACGATGACTATCCATTCTCATTTATCCATGCAAATCCGGGAAGCCCAGTTAGAAGCCCTCAAACCAGAGAACATGTCAAGCGAAGCCTTGAGGGGAATGGATAAGAAACTTGAGATCAGAGGTGACGGAGTCTACTGTTTCATGGACCAAATTTGGACTCCAAAATTCGGAGGATTCAGGGAAGTTGTCACGGAGGAAGCACACAAGACCAGATACTCTGTTCACCCGGGTTTGGATAAGATGTACCTGGATCTCAAGAGACAATATTGGTGGCCAAACATGAAAGCCGAGATCGCTACTTTTGTGGGCAAGTGTCTGACTTGCGCCACGGTAAAAGTTGAGTATCAGAATCCCTCGGGTCTGCTCCAGCAGCCCGAAATACCTGAATGGAAATGGGAGATGATTACCATGGATTTCATCACCAAGTCACCCAAATCTCCGAGTGGCTACGATACCATTTGGGTAATTGTCGATCGTTTGACAAAATCCGCTCATTTCATTCCGATTAAAGAATCGTTCAAAATGGAAAGACTTACGCGAATTTACATCCAAGAAGTAGTCCGACTGCACGGTGTGCCTGCGTCCATTATCTCCGACTGAGATAGCAGGTTTACCTCAAGGTTTTGGCAGTCCCTTCAAAAATCTCTTGGAACTAGGCTGGATATGAGTACGGCTTATCATCCTCAGACCGACGGACAGAGTGAGAGAACTATCCAAACCCTAGAAGACATGCTGAGAGCATGTGTCATCGATTTCGGAAAGTCGTGGGACACACATTTGGCATTGATAGAGTTCTCGTATAATAATAGTTACCACACCAGTACCAAGGCTGCCCCGTTTGAAGCCCTCTACGGTCGAAAGTGCAGATCCCCTCTGTGCTGGGCCGAGGTAGGAGACACGCAGCTAGCTAAGAGTCGAGTCCCCAACAGTGCTTTCACTTGTCCTGAAATCATCCGCGAAACTACCAAAAAGATTATCCAAATCCGGGAACGATTGAAAGCCTCACGAGATCGAAAGAAAAGTTACGCCGATATACGACAGAAACCTCTGGAATTCCAGGTTGGAGACCGTGTCCTGTTGAAGGTCTCGCCCTGGAAAGGCATGGTACGCTTTGGAAAGCATGGGAAACTTAACCTGAGGTACATTGGACCTTTCGAGATCCTCGCCAGGATCGGTCCTGTAGCCTATAAACTCCAATTACCTCAAGAGCTTAGTAACATCCACCCCGTCTTTCACGTCTCGAACCTTAAAAAGTGTTTATTCGATGAAACCCTAGTAATTCCTCTTGATGAAATCAAGATCAACGAAAACCTAAACTTCATGGAGGAACCAGTTGAAATCATGGATCGAGAGATCAAACGTACGAAGTAAAGTCGCATCCCGATAGTGAAGGTTCGCTGGAATGCCAAGCGGGGACCGGAATTCACTTGGGAGCGCGAAGACTCGATGAAACAGAAGTATCCGCATCTCTTTTCAAATCCATGATTTGTATCTTAATCTTGAATTTCGGGACGGAATTCCCTCTAACGGGGGGATGATGTGACAACCCGAAATTCTTTCTGTCATTGTAACCCGTTCCCTCAATAAAATTCGTCGTTTTTCGAATTGTTTCCGTTTCGTTATTTAATTAAGTCATTAAATTTGAGTCATTTATTATGACTTAATGGATGCTCAAACACATTAATAACATAAGAAAATATTCCAAATTATCAATTAGAAAAAATTTAGTTTCGACTATATCGGGTTACGACAACTTTATCGGGTGCGACCAAAAGCATCGTATGACGTTAGTATCGGGTAGAATTCCACCGTGTCCAAAACTTGAACCATATATAAAGTTCAAAAGGCTTCCATTTGAAGCTTTTGCACCCTCTCTCACTACTCTCTCTCTCTCTCTCTCTAAAACTCATTTCTTGGCCAAAATCATCCAAATTCAAGCTCCAAATCATCAAGGTAACCATCCTAACTCGTAGTATAACCTCTTCAACCTTCAAATTCATGTTCAAACTATGAAAATGGACCATAAACATGTGTTTACGGCCCTGGAACACTCATGGGCCGTGACGACATATAAGTTGGGTTTTGGAGCCCAAAAACCCTCCCAAATCACTCTTGGAGCTTGGAATCGACCTAAGGACTTAATGGAATGGACTTGTAACACCTTGAACTCAACATTTGGGGAGTAAACATGAGTTTACTGCCCAAGAACATGCTTGGGCCATAAACTCCATATCATGGGCAGTAAACTCCTTTTAAGGTGTTAAAATGCCATTTAAACACCTCCTAAGCCTTGGATTAAAGTCTAGAAGCAACCACAATCGATTTAGGGGCCTTAAACATGATGAAAACTACCTCCATAGGAGCCTACAGTCGTAAACCCCCCAAGGATAGGTTCCTGGGCCATAAACTCCTATACCTTGCTTAAATGATGCCCTAAATCCATTCCAAGGCTTGTAAAATTAGTTTGAATCACATGTGATTGATCTAAGGCCACCAAATCATTAAGAGAAGGAAGGTATAGGAGCTTACGGCTGTAAAATCCTATTTTAGGGCCGTAAACTCCCTTTGTTGGTTTAACTCCTTCCTATGCCTTAGATTAAATCCTAGCAACTTTCCCCAAGTGATATTTGACCATTTAGCACCTTAAAACCCATCAACCATGAGTTCACGGCCGTGAACTCATGTGGACATGGTCTTAGGGCCGAAAACTCCATAAGGAGTTTACTCTTGAAGAGCAAACACATTATCTAAGCCCTATTCGTCCGTAGATGTCACCGGGGTCACTCCAAACACTCGATTTGAAGTGTTTTCGCGTCTTGGAGTGTAAAATCATATATAATTAGTGGATTAAAGTCTAATTAGATACATTTATGTATCATTCCATATTACAGAGGAACCTCGCGCGTTATCAAGCCCCGAACTGACACTTAGCATCCAAATCGACTCGTTTCCCGACTGGTGAGTTCATACCCCTACACCTTTTTCAGTGTTTTTCAATGTTTTCAGGGGGAATACAAGCAAACTATAAATGTTTTCGAAACTTAAAACTGATGTAACTTTATAAATATCTGGAAAACTTTTGATATCTTTACCCCTTATGTATTATGCGGAGCATAAGGAATGTTTTATCGAATACAACTACATGGATTTCAGTAAAGGAAACAATCAAACTAATCAAATTATTATGAGAATAATTTGGGATCTTCAGTTCTTGTCTTATGAATTTGGATTTCATGCAATGTTAATAGATAAACTATGTCTGATTAAGTTTATCTCTGTTTATTGTAAAGTATTATGCCAGATAGTTTCTTAGTATTAAATCATTTATACTTTATTATGTTCCAAAACGTTTACGATATTCGATAGCAACCGAGTACACCGTGAATAATTTAATACTAGCTTGTGAGATTCGTCTTCATTAAACCCTTTGGGAATGTAAATGCTCCCTGGAAGTGTAACCAGAGTCTCCTGGAGGGAGAGCGTGGAATTTGTGAATAGATCTATTCGGGACTGACAATCCCACACCTAAACTGCTAGCTACAGTTAGGCGGGCACACCTGGGGTGACAAATTCTGGATATCATCCGACGTTTGACGAACGCCAAGGAGGTCTCGTTGTCGTATTAGCATGGTTACCCGACTCTCAATACGTATTACTATAAGTTTATTCACGGATTTGTTATATCTATCTTTGATCTATTACGGGATGGTATTCCCATGATTTTAATAGTTTTACATATTAAAAACTATCTAGTACGGGATGGTATTCCCATGGTTTGCAATCTATAGTTTTGTGTACTATAACTACCTACTGTGATACGGGATGGTATTCCCATGGTTTTCAATCTAGGGTTATACGTATTAAACTGTCTTAATAAGAAAATATGGGATTTTCTTGGATAGCAACTTTTCAGAAAACTAAAGGAAACATGTTCATTTTCAGAAAACAAAACACTTATGAACTCACCAGCTTTATGTTGATTTTCAAACTGCTTGTATTCTCAGGTCCACATTGGACAGGTACCCAACAATTCCTTTTGGCAAAGATTTAGTTCGTAGAAGACACGTCTTTACTTTTGATGATATATACATATGTATAACGCTTGTAACTTTTTACTTTCAAACAAATGTAAATTCTAATATGTAATGTAATGATTGTTTACTTCGCTTACTATGTACATTGGTTATTATACTTAACATGAAGTCACCTCCGCCCCGGAACGTTTCCGCCCTGGGTTTCGGGGTGTGACACACGGAGCCGCTCAAACATGCACATACAAGGACTTCACTAACACCAAACCTCGAACCTTTAATGGGACAGGAGGCGTAATAGCCCCAAAGCGATGGATCGAGAAAGTAGAATCCGTTTTTGAAATCTGCAGGTGTCCAGATGAGTGTAAGGTCAAGTTCGCAGCCTGCACCTTCATTGATCAAGCCTTCTCCTGGTGGAATGGCCATATAGAGGCCATGACACTCCCGGTGGCGAACGCGATGCCCTGGGAAGAGCTTAAAGAAATGATGCTGGTTGAATACTGTTCAAGAGTCGAAATCCAGAAGATGGAACAAGAGTTGTAGAACCTCATGGTTTAAAATCCAATATCGATGCATTTATATCCAGGTTTAGTGAGCTATCTCTTCTGTGTCCCGGAATGATCACCTCAGAAGGGAAAAAGATTGAGAGGTTTATCTGGGGATTGACTGCACCTATCCAAGGGAATGTCATTGTGGCAAACCCTGAGACGTTTGATAGTACCAAGAGATTGGCCAAGAAATTGTAATGATCATGGCAACAAGAAGGGTGCCAAAACAACAGAAGCGGAGGTCAACAAAGAATGTGAGAACAAGAAAGGGAAAAACAACAAGCGAAAGGGAAAGTAGAACTCGGAATCATCTAAGAAGCAACAAACTGTAACTGTCCATGCTGTAACTCAAGCTACCACCATACCACATGCTCCAGCCTCATCCATACGAAATGCTCCAAAGCAGTATTCAGGAAATCTCCCCAAGTGTAACAAATGCAACTTCCACCATCACAGGGAGTGCAGAGAGATGATTTGCACATGGTGCAACCGGAAGGGCCATACAACAAAGTATTGTAGGGCTCAGCTTCAACAGAACCAGATGACAAACAACAACAACAACAACAACAAAAACAACAACAACAACAAGAACAAAAACAACAACAACAATAACAACAACACCAATGATGGGGCCAATTATACCTGTTATGGATGTAGGAAAACCAGGCATTTCAGGTGAAACTGCCCCAACCCAAACAATCAAGGGGCAAGAGCAGTAGGGATAGTGTTGAAAATGGGTCAGGGTGAAGCAGTGCAGGACCCAACCATTGTCACCGGTACGTTCCTACTTAACAACTCGTATGCATGCATCTTATTTGATAGTGGAGCGGAACGAAGTTTCGTTAGTAATAAATTCAAATACTTGCTAAATCAATAACCCTAGAAGCTCAACGAAGCCTTTACGGTGGAAATGGCTAATAGGAAAACAGAAACAACCAAGGATATCTTTATAGGATGTACGTTAGCACTAAACAACCACTCTTTCCAAATAAATTTGATACCAATAAATATTAGGAGTTTTGATGTGATCATCGGCATGGATTGGTTAAGCCCCCATCATGCCGATATTATGTGTCACGAGAAGGCCGTTTGCCTTCATCTTCCTAGTCACAAAACCCTAATAATCTAGGGAGATAAACCCGACACAAACCTTCGCCTTATCTCATGTATCAAGGCAAAAAAGTATCTACAAAAGAAGAACTATGCATTCCTTGCTCATGTGGTGGATAAAACCAAAGAGGAAGCAAGCATTCACAACATCCCAGTGGCGTGTGACTTCCCGGATGTGTTTCCAGAAGATCTTCCGGGAATACCTCTAGAACGAAAAATCGAATTCCGAATCGACCTAGTGCCTGGAGCCACTCCAATCACTAAATCACCATATAGGTTGGCTCCTGCTGAAATGCAAGAATTATCAAGCCAACTAAGTGAACTCCTGAATAAAGGATTCATCAGACCCAACTTCTCGCCATGGGGAGCTCCGGTTCGTTTCGTTAAAAAGAAAGACGGATCCTTCAGGATGTGCATCGACTATAGGGAATTAAGTATACTCACCATCAAAAACCGGTATCCACTTCCACGAATCGATGATCTATTTGACCGGATTCAAGGGGCTAGTTACTTTTCAAAGATAGATCTGAGATCCGGTTATCATCAACTCAAATTCCGAGATGAGGACATTCCTAAGACTGCTTTCCGAACTCATTACGGTCATTACGAATTCGTCGTAATTCCCTTCGGTCTAACAAATTCCCCCAATGCATTTATGGACCTCATGAATCGAGTCTGCCACCCATTCCTTGACAAATTCGTGATCGTTTTCATCGATGATATTCTTATATACTCTTAAAGTGAAGAAGATCATAGCCAACACCTCTAACAGATTTTAGAAACCCTGCGGGCTGAAAAGTTGTATACGAAACTCTCCAAGTGTGAGTTCTGGTTCCGCAGTGTGAACTTTCTGGGCCATGTAGTCCGTCAGGAAGGGATACATGTGGACCCCTCCAAGATCAAAGCAATCGAAAACTAGGCAATTCCGACAACACCGACAGAAATTTGCCAATTTTTGGGTCTTGCAGGCTACTACTGAAGATTCATTCAGAAACTTTCCCAGATAGCCAAACCCCTCACCACATTTACACAAAAAGGCGTACCCTTCAACTGGACCGAGAAGCAAGAGTTTGCCTTCTAAACCTTGAAGCAAGCCTTCTGTAGTGCTCCAGTGCTATCCTTACCGGAGGGAACCGAAGACTTCATAGTTTACTGTGATGCTTCGAATCTAGGTTTAGGTTGCGTCCTTATGCAATGCGGGAAGGTAATTGCATATGCATCCAGACAACTGAAAACACATGAAGTAAATTATACCACACATGATCTCGAATGGGGCTAGGGGTCTTCGCCTTAAAATTTTAGAGGCACTACCTATATGGTACCAAGCTAGTGCACCATCTTTACAGACCACAACAGCCTCCAGCACATTCTAAATCAAAAGGAACTAAACATGAGGTAGCGGAGATGGGTTAAACTATTAAACGATTATGAGTGCGAGATCAAATACCATCCAAGTAAGGCTAACGTGGTAGCTGATGCCCTGAGCCGAAAGGAGTATTCAAATTTTCATGTGAAGACTCTGTCAATCACCATCTAATCTCATCTAGCCTCACAAATCAAGGAAGCCCAATTGGACACATTGAATCCGGAGAATGTCGCTAGTGAATCACTATGTGGAATGGAGAAGGAGCTCGAAGTTAAAAACGACGGAACTCACTACTTCATGAATAGAATATGGGTTCCCAAAATTAGGGCATTCAAAGAGTTAATCATGCATGAAGCCCACAAGACGCGATATTCTGTTCATCCGGGGTCAGATAAAATGTATTTGGATATCAAGCAACCATATTGGTGGCCTAATATGAAGTCAGAAATAGCCACTTTCGTGGGAAAGTGTCTTACTTGCACCAAAGTGAAAGTGGAATACCGAAAGCCCTCGGGACTATTGCAACAACCAGTGATACCCGAGTGGAAACCCGAGTGGAAATGAGAAAGGATTACTATGGATTTTGTGACCAAATTGCCGAAGACAGCAGACAGACTAGATGTTATCTGGGTAATCGTGATAGATTAGCAAAATCCGCTAATTTCCTGCCAATAAAAGAGTCCTACAAGATGGAAAAGATGACCCGAATCTACATCAAGGAGGTTGTGAGACTCCATGGAGTGCCAGTATCTATTATCTTGGATCGAGATAGCAGATTCACTTCTTGATTCTGACAATCTCTTCAGAAGGCAATTGGAACACAACTAGATATGAGCATTGCCTACCACCCACAAAAGGATGGTCAGAGTGAGTGTACCATCCATACACTTGAGGATATGCTCTGAGCTTGCGTGATTGACTTCAGCAAATCATGGCATGCCCACTTGCCTCTAATCGAATTTTCTTAAAACAACAGTTACCACACGAGCATCAAGGTTGCTCCCTTCGAGGCTCTTTATGGTCGTAAATGCAGATCGCCCTTATGTTGGCCTGAGGTGGGTGACACTCAACTAGCAAAAGGGCAATTTCCAGCCAGTGCTCTTACAGGACCTGAAATCATCTGTGAAACGACCGAAAAGATAGTCCAAATCAAAGCTCGACTTCAAGCATCGCGAGACTGTGAGAAGAGCTATGCTGACAAGCGGAGAAAGATATTAGAATTTCAATTCGGGGATCAAGTGCTATTAAAGGTCTCTCCTTGGAAGGGAATGATTCACTTTGGGAAATGAGGAAAATTGAACCTGCGATACATTGGACCGTTCGAGATCCTTGCCCGGATTGGTCTAGTGGCTTACAAGTTGCAGCTACCTGCCGAGCTCAGCAACGTACACCCAGTGTTCCACGTCTCAAATCTAAAAAAGTGTCTCTCAGATGAAACCCTTGTCATTCCATTGGAAGAGATTGAGATAAACGAGAATCTCCTGTTCATCGAAGAACCAGTCGAGATTATGGATAGGGAAGTGAAGCGAACAAAGCAAAGTCGCATTCCGATTGTGAAGGTTCGATGGAGGGCTAAACGTGGACCGGAATTTACGTGGGAATGTGAAGACCAAATGAAGCAAAAGTACCCTCACTTATTGTTTCCTTCACAAACCTAGTTTTCAAAATAATTTTGGGACGAAATTCCCTCTAACGGGGGATGATGTCACAACTAGCATTTTAGCTAGGAAATTCTATTCTTGTGTAATCATTCAACCATTGTAAAACACATACTCTAGGTAAATATCACCCGATGCTCATTTAAATTCACCTCTCATGTTCAACAAAGAGTTTGAAAACCCTAAGAATCCCAGTTTAAGTCCATATTGGACTAGGATTTCCTTATTGGTCCTAATGGACCAATAAGCATTCAATTCAACTATTTTGGGCTTGGAAACCCTATTTGGATTCTAATTGGACCCAATTCACAAATCTATAACAATTTGGACCATTTGGGCCTAGAATGATTCATTCTAACCCTAATGGGCCTTATTGGGCAATAACTAATCCAATTAACCCTAGTAAGCCATAAATCCATTCTTTTATGCCATTTTGGGCCGTGAACTACCCTAAAGGCCCAATAGGCCGGAAAGTAACTATTAGGCCTCGTAATTAACCAAGGCTAGAAATGGGCCAAGATAATCTACCTCCCTTCTCTTTAGCCCATTTTCGGCCCAAGTAAAATAATAAAAAAAGAGAGAAATGGCTAATTATCCAAGCCATGCCAGCTCACTAATACATGGAGGTAATCCATGCAAATTACCCACTAAACAAATACCCATTCCCATACATCTATGCATTTATCACATCTTAATCTCTCTTACCTCTCTCTTTTTCTTCCTCTCAGCCGAAGGTAATCACACACACACACACCATACTCTCTCAAACACTCACAAGAACACTCCTTCCTTTCCTCTCAAATTTTCGAATATCTAGGGTTGTTCAAGAAGATTTCCACCATAAATCATCATATTCTTGGTAAGTCCTTACATATCCAGGTGATATAACTTCATTCTCATGTTAGATCACTCCTTCTAAGCAAGTTTTTGGTGATCATACTCCTAGAAGCCTCCTAAGTTAGAGATCTACTCAAGAAAGCTTGCTAGGACCAAAAATCTCTTCATCTCTTCTTCAAAACCGAAAAATCAAAGCAAAAGTGATTTCATACCCCCTTGTTTTTGGTTTTTACATGATTTTTGTTGGAGAATACAAGTAAAATGTGTAGATCTATGTGTTATATGCATGTCTTGTGTGATTTCTTAGTTTATTTTGTAAAAATGTGTTAGATCTTAACAAATCTCGACATCTTAAGTAACATAGAATAAGGATACATGAACTAAGACACTTTATACATCATATTATCAAGTTAAAAGTGTTTATATGTTGAAGATATAAAAATTTAAGGCAAAAACCTTGTTAAGGATCAAAATTGTCAATAAAACAAAAGATAAGGGCAAAAGTGACATTTTTGTTTTTATAAGGATAATAGGTCTTACTTGTATAAAAATGGATTTTTATGATAAACATGCTTTCCAAAGGGGCAAAAATGTAAATTTTAGCTTAATCGGCCAAACATGTGGGCCTCACGGTTTTGGGCCCAAATTTGTGAAAAAATGAGAGTTTTGGGATTAAAAATGTTATTTGACCAAAGTTTGAGTCATAAATGTAAATAAACCAAATTTAGGGGTGAAAATAACATTTATTTCAAAATGGGACCAAAAATGTAACTTTTATCAAAATTGGGCCGAAAGTGTCAATTTTTACAAACAAGGGGTTGAAAATGCACATTTCTGCATAACTGGGCCATAAATGTCAAAATAAATTTTTTTGGACTAAACCTGTGAATTTCTAAACATTTGGTACGAAATTACAAATTTTTATAAATTATGGACTAAAGTGTTATTTTTACAAAACTTTGGGCCTTAATTGAAAATTTGAGGCTTATTGACCAAGAATGTCGTTTTTACAAAAAGAAGACTTTTATAATCAATTTGGTAAACCTCGAGCTAAAATAAACAACGAAACAATAACGAACGGACGAAATACATCGATAACAATTTTATTGGGCCTAATATTCACATTACATGGCCAATGGGCCTTAAGGGCCCATTCATGTGTATATTGAGCCCAATATCTTCCATGACATGTTTATTGGGCCTTGCGACCCATTTACATGTTAATTTGGGCCTGATCTATGGGTCACATGTTTGTTGGGCCTTGGTGGTCCATTTACATGACTATTGGGCCCAAATTACCCTCTTACATGTTATTGGGCCTTTGTGGTCCATTTTCATGCTAATTGGGCTTGGACTAAAATTCACATGCTAGGTAGATCGTAAGTTTATCCTTTACATAATTATTGAACTTCGTATACTTATATGTGTACCTTTTGATATGAAAACATGCAACATACATGTAAACATTAAACATAGTGAAAAACATAACGAACATGAAAGGTTGAGAATCTAGTGAGACTTGTCGGTTGGCACCTTTAAGTGTACAATCGTAGCCTATAGTTATAACCAGAGTTTTCTGGAGGTAGAGCGGGAGTTTGTGTATAGATCTATACGATGTGACCCCTCACGCTTTAGCTGTTCGCTACAACTAGACTAGGCTAGTCTAGGGCGACAAAACCTTGAGCAAATACCGACATTTGGGAAAATGCAAGACAGGCAACCTAGTCATTATCATGTATGGTTATAACGACTCATTTAGAGAACCAACACCAAGTTAACATTTCGGAGAGTAACCCTTCGATTGTGTCAGTACAAAACAACTTATTTAATGATACAAGAACCTCGACATTATTATAAATCAGAAAATATCGGATTTTCTGGGGAAATATTAATATTCAATTATCACTTACTTACAATACAAAGAAATCTAAACTATATTCATATATGCTACTACTACGAAATTCAAACATGCATCTATACTTGATTTTCACATCATTTTCAGACATTTTACTAGAAAATATCGGATTTTCTGGGTTTTACGAAAGATACAAAGACTTTTATTCAAACATACTTATGAAATTACCAACATTATATATGTTGACCGTTTTCAAAATAACTTGTATTCTCAGGTAATCGTTAAGCAAGAAGATTTTCAAGTATATATGGACTTATTTTGTGTAACATCACTCATTGTACTATTAATACTTTGAATTTATGGAATTTATAACAATGTACTTGATGTGAACAATGCTGGTTGTTATATGTAATGTCGGTGATGAATGTGTTATGTTTCATGTATATTCATTGTGATGATAATTCAATTGTTAGTCACACGAGCCCCCAGACGTTTCCGCCGTCTGGTTCGGGGGTGTGATAACCTCTAGTTGCTTCTACCCTTGATAACTTTATGAGTCATCGTTATTTCTTTCTTGGACCATCGTGGCATGCGAAGGAATCGGTTCGTTGTTGACATTTTCCATTAATACTAGTGCTCCTACTATAGAATTAGCTAGTTCTTGAGATAAGAGCTCCATAAACTCATGCCATTGTTGATCGAGCATTTCTTGCATCATTGCTCGGGCTTTATTCATTTTGATTTGAACAACAACTGCTCCGACATTCTGAGGTGTTGGACCTTCTTCGTTATTTATGACTCTACCACTCCTTGTGATTGTCATGATGTTCTATATACCCAAGCAAGAATTTAACATATTAAGACGAAAATATAGGTAAGGAAGATTTAGATGCGAAATCCCCCTTATTACTCCGGAAAGGTATATGCCAATTCTAATAACATAACTAAACGTTTAGTAATTTGAACACATAAAATTCCTAATACTAGGTCAACAATAGACCTTAACTTTTCCAATACTTTGCAATCTAAGGTCGTCTATACACATCATTTAGCACATATAAGGCATTTCTAAAGTATGCTATTGCTTAATATAGAAAATAAGGTATTTAACCTACGTTATGCTATATATATATATATATATATATATATATATATATATATATATATATATATATATATATATCAATTTCTTATTTAGCACTTAATTTTATGTGACAAAATTGTAAAAATGGTCCCTATGGTATGCCTTTTTTTGGGGTTTTAGTCCAAATTACGATTTTTTTTTTTGTTTTGTGGTCCTTTTGAACTAGTTTATATGTGAAAATAGTCCCTCTGAAAATTAAAATGACTATAATACCCTTGGGGTATTTATTTTTCATTTTTCTTTCATTTTTAAAATTTAATATTTATCTATTTATTTTAACAATTAAAAAAAATAATAGAGGGACCCATCTCTCTCTCTCTCTCTCTCTCTCTCTCTCTCTAAAAACAATTTCTTTTTCGAAACCCAAACCCAAAATTAAATTCAGAAATTGAATCATAGATAATTTCTTTTAAGAAATTTAGATCTTGAATCGTTTACAAATTACTAAATTGTGTTATACAACCTTGGTGGTTGACTTCTGGTTAGTTTTTGGTGGAGGTCAACTCCTCATAAGTTTTTCACTTTTGAAGATGAACTTCGAATACAATGATTATTGATCTGAAGGAGGTGTCGCAATGGCTTTTCGTGTATTGGGTAAACCCCAAGAAATCGAGAATGGGCTCAATGATCAACTGTCTATGTTTGAATTGATTATAGATGGGTATGACAAATAAAAAATCAATTTTGAGGCACTTCAAAAACCCATGTTCAAGAACCCAAAATCTTGACAAGAAATTGAAAACGCAAAAACACACATAGTGATGAACACATACATGCAAAGGTCTCGACTGATGATGATGATGGTCCGGTAGGTTTCAAAAACAAGTCTTAGAAATGGATCTCGTTCATCATATGCGTCGCCCCGACCAACAAAAATCGTTGTTAAGAAGGATTTCTTCAATTGGGTTTACAAATCAAAGCTTGAAACCCTTTGAGATAACGTGAGACCTAGCGAGAAGGAGACAACAGCCATGTTGATGCCGCCGCTTCCGACTTTGTGGTGGCGAAACCGTCAGTGGCGGAGTAGAACGACTGCCGACTTTGCACCATCCACTATCGTTGCATCAATTTTGCACATTAACAAGTGATAAATCCAACTACAAGCACAATCAACGAGAAATTAGGAATTTAGACAGGGAAAACTGTACTTCAAATGATATCGTCTGATATCCCCAAAAATCGATCGTCTATTTAAGTCGATAACAATAAAAAAGAAGAAGATAAACATGTAATGGCATCTTAAAGTTAGATTTGTTGGAGGAGGGTGTTGTTGAAGGAGAAAACTTCATCAAATCTAGGTTACAAGTTGTGGCTACAATGGAGGTTTTTTGGTAGTTCTCATATCCAAATTTAGATTCAAGAACCGAAATCGGGTGTGGGTTTTGTTGTTTGTATTTAAGCTTTGAAGATCTGGGTTTACTCCTGCAGAAATAGGTTAAAAAATCAGATTGATGTGTTTGTCTGTTCTTGGCTTTAGAAATGAAGAACAAGTTTTTGGAGACGAACATGTTGAGAGAGAAAGAGAGATATGTGGGCCCACATTAATTAATTATTTTCTTTTTCATTTAAATTAAATAAAAAAACATCAAAAAAAAATCATAAGGGCATTACAGTCATTTTAGTTTACCGTGGGACCAAATCCGCAAAGAAACTAGCTCAAAAGGACCACTAATCCAAAAAAGTTGGGGTTTGGACTAAAACCCCAAAAAAATTCATACCACAAGGACTATTTTTGCAATTTTGTCATTTTATCTAAGGCCTATATCCTAAAATATCCTAGTGCTTGTGTATATTCATGGATATGACCTAAACTATCCTAGACACACACCTAACCATCATTGCTTAACGTTTAGGTTTAACTTTAGAAATCCTAGAAATTCCCAGTTCACTTAAACTAAAGCTCTTATACCAACTGTGACATCCTCTAATTTTCAGAACCATTTAAAACTTTTCTTTACGATTTTAAAATCATTTATTTATATTTGCGGAAAATCCCAGTACAAAATATCATTTTTATTACAAATTTTTGTTTCCAAAATGTTAAAACCCTAAGGATGTCATAATCAATACATATACATAATTACAGCACAAAGACCTAATGGTCCTGCATACTATTGCATGTTGTCTCTTAATCACTCAGCATCATAATCAAGTTCCACTCGCTTAAGTCTTGATACATGTGATGCATATAAAATGAGTGGGTCAGGTTGGGGGAAACCTGGTGAGATACATAGGGATTTCAATCCTACAATATTGATATGATAATATTCCTTACTTATTTGACCCGCAAACCAACTTTTACCATACTAAATGCATATAGGCTTACATTCCTACATATCTATTTCTACCGATACTCGCAGATCCTAGTTCAAGATTATAAGAGAGAATTATCTCACTAGTAAACGATTTAAGGTAAGGGTTTGACTACATAAATAGGGGCTCCCTTAGCTGGTGTACGTCTTAAGGCACCCGAGCCTTCATAGTAATTCGATGAAACTTAATTGAGACTACATGATATCAAACTTAATTGAGCTAGGTATCTTCCATAAGTCTAAGTTTATCCTTAGACTAGATTACAATGCCTGAAACCAACTTTTTAATACCAACTCTATTCTTGGGCGACACTAACCTACTTAGTGTGTGTGTATATATATATATATATATATATATATATATATATTCCATAAGAGTATTAGGTATTATTAATCATTTATGTTCTCAACAATTTTACTTTAAATATTATTATATAATATTATCTGTCTATCCTAACATAAAATAGAACCATATCTGGTTCGCACATAGCACATTATGTATGTATGTATGTGTGTAATTGGCAAATTGGACTGACTTAACAAAGTGTTTGGTAATTGGCAAATTGGACAGAGCTTCTCTTTACATCTTTTTTCAAAAGACCTAGATGTACATAAAGTTAAGTCCTAGCCTAATTTCATACTGCACAGACCTATTATCCTAAGGGTTCAAAATTCTTTACAATCCCAAAGTCTACTTCCAGATCTAAGTAAGGAATAACTAGGTAGTATCATATCGGAGATAGGTTTCGTTTGGTATACATAATATACTGTTTGGAAATACCACTTTAAAACCTCACTAAATCTAGCCTAGAAATCACTCCCATAAGTAGATCAATGAGTATAACGATTTGGTATTACTGATAAACCTTATTATAGATTCATAATAATGAATATGACTATAGCTAAAAATTACACTTAAAATTAACTAAGTGTAGCTTAACTTACAGAGGTTCTTGATGAAAACAAGAATCTAAGCTGGCAGAATACTTACTTGGGATCTCCTACTCGAAGGCTATTACTTAAATGAGTACTTAGGGGTGTCCCAGGGCTTCGCCGCAGGTCAAAAATGAGAGAAAAAAGGTTTAAAAGGTAAGATCGCTCGAGAGAGATAGTGTGTAGGGGTGTGGACGTGAAATCATATACGGAACCGTCTATTTATAGGCAAGAAAAACCTGGCACACCGCGCACTCTAGGTATGCACACCACACACTAGGGCCTAGGTGGCTCCATTGGGCTTCTGTCACGTGTCGCGTCGTTGATCGCCCACCTCACCCCCTTCTAGACTGTGACACGTTTCATACTCTTATAGAGCCACGTATCGTGTTATTGTGGGTCCACGCCGCCGAGTCTCTCAGAGGAAGTGCGTCCTGACCATGCTACGTGGCACCCTCTCATGGTGCCACGTCATCAGTGCGCATGCGGATTTCCTGATTTTCAAAATGGCGTAACTTCTTCGTACGAGTTTCCTTTTTGAAATTCTTTATATCTTCGAAAAGCTCTCGAAGATATCACCAACTCCGTTTGCTAATTTTGACTTTATTTTTGAAGCTATATTTTTAACAGGCTTAGCTTGTTAAAAACCATTAAAAATTCATAAATTTCTCATATAATATCCGTTCTCGACTGTCTTTATATCAATGAACCCATATGGACGAGATCTTCAACTCTTGTTTAGATTGTTTTTCCTAAGAATCAACAGATCTCTACTTCGGCTTTGGAGCTGTATACTGTTGCGCTGAAACTGTGAAAAATCATAACTTTCTCTTACAAAGTCAGATTTGGATGTTCTCTATATGCATACTCTCAGTTTAACGACTAATATGACTTTTGTTTAGATTACTTAGGCTAAAAAGCAATCTGTCAAAAATTCAGCTTTTACGATACCTAAAGTCGTGTCGGTTTAATCGTGAAACTTCGAAGAAGAATAACTTCTTTGTACGAAGTCGGATTTTAGCGTTCTTTATATGTACGAAACCCCTGTCACATACACTATAACTTTGGTTAAAGTTATTTATCCTAAATAATCGTATATCAAAAAGTCTTTTTTAACTCTAATCATGTCTTAATTGACTAACCCGAATCTGCGGGCGTTACACATATGTCCAAACGATGAAATTTTATCTAAAAAGTTTTCATATGATGTCATTTAAAAATATGCTATAAATTGTTTTATATGTTGTTTTTATATTGTTCTTCCTTTAAAATAAAAATGACTCTTTATGATGATATGATATTTTTATGAAGAAATGATGCTTTATGGTTTGGGGAAATTAACATGTGCTTGTGTGAGTTCCTCGTTATACAAATACGAGATCGTCTAAAATGATGTATGATAACAATAAACGCTTTCTAGATAATCCTTACTATGCACAAACAGGATAACTACCCCTTGAGTGGTTTTTCATATGATGGTTCAAGAATATGTAGCCTATGATATGGACTTGAGAGATGTTTTTTTTTGAAGTGTGTTCCTCCTTACATCCTCCACATTAGTTATGTTTGGTATACACTCCTTCATGATTATATGATAGTTTTTTGGAATACGTTCCTTCATACTCAAGCCCTAACTATCAAATTCATGAGGTTGGACTTTTTGAGAGAAACTTGGGTTTTGGGGATATTTGTATGTTTCATAACATTAGTGTTGTTATTTTCTTATCCTATTTTTGAACTAATTTGGTCTTTGATTTATATTTAACTAACAAATGTAGTTAAGTTTGTATATCATTTTGAAAGCTGATTTGTGTGTTATATACCCTTTCATTTGATTTGTGTCATTAAATCCCAACTTGTTTGGTATGGTATTGTTTAACTTGATTTGGGTCAATAAATTGCAACTCATTCTAAAATGGTATTGTTTAACTAAATTGGGGTAATTAAATCCCAACTTATTCTAAATGGTTTTATTAAACTTTGAATAATTAGATTCCAATACATTACAATAGTGTGTGATAAGATTTCAGTAATAAAATCCTTACAAGCTTTGGAAATAACATTTAAAATGATTTTTTGGAGGCTGGTTCAAGTATGTTAGATTGTTATCTTCTTACTCAAAATGACTCAACCTTGGGTATTCTCACTAGGAAATCCATTGCCTAACATGTTTTAACATATGCTTAGTTTGAAGATGTTGGATTAGGTGTCTAATTCCACAACTATAATTGGTATGTATTTGACCCGAGTGTAGCATAGTTCTTTTAGGTTGCATTCACCAGGGCAATTTGGTAGGATGGATATTTGAGAAAGAGGTTATTTGTGATTTATTTATATATGATAAGTATAATATATTGAGAAATCATATTATTTAATTAATATTGATCAAGAATTAATTTGAATGAATTAAGTGATCAAAAGAGACTGATTAAATTAATGGGGACTGATTATATAAATCAGTGATACATATGGTTTGAGCTATAGATCCATGATGGACTAAGTTTATGTAAGAGTCCATGAAGAGTTAGTCCATATGAGTTATTAGATCATAAGCCTAAGTGTAAGAATTAGGTTTTACATATGACTCTTGGAATTCTACACTATAAATGTATTCCCTAAACCCTAAAATCGGAACTTGTGTATTCCATGAAGAGAATAGTCATTTTTGGTGTGTCTGACCTCTCTCTTAAAGTTCTCCATTTGTTCATGGTGTGTTGTGATTCCATTAGAGGTGCAACATTTGAGGCACTAAGTTCTTGAAAGGCGAAAAACTCTACAAGCTACAACAAATAGGTAATTGTCTAACTTGTTTTATGTTTCAAATATCAAGTTGTCTACTAGTTATAGGTTTCATGCTTTGGATATTTTTTTTGTTGCATGTATAACTAAATAAAACTTAGGTAAAAAAAACATTAGGGTTGTATGTGCACCATAGGGATGTTAGAGTACATAAAACCCAACAGTGGTATTAGAGCCATGGGTTGTATTCTGTTATATAGATGCATTGGTTAATTTTCAAAGCTGAAAATTTTTAATTTTTTGTTGTCTGAATATTGGACTCGACGAGTCCCATGAGTAGACTCGCCGAGTTGGATCATTTGGTATGAACTCGTCGAGTCCATGCCCTGACTCGATGAGTTGGGCAGTTTGTTGGCAGAGTTTTTCGAGTTGTTGGCCCGTTTTGGATTAGGATCATTACCACAAACTGTTTGGTTCATAAAATTTGATTTTGTTGATATGGTAATGATTATCCCCATCCAATAACATGATGATTGCCAAATTTTAAGATAATTACTTAATTATGTGAAAAACTAATTATTTGTAAAATTTGAATCATTTTGCTACAAGAGTTGAATTAGATTAATTTAGTAAAAGATAAAACGATATAATTATTTTATTAGTTTAAAGTTTGATCTAAATGTTTCTTGAAGAGTTTCATAACTTGTCCTCAAGTTATGGAACTTGAAAAGTCTCATTCATGAAAAAAATTAACTCCTTAAGTTATGGAATTCAAGAGTTTTGAAAGGTTACAAATCCTGCCAT
Source organism: Lactuca serriola (assembly GCF_051521515.1). Lineage (NCBI taxonomy): Eukaryota > Viridiplantae > Streptophyta > Magnoliopsida > Asterales > Asteraceae > Lactuca > Lactuca serriola. The sequence goes on from NC_136415.1 coordinate 277,785,051, forward strand.
CAAGCTTAGTAATCTAAAAGGTTTTGAAGAGTTTCAAAACTTGCCGTCAAGTTTTGGAATTTAAAATTTGATTAAAAGTTTTAATTGTGAAATATTAAATTTTAAACCTTTTGGCTTCATAACTTAAATTTAGACTTAAAAGTTCAATTATGGTTTTGCTGATAGTTAATTAAAAGATTAATTAAAAGATTATTCATAAATCCATAATTATATGGTTTAAGTTTAATTAAATTAAAGGTCTAGTTTAATTAATAGATTAAACCACCTAGTATTTTAAATGTATAAAATACACCCTTATACTATATAAAATTAAAAGTCTAATATTCCTATTCTAATAAATGAATAGATTTATTCTCCTATTGGCAATTGTCATTCTATTCGAACTCCTCATTAATATTATATGTAGGGTGGCAATTGTTGACACGACACGACAAAAATACACGACATGAAACGAAATTGGGACGAAATTGAAATTCGAATTCGTGTTCATGTCGTGTTCGTGTCAAGTGTAAAAAACACGACGTCGTGTCGTGTCGTGTCGTGTTCGTGTTCAAAATTTGACACGATATTGACATGATTTAGCATTTATTTGTCATGTTTTTCGTGTTTGTCGTGTTAGATGTGATCAAATATCAATTAAATACACTAATTGTTATATTATGTTATTTTTTGTCGTGTCGTGTCGTATTTGTCGTTTTTTAATTGGTTCGTTTTCGTGTTAGTTAGAAATGACACGACATCGTGTCGTGTCGTGTTCGTGTTACATAAAACATTGTCGTGTCGTGTCGTGTCAGATAAAAACACGACACGATGACCCGATTTGCCACCCCTATCTATACAGGACAGATACTCCCGCATCCTGACTGCTAGCTATAGTCCGAGCCAGTAAGGCCCATGGGTGACATAATGTTACTAACTCTAGGCGTGACCTGGAGGGTCATCAAGGATTCGATCATCAATCAGCATGGTTACATACGAGTTCACATTCACCCTTTTATTCTCTTTTAGACTTTGCAAGGCGTATTGTTCATTCGATACCCTCCTGGAGTCTATGTTTTATTCTATTATTAGACTGAGCCAAGCGTATTGTTCATTCGATACCCTCCTGGAGTCTATGTATTATTCTCCTTTAGACTGGGTCAGGCGTATTGTCCATTCGATACTTTCCTGGAGTCTATGTATTTATTTACCTCTTTAGACTTTGCAAGGTGTCCCGCCTGAAGTCTATGATTTATTTACCTTTAAGCTTTGCGAGGCGTCCTGCCTGGAGTCTAGGTTTTATTTACTTTTAGCCAGCAGTGTTCCTGCTGAGGTAAAATATTATTTTTCCCTATTATTTTTTTTACTTGTGACTTTTCTCACAATTCCTTTAAAGTAAAAACTATATTTTGATAATGATAGTACTTTTGGGGAAATTAATCCTTAAACATAAAATCGTCGGGTGTTGGTAAAAGACTGCTTTTAATAGAGATACTCCTTGGTTTAAACACAAAACAATTGGGTCTTGGTAGAAGACTACTTTTATTTAGAAAATATAGGATTTTCTGGAAAGAATTCTAATACTCTGTAGATTCTAAACTACCATCTTTCATGAGGTCATTTTAAATAAAAATGTGTATTTATACTAATGTCATTAGATACTTATGAATTCACCAGCATTATAAAAATGTTGATACTCGCTTTCAAAATAACTTGTATTCTCAGGTCATCGATAGACAGGTACATCTCGGGAGTTTTTATGAAGACAACCTTGTACTGAGCTGCACTCTATGTTATTCTCTGTATTTACTTTGATGTTATTGTATAATGTAACCTATGTAAAATTATTACTATTAATGCAATGGTTGTTGTACTTTGATTACTATACTGCATATGTTGTGATACTTGACATGACGTCATCCACCCCAGAACGTTTCCGCCGTTCTCGGTTTTGGGGTGTGACAGATTGGTATCAGAGCATTGTTTATAGTGAACTCAGTATATCTAATCGTAAAAGATATGCAACCTATAAATACATTGGGATAAAACAGTCTGACCAAGAATTATACTTTAAAATATAACCATATTTTACCAAAGTATAAGAACATCCAGAATCTAAATACCCGAACAAAGTATCACAAGAAGAACAAGAATAAAAGTCTTTGGATGTTGACCATTACCGTCAAACCTGGGCAGTTATGTAATCGTAAGCTAGAATAAATGTAACCTAATCAACTACATTTATTCGAGATGCGACTAACGTGTGCTTGGGAGTGATGGTGGTGTTGCAACAAGTCTGAAACTTACCAAATAGGAATGCTAGAGCCAAACATAAAGTTTAAAAATACTATAGGAGTATTTTATGATACTAAAAGATTTACACTCAACCCAAAATCGTATTCAGAAGATAAGAACCAAACATGTAATTAAAATACCATAGGGGTATTTTAGGAACCATAAATAACCTTGCGTGAAAACTAAAAAGATCCTTATCGACATACCTATAATTACAGAGTGTATACTCCCAAGGTTATATATAATGAGGATCTCATAGGCTAAGAATGTATGGTTTCGATCTACTTCCTTTTCCTTGTTTGGATGTGGATATAGAGTAGTATCACATATTCGAAGGCCTATCAGATCAAAGTTATATATGATTTGTATACACTGTGGAATGGTAGCAGGACTCGATATGGATCACCCAGTGAAATGTTTTAATAATTCCATAGGATTCTTTAGACATTTCCATTCTCGTGCGAAACCCTTTAGAAAACCCTATCCACTTCGGTGATCGGCAAGAGAGTCGATTCAGACCCAGAAGAGGTTCATTGAGAAGGTTTCCAATTTGGAAATAAATGAACAGGGTCGAGACTACTGAAGCCCCCATGTGTCTATACCTTTTAGGGACATCGGTGGGGAATTCGCCTGGATATCCGAGATTCCAGTCATCCATCTTGAAGTGATGCCACTCAGGATCAGGATCGGAAGTAAGGTAGTGATGACACTCAGAGTCAGGATCAGAATTAAGGTGTAGTAGAGATCCAGTATGTCTACAAGAGAAGAGAACCCTAGGTAAATACCCAAAGAAAACCAACGCCTATTCCAGTCAAGGATAAGAAGTGGACAAAGGGAGCCAATGCATGGAACCCGAAAATCTTTTCCTCCTTATCGTCATGCTAATAAATCCATAAAATAATACAATTTAGTGAGTTAGTGATTACACTACTCACACTATGTGTTAGGTAGATCGCCTTTCCCGTCGCAAGTAATACGATTAGATCGGATCCCAAAACCTCGATTGAGAGTGTTTAGCCATAAGTCTTCATGAGCCTTTTCTTCCGTAATCTTCGTTCCGAACTGTCCTCAAATCTTTCCAAGGCCGGAGAGCAAATCTCTCTAGTATAAAGATAACTTAGTAGGAACGAATCCCATTTTATGGCTTTCCGATGCACTTACTCCTACCTTGTTACCCAGAATGCATCATAGCGATGTAGGTCGGCGCTTAGATAACCATAATCCGAGGCGCAGGAAAAATTTATGCCTATAATATTAAGGATAGATAAGTCTAGAGTTAACCATCGTCTCTCATCATCTTGTATTCCTTTTTCGTGTAGGAAAAACCATGCCTCCAAAGAAACGTAAGCAACCTGCTGTCAAGACACCGACTCTCCTATTCGATGAAGCTACGTTTCAAGCTGTAGTCTTAGCAGCCGTAGCAGCTGTCATGGCTCACCTGAATGCTAAAACGCCAATGTTAGCAGGATCCCTATCAAGATTTTCAATCCTAGCAATGGACATCAGCAACCAACACCTGCATACCCAGCCACCCAAGAGCCTCAACCAGATCCACCAAAAAGAAAGTTCAAGAACGAAGAGGGAAGTACCTCGGCTCAAGGACCTTCCGAAGGGCAACGAGCTGAGGCAGCCAATACCCCTGCCAACCCTTCCATCCCGACACCTAGAAGGCCATACCTAGGGAGCCTTCCCCGCTGCAGCAGGTGTAGCTACCATCATCATGGTACATGTCGAGAAATCCTTCGTGTCCGATGCAACAGGAAGGGGCATACCTCTCGTACCTGCAGAGCCCCGGTTGAGTTCATTACATCAACCACCAATGTGGGGACCAGTCCAGTATGCCACCTATGTGCTGAAATTGGACACTTCAAAAGAGACTGCCCATCTGAAAGAAACGAAAAGGACGCAAGAGGAGTCTAACCCTAATACATAGGGAGAAGCATCAAGAAACCCGGTAGAATTTTGGTACGTCTCTAAATTCTAAGTAGCTAGCTGAGAAATTTAATAAGTAAATTCTAATTGTAATTACTCCCTCGTTAAGGCGAAAGTCGCAACACTGTTGTAACACTTGAAAACCTATCAGGTAAAGCTATGATGGCTTAGTATATACGTTAAGGCCATTTATAATTAAGAATGATAGACCTCGAGTGAGTGATGCTGCCTCATCTCCTGTTCCTTGTTTGGTTGTGGATTTAGGGCAGAGTCAATCAGTCAACAGTCCTTTTAGTCTTAATTATACATGATTAGTGTATACTAGACGATTATAGAGAGGCCTCGTGGGGAATCCATTCATGAAAAGTACTTATTCCGAAACATCAGGACCCCCTAGAGTTCGGCGTCGATTCCATCGGTCCAAGTATCCGCGACAGTGATACCATGTACAAAACCCGAGATGCCGAGAACTTGTGTGCCATGTTCAACACATGGTCCTGTCGATCTTCACTCCATATCAGGTCGATGTATGTCAACTTCAACACATCCATCAATCATGGTTCGACTTAGTGCAACCATGTGTAAATTCTTAGTGTTGTGTAAAGAGAACTTTCACCATAGCCAATTCGTCAAATAAAGGTCCTTCCAAACTTAATAGTAAAACCTAATGCGATCAGTCAGTTGTCTCTCTTATCTAAAACCTTCCTAAATACCCAGGAGAATGTTATCGTGCGCTTTTAACCAACCCCTCCTTAGACAGATAGAACCCAAAGCGAAAGACACTACAGGTATTCCAGAAGACGATAACCACCCGAAATCTACTCAGCGGATCCCCCAGAAAGACCATTAGCACCACACAACCAGGTTCGTGAATCAAGAGAAAGAACTCATGGGATTAAGTTACTACTAACTGAGTATATGCATAAGAGTGGTATATAATTTAGATCAAAAAGATTTAAGATGTGGCCACACAACTGAACATCCTGTCAATCTCAATTCTATGCACCTTGCATACACCAAGTATTAGTGATTAAGCCGAGTATGAGCTCTACCACGAACCTTGTAATAAGACCCTTCATCCTATCCCATAGAATAGGAGCTGGAGTCAAGAGAACCACTGCGGGTTGAGCTACTAAAGTGACCATAAATTCGAAATTTGTTGTCATCCCGGTTAAGCCAACCTACTAGCTAACACCCTCAGTTAGAAAAAGTAACTCGAGTCATAAGAGTCAGATCATATTACTACGACCGTCCATTCATGCTTAACCCCACGAATTAAGCATCTCAGCAGAGATCCCGGAAACCTGGAAGTTGTGATAGGCTAAACTCTCAGATGGGTGGATGGGGAAAAATTAGAAGACCTGAGGGACGGAACCCTATACTCTCTAGACTTAATCTAGATCGAGGAAACTCTGAAACACCGGAAGAGTAGTTGCAAGGAATACTCGCACTACTCAGGCACTCCGTCCATCCAGTTACAGACGAGTAGTGCCTAGAAATTCACCGCCTCCTCATGCGAAGAAAGTCACCATCACCCTATAGACGAATCGACTGCATTCATCGAAGTGAATACTAGAATGCTAAGAACCACAAGATAACCTCCGCAACCCAGAATACTTGAATAAAGTAAGGTGGAGTGTTGCGTTAAGCCTTATAACCCAGATCTTAAAGCAATTGTAAACTAGACACCGGTATAGGTGTTAGTTGATGGGTTGAACAAGTACACGCGTTTCCTACAAACTAGAAGGAGCCGAAAACTTAGAGAATAGGGCATACCTTAGAGATTCGTTGAGCTACTTGATGTTCCAAGGAATACTATCCCTACAGAGATAGTGGAACCGCCTCCGGAAATAGTCCAACACTTCAGAAAATCTCTAAAGGCTAAGTTAGCCCTGATCAGAGACAAATATCCGTGAAACAGCGAAGCGAGTAAGAGTATGATTCTTTCCAGTTAGGAATCATACTGTGAAAGCATCTGTTAGATAATTATGAAAACTAAAACTCTTTAAACATCGTCTGGTAAAACCCTATCTTACTGATTTAGAGATTTTCTGATAGAAACACCTCGAGAGTCAGAAGTGCAGGTCCATTTTTTCATTGAATCGAGATAGATGTCCCGTAACCAATAGATGTCAGTGTATAGCCAATACATCTGATGATCCAGAAAACCTCCGAAATCCCATCAGTAGGAAATGCGAATCCGAAGACGACATGAGCCTTCTAAGAACCAACCCGGGAACTACGTCCTCAATAAAAGAGAACTCTTGGAACTTCAAAATGGCGATCACGCCAGTGATGATCTTACCATAGAAGTACTTTATGTTCCAAGTACTGAAAAGCTCTATCTTTCCGAGAGCTTAGGACCATCCGAGATTCTTTATAAGAATTGGTCCAACCCTCGTCAGACCTCGACTACTTTTGGAATTCCACCCTAATCTCTTCACGTCCCCAAGGTGGACGAAGTGGTTGTCCGACATGACCCTTATAATCCCATTCGTCGAGATAGAAATCATCAAGAACCCCAACTTCGTAGAAGAACCTGTAGAAATCATGGACCAAGAGGCCAAGCGAACGAAACGAATCCGCATCCCGTTAGTGAAGGTTCGCTGGAACGCCAAGAGACGACCATAGTTCACTTGGGAGCGCGAGGACCAACCGAATAGGAAGTACCCTCATCTCTTTACTCGATTGTTCATGCCTACTTCCTTGCCAAAACTCTAATTTCGGGACGAAATTCCCTCTAACGGGGGGATGATGTGACAACTCGAAATTTTTATTTGTATAAACTCCGCATTTAAGCACTTCAGACATTAGCCAAATTTATTTCAAAACATTATTGGCCGGATTTAATCCCGTTGGAATATTTTAAATAATATTCATCAAACGAACCAAAAATAAGGAAGTATAAATTTAGAGTTGCCGTGTTTAACGTTTAAGTCGTGAAACTCCAGAAAGTTGGAGTTTACGGGAGACAACTCGGAGTTTGGACCGCAAACCCCAAAGACTATATATATGGCACTTAGCCATTTTCCTTCATTTCTCCCATTTCAAGTTAGAGAAAACCCGAATTCTCTCCCAAGGATCTTCAAGCTTTCTTCCCAACCTTCGCATAACGTAAGTACTTCTATCCTAGAGCATATTAAGGCGTGTTATACTTCATTGTATCAAGGAAACACCCAAGAAACATCAAGAACAAGGTGTTTACGGTCCAAGGTGTTCTTGGACCGTAAACCCTAAAATAGGTGCCAAAGTGTGCCCTAGTTTCTTCTAAGCCTTGACAACTAGAATAGATACTTTCCTTGATAGGTTTAGCACTTGAAAACACCAAAAATCCCCAAAGAACATGAGTTTACGGTTTGGGGACCTCCCAAAACCGTAAACACCTTCCAAAGGGTGTTTTGATGCCCTTAACACCTTAGATGGCTAATATGTGACTAGAACCTTGCATGCTTAACCTAGAATCACCAAAACACAAGAGAAATGGATAAACATGGGTTTGTGGCCGTCAACCCATGTGTTTACGACCGTAAACACCCAATGGAGTGGTCCAAGGACCGTAAACTCCATAAAGTGTCCATTTTGAGCCAGGGTCACTTCCATGACCCTTGATTCAAGTATAGCATAATTCCTTGAGTGAGAAAGACCTTTAAACACCCCATGGCACCACTACCATGAGTTTAAGGCCGTAAAATCATGGGGGTTATGGTCCAAAAACCGTAAACACCCCTAAGGGCTATCATTTGAAGAGTAAACTCCAATGTGAGGCCATACTCTCTTCATATGCAATCCTTGGTACTCCTAGCACTTGTAGCAAAGTGTTTTTGTGCTTTAGGATGTCCTTAATTACATAATTAGTTATTAAATGACCAATTGGATACTTAAATGTATCATTACTTGTTAAATAGGATCCGAGTGTGTGTTCAAGTCCTCACTTGACACTTAGCATCCTATACCGTCCGTTCATCTGAATCGCCCTCGTCAGGTGAGTTCATACCCCTGAATTAACCTTTTAAATGATTTTAATAGCTTTTATGGGGGGGGGGGAATACAAGTTGAACTATACAGTTATTAGATCAATCACATGTTATTAATAACTGTATAGCAAATTTTTTTTTTCATGTTAAACTGCTTTATCCAGCTAAAGGTTTCCAAATCATGTTTTCGAGTCTCGTTAACGTATGGATATCCTCTTTTAGATTACTAAAGATTTTCCAAAGGTTTTTAAAGCTTTTTTTTTTTATAAAAGGACATTAAGTTATAAATTCTTATTTATAAGTTTTCCAAAGGTTTTTACCAAATTTTCTTTTATGCTTTTATATTATAAAATGCATGTCCGTTTATGAATAGTTATATAAATAATGTTTAAAGGAGTTTGGAAGGCCAGCTCTCCCTACCTCCTTTTCCTTGTTTGGATGTGGCTCTAGGGTATCGGTTATCCGTCCGAAGGTCGTTTAAATATTATTTATATATCATGTATACATGTATGGTCATAAAAGATCTCTCAGCCAGTTCATCTCCTTTGGGTAGCAAAGGCATCCTTCTATTATTCATATTTCTAGAACACTAGTAACTATTATAGGAATAGTTAGGAGATTCTATTTACTCTCTCACCCTCTCTATCTCTCTCACTCTCTCTATCTCTCTCTCACTCTCTCTATCTCTCTCTCTCTCTCTCTCACACACACACACACACACACACACACACTCTCTCTCTCTCTCTCTCTCTCTCTCTCTCTCCCTCTCTAGTACGATGAATTACTCAGGAGTCAGTTCATTCATGAGTCTATACTATTATTATAATACTTTAAATGGAATGTGACACACTATTTCCCGATACGACGCTTCATAGCGCCATCGCCGTGTAACCAAAGTCTCTTGGAGGGAGAGCGGACATCATGTGTATACATCTATACATAGGGGTGGCAATTGTTGACATGACACGACAAAAATAGACGACAGGAAACGAAATTGGGACGAAATTGAAATTCGAATTCGTGTTCGTGTTGTGTTCGTGTCAAGTGTAAAAAACACGATGTCGTGTCGTGTCGTGTTCGTGTTCAAAATTCGACACAATATTGACACGATTTAGCATTTATTTGTCGTGTTTGTCGTGTTATATGTGATCAAATATCAATTAAATACACTAATTGTTATATTATGTTATTTTTGTCGTGTCGTGTCGTATTTGTCGTTTTTTAATTGGTTCGTTTCGTGTTAGTTAGAAATGACACGACATCGTGTCGTGTCGTGTTCATGTTACATAAAACATTGTTGTGTCGTGTCGTGTCAGATAAAAACACGACACGATGACCCGATTTGCCACCCCTAATTATATGTCACACAGTATGCTACTTGTCCACCTATTAATTATCAATTTAAAAATTCAAAATTTAAATTTCTCACTCTAATTACATTAAATTAATAATTGATTCTCCATTTTAAATTTCAAAATTTAAAACTTTTCACTCTAATTATATTAAATTAATAACATTAGACTAAAAAATAAAATAATATTAATACGGATTATAAGGTGATATAACTTCACATAATTATTTAAATCAACGATTATATTTTTATATAACTAAAAGATAAGTAATAAATTATTTAAAATAATTGATTAATAATTTTGATTTCGTAATATGAAAATTTATTTAATTTTATAATTGTGGTTCTCATGGGTTATAAACTAGTATATTATATATGTATAAGTTAAAAGTCAGTCTTACCGTTAGTAGACCTCATTCACAAAGCTGATCTATAAGGAGTGTTTAAGGAAACGGCCTGTAAAATGACCGTCATTTGGTATATACTCTTACCCACCGCACCCTTGACCAGTGGAGGGGCGTTAGCTGAACGAGTTTGACAGGTCACTTAAATCCTCATTACAAGTATAATGAAATACAAAGTAACTAAACCTTTTATAAATACCCAATCTTAGTTACTTTAGGAGAAATGTAAATTTGGTGTTAATCCATGAAATTGCGCATTGCACCTTATTAGTCAGTTAGTGGAGCGTGTATGGTTAACCGACACACTAATGTGGACTAATGAAGGATGGCAATGGGTTTCTCTTAAATTATTATTGATCAGTGGAGCGTGTGTGGTTAACCGGCACATTGATTAAGTGATTAATGACATCGAGAGTACCAAGCTAATTTGCATGGTTATTCACACCTTGTTCATGATCCTCGATATCCCTGTCACAAACTTGAAGGGCATAATCGAGATTAAACATGTCATTGAAAAATTAATGAATATCAAAAGAATCTAGGAATTTCAATTCATTTAAAACCTAATATTCATTTTTGTTTTTCATGGTGGAAATTGGTAAATCATCATTTACGTACCTTCAAATATTTTGCAATTGGATTACGGCATCCATCTTCTGAATTTCATAATATTGTGTTGGGTCCTAGCCTTAATATTTTATTTGGGTGTTATATTAAGGACTTAAATCAATTAACTTGAATTTCTCCCTTGTAGATGTCTAGTTCTAACAGCTATGGTATTCCCGAATCTTATGGAAAAAGCTTTCCTCATGAGATGATGTTCCCAGAAATCATACTTCACTTCCTCCACCTCCTCTAATTATTCTCCCTGACCCACATGTTCGTTGACATGAAAAGTTCAAGGTCACTTAAACCCTATTGGCAAGCAAACACAAAGATGAAAAGTCTGTGTGTGCATACGTCTTGGAGATGAAGTCACACATTGACAAGTTGGGAATGTTAGGTGTCGTTGTCTCGAGGAAGTTGGCTGTTGACTTGGTTCTTCAATCACTTCCTAAGTCATATAGTGAGTTCGTTAAAGATTACTACATGGCAGACCACAATGTAATCCTTATCGATCTTAATTATTTGCTAATTGCTGCTAAATCAAAAATTAATTGGCGCACTGGTAATGCAAATTTGATTGGGAGATCTACTTTCCAAACTTCCATGGATATTGACAATTGAAACAGTGGAAGTCAAGAAAAGTCTTCTATTCTCAATGGAAAGGGATCGGCCATGGTCGAACCATTAGACCAAATGGTAAAGAGAAAGGCTAAGTCTGAGATTGTCCCATGTGCCATTCCAAAAGAGTATGTTTGTTACTACTGCCAAGAGAAGGGGCATTGGTTGCAAAGTTGCCTTATTTACCTGAAGGATTACAAGGATGGTAAAGTCAAAGTGGTTAACTCTGCTTTAGGTAAGTCCACTATCTAACTCTATTAAATTCCTATTTGAAGAATCTTAACACATGATGTGATGAGATCACATTTTGATGTTTTGTAGGATCAAAGAAAAGAAAGGAAACTTAAAGGAAAAACATGTTGAGTCTGATCGCGAAGAGATGAATTTCAATCGCATGATTCGATGATCAGAATTGTGAGTTGCTACTTAGGAAGTTATGTAACATAGTTTTCATTTGTAATTGCATTGTAAGGATAAGATTTTCCGCAATTTTATAAATCAAGAAAAATTTGATTTTATCTTGTTTCATATTTCCTTGCAATGACATTTATGAAAATTAGTGTTTATATATTGTTAGCAATATTGGAAAATGGATTTGATTCTTTGGTTTGTGGTAGTGTCGATTTTTTTACCAACTAAGGAAAGATTCTCATCACCGAAGTTTCAATTTGATAGAAACATGGAATCATGTGACTTGAATTGTGTGATGAATGATGTAACACTTGTGTTTCTAGCCTAGGCATTTATATTGAGGTGATAGTCTAGGTTAACCTTTGTAACTCATTTTGAAGAAATGAAAAGGAATTATGTATTTTATGATTAAATATTAGGGTTTAATTAATTAAGAATAAAAATGAGTGTCAAAAATAAATATTAGATAAAGTTGATATCTTTACATAAAGTTGTAGTGGTTGAAACAAGGATTACGGGGATATAAAGAATACCAAAATCTGAGTTATAACGAAGAAGTTATGACCTGTCGAAGTTTCGCGACAAAACCGGCACGGTGCTGAATGTCGTAAAAAGTGAGTTTTTAATAAACTACTTTTTAGCCTTAGTGATATAAATGAAAATCATAGTGTTCGTTAAACCGAGAGTATGTATAAAAAGAACGCCTAAATCTAACTTCGTATGAGAAAGTTATGATTTTTCGAAGTTTCAGCTTAGCAGTAGACAGCTAAAAACTCGAATTTTAGATCGAGTAATTTTTAGCCGACACGACCTAAACGAGAATCGAAGGTCTCGTCATTAGTAGCACAACGGTAAAAAGTCTGACGAAAACGGACGTCGAATGAAGAACTTATGAATTTTTAACGGATTTTCTGTCCCAGTATGTTAAAAATAATAATATAAAAATTAAATTCAACATTAACTGACAAAGTCTAAACAAAAGTTGTAGAGCGTAATTTTACCTACGCGTGCATATAAAGAACGTCAAAAACGGAGCTCGTATGCGAAAGTTATGGATTTTAGAAGTTTTTACACAAAAACCAAGAAATCTCGCATACGTGGACTTCGGCCACATCAACCTCGCTCAAAATGCGCCACGTATTCGAAATCTGTTGAGTCACTGAAGCCAGCTGGTGAGACGTGTCTCCTGTCCTCGCATCCGAAGTCCGGTCCAATGGGCGTCCGACGCGTGCCCTTTATCACATGTCCGAACCTCGCAGGGAGTGCCACGTCCGAAGCCTCGGATTAGACCTTGGTCCAATCAGAGGCCGACACTGAGCCCCTCACATGCGCATCCCACGTGCGAAGCCACCTGCCCCCTTCGGATCTGCTGTCACCTGGGAGCTTCTCAACCGTCCGATCAGAAGCCTCCCCTATAAATAGATGGCTGCGAGCCTTCTCGGATAATTTTAAGAAATTGTCCATTTTCACCCCTTTTCTCATATTTCTTTCATTTTAACATCCCCTAAAGCCCCGGTATCGATTATAAGCCCCAAAATACGCCTCGAAGTGCCCGAGAAGCCCGAAAAATTTATCTTTTCGGTTTCGAAGCCCGACCTTTGCAGAGCCCGATTTCTCAATAAAACTCCCGGTTTTATTAGAAACGATCATTTTAAGCAACGAGTTGGTGCCCGATTATCATCAAATCATGTGAGTGTATAGTCACTTTCATCTTACACATAGATATGAAGTATTTTATATAAATACGTGCTATATGTGTGTGTATATATATATATATATATATACACACACATATAGCACGTATTTATATAAAATACTTCATATCTATGTGTAAGATGAAAGTGACTATATATATATATATATATATATATATATATATATATATATATATATATTGATTGTTTATTTGAGATAATTGTTGAATTGATATTTTATACAAGTTTTAAACTGTATATGTATTTTTATCTACAAATATGTTGGGTAAAACATGGGTAGATAGGGATGTGTGATAAAATAAAAGTGATGAGAGGCCTCGATGTGATTTGAGATCCGGTCATCTTGCGGAGTTTGGATGACGACCACGGACATTCTATACAGTCCAGTGGAACACTGGCAGGCCCGCAACCTGTAGGTGTAATGAACTAAGAGTGTTCATTCTCTGTACTCCATCCCCCTCATGGTTTCCTTTTGGACATGTATGGTTGAGGAAACCCCTTAGCAGTAGTGTCCATCCCGATGATATTCTTTAGGCTAGGTCCCTTGTGATAAGTGTTTAGGGACGTAAAGTGAGGATTAAGGGAACGGGTAATCAGGGTTATTGTTGATTGATGAACTTAATAAGTTTATTATTATTGTGGGTTGAAAACCATATATGCTCACCAGGCTGCCAAGCCTGACCCACTCAGCTTTTTGTGTTACAGGTAGTGGACCCCGAGCATAATCAGAGGGCGACGAGAGATTTTTGGATTATAGGCCAGTAGTTGCAAATAACTGTTGAAAGGCTTATAACGTCTTGTTTATGCTTTTGATCTGTATCGGAAGATAACATCCCAAGGTTTTGATATGAAATGAAACTATACATTTATTAAAGAAAATTTTTGCTAAACTTTTATCATGTTTTGTTTTAGGGACTAATTCCACAACATCTTTTAAAAGGATTTCTCTGATTTTATTTTAAAAAGCATAAATTAAATCGGTGTTTTCTGGCCGAGAAATTAGGGGATGTCACAGTTGGTATTAGAGCATTAGTTTAACCGAACTAAGAAATTGTAGGATTTCTAAACTTAAACTTAGAATGCTAAGTGATGATTGTGAGATGAGTGTCTACCATATTTTAGACACGAGCACTAGTTTATTTTAGGAAAGATGCCTAAAATGCCCTTATGTGCTAAATGCTATGTGTTTTCCATGTGTGCCATTATTTGTTCAGATCTATGGTCTGTTGCCGACCGGATCTGGAAACCTGATGTGTGTAGGATTCTAAGCGTATGATTACGAGATTAGAACTAACATGTTAACTTTTCGGAGTGATAAGGGAATTAAAATGTCTAACAAGGATAAAGACCTAAATTCGCCTTATTCGGTATATAGATTGTAATGGCAAGAACTCGTAGTGGAGTTGCAAATGCAAATGGAAAAAGGGATCAACAACCTCAACCTCAAGTAGTTGAGCAAGTACCTGTTGTAGGAGCTGCACCCGAGCCAATGACGATGGATGGGGTAGAAGCAATGATGCAGATGATGTTAGATCGCCAGATGGAGGAGACAAGGCAATTACTACAACAACATAGGGAAGAGACTACGATACCTATTGAACAACCCCTATTGAATGAAGGGAAATCAGTAGGAGGGAACTATAGTGGGACTCTTGGTCAAGCCAACCCACCGATAGTTAGACAAAACAACCAGGATGGAGGAGTTGATGGACGCGAATGCAAATACAAAGATTTCATGGCATCTAAACCGCCGTGTCTATCTGGAAGTCCGACACCGGTGGAAGTCATGAACTGGATCTCCGAAATGGAGACGATGTTTGAAAGCTGTGAGTGCAGCAACAAACAAAAGACCGCACTTGCAATTCCTCTGTTAAAGTCTAGTGTGTTGAGCTGGTGGAAGTTACTAGCTGATTCGATGCCCAAGGGAGAAGCTAGTAAGATGGCTTGGGAAGATTTTGTGGTACAACTGAAATTGCAGTACTGCTCTGAGCAGGATCTTCTGGAAATCAACAATGAGTTCCAGAATTTACAGAAGGGAAAGAGGAGCGTTACTGAATACGCTGCTAGTTTTACGGAAAAGATGAAGCTTGTTCCTCATCTAGTTCCAACTGAACTCTCTAAGGTCAACAAGTTTGCCCTTGGATCACTAGCGGACTTTGGTTCGATGGTTGAGCAAGCAACCACTTTGAAAGCCGCCATCTGGGCTGCTAAGAATGTTGAGGTTCAAATCAGAGTGAAGGGCCTGGAGAGGGCAGAAATTGGTGAAAAGAGAAAATTTGAAGGAACTTCAGGTTCCAACAAGAAAAGCAAATTTTTTAAGTCCAAGAATTTTGGAGGAGGAGGAGGTGAAGTGAAATGGTGTGAGAAGTGCAAGAAAAAGCACTCTGGGAAATGTAGTGAGGAGGTGACTTGATTCAAATGTGGAAAGATTGGGCATTATGCCAACGTGTGTCCGTCCGACAAGAGGGTATGTTTTGAGTGCCATGAAGTAGGGCATGTTTTTAAAAACTGTCCAAAGAGGAAGGATGTAGCAAAGCCCAATCTACCACCAAAGCCAAAGGCGAGATCCTTTCAGATGACACTTGAAGCTGCAAAAGAAGAAGTCGATGTCGCTTCAGGTACCTTTCTCGTAAACAAATTGCCTGCCCAAATTTTGTTTGATTCTGGAGCCAATTACTCCTTTATGTCACATGAATTTGGTAGAAAACTAGCTTTGCCTGTAGATAGGCTAGTTAATGCTTTATTAGTCGAGATTTCTAGTGGCAAGTTTGTACATGTTAGCCATCGTATGAAAAACATCCTCATTGACTTGGATGGGAATAAGTTCCACGAGGAATTATTGCCTATCGAGTTAAATGGATTCGACATAGTTTTAGGAATGGATTGGCTTAGTGCCAATGATGCCGAAATATTGTGTAGGAAGAAGATAGTAAAAGTAAACCCGCCAGGGAAAGAGTCGTTTATGGTGTATAGAGACAAACACAAAGTAAATTCTGGAATCATTTCCCTAATTAAAGGCAAAAAGTGTTTGACCAAGGGATGTACATCATATCTAGCGTTCGTGATCGATGCTAAGAAGGAAGAGAAGGAGGTGCAGAATATTTTGGTGGTGTGTGATTATCCAGAAGTCTTTACCGCAGATCTTCCTGGATTGCCCCCTGATTGACAAGTAGAATTTCATATCCACTTGTTTCCAGGAATGACGCCGATAGCAAAAGCACCGTATCGATTAGCACCAACAGAAATGAAAGAACTTATGACACAACTTTAGGAGTTATTGGACAAAGGTTTCATTTGACCTAGTTCATCGCCCTGAGGAGCCCCTGTGTTATTTGTAAAGAAGAAAGACGGGAGCATGAGAATGTGCATCGATTACAGAGAGCTGAACAAAGTGACGATAAAGAACAAGTACCCGTTGCCGAGGACCGATGACCGTTTCGACCAATTACTGGGTTCAAGCTGTCACACCCCAAAACCACGAACGGCGGAAACGTTCAGGGGTGGAGGACGTCATGTACAGTATCACAACAGTGTAATATAATAAACAAGCAACAACATCATCCATTGCATTATAAGTAAAATTTTATACATGTGTGTTCTTTATATGTAATAAGACACCAAAAATATACAATCGAAATAAAAGACGAGACTTGACTGCTCCGTCTTCTCAAAACCTGGCCTCCGTACCTGTCTATTGGCGACCTGAGAATACAAGTTATTTTGAAAGCGAGTATCAGCTTTAAAGCTGGTGAGTTCATAAGTATATAAGTGTCATTGCTTTGTTTGTGAAAACCTGCTATGAATGCCAAGAAAACCTTTAAGTGAAAATGTTGAGGTACGTATGAAATCCCTAGAAAAACCCTTATTTTCTATAAGTATGAATTGTAGTCTTCTACCAAGACCCGAATGTTTTGTATGAATGAAGTGTAGTCTTCTACCAAGACTCGAATGTTTTGTATGGATGAAGTGTAGTCTTCTACCAAGACTCAAATGTTTTGTATGAATGAAGTGTAGTCTTCTACCAAGACTCAAATGTTTTGTATGAATGAAGTGTAGTCTTCTACCAAGACTCAAATGTTTTGTATGAATGAAGTGTAGTCTTCTACCAAGACTCAAATGTTTTGTATTAATGAAGTGTAGTCTTCTACCAAGACTCGAATGTTTTGTATGGATGAAGTGTAGTCTTCTACCAAGACTCAAATGTTTTGTATGTATGAAGATAGTTTTTCCTTTCTATTGACTAGTACCAAGTACTTGGTCTAACTCCTCGTTTATGTGAAAGCTATCACAAAATAAAGTAAACAGGAAAAATATAATCATGTAAGTGTTAGCCGGAGGTACTGGTGCTAACAAGACTGATGTAAATGTTGACCCGAGGTACTAGGGTTAACATCTTACATATAACCTAATGGACATCCGAAGATTTGTCCAATTTTTCCTCTGTAGCAGCAGCAGGTGGAAGGAATGGTTAGTCCCTGTAAAGGTACTCCTAGTATAAGTAATAACCGTAGGCATCCGTACATGTTCATTACCCACTGTTGCTAACAGATGGGTTCCGGAATGGTTAGTCCCGTACATATATCCTGAGGTACTGTGGGATAGAGGCCCATCTAGGTATCCCGAGGTACTATGGGATAGGGTCCTGTCTTAGATATTCCGAGGTACTGTGGAATAGGCAGGAAGATTTACACAAAAGGTACTAATAAATCATCCTCCTAGATCTAAGTTCAAGTATCTAAGATAAGTAAGTACAGAATAATGTACCTATGAAGAAGTGTCCCTGTATAGAATTCATGTAGGTGTGTTCATGTAACAAGTAAGTATATGTAAACATATTCATGTATCATACAATCCTAAGTACGTGTACTCATGTATCATGTAAGGAATTAGTATAGACTCATGAATGAACTGACTCTTGTTTGATATCTTCTAACTATCCCTATGATAGGTAACTGGAAAGTATGTGATTGATCAAGTAGGTTTTTGAAAGATATCTAAGAGCTTTGAACGATAAGTTAAAGTGACTTGAAGTCATTATACAATTCAAAACTAATACTTCTGTTGTCCAAGTATTTTAAGATAGAAAACCATTCCACGTGACTCCTTTTGAAATCTGTGAAATATACTGAGTGAAAACACAGTTATAAAATACATGAAACTGATTTAATAACATGTTTGTTTCTACTTGTATTCCCCCCCATTAAAGCATTTAAAATCCTTTAAAACATTGATTACAGGGTATCCTGTGGTGAGCTGTTTGAATTGCAGTGTCGGATACCGTGCTAGGTGGCAAACGGAGACTAGTTTACACGCACGAGCCTAGTTATCATATAATAAGCATATATATAACTAATTAGACAAGTAATAACTTAATAAATAAGTTAAGACACTTAGGAAACATGTAAACACTTTTTATAAGTGTTTAAGGTCCAAATGGTTGCATCTAAGTTGCTAAGGGACAAGGCAAAAGGATTTGAAACATCAAATGGCCTTGCATAAGAGTTCACCACCCAACAAACCCCACCCTTTGGAGTTTACGGTGGTAAACTCATGGGTTTATGGCCGTGAACTCCTCTCATGGTGGTTTTGGGTGTTTTAAAGTGTTATCTTGATCCTAGAACACTCCTAGCTTTGTTGGAATAACACATGAAGTAGTTTAAGGCCCTAGAATGCTCCATAGGGGAGTTTACGGCCTAAAGTCCCTTCACCCTAGAGTTTACGGCCGTAAACTCCTATGGGGCGACGGCTTTTAATTGTTTTGAGGCCCTTACACATCAAGGATGGCTTCCATGATTTTATCTAAGGCTAATGGGGACAAGAGGCACACATTTGTGCCATTACTTGGAGTTTACGGCCCAAGATATGTTCCTTGGCTGTAAACTCCTTTTAAGGAGTGAGTATGATGTCTTTTGCTCTCCATTCAAGTCCCATGTGTTCAAGGTAAATTGTCTTAAGGCCTAAGGTGTGTTTGGAATGCTTTTTACCCTAGAAAAAGGGGTTTACGGCCCAAGAGGGGTTCTTGGCCGTAAACTCCTATAAACTTGTGATTTTGATGGGTTTTGATGTCCTAAATAAGCACAAGCATTTGAGGGTAAAGTTCCTAGGCTTAAGGGGGTGAGTTAGGGCATCTATGTCCCTTAAAAAGGGGTTTACGGCCCAAGGAAGTTCCTTGGCCGTAAACTCCAATAAACTTGTGTTTCTTGGTTGCTTTTTAGTCCCAAATGATTATACACTAACCCCTAAACAAGTTGTCTAACAAGGAATCGGGACTAGGAAGCCTTTAGGCTCCGTTTTGGAGTTTACTCCCCAAGAACGTTCTTGGGTGGTAAACTCCCGGATCTTGAAATCTAAGCATGTTATTGATGTTAATAAGCATCTAACAAGTATTGAAACACATTTAGTAAAGTAGACTCACAATATGGGATGAAAACCCGAAGATCCGTCAGAGAGAATATGGCTTTTCTCTATTTGGAATTGTGAATAATGAATTAATTTAATTCAGAAAACTATTTATAGTCCTGAAATATTTTGACAGAAAATATTTTTATTCTGGAATTAAGACTGTAACATTATGAAACTTGAAATGTCCAAATTTCACAAACTCAGGAGAATCCACTCTCCTGATATCTCCTAAAGTGTAAACCCTAATGTATACAAACTTGTTCAAAAAAGTATGAAAATCACTGAAACTGAACTGGCTTCTATTGAATAGATGATGTTCGTACAAATGGAAATTTCGGGTTGTCACATCATCCCCCCATTAGAAGGAATTTCGTCCCGAAATTAGAATTTAAGCAAGTAAGAAATTACGAATAAGTAAGCAAAAAGGTGAGGGTGTTTCAGTTTCATCTGATCCTCACGTTCCCAAGTGAATTCCGGTCCACGCTTTGCGTTCCAGCGCACCTTCACTATCGGGATACGGCTTTGCTTTGTTTGCTTGACCTCTCGGTCCATGATTTCTACTGGTTCCTCCACGAAGTTGAGGCTCTCGTTGATCTCGATCTCGTCGAGTGGAATGACAAGAGTCTCGTCAGATAGGCACTTTTTCAAGTTCGACACGTGGAAGGTAGGATGTATGTTACTGAGTTCTTTCGGTAGATTGAGCTTGTAAGCCACAGGGCCGATTCTTGCGAGAATCTCGAAAGGCCCTATGTATCTTGGATTGAGCTTCCCACGCTTTCCAAAGCGTATTAAGCCCTTCTAGGGTGAGACTTTCAATAAGACTCGATCGCCCACCTGGAACTCCAATGGTTTCCTATGCTTGTCGGCGTAGCTTTTCTATCGGTCTCTAGAGGCTTTTAATCGTTCACGAATTTGAACGATCTTCTTTGTCGTTTCCCGAATGATCTCCGGACCCGTGAGAGTGCTTTCGGGAACTCGTCCCTTAGCTAACTGGGTATCACCCACTTCAGCCCAACACAGAGGGGATCTGCACTTCCGGCCATAGAGGGCCTCGAATGGAGCTGCCTTTATGCTCGTGTGATAACTGTTGTTATAGGAAAATTCAACAAGGGGTAAATGGGTATCCCAAGCTTTTCCAAAGTCTATCACACAGGCGCGCAACATATCTTCTAGGGTTTGGATAGTTCTCTCACTTTGCCCGTCGGTCTGTGGATGGTAGGCTGTACTCATGTCTAGCCTAGTTCCTAGGGAACTTTGTAGTGACTGCCAGAACCTCGAAGTGAATCTACTATCTCGGTCTGAGATGATAGATAAAGGAACACCGTGCAGTCTTACAATCTCCCTAATGTAAGTTCTGGTAAGTTTCTCCATCTTGTCTGTTTCCTTGATCGGTAGGAAGTGTGCAGACTTGGTCAGTCTATCGACGATGACCCATATGGAATCAAGTCCACCCGTCGTCTTGGGCAACTTGGTTATGAAGGCCATAGTGATCTCCTCCCACTTCCATTCCGGTATCTCCGGTTGTTGTAGAAGACCGGAGGGTTTCTGGTATTCGACCTTGACCTTTGCGCAAGTAAGGCATTTACTCACGAAGGTAGCAATATCTGCTTTCATGTTAGGCCACCAGTATAACTTTTTAAGATCCATATACATCTTATCTGAACCCGGGTGGATGGAATAACGAGTGTTGTGAGCTTCCGTCATGACCAAGTCTCTGAAGCCACCGTGTTTCGGTGTCCAGATCCGATCCATGAGGTATAAGGCTCCGCCACCCTTGAATTCCAAGTTTTTATCCATTCCTCTGAGGGATTCACTCGCTACGTTTTCAGGTTTCAAAGCATCGACCTGAGCCTCCTTTATTTGCGTGGACAAGTGCGAATGGATGGTTAGAGTCAAAGATTTGACTCTACGACCAGTATATTCTTTCCGACTTAGGGCGTCGGCTACTACATTGGCTTTACCCGGATGATAACGAATTTCGCATTCGTAATCACTAAGTAGCTCGACCCACCGTCGTTGTCTCATGTTGAGCTCTTTCTGGTCGAAGATGTGTTGTAGACTCTTATGGTCTGTAAAGATCGTGCTTTTGGTACCGTATAGGTAATGTCGCCAGATCTTCAGAGCAAACACAACTGCTCCTAGCTCGAGATCGTGGGTTGTGTAGTTAACCTCATGTGTCTTCAGCTGTCTCGAGGCATAGGTGATGACTTTACCTCGCTGCATCAAAACACATCCGAGTCCTTGATTGGATGCATCGCAATAGACAATGAAGTCTTCTATTCCTTCGGGAAGGGATAGTACCGGGGCAGTGCACAAGGCTCGTTTGAGCGTTTGGAACGCTCTCTCCTGTTTCTCTTCCCAGTCGAAGGCCACGCCTTTCTGGGTTAGGGTTGTAAGAGGTTTCGCTATGCTGGAGAAGTTCTGAATGAACCTGCGATAGTAGCCAGCTAGACCTAGAAATTGACGAATTTCAGTAGGTGTCTTTGGTGCTGACCAGTTCTCGATGGCCTTAATTTTGGAAGGTTCCACGTGTATACCTTCTTCGCTAACTACATGGCCCAAAAATTCGACTCGCCGAATCCAAAATTCGCACTTTGAGAACTTTGCGTAGAGCTTCTCCGCTCGTAATGTTTCTAAGATTTTACGGAGATGTTGACCATGCTCCTCCTTACTTCGAGAGTAGATGAGTATGTCATCAATGAAGACGATGACGAACTGATCCAAGTAAGGACGACACACCCTATTCATCAGATCCATGAATACTGCGGGCACGTTCGTTAATCCGAATGGCATCACTACAAACTCGTAGTGCCCGTAACGAGTTCGGAAGGCTGTCTTGGGAACATCTTCCTCTAACACTCGTAGTTGGTGGTATCCGGATCGCAGATCTATCTTCGAGAAGTAGTTGGCTCCTTGAAGTTGATCAAATAAATCGTCAATACGGGGCAAGGGATAACGATTTTTAATGGTAAGTTTGTTGAGTTCTCTATAGTCTATGCACATGCGAAACGATCCATCTTTCTTCTTGACGAACAAGACCGGTGCTCCCCATGGTGAGAAGCTTGGTCGAATGAATCCCTTCTTGAGAAGTTTGTTAAGTTGACTGGAAAGTTCCTGCATTTCAGCCAGTGCAAGACGATAAGGAGATTTGGCTATGGGGGTAGCCCCTGGCACTAAGTCGATTCTGAACTCGACTTGGCGCTGTGGTGGTAAACCGGGAAGTTCTTCTGGGAATATGTCGGGAAAGTCGCGTACTTCTGGGATTTTCTGGATGTCTTTCTGTTCTTGGCTGGTATCGACGACGTGTGCGAGAAATGCATGGTACTCCTTCCGCAAAAACTTTTGTGCTTGAATGCACGAAATAATGCGAAGGCTGGTACTAGGTTTGTCGCCGTAGATAATTAAAGTTTCGTTGTTAGGAAGGTTAAGACGAACTGCTTTTTCGAAGCACATAATGTCGGCACGCAGAAGACTCAACCAATCCATACCGATGATGACGTCGAAACATTTAAGGGTAACTGGCATGAGATCTATCTTGAAAGTATGGCTATCTAAAGTTAAAGTACAACCTATGTATATGCAGTTTGTACTCTCTGTTTTCCCGTTAGCCATTTCTACTGTGAATGAACTATCTAATGCACATGGTTTTTGTTTAAGCAGGTGTGCAAATTTGTGACTTACAAAACTTTTCTCGGCTCCACTATCGAAAAGTATGCAAGCATAAGAGTTATCGAGGAGGAACGTACCGGTAACTATCGTTGGATCAGCTACTACTTCCTCGTGGCCTAGAGCCATAACTCTTCCCACTCCTCCAGCCATCCCTGCTTTAGGGCAGTTCCTCTTGTAATGGCCCACTTCACCACATCTATAGCAAGCTTGGCCCATACCGGTGTTAGGAACTTGAGCAGCTTGAGTTGTTAGAGTTTTGCAGAAACGGACGGTATGCCCCTTCCTGTTGCAGTTAGAGCACTGCATCTCCTTGCAAGGTCCGTGGTGGTGGTAGCTGCACTTGGTGCACTTTGGAAGAGTTCCAACATAAGTTTTTGCTGGAAAGGGGTTCGCAGGGACTACAGGAGTCACTGTGGTAGCATTGATCGCCACTCGTTGTTGTTTATTGGAGGATCCTTGCGGAGCCCCTCTTTTCCTTTTGTTCCACCCCTTCTTGTGGTAGTCGGGGTTGGTCTTCTGTGGTACAGGTGTAGGGATTGACGTGATCTGGGGTTTCCTGTGATCGATAAGAGACTGTGCCAGTTCCTTGGCGCTATCGAAGGTAATAGGCCTGGAAGCGATCACACTTGACTGGATCTGGGGCGACAGTCCCCAGATATACCTCTCGATCTTCTTGCTCTGGAGAGCAACCATGTCGGGGCATAAGTTTTCCAAATCACAAAACCTATTTGTGTAGGTAGTGATGTCGGATCCAACCATTTGAAGACCCCAGAATTCCTGCTCGAGTTTTTGTACCTCGCCTCGAGGACAGTATTCTTTCATGAGCATCTCTTTTAATTTCTCCCAGCTGATGGAATAAGCCACCACCAGAGTCAGATAGTTAACATGGCTGTTCCACCATGTTAGTGCTCGGTCAGAGAAGGTACAAGCTGCGAACTTGACCTTGCTGCCTTCTTGGCATGCGCAGATCTCGAAGACAGATTCCATCTTCTCGATCCATTGTCTCAACACCATTACACCCCCAGTTCCGTTGAAGCTGCAGGGTTTGGCGTTAGTAAAATCTTTGTAGGTGCATTCCCGAGGGTGTCCATGGCTTTCGCCGTGGTTTGAGGGTGGTGCACCTGTTCCTGATCCACTGGGGGCAGGAGCGTTGATTGCTGACACAGCAGCTGTGACCGCTACTGTGAAAGCTGCCTGGAACATAGTGGCATCGAAAGGATTTGGAGTTTGAAGAGGTACAGGTGGTGGTGGAGGTGGTGGTATTGGTGCTTCGTTGTTTGGGTTCCTCCTAGGATTCCTGCGTGGAGGCATCTTTAACTATACGTTTAAAAGATGACGACATGGATAAGAATAAATGATAAATGAATGTGTCTCATGGACTAAATCACCATAGTCCAACAACAGAAGGAATAGTATGACTAAATGAAGCGGATAGCATTTGGATAATAATTTCCATAAGATTAGATATCTGTCAATAATAATGGAATTACAGATGTAACGAGTTCGGGAAAAATGGCCTAAGAGTAGGCCTTACATCAACCAAGATGGAAAATTTTGACAGACTAAAGACCAGATAAAGACTTAACAGGTCTAAGATTTATATAGACAGGAAATTAGACCAAAGTTTTACATAAACTAGGTTATATCCAAAAGATGAGATAACGATATTCTATCGGCGATGAGAACTAATAGCATGAGTCCTTGATCCCGACAGTAGACGTTCGATGTCCCTTATACGCCTGTCTGACCTTGCTTGTTGAGCTCGAAGTTCTCTAACTTCAGCTCGGGTTTCAGCAAGTTCCCTATGCAGATTTGCATTACGGACCAGAGTCTTTTCATGAGCAGACTCTAGCTGGCGAATGTGGACAGTGTTAACACCTGAGTTGGCGTCAACTTCCAAGACTTGATTGACAGCCACCTGACCTATTATCGAGTTCCTAGACATCCTACGCACCATGATTGGTAGGACTCTATCGGCAGAATCTCCTTCCGTGAGGTTGTAGAAACTTCGGTCTCCGTTGTAGGGAATGGGCTGACCCTGTTCATGACTCCATGTTATCAAGTTAGTGGCCCACAGAGGTGTGGGTCCTTGAAACACAGGGCGAGGGTTCAGGTTTGGGTTTTGTGAAGCTGGGGGTAGGTTGTTGACTTCTGGTTCCGAGTCGGAACTATCGGAAAAGCCTTCAGCATGGTGATCACCCAAAGGGATTGGGTGATCATCTTCTGGCTCTGCCTCTAGCCAACCAGCATTGCCTTGGTTCGGAAAGTACGGATCGCCGTGGTGAAATCCAGCCATCTTAATCTACGCGGGAAAAGGGATATAAGAGATAGCTAAAATATACGAACTAACTAAGATAATTACAGTAAGATCAAATACCCATATGGTATTTCTTTATGGTTGTGTTGGTAAGTTTTTAGACTTGTTGCCACATCACAACCATTCTTGGGCATATGCTAATCACTCCTTGGACCAGCATAGTTGATCAGGCTATGCCATTCCCAAGACTGACTATATATCCCCAGACTTACTTGTGATATCCAACAATCGTAATACTTTTGTTCTTGTCGTTGTGACACTGATTTTAGTATGAATGCAGGGACGTATACTTTGTTAAATATTTTATTATTTAAAAGTATAACTCTTAGACAGAGTGTTTTAATCCCATGTATTTATAGTTAGTATATATTTTATGGGTTGATATACTATATTCACTATAAACAATGCTCTGATACCAATCTGTCACACCCCAAAACCACGAACGGCGGAAACGTTCAGGGGTGGAGGACGTCATGTACAGTATCACAACAGTGTAATATAATAAACAAGCAACAACATCATCCATTGCATTATAAGTAAAATTTTATACATGTGTGTTCTTTATATGTAATAAGACACCAAAAATATACAATCGAAATAAAAGACGAGACTTGACTGCTCCGTCTTCTCAAAACCTGGCCTCCGTACCTGTCTACTGGCGACCTGAGAATACAAGTTATTTTGAAAGCGAGTATCAGCTTTAAAGCTGGTGAGTTCATAAGTATATAAGTGTCATTGCTTTGTTTGTGAAAACCTGCTATGAATGCCAAGAAAACCTTTAAGTGAAAATGTTGAGGTACGTATGAAATCCCTAGAAAAACCCTTATTTTCTATAAGTATGAATTGTAGTCTTCTACCAAGACCCGAATGTTTTATATGAATGAAGTGTAGTCTTCTACCAAGACTCGAATGTTTTGTATGGATGAAGTGTAGTCTTCTACCAAGACTCAAATGTTTTGTATGAATGAAGTGTAGTCTTCTACCAAGACTCAAATGTTTTGTATGAATGAAGTGTAGTCTTCTACCAAGACTCAAATGTTTTGTATGAATGAAGTGTAGTCTTCTACCAAGACTCAAATGTTTTGTATGAATGAAGTGTAGTCTTCTACCAAGACTCGAATGTTTTGTATGGATGAAGTGTAGTCTTCTACCAAGACTCAAATGTTTTGTATGTATGAAGATAGTTTTTCCTTTCTATTGACTAGTACCAAGTACTTGTTCTAACTCCTCGTTTATGTGAAAGCTATCACAAAATAAAGTAAACAGGAAAAATATAATCATGTAAGTGTTAGCCGGAGGTACTGGTGCTAACAAGACTGATGTAAATGTTGACCCGAGGTACTAGGGTTAACATCTTACATATAACCTAATGGACATCCGAAGATTTGTCCAATTTTTCCTCTGTAGCAGCAGCAGGTGGAAGGAATGGTTAGTCCCTGTAAAGGTACTCCTAGTATAAGTAATAACCGTAGGCATCCGTACATGTTCATTACCCACTGTTGCTAACAGATGGGTTCCGGAATGGTTAGTCCCGTACATATATCCCGAGGTACTGTGGGATAGAGGCCCATCTAGGTATCCCAAGGTACTATGGGATAGGGTCCTGTCTTAGATATTCCGAGGTATTGTGGAATAGGCAGGAAGATTTACACAGAAGGTACTAATAAATCATCCTCCTAGATCTAAGTTCAAGTATCTAAGATAAGTAAGTACAGAATAATGTACCTATGAAGAAGTGTCCCTGTATAGAATTCATGTAGGTGTGTTCATGTAACAAGTAAGTATATGTAAACATATTCATGTATCATACAATCCTAAGTACGTGTAATCATGTATCATGTAAGGCATTAGTATAGACTCATGAATGAACTGACTCTTGTTTGATATCTTCTAACTATCCCTATGATAGGTAACTGGAAAGTATGTGATTGATCAAGTAGGTTTTTGAAAGATATCTAAGAGCTTTGAACGATAATTTAAAGTGACTTGAAGTCATTATACAATTCAAAACTAATACTTCTGTTGTCCAAGTATTTTAAGATAGAAAACCATTCCATGTGACTCCTTTTGAAATCTGTGAAATATACTGAGTGAAAACACAGTTATAAAATACATGAAACTGATTTAATAACATGTTTGTTTCTACTTGTATTCCCCCCATTAAAGCATTTAAAATCCTTTAAAACATTGATTACAGGGTATGAACTCACCTGTGGTGAGCTGTTTGAATTGCAGTGTCGGATACCGTGCTAGGTGGAAAACGGAGACTTGTTTACACGCACGAGCCTAGTTATCATATAATAAGCATATATATAACTAATTAGACAAGTAATAACTTAATAAATAAGTTAAGACACTTAGGAAACATGTAAACACTTTTTATAAGTGTTTAAGGTCCAAATGGTTGCATCTAAGTTGCTAAGGGACAAGGCAAAAGGATTTGAAACATCAAATGGCCTTGCATAAGAGTTCACCACCCAACAAACCCCACCCTTTGGAGTTTACGGCGGTAAACTCATGGGTTTATGGCCGTGAACTCCTCTCATGGTGGTTTTGGGTGTTTTAAAGTGTTATCTTGATCCTAGAACACTCCTAGCTTTGTTGGAATAACACATGAAGTAGTTTAAGGCCCTAGAATGCTCCATAGGGGAGTTTACGGCCTAAAGTCCCTTCACCCTAGAGTTTACGGCCGTAAACTCCTATGGGGTGATGGCTTTTAATTGTTTTGAGGCCCTTACACATCAAGGATGGCTTCCATGATTTTATCTAAGGCTAATGGGGACAAGAGGCACACATTTGTGCCATTACTTGGAGTTTACGGCCCAAGATATGTTCCTTGGCCGTAAACTCCATTCAAGTCCCATGTGTTCAAGGTAAATTGTCTTAAGGCCTAAGGTGTGTTTGGAATGCTTTTTACCCTAGAAAAAGGGGTTTACGGCCCAAGAGGGGTTCTTGGCCGTAAACTCCTATAAACTTGTGATTTTGATGGGTTTTGATGTCCTAAATAAGCACAAGCATTTGAGGGTAAAGTTCCTAGGCTTAAGGGGGTGAGTTAGGGCATCTATGTCCCTTAAAAAGGGGTTTACGGCCCAAGGAAGTTCCTTGGCCGTAAACTCCAATAAACTTGCGTTTCTTGGTTGCTTTTTAGTCCCAAATGATTATACACTAACCCCTAAACAAGTTGTCTAACAAGGAATCGGGAATAGGAAGCCTTTAGGCTCCGTTTTGGAGTTTACTCCCCAAGAACGTTCTTGGGCGGTAAACTCCCGGATCTTGAAATCTAAGCATGTTATTGATGTTAATAAGCATCTAACAAGTATTGAAACACATTTAGTAAAGTAGACTCACAATATGGGATGAAAACCCGAAGATCCGTCAGAGAGAATATGGCTTTTCTCTATTTGGAATTGTGAATAATGAATTAATTTAATTCAGAAAACTATTTATAGTCCTGAAATATTTTGACAGAAAATATTTTTATTCTGGAATTAAGACTGTAACATTATGAAACTTGAAATGTCCAAATTTCACAAACTCAGGAGCATCCACTCTCCTGATATCTCCTAAAGTGTAAACCCTAATGTACACAAACTTGTTCAGAAAAGTATGAAAATCACTGAAACTGAACTGGCTTCTATTGAATAGATGATGTTCGTACAAATGGAAATTTCGGGTTGTCACACAAGCTATTTCTTGAAGATCGATCTTAGGTCGAGATACCATCAACTAAAGGTGAGAGAGCAGGATATTGAAAAGACTGCGTTTAGAACAAGATATGGACACTATGAATTTTTGGTTATGTCGTTTGGACTAACCAATGCCCCAAAAGCTTTCATGGATTTGATGAATAGGGTTTGTAAACCATTCCTAGATAAATCTGTGATATTATTCATAGACGATTTCTTAATTTATCCGAAAAGCAAGCAGGGGCATGAAAAGTATCTGCGTGAAGTGCTAAAAGTCCTGAAAAAGGAGAAGCTATATGCAAAGTTCTCCAAATGTGAATTTTGGATTCAAGAAGTCCAATTTTTAGGTCATGTGGTTAACCAAGAAGGAATAATGCTTGACCCAACAAAGATTGAAGTTGTGATGAAGTGGGAACAACCAAAAATCCCTACGGAGATTCGAAGCTTTTTAGGATTAGCTGGATATTACCGAAGGTTTATCCAAGGCTTTTCTTCGATTGCTACTCCATTAACAGATTTGACCCACAAAGGAGCTACTTATGCTTGGAATGAGAAGCATAAGGAAGCCTTTAAGAAGTTGAAGAAAAGATTGTGTGAAGCACCGATTCTTTCATTACCTCAAGGAGTTAATGACTTCGCTGTTTATAGCGATGCATCTGGAGTTGGGTTAGGTTGTGTTCTGACCCGAAGGGATAAAGTGATCGCGTATGCATTGAGGCAATTGAAGGAGCATGAACAGAACTACCCCACTCACGATTTGCAGTTGGCAGCGGTAGTATTCGCCCTAAAGATATGGAGGCATTATCTTTATGGCACAAAGTGTAAACTTTTCACTGATCGTAAGAGTCTCCAATATCTCTTTAATCAGAAGGAATTAAACATGAGGCAACGAAGCTGGCTAGAGTTACTCAAGGACTAGGACTGTGAGATACTTTACCACCCTGGTAAAGCAAATGTTGTTGCTGATGCTCTCAGTCGGAAGGTAAAACTTGAAAAGAAAAGGCCAAGGGCATTGAGAATTAAAGTTGTCTCGACAATTGTGCAAAGTATAAAGAAAGCCCAAGAGGAAGCTTTAGAGAAAAACGACCGAAAGGAAGAACGTTTGGGCAAAACGTTAGTATTCGGTACAAACAACCAAGGGTTGAAGGTATTCCAAGATATGATTTGGGTACCTAAGACGGGCGGAGTAAGAGATCTTCTGATGGAATAAGCTCATAAGACCATGTACTCGATTCATCCTGGCAGTACAAAAATGTATAGGGATCTAAAATCCTATTATTGGTGGTCGACGATGAAGCTCGATGTTGCTAAGTATGTGGCCGAGTGTGTAACTTGTGCTAGGGTTAAGGCACAACATCAAAAACCGTATGGGAGTTTAGAACCTTTACCCGTACCCATGGGTAAATGGGATGACATCACCATGGATTTCGCGACTAAACTGCCCAGAACAAGGAACGGTCACGACATGATTTGGGTGGTCGTTGATCGCTTCAGTAAGAGTGCGCATTTCATAGCTGCCAACGAGAAATGGTCTATGGATAAACTTGCGAATTCTTATGTGAAGGAAATTGTGAGGCTTCACGGTGTTTTGTTAATGATTGTATCTGATCGTGACAGTTGTTTTTGTTGGGTTTTGAGCAATCTAACACTTCCTAAGTGTGCATGCAACCCTAATAAACCTTGGATCTATGTTTGTCTAAATACATGCAAAATAATAATTTTCCAAGGTTCATAACCTATCTAATATGGCATGGGGTACTTTTAAACATAAAAGAATTAGATGAGATTACATACCTTTTGATGATGAGTTTGATTCCTAAGGAGTTTGAGGGCCAAGCACCAATAGTGTGAATGCCTCAAATGGAATCACAAATCACCACAAACACTTGGAAAACTTTGAGAGAGAAGTATACTTTCTTGTGGAATCGGCCACCACTAAGTCTCACACTCCTAGTGTCACATTTCTTGCATCATATGCTTCTTTATATAGTGTGCATGGTTAGGGTGAAACCCTAATAACCCATGTCTTTTCCTTTCCAAGGATCCATGGGTTAAAAGCTCCATGGACCATCCATGGACTTCCATATTAGCTTAGCCCATTAACAAATGAGTATTAGCCCACACTATATAAAATATAATAGCCCATAATTTAATCAGTCTTCTTTTTAATCTCTAAATTAATTCATAATTAATTTAAGACTAAAACTAATTAAATAACATGACTTCATATTAATATATTATAACTTATAATATATTAATAAATCGTAAGTATACAATTCTCATAAAATTATCCATAAATCGTTTGGGTGAAGTGCAACCCAAATGGACCATGCCGGGTCGGGTCAAGTATGTACCAAATAAGTTATGGACTTAGACACCTTATCCAACAGTTTTACCTCAAGGTTTTGGAGGAGTCTACAAGAGGAATTGGGTACCAAGTTGTGTTTGAGTACATCTTACCATCCGCAAACCGATGGTCAGAGCGAATGAACGATTCAAACATTAGAGGATATGCTGAGAGCATGTACCCTAGAATTCCAAGGTAACTGGGATGAACACTTACCTCTAGTAGAATTCTCCTATAATAATAGTTTCCGCTCAAGCATTAAGATGGCACCTTATCACGCTTTGTATGGAGAAAAGTGTCGAACGCCATCATGTTGGCTGGAAGCTGGGGAAAAGCAGTTTATGGGACCTGAAATAGTCCATCAGACTGCTGAAAAGTTGAAAGTTATAAGGGAAAGAATGTTAGCTGCTCAAGATCGACAAAAGAGTTATGCTGATATGAAAAGACAACCGATAACCTTTGAAGTTGGAGATTCGGTTTTACTTAAAGTCTCGTTGTGGAAGGGACTTATAAGATTTGGTAAAAGGGGAAAGTTGAGTACAAGGTTTATTAGATCATTTAAAGTTCTTCAGAAGATCGGGAATCAATCTTACAAGCTAGAATTACCGGAAGAACTGGAGGGTATTCATAACACCTTTCATGTGTGTTATTTGAGAAAGTTCACGGGAGATGTGCCCGACATAATTCTGATTTCTGAGTTAAGGTTGGATGAAAACCAGAGGTTGATCGAAGAACCTGAGGCAATCGTTGACCGTAAGACTATGAAGCTGAGACGCAAGATGGTCGATTTAGTGCTTGTGCGTTGGAAACATACGAATGGTCCAAATCTCACTTGGCAAACGGAGATTGACATGATGAGTCGCTACCCACATTTGTTTGGTCATATATGAATCTGGGGACGAAATCATCCTAAGGGGGAGAGAATTATAACACTCGTGATTCTAGCCTAGGCATTTATATTGAGGTGATAGTCTAGGTTGACCTTTGTAACTCATTTTGAAGAAATGAAAAGGAATTATGTCAATATTATGTGAATTATGTGTTTTATGATTAATTATTAGGGTTTAATTAATTAAGAATAAAAATGAGCATCAAAAATAAATATTAGATAAAGCCGATATCTTTACATAAAGTTGTAGTGGTTGAAATAAGGATTACGGTGATATAAAGAATACCAAAATCCGAGTTATAATGAAGAAGTTATGACATGTCAAAGTTTCGCGACAAAACCGGCACGATGCTGAATGTTGTAAAAAGTGAGTTTTTGATAAACTACTTTTTAGCTTTAGTGATATAAACGAAACTCGTAGTCTTCGTTAAACCGAGAGTATGTATAAAGAGAACGCCCAAATCTAACTTCGTATGAGGAAGTTATGATTTTTCGAAGTTTTAGCTTAGCAGTAGACAGCTAAAAACTCGAATTTTAGATCGAGTGATTTTTAGCCGACATGACCTAAACGAGAATCAAAGGTCTCGTCATTAGTAGCACAACGGTAAAAAGTCTGACGAAAACAGACATCAGATGAAGAAGTTATGAATTTTTAACGGATTTCCTGTCCTGGTCTGTTAAAAATAATAATATAAAAATTAAATTCAACATTAGCCGACGAAGTCTAAACGAAAGTTGTAGAGCGTAATTTTACCTACACGTGAATATAAAGAACATAAAAAACGGAGCTCGTATGCGAAAGTTATGGATTTTAGAAGTTTTTACACAAAACCGAGAAATCTCGCATACGTGGACTTCGGCCACGTTACCCTCGCTCAAAACGCGCCACGTATCCGAAATCTGCTGAGTCACCGAAGCCAGCTGGCGAGATGTGTCGCCTGCCCTCGCATCCGAAGTCCGGTCCAATGGGCGTCCGACGCGTGCCCTTTATCAAATGTCCGAACCTCGCAGGGAGTGCCACGTCCGAAGCCTCGGACTAGACCTTGGTCCAATCAGAGGCCAACACCGAGCCCCTCACATGCGCATCCCACGTGCGAAGCCACCTGTCCCCTTCGGATCTGCTATCACCTGGGAGCTTCTCAGCCGTCCGATCAGAAGCCTCCCCTATAAATAGATGGCTGCGAGCCTTCTCGGATAATTTTAAGAAATTGTCCATTTTCACCCCTTTTCTCATATTTCTTTCATTTTAACATCCCCTAAAGCCCCGGTATCGATTATAAGCCCCAAAATACGCCTCGAAGTGCCCGAGAAGCCCGGAAAATTTATCTTTTCGGTTTCGAAGCCCGACCTTTGCAGAGCCCGATTTCTCAATAAAACTCCCGGTTTTATTAGAAACGATCGTTTTAAGCAACGAGTTGGTGCCCGATTATCATCAAATCATGTGAGTGTATAGTCACTTTCATCTTACACATAGATATGAAGTATTTTATATAAATACGTGCTATATGTGTATATATATATATATATATATATATATATATATATATATATTGATTGTTTATTTGAGATAATTGTTGAATTGATATTTTATACAAGTTTTAAACTGTATATGTATTTTTATCTACAAATATGTTGGGTAAAACATGGGTAGATAGGGATGTGTGATAAAATAAAAATGATGAGAGGCCTCGATGTGATTTGAGATCCGGTCATCTTGCGGAGTTTGGATGACGACCACGGACATTCTATACAGTCCAGTGGAACACTGGCAGGCCCGCAACCTGTAGGTGTAATGAACTAAGAGTGTTCATTCTCTGTACTCCATCCCCCTCATGGTTTCCTTTTGGACATGTAAGGTTGAGGAAACCCCTTAGCAGTAGTGTCCATCCCGATGATATTCTTTAGGCTAGGTCCCTTGTGATAAGTGTTTAGGGACGTAAAGTGAGGATTAAGGGAACGGGTAATCAGGGTTATTGTTGATTGATGAACTTAATAAGTTTATTATTATTGTGGGTTGAAAACCATATATGCTCACCAGGCTGCCAAGCCTGACCTACTCAGCTTTTTATGTTACAGGTAGTGGACCCCGAGCATAATCAGAGGACGACGAGAGATTTTTGGATTATAGGCCAGTAGTTGCAAATAACTATTGAAAGACTTATAACGTCTTGTTTATGCTTTTGATCTGTATCGGAACATGAAATCCCGAGGATTTGATATGAAATGAACTATACATTTCTTAAAGAAAAGTTTTGCTAAACTTTTATCTTGTTTTGTTTTGGGGACTAATTCCGCAACATCTTTTAAAAGGATTTCTCTGATTTTATTTTAAAAAGCATAAATTAAATCGGTCTTTTCTGGCCGAGAAATTAGGGGATGTCACAAATGAGAACCTTCGTCTTTGGGAAATTAAGACTAATTCCTTGTTCACATGTATATGTGAGTCAAGTGACGGACTAGGGGATCGGGTATACTTGGTTGTGCACTGGTCAGGTCCACCACAAAGAACGATAAGACCATTCGTCGTGATTTACTAAAAGTTTAGTAAATATTGTTATGCTTACAAGATTAAGTATAATTCTGAATCATTAAAAAAGTTTTGATGTATGGCAGTACGAATAAGAAGAATCAAATTGGGCAAAAAGATAAAAGTTTCTCCAATCTGAAAGGAAAGGAGAGTACTTGAGTATCGTGTTTTATGATCGTCATAATAATTATGAAAACCATATCACAATTTATCCTCTAAGGACATCTTAGTGCATTTGTATGGCTAAGAAGAGGAATCGTGAATTGTTGAAATGGTTAAACCAAGAAGATAAGTCATACTTCGTTCCAAAATCAAGTCTTAGAGTCATACTCCAAGATTGTGACCTGAGTGACATAATCTTAAGAAGGTTTATACCACATCATGAAATGTGGAGTAGAAAAATGTTTTCTTACTCTTGCGCATTTCAAATTGGTAGTTGTGATGTTTTTAATAAAATAAAGACCAACTAAGACCGATTGTATGAAGTGTTTTTCCTTGAGGAGAATCTGTGCTAACTCTTGAATATTTGTTTTGTTGAGGAATGTTTCTTGATAAGAGAATCTTATATGTCAAAAGGTCAGTGGGAGTCTTAAAGATCTTGAAAATGTTTAGGAACTGATTAAGAATAAACCATTATTTATCACTAGCACACAACTTGAGGCTTGTAACCTATCATATTGACATATTCTTGTTTATGTCCCCATTCCAGTTGAAGTTGACTATGCATGTAAGTTCTATGAGTTCTTAGTTGTTTGCATAAGGCAATGCACCTTGATCAGTAAGGGTGAGCTGCTAAGAAACTTGGAAAACATGGTAGGCCCGTATGCTGCCAAGTGGCAAGAAATTAAGATTGAACAAATTCAATCCATATGAGTTTGAATTTGTCATAGACCTTGTCTTATGATAATGGTTGGAAATGACAGATTCACATGGATAGGAACACATACACCATTATATCTAAGTGGTAAGGTTTCTCTCCAATTCATGAGAATAATTATGAGGGAACACTTTCACTAAGTAGATTTTAAGGAGATAGCAGTTGTGTTAATTGCGTTCTCAAATTCGATTATGATTACGACATCCCTCTTCATAGTTCGAATTGTGAGAAATGGCAAATAGTTTGAATATTCATAACTTATTGATGTGAGTTCTGAAATAGTTTAGACACACATATGGGCTTTCTAATAAAAGGTGTATGAGCTTAGATAAAGGCTTATCGAGGCATCTCATATAAAAAATCTAAACTTTGGTAAGAAAGTCAATATAGTATTGATTTCTAGAAGTCCAACTGATTTTGGATACATGTCAAAGCTAGTGGGAGCATAAATGTTATGATAGTAACAAATAACTGTTATGCTACCGGGAGCATAATTATTATGGTAAGTGTTGCGAGTTAGCAATACTATTTATAAGAAACAAATTTCTAATTTGCAAAGTTCCAAAGGTTGAAAAGTTGTTTCGCTATAGTAAGGGAGAGGATACTTATACTTTGTTTCGAATCTAAGAGTTTAGATTGAAGTATTAATCAAACTTAGTCTTGCATATATATGAATACCATGTTGAAATATTTCAGCATTGGAAATTCTATATATGGAAATGTTATAGCAAAAGACTGGTCAAGTATCATGTCTTTATGTAAGGCGTTATGAATTGTGTCTCATATGCTTCGGATATAGGATTGACTGCATATGCTATAATATTCACGTGTTCTAATTTTCCAAATGCCTAGGGCATTAAGAGGGAAAAAAGACTAGAACCGGATATGACTAAAGTGGTTAAACAACTGTCAATGACAATCTAAGGTTCGCTAAGGATTGTTTGCTTAAGGACAATTGGAAGTATAGTAATAGATGGGCCATATTGACATTATTATGAATAGACAAAATTCTATTAATAATGCATTGTCATATGGCAAATATGGAAATGTTTTCATATTGAGAGTTGGATATTGAGTATCTACGTGTAGGTTAGAAACTGTATTGCAAGAAGGATGTTCAAATGAATGTATTTGGAATGTGAGACTTCAATTTCGGGGAATTGTCTTGTAGCAATCCCCAATGGAATATTTTGTAATATCATTGGCAAAGTCTTTGTGACTTTGGTACCATGACATTACAAAATGAATCATTGCATGATAGTTTAGAATCTTACACTTATGATAAAGATTTGGAATTGTGAAATGAGTTTCATTGAAAATGTGTCTATTTCACAAAGAAAGGACCATAGGCAAACATAGTGTGCATGCTTGGAGAATGGGATAACTATTGTTTCAATTTAAGTATTAATTTGATTAATTGAAACATTATACAATTAATAATGTGTAATCAACATGGTGATTAAATAAAAGATGTTTTATTTATATTCAAAAGTTTTGAGACCATATTAAATTCAATTATTCTTGTGTTTCACTTTTCATGTTTTGACTTCCCGAATAATAAGAGTATTCAAATTATCCACATTCGATCATACTTTGGAAGTAGGTATTGAGGTAAGACTATCACGAATGCGTCTGTAGATTGTCTAAAGTGTTTAGACATAGCACAAGTTTGCCACAGTGTTCATGAGTACTCCTATAATAAGATTTGAGTATTGGATTAAAGCCACGCTCATCTGAATCACTTAATGAATTTCATCAACAATGATTATGAAACGATAATATCTTATATTCTTGAAACGGAGACATATAGTTGCAGTTTACAAGTCGGTTGCACATTGATGATATGTAAATGCTCTAGTAACTTGGTGTTATAAAACATATTATTGTGTGTGATTTGATGAGTAAATAGAGCAAGCATATGAGTCGAAGTTTATATGTTCCTTTTACCCTAAGAGGTATAAAAGCGATATATGTGGGCCCCTCGATGATTTAGTGATGACACCCTAAGCGCTTGGCCAAGCCTGGACAAATTTGATTTGTTCAATTAGTCGGTCGTCATAAATCATAAATCGGGAAACAACGCATCGACAGTGAGAATTATTATAATCCGTGTATCATTTCCATACGATATCTAGAATGGAGGAATATGATCCCTTATCTAAAGGACGCGTCAGAGTTCGACAGAAACTTTTAAGAGCTACGATTGCTAGTCGGGTTTTGAAGTCGTAATTGCAGTTATAGTTATTAGACTTATCCAAGTGGGAGACTGTTGGATTAGGTGTCTAAGTCCATAACTATAATTGGTATGTATTTGACCCGAGAGTAGCATGGTCCTTTTGGGTTGCATTCATCAAGGCAATTTGATAGGATGGATATTTGAGAAAGAGGTTATTTTTGATTTATTAATATATTGTAAGTATAATATATTGAGAAATCATATTCTTTAATTAGTATTGATCAAGAATTAATTTGGAATTAATTTAGTGATCAAAAGAGACTAATTAAATTAATGGGGACTGATTATCTAAATTAGTGATACATATGGTTTGCGCAATAGATCCTTGATGGACTAAGTTTATGTGAGAGTCCGTGAAGAGTTAGTCCATATAAGGTATTGGATCATAAGCCTAAGTGTAAGAATTAGGGTTTACATATGACTCTTGGAATTGTACACTATATATGTATTTCCTAAACCCAAAAATCGGAACTCATGTATTCCATGAAGAGAATAACCATTTTTGGTGTGTCTAACTTCTCTCTCAAAGTCCTCCATTTGTTAATGGTGTGTTGTGATTCCATTAGAGGTGCAACATATGAGGCACTAAGCTCTTAAAAGGCCAAAAAATCTACAAGCTACAACAAAGAGGTAATTGTTTAACTTGTTTTATGTTTCAAATTTCAAGTTGTGTGCTAGTTATAGGTTTCATGCTTTGGATATTTTTTTTGCATGTATAACTAGAGAAAACTTAGATCCAAAGCATTAGGGTTGTATGTGCACCATAGGGATGTTAGAGTACATTAAACCCAACAGAAGATAATGTCAAGAAGTAGATGGCTTTAGCTTTAATTTTGAGAAGGACACAACTTGTGTGTTGAGCATGAACAAGTGTTTTTTATACCTTTATTGTTAACAATCTCGCTACTTTAAATTCGAAAACGTTTATGCTTAAAGGTGTTTTCAACCAAGCCTTAGCGAGGGGTGTTACAACAATCATGCTGAAATAATAGTATAACAAGTTATAAAAAAAGAGCAATATTTCGGTTCATCGTATTCCAAACTACTTCTTCAAGTTTCAAACTACGATAAGCATTCCGAACATACATAACTACCAAACTACTATTATGTATCCATATTAATAATTCCAATGAAGCCTAACTAATTCCAATGCCAAGTACTACATATTTTGAGATGAAACTCTTTACTTATTCTAGATAGGTTCATTGGATTATGGAAAAAAAACTTCCATTTTGTATTATGTTTTTTTCACTATATAACATAAAAAAATATAAGAAAGAAAGACAGAATGTACCCATGTCATCACAAACATCTTTACCATTAGATGTATTCTTTAAAATCCAGAGCCTTATAAAATCATACCCTGGCATGTGCTGGGTACCGTATTTTGGAAATAACTTAAATTGGAGGACTTTTTACCCAGATGTAACGCCCTGTTCCGAATCATTTCATATTTTGGGGTAATGATCAAAGATCGGGTATTAGCAGGCTCAGGTGTCACACCCCAAAACCTAGAACGGCGGAATACGTTCTGGGGTGGAGGACGTCATGCACAGTATCATAACAATGCATAATAGTAAAAACAAGCAACAACATCCATTGCATTAATATAGTAATTTTTATACAAGCGTGTT
This sequence comes from Lactuca serriola, assembly GCF_051521515.1. NCBI lineage: Eukaryota > Viridiplantae > Streptophyta > Magnoliopsida > Asterales > Asteraceae > Lactuca > Lactuca serriola. The sequence goes on from NC_136415.1 coordinate 277,824,920, forward strand.
CTCTACAGTTTGTTAGACACCAAAAAGTATAAACAAAAATAAAAAGGTGTCTTGTATGTGCTCTGTCTTCTCAAAAGTTGCATCTGTACCTGTCTACTAATAACCTGAGAATACAAATTATTTTGAAAACGAGTATCAGCATAAAGCTGGTGAGTTCATAAGAATTTAGTGTCATTGCTTGTATAAAAGTGTTTACTATTGTGTAACATGAAAGTTGTTATCAAGTTTAAAAATAGTGTGAATCTCTAGAAAATTCTATATTTTCTAATAAAAGTAGTCTTCTGCCAAGACTTGGTTACTTGTAGGTTTGATCCTTTGAGTGTGTAAAAGTTTTCCTAGTTAGACTCTCAATTATAAAAATATAGTTTGAACTTCATTTGAACAAAGTAAATGGGAAAATAATGTATTATTCCAGCAGTGTTACTGCCGACTGAATGGTAAATAACCACAAACTCTAGGTAGTGATATGTATTTAATACACCTCGGGAAGTCTACTTTACCTTTAATTCATAATTTGTTAATTTAGGGTTCCGAATGTGAATCTTTATGTAACCATGCGGATAGGCGATCGAATGTATCATGACCCTCCAGGTCATACGTAGTGTAGTAGCATGTTGTCATCCCTGAGCCTAGTCGGCTTGGACTGTAGCTAGCAATCGGGATGTGAGAGTATCCGCCCTGTATAGATCTATACACGTAGAGTCCACTCTCCCTCCAGGAGACTAAGCTTACATGGCAAAGGCACAGTAAAGTGCCGTATGGAGGAATAGTGTATCACATTCTATTTTAGTATGTTCTCTTGTATTAGTGTATAGTGTACTTCTCGGTATAATGTATTTAGTATTCTTTTGTATAGTATATAGTATTCTTCTTGTATAGTACTTAACATGTAGAGACTCACAATAGTACTAACCATGGTAAGTATCATAGTAATGGTAGTAAGGAGTGGTAAACCTTAACTATACCTATTATAGTTAACTAGCATGTTGCAGTCATTCTTGGATACTCAAAAGTATTGAACTGAATGAATATATTCATATCCAACATAAATACATACAATATATAACTAATAATTCAACGACAGCCGGACATATGACAATATACCCTAAGACCCCAATCAAACAAGAATAGGAAATAAGGCGAGCTATCAGTCCTAAGTCCTTCAAGTCTTACTTATATAAATATATTGGTGTGGATATATTTTAGAAACATAAGAAGTTTAAAAGAGTTTGAAAATGGTTTTTATAACAAATTAACATGAAAATGAGTTTGATAAACATTGAAAGCAGTTTTGATGGCAAAACGGTTAAAAGTATAGAAATCCTTTTTTATTGTAAGTTACAAATGACATTTGATTGATACTATAAACTGTTGGATTTAACTTGTATTCCCCCCCAATAAAAGCATTTAAAAACATTTGAAAGGTTAATTAAGGGGTATGAACTCACCTGCAGTGAGTGGAGTGGATGGAATGTCGGGTAGGATGCTAGGTGTCAAGTGAGGACTTGAACACACACACAGATCCTATGAAATACATAGTGACACATAATGGTGTCTAATTAGTTATTTAATCACTAAATAGGTAAGTAATTACGCCCTAATGCATGAAAATACTTTGTTTTAGGTGCTAGGAGTGCCAAGGGTAGCATCTAAGGAGCATATGACCTCACCATGGAGTTTACTCCTCAAATACCCACCTTAGGTGAGTTTACGGTTGAGGGACCAATTCCCTCAGTTTACGGCCATAAACTCATGGGAGAGGTGTATTTGTGTGCTTAAAGGTCTCTTGCATCACTAGGAAGGTTTCTAAGATCAAATCAAAGGCTTGGGAAGTGATTAGGGTTCAAAAGGGTACTCCTTTGGAGTTTGCGGTCCTTAGACCACTCCTTGGGAGTTCACGGTCGTAAACACTAGGGTTTACGACCATAAACCCTTAGGCACATCTTTTCCTTCATTTTTGTGGTCCTAAGCTCATCCATACATATTTCTAGGTTAAGGTCCAAGGCTAAGTAAGGGGTTTAGGGCACATTTTGCACCATTTGAGGGAGTTAACGGCCTAATAAGGTTCGTGGGCCGTAAACCCTCATTCAACCCTCCAAACTTGATGTTTAAGGTCCATAACACTTCAAGGGTATGATCTAAGCTAGTCTCTAAGCATAAGGAAGGAGTTAGGGAATTTTGGCACCCTTTTAAGGGTTTACAGCCTAAGAAGGTTCTTGGGCCGTAAACACCTTGTTCTTGTGATTATTGGGTGTTTTTAATGATATATTGACATGAAATGAGCTTTAACACAATTTAGGTTAAGAGAACTTACAGTTTGGGGCCGAAAACTTGAAGATTCTTGGAAGAAATCGGGTCTTGAAGAGAGAGGGTAGAGAGAGAGAGAGCTTAAAGAGTGGGAAAAGCTCAAATTGGTGACCACTCAACCCTTATATAGGGTTTGAGTTTGTGGCCAGGTGGGAATCTACCCAATGCCGACGTTAAACGAAGTTTATGGTCGTACCCGATTAAATGGTCGTAATTTGACTTGGTCGTAACTAAAAAAAATAAAACTTTTCAAGGGAATATTAAGGGTGTTTCGCGTGTTTCTAATTCGTTCCAACACTTATGAAGTCATAATAAAAGTCTCAATTTTAATTCGCCTGATCCAAGTGTTAACGGAAAAGTTTAATAAAAACGAGTTTTATTAACGGAAATGGGTTACAGTGACGGAATAAATTTCAGGTTGTCACATCATCCCCCCATTAGCGGGAATTTCGTCCTGAAATTAGAGTTCAAACAACTACGCTATTACAAAATAACTAAGCAAAAAGAGGAGGATATTTAAGTTTCATTTGATCCTCGCGCTCCCAAGTGAATTCCTATCCTCGCTTTGGCGTTCCAGCGAACCTTCACAATTGGGATGCGGCTTTGTTTCGTTCGTTTGACCTCTCGATCCATAATCTCCATAGGTTCTTCCACGAAGTTGAGGCTCTCATTGATCTCGATATCATCTAGTGGAATTACGAGAGTCTCATCGGATAGGCACTTTTTCAAGTTCGAGACGTGGAAGGTAGGGTGTATGTTACTGAGTTCGTGGGGTAGGTTAAGTTTGTAAGCTACGGGGCTGATTCTAGCGAGAATCTCAAAAGGCCCTATGTATCTTGGATTCAGCTTCCCACGCTTTCCAAAGCATATCGTGCCCTTCCAGGGTGAGACTTTCTAAAAGACTCAGTCTCCCACCTCGAATTCCAAAGGTTTTCTTTGTTTGTCTGCGTAGCTTTTCTGTCGGTCTCTAGCGGCTTTTAATCGTTCACGAATCTGCACGATCTTCTCGGTCATTTCTCGAATTATTTCCAGACCTATGAGAGCGTTGTCAGGAACTCGTCCGTTAGCTAACTGAGTGTCACCCACCTCAGCCCAGCACAGAGGGGATCTGCACTTTCAGCCGTAGAGGGCTTCGAATGGAGCTGCCTTGATGCTCGTGTGATAACTGTTGTTGTAGGAAAACTCAACAAGGGGTAAATAAGTATCCCATGCCTTACCAAAATTGATCACACAGGCGCTCAACATATCTTCCAAGGTTTGGATCCTCTCACTCTATCCATCTGTCTGCGGATGGTAGGCTGTACTCATGTCCAACCTCGTCCCTAATGCGTTTTGTAACGATTGCCAAAATCTCGAAGTGAACCTACTATCTCTATCGGAGATTATAGATATAGGGACACCATGCAGTCGTACGAGCTCCTTAATGTATGTTCTTGTGAGTTTCTCCATCTTATCTGTTTCCTTGATGGGTAGGAAGTGCGCGGACTTGGTCTATCTGTCGACGATGATGTCACACCCAGAAACCGAAGGCGGAAATGTTCCGAGGCGGAGGACGTCATGAAGTATCGCAACCAATGTACATAGTAAGCATAGTAAACACAAAACATTACATTACATAGATTCATTACATTTGTTTGAAAGTAAAGTAATACAAGTTTTGTAGTTAGATAAGTTAATCAAAATATGACGAGACTTCCATACGCTCCGTCTTCTGCAAAAGAACGCAGGATACCTGTCTAAGGAGAACCTGAGAATACAAGCAGTTTAAAAATCAGCATAAAGCTGGTGAGTTCATAAGCTGTTTGTTTATATAAAAGATCATGTTTTCTTTTGGTTTTCTGAAAAGTTGTTATCCAAGAAAATCCCATATTTTCTTATAAAGACAGTTTAGTTAAAACTTCTAAATTCCGTTCGGTACAACATTAGATAGTTTAATACGTAAAACTATAAATTGAAAACCACTGGGAATACCATCCAATACAACAGTAGGTAGTTTTAATACACAAAACTATAGATTGAAAACCATGGGAATACCATCCCGTACTATAGTAGATATAAAATCTATAGATCAAAGATAGATATAAAATTCGTGAATAAACTATATTTTAATACGTATTGTGAGTCGTATAACCATGCTAATGAGACCCGAGACCTCCTTGACGTTCATCAGGCGTCAGACGATATCCAGAATTTGTCACCCCAAGCGTGCCCACCTAACTGTAGCTAGCAGTTAAGGTGTGGGATTGTCAGTCGGGAATAGATCTATTCACAAATTCCACACTCTCCCTCCAAGAGACCCTGGTTATACTTCCGGGGAGGATTTACTGATAACCCAAAGGGCATAATGAAGACTAATCTCACAAGCTAGTATTAAATTATTCACGGTGTACTCGGTCGTTATCGAATATCATAATCGTTTTGAAACATAATAAAGTATAAACAATTGAATACAAAGAAACTATCTGGCATAATATTCCACTTTAAACAGAGATAAACTGAATCATACATAGTTTATCTATTAACATTGTATGAAATCCGAATTCATAAAACGAGAACTGAAGATCCCAAATTATTCCCATAATAATTTGATTGGTTTGATTTGTTTCCTTTACCATAATTAAAATCCATGTAATTATATTCAATAAAACATCCCTTATGCTCCGCATAATACATAAGGGGTAAAGATATCTAAAAGTTAGCCAGATATTTATATAATTACATAAGTTTTAAGTTTTGAAAACATTTATAATTTGCTTGTATTCCCCCCTGAAAACATTGAAAAACATTGAAAAAGGCGTAGGGGTATGAACTCACCAGTCGAGAAATGTGTCGGTTTGGATGCTAGGCGTCAGTTCGGGGCTTGAAAACAAGTGAGGTTCCTATGTAATATGAAGAGATACATAATTTGTATCTAATTAGACCTTGATCTATTAATTAAATAAGAATCAACACTTCTAGACGCGAAAACACTTCAATTCAAGTGTTTGAAGTGACCCGGGTAGCATCTAAGGGTGTGTAAAGCTTGGATATGGAGTTTGCTCTTCAAGAGTAAACTCCTTAAGGAGATTACGGCCCATAGACCCTATCCCCATGAGTTTATGGCCATAAACTCCTGGGTGGTGGGTTCTTGGTTGCTAAATGGCCTTAAAACACTTGAGGAAATTGGCTAGGATCAAATCTAGGGTATAGGGAAGGATTAAACCACCAAAGGGACTATCAAATGGAGTTTATGGCCATGAACTATGATTTTACGGCCGTAAGCTCCTATATACTCTTTCCTTTCATGATTTGGTGGCCCTAAATTTACCATATGTGATTCTAAGTCATTTTACAAGCCTTGGATGGAATTTAGGGCATCATTTGACCATGTTTTAGGAGTTTACGCCCCAGGAACGTATCCATGGGGGGTTTATGGCCGTAAGCTCCTATGGGGTGGTTTTTATCAAGTTTAAGGCCCCTAACTCGTTTGTGGTTGCTTCTAGACTTTATTCCAAGGCTTATGAGGTGTTTAAGTGGCATCTTAACACCTTAAAATGAGTTTACTGCCCATGAAAGGGTGTTTATGGTCCAAGCATGTTCTTGGGCTGTAAACTCATGTTTAATCCCTAAATGTTGAGTTCAAGGTGTTCCAAGTCCATTCCAATAAGTCCTTAAGTCGATTCCAAGCTCCAAAAGTGATTTGGGAGGGTTTTGGGGCTCAAAAAACCCCCTTTTATGTGTGTTTGCAGCCCAAGACTGTTCTAGGGCTGTAAACACATGATGTTGGTCCTATTCCATGATTTGAACGCGAATTTGAAGGCTAAGGATGATAATCTATGAGTTAGGCTAGTTACCTTATCGATTTGGAGCTTGAATTGAGGTGATATTGGATCAAAAGCTTGGAATTGAAGAGAGAGAGAGAGAGAGAGAGAGAGAGTAGAGAGAGGTTGAAAAGATTCAAAATGAAGTGATTTCAACTTTATATATGGTTTAAGTTTGGGACACGGTGGAATTCTACCCGATACTGACGTTAAACGAGGCTTTTGGTCGCACCCAATTAAGTTGTTGTAACCCGACGTGGTCAAAACTAAAAATTTTCTAAATAATAATTTGGGATGCTTTCATGTGTTTCTAACGTGTTTGGATACTTACGAGGTCATTCTAAAAATTCTTAAATTAAATAGCCTAATCCAAAATTGTTAACGGGAAAATTGAAAGACAAACGGGTTTTACCGACGGGAATAGGTTACAATGACGGAACAATTTACGGGTTGTCACATTATCCCCCCGTTAGAAGGAATTTCGTCCCGAAATTCAAAACTTAAGATACAAATCATATAATCGAAAAGATGCGGATATTTGTCTTATCGAGTCTTCGTGCTCCCAAGTGATATCGGGTTCCTGCTTGGCATTCCAGCGAACCTTCACTATCGGGATACGACCTTGTTTCGTACATTTGATCTCTCGATCCATGACCTCAATTGGTTCTTCCAGGAAGTTTAGGTTTTTGTTGATCTCAATTTCATCAAAGGAATTACTAGGGTTTCATCGGGTAGGCACTTCTTAAGAATAGAGACGTGGAATACAAGATGGTTGTTGCTAAGTTCTGAAGGTAGTCGGAGTTTGTAGGCTACGGGATCGATCCTAACGAGGATCTTGAAAGGTCCCATGTACCTCGGGTTAAGTTTCCCACGCTTTCCGAGGCGTACCATGCCTTTCTAGGGCGAGACCTTCAATAAGACACGATCTCCAACCTGGAATTCTAGAGGTTTCCGTCGTTTATCGTCGTAACTCTTCTGTCTATCTCGTGTAGCTTTCAGTCGTTCTCAGATTTGGATGATTTTCTCGGTGATCTCGTTGATGATTTCAATACTAGGGGGAGTATTTTCAGGAATTTGACTCTTGACTAGCTGCGTGTCCCCTAACTCTCCGAAATTAATAACACATGCTCTCTGCATACCATCTAAGGTCTGAATAGTTCTCACACTCTGTCCATCAGTCTGAGAATGATATGCCGTTCTCAAGTCCAACTTAGTTCTGAGAGCTTTTTGAAGGGACTGGAAAAACCTTAAGGTAAACCTGCTATCTCGATCGGAGATAATGGACACAGGTACACCGTGCAGTCGGACTATCTCTTGGATGTAGGTTCGCGTGAGTCTTTCCATCTTGAATGATTCTTTAATCGGAAGGAGGTGAGCGGATTTTGTCAAACGATTGACAATTGCCCAAATGGCATCATACCCACTTGGAGATCTGGGTAACTTGGTGATGAAATCCATAATAATCATTTCCCATTTCCATTCAGGTATCTCGGGCTGTTGGAGCAGACTCGAGGGCTTCTAATTGGGCTTCTCAAATCTATATGGATAAGTAGGAATGGATGGTCATCATTAATGTCTTCGCCTTGCGGCTTGAACTCTCCTTTCAGCTCAGGGTATCTGCTACCACATTGGCCTTGCCAGGATGGTAGCAGATTTCACACTCATAAACACTGAGCACCTCTACCCATCGCTGTTGCCTTATGTTTAAGTCTTTATGTGTCAGAGTGCTTAGGGGTTTGGCGATTCTGGAAAAATTCTGGATGAACCTGCGATAGTGGCCAGCGAGACCCAAGAATTGACGGATTTCTGTGGGTGTCTTCGGTGCTGACCAATTCTCTATCGCCTTGAATTTTGGACAGGTCCACGTGTATGCCTTCCTTGCTTACCATGTGACCAAGGAAAGTGATTAGGTCGAAGGGTATCATTATGAACTCATAGTGTCCATATCGAGTCCTGAATGTTGTCTTGGAAACATCATTCTCGTGAACTCGAAGCTGATGGTACCCTGATCTGAGGTCTATCTTCGAGAAGTAACTGGCTTCCTAAAATTGGTCGAAAAGGTCATCTATTCGAGGAAGAGGATATCGGTTTTTGACAGTCAACTTGTTCAACTCGCGGTAGTCGATACACATCCGGAAGGATCCATATTTCTTCTTTACAACAATATCGGAGCTCCCCAGGGCGAGGGACTCCGTCTGATGAATCCTTTTCTAAGTAGATCATTAAACTGACTGGATAACTCCTGCATTTCTGCTGGCGCTAATCGATATGGGGGCTTGACTACAAAGGAATATTAAAACGGATGGCTTTTTCGTAACAAGGATATCTGCATGATTGGAACTCAACTATGCCAATGATAACATCAAAGCTCTCTATGGAAACTGACATTAGGTCGATGGGAGAGGAATGATCGTTCAAGATAAGGGTACAACCTATGAATCTATCGTTGACGTATTCTTTCCCACCGTTAGCTATCTCGATGGTAAATGGTTCAGTTACTAGACGAGGACTATGTTTAAGAAGACGCTTGAATGAATGATTAATAAAACTTCTTTGGCACTAGATTTGAAAAGGATGCGAGTATAAGAATTGTCGAGAGGGAACGTACTCGCGACGATGGTGGGATCGACGACTGCCTCCTCCTGCTTTATATCCAGAGCTATCCCAGCATTGCTAGTTGTTGCTGCTTTGGGGCAATTTCTCTTGTAATGCCCGACTTCGCCGCAACCATAGCAGGTCTAACCAACACCTGCTTCAGAAGCTTGATTGGTTGATTGGGCTGGCGCCTTGCAGAATCGAATCGTATGCCCCTTTTTACCACAGTTAGAGCATGAAAGTTCATGGCAGGGGCCAGGGTTATGGTGGTATTTACACTTGTCGCATAGGGGAAGGTTACCAGCATACCTACTAGTAGGTATTTGAGCTGTAGATGCAGCAACAGGAGTAGTGGCAGCATGAACTGCCACAGATTCATGCCTCTTGGAGGGTCCTTGTGAACTCTGACCCTTTCGCTTTTTCCAGATAACCTTATTACTCTCATTAGGCTCATTCTGATGCTCCTGAACATTTTCATGGTTTTGAGGGTAGGTATTACTTCCTGGTCTATTGGACCTGCTAGGGTTCAACAACGTCATTGCAGCCGTCACTGCGGCAATAACAGCTGCCTGAAAAAGGACAAGGTCGAATTGAGAAGGATACGGTGGCGGGGAGTTGTTGTTCCTTGAGTTGGGTCCTTTCTTTGGAGGCATGATGATCTAGAATGATTAGGAAAGAGAGGATGGTAAGTCGTCTAAATTGAAATATGAGATATGAAACATGGGATATCTCATTATGACAGATATAGGGTTCCATAAGTGATAAGCAGGAAAGAGTTATCAAAGCAGATAAACTATCGCTAAAGAAGGAATGAGTAGCAATACTCGGAATGAATTTCTAGAACGTACTCGGCTTTGGCTAAAATACTCCCATAGTATTTTATGTTTCGCTACGACGACGGCTCGTTGTTTTGGGTATTGGGTAAGTTTTAGGCATGCTGTATACTACAGTCACTCCCAAGCACATGTTGGTCGTGTCTCGAATGAATATAGTTGATCAGGCTATATTGACCCTAGACACGACTACATAACTGCCCATGTTTAACCGCAATGTACAACACCCATTTACTTATGTTTTGTTCTACTCGAGATTATATATTCCGGCGGTTAGGTATACTTGTATACTTTTGAAAATACTTATATTTTAAAGTATACTTTTAGTTCAGAGCACTTAGGCCCTTTAGTTTTTATAGTCTTATACCATGTAAGGTTTTGTATACTAGTTCACTATAAACAAGGGATCTGATACCAATCTGTCACACCCCAAAACCGAAGGCGGAAACGCTCCGGGGCGGAGGACGTCATGAAGTATCACAACCAATGTACATAGTAAGCATAGTAAACACAAAACATTACATTACATAGATTCATTACATTTTTTTGAAAGTAAATTAATACAAGTTTTGTAGTTACATAAGTTAATCAAAATATGACGAGACTTCCATACGCTCCGTCTTCTGCAAAAGAATGCGAGATACCTGTCTAAGGAGAACCTAAGAATACAAGCAGTTTAAAAATCAGCATAAAGCTGGTGAGTTCATAAGCTGTTTGTTTATATAAAAGATCATGTTTTCTTTTGGTTTTCTAAAAAGTTGTTATCCAAGAAAATCCCATATTTTCTTATAAAGATAGTTTAGTTAAAACTTTTGAATTCCGTTCGATACGACAGTAGATAGTTTAATACGTAAAACTATAAATTGAAAACTGTTAGATTAGTGTCTAAGGCTGTAACCATATTTGGTAAGTACTTGACCCGGTTGTGATTTATTAATATGTTATAAGAATAATATATTAAAGGAGAAATCATACTTGTATAATTAATATTGGTCAATAATTAATTAGGAATTAATTTTGTGATCAAGTGTAATTAATTAAACTAGAGGGACTGAATTGTAATTATGTGATAGTTACAAATTAGGGCAATGATTATCCTTATTATAGGTTGGATGAAATCAAGGATAAGATATCCTTGAAATCGTCCAAGGGATAGAGGATATGGGCTTTTCTAGGCTTATCTTGTGATTGCTTGGTGGGCAAGTAATTGGATAAAGATAAGGACTGAAACCCTAATCGCAATCATATATAAAGACCCCTTGGCCTTGAGAAATCGTCCCACATGCATCTAAGAGATACCAAGGCCGATTTCTACTCCTCCTCTCTATCTCTATAGTTTCTCCAATTGCTTGTGGTGTTTGTGAGCCATTAGAGGCACTACACTGGTGGTGCTTGCTTTCAAGACAAAGGGTTTGGAGATTTGATTTGTTATTACAATATAACAACAAGAGGTATGTGATCTAAATTTATATGAGAATTTCGAAAATAGCATTGTACATTAGGGATTTATTCTTGTGTTCATAATGTTGTATATCTAATAGTGAAAACATAGATCCAAAGCTAGGGTTGCATGTACACATAGGATTGTTTGTGTAAAACCCATTAGTGGTATCAGAGCCATTGGTTTACTTTTTTTCAATTAGTATATTCAAATGTATGAACTTGACAAATTAGGGTTTATAGCCAATAAACCCTAGGAGGCTATAGATTTCGAGATTAGGGTTTCCTAGCCCTAATTTGCGAAAAATATCATGAAAGGCTTTGTGAATCCTTTCCTTTGATTCAAGATTTCGAAATCTAGGGTTTGTAAACCCTTAGATTTCGAGATTAGCCTACTTCCCCAAGATAAGATCCTAAATTTTAGGGATTTGGATAATCCCATATCTTGTAATTATCCTTTAATTGTTAAATATGGTAATTGAAGATCTTGCATTATCCTATCCCTTATTTTCGAGATTTAGAGAGGGATTCAAGGGATTAGGATATTTTAAATGTATAAATGGTAATTATCCTCATGATTTAATAAATCCCTTGTGATTTAATAATTCAAATTAATTGTTTAATTTATGGTAATTATTAAATCAAGAGAGTTTTAATATTTAAAATTTTAATTTAAATTGTATTAAATTTCGAAAATTTTAAATTGAAGATTAAAAACCTAGTATTTTGAAATGTTTAAAATACACCTTATACTATTATATTATTACAAGCTTAATAAATATATATGTATAATTAAAGTGCTAGTCTTACCATTAGTAGGCCTCATTCACGAAGCCGGTCTATAAGGTGGGTATAAGGTTGCTGCCTATAAAATAGCGCTTAATGGGTGTACGCTCACACCCACCGCTTGCTTGACTGGTGAAGGGTCGTTAGCCGAACGGGTAGGATAGGGCAATCCTCTCTTCATTAATAAGTATAATGAATCTATACAAAGTAACTAAACAATTTTTTACAAATTCCCAATCCTAGTTACTTTAGGAAAAGTGAATTGATGCAATTCCAAGAAATTACACTTTGCACCCTTGCTAAGAAGTTAATGGAGCGTGTGTGGTTTACCGGCACACTAATTGGTTCTAGGCAAAGGTGGCAAAGGGTGATTCATTGTTTGTCATAGTTTGAAGGAGCGTGTGTGGTTTACCGGCACATCGAATAGGTGATTTTAACAATGAAGGCACCATGTAGATTTGCATAGTTATTCACACCCACTTTGTGATCCTCGGCATCCCAATCACAAATGAGAGGGGTATATCGAGATTTAAACATGCCATTGAAAAGTTCAATGAATCTCAAAGAAAATCTAGGAATTCTCAATGCATTTAAAACTTAAGGTTATGTTTTTCATGGTGAAGAATTAGTGAATCGACATTCACTTACCTCCTAATTATTTGCGTGTTAGATTACGGCATCCCTTTTCTAATATGTGAATAATGTTGTTGGGTCCTAGCCCTAATTTTTAATTTTGGGTGTTTAATTAGGGATTCAATTCTAATCAACCTTGTCTTTTCTATTTGTAGATGTTGAACGCAAACAACGTTGCTGCTAACTCATTCACGTTAATGAGTCTTTGCCAAAAGGTGACTTTTGATGGAACAAACTTTAGCGAATGGATAAGATACATTCTCACTATTGCGCGCTATGAGGAAAAAGAGTATGTCCTCGACGAAAAGCTCGAGAAGATCAATCCAGAAGTCGCCACTCCCGGTGAAATGGCTGTCTTTGAGACCCACGAACGTGATGCAACGAAAGTACATTGCATCATGATAGCCACCATGAACCAAGAATTCCAAAAGTCCTATGAGGACATGTGTCCGTATGAAATGCATCAAGACTTGATGGAGAGGTATCATCAAAGCGCGAGGCAAGAGCGCTATGAGATCATTACGAATATGATCACCGCTAAGATGGGAAGTGGAGAATCTCTTACCGTGCACTTGCAAAAGATGCAGAGATATGTCGATCGTCTTCGCAAGTTAAATGTTAACTTTGGGAAGGATTTGGCTATTGACATTGTTCTTCACTCGTTGCATTCATGATGCAACCAATTTAGGATGACCTACCACATGAACAAGGAAGAGGTCACCCTAAGAAAACTCCAAGGACTGCTAAGAGAAACCTAAAGGACAGGTCTGTTGCACCAACTCCCAATCCATCCACTGCTCCTGTTTTGGCTATAGCGCAAGGAAGAGGCAAGAAGAGGAAGGCTCCGTCAAAGAGCCACCGCAAGGGAAAGTCCCAAGATGGTTCCTCTTCTAGTGGGACCAAGGTTGATCCTCCTAAGCCCAATCCTAAACCGAAGGAGGCAGAGTGTCATCATTGCCACAAAATAGGGCATTGGAAGAGAAGCTGCCCGGAATACCTGCAAGCCATCAATGATGGAAAGATCAAGCCGTCTTATGCAGGTATATACACAATTAAATCTAATGATTCATCACATGCTATTTCTTGGGTTCATGATACAGGATGTGGTTACCACATTTGTTCTGATTTGCAGGGACTAGGAAGAAATAGGGATGTGGAGCATGGAAGAATAAATCTAATCATGGGGAACAGAAGAACGTCGGTTGTCACCAAGATTTGAGTGTATTCTTTAGTGCCTAGTAATGGATTAAATTTAGATTTGAGTAATTGTTGCTACTCGCCAGATATGGCAAGAAACATCATTTCATTTCATGGTTTATTTAGACAGGGATTTAGATATTCGTTTAATAATGAGAATGGTTCTATTTATGCTTATCTAAATGGTGTCTTATACTTTGAAGCAATAGCTTGCAATGTAATTTATGAAACTATTATGGTTGTAGATAACCTAGGAAATGATGTGTTGTGTATGGATTCTTCCAATAGTATGGATAAAGCATCTTTGTGGCATTGTCGTCTCGGACATGTCAACAAGAAGCGCATAGCCCAACTCCAAAAGGATGGAGTGTTGGAGTCATTCGACCTTAGGGAAGATGACACGTGCGAATCTTGATTGCTTGGAAAGATGACCAAGTCACCCTTCACTGGCACTTGTGCGAGGGAAGAGGATTTATTGGATCTCATACATACCGATGTATGTGGGCCTTTTAGATCCACCACAAAGGATGGAAACCGCTTCTATGTGACTTTACCGATGATTATAGTAGATATGGGTATATTTACTTAATCAAGCACAAGTCAGAAACGTTTGAAAAGTTCAAAGAGTTCAAGCATGAAGTGGAGAATCAATTGGGCAGGAAAATCAAGATGCTTCGTTCTGATCGAGGAGGAGAGTACCTAAGTCTTGAATTCCATGACTATCTCAAGGAATGCGGAGTAGTTTCGCAATTGACGCCACCTAGGACACCGCAGTTAAATGGTGTGGCGTAAAGGCGTAATCGAACCTTGTTAGACGTGGTCTGTTCAATGATGAGTCGTGCTTCACTACCTATCTCATTCTGGGGGTATGCCTTAGAGACTGCCGCGCATATCCTTAACTTGTTCCCTACAAAGAAGGTTGCCAAAACACCTCACGAGATGTGGACAGGGAAGGCTCCCTCGTTGGCACATATCAAGGTTTGGGGCTTTGAGGTTTTCGTAAGATGAGAAACTCACAACAAGCTCGAGCCTTGTAGTGAGCGATGTATTTTCATTGGCTACCCGCAGAGATCCTTTGGATATCTCTTCTATAGACCGAATGACAATGTTGTCTTCGTTGCGAGGAGAGGGGTTTTCCGAGAGCAAGAACTCGTAAGCCAAGGAGACAATGGGAGGCAAATAGATCTTGAAGAGATTCAAGAATCGAGTGATGAAGGAACCTCTACTGCTGGCGCTCAACCCGAGGAGGAAACTCCGGTTGAACCAATTGACGAGTCCTTAACTCTTAGACGTTCCGAAAGAGTTAGAGTTCAACCCCAGTTTTATGGTTTTCATATTACTACTGAATTGGACACGTATATTAGTTATGGTACACTAATAAATTTAGATGAACCTAATAGCTATAAGAAAGCCATGGCAGGCCCAGAGTCTGAGAATTGGAAAGAGGCGATGGACAGCGAGATTCAGTCCATGTATGACAACCAAGTTTGGAATTTGGTTGACAATGTACCCGGACGTAAGACGGTTGGGTGCAAATGGATCTTCAAGAAGAAGACCGACGTGGATGGGAATGTACACACTTATAAGACGCGATTGGTGGCGAAGGGCTTTACTCAAACTCCCGGAGTTGACTATAATGAGACCTTCTCACCAGTTGCGAAAATAAAGTCTATTAGGGTGATGCTAGCCATTGCTGCATTTCATGACTATGAGATATGGCAAATGGATGTCAAGACCGCTTTCCTTAATGGGAAGTTGGCTGAGGATGTTTACATGGCTCGGCCAGAGGGTTTTGTCGACACAAAGCATCCCCATAGAGTGCGCAAGCTTGAGAAGTCCATTTATGGACTTAAGCAAGCATCTCGCAGATGGAATCTTTGCTTTGATGAGAAAGTCAAAGAGTTTGGATTTGTTCGAAGCAAAGATGAATCATGTGTATATGTCAAGGTCAGTGGGAGTATAGTTAGCTTCCTCGTTTTGTATGTCGATGACATACTGCTCATAGGAAACGACATCCCGATTCTGCAGGAGGTTAAGTCCTGGCTCGGTAAGTGCTTCGCTATGAAGGACCTTGGAGAGGATTCCTATATTTTGGGAATAAGGATAGTGAGAGAACGAAGTAAGAGACTAATAGGACTTAGTCAGAATACTTACTTGGAAAAGGTACTAAAACGTTTTAGTATGGAAAACTCGAAGAATGGAGAACTACCGATACAGAGTAATGCCAAGTTGAGTAAGACTCAAAGTCCGAGTATCGAAGCCGAAATAGCAGAGATGAGCCGAGTACCTTACGCTTCCGCAGTTGGCTCAATCATGTATGTTATGACTTGTACTCGCCCTGATGTGGCCTTTGCTTTGAGCATGGTCAGTAGATATCAAGGGAACCCAGGCAAAGCTCATTGGATTGCTATCAAGAATATACTTAAGTACTTTCGGAGGACGAAGGAATGGTTCTTAGTTCTCGGAGGGAGTGATAACTTAAAGGTGCGAGGGTATAGTGACGCCAGCTTCCAAACCGACGGAGACGACTACCGTTCGCTGTCGGGATAGGTCATTACTCTAAATGGTGGAGCAGTGACTTGGAAAAGTTCCAAGCAGGAAACTGTAGCTGATTCAACGTGCGAATCAGAGTACATTGCAGTGAGCGAAGCGTCAAAGGAGGCGATATGGTTGAAGAACTTCTTTGGTGACCTTGGAGTTGTGCCTGCCATAAAGGAGCCTATGAAAATTTTCTGTGATAATGAAGGAGCGGTTGCCTTGACCAAGGAACCAAGGGATCATGGTAGATCTCGACATATCAACAGAAAATATCATTTTATTAGACATCGATTAGAAGAAGGACACCTCGTGGTTAAGAGGATATCATCGGAAGATAACCCAGCAGATCCGCTTACGAAGGGACTGAGTAGGGTAAGCACTTGCAGCATGCTAGGAGCATTGGGCTGAAGGATGATATTAGTTTAGATTAGATAGTTTTGAAACTTGTAATAGATAAATGTAATTGACATTTGATGATTAAATAAAGGAGTATTATTTATAAGTAAAGTTAATGTCTTATGTTAATTGTTTAACTATTGTTTCGCTTTGCATGTTTTGACTTCCAGAATAATTGAGTTTATTAAGAATAATCGAATTGTTCAAACAGTCCACAATCGTTCATATGTTGGAAGTAGGTATGAATGAAGATTGTCATGAATTGGTGTGTAGATTGTCTAAATGGTATTAGACATGGCAAATGTTTGCTGCAACGTTCATGAGTGCTTATGAAAAGGTTTTGAGCATTGGAATAAACCCGCACTTGCTGGAATCACTTTATGGAATATGACAAAAAGTGATCGCAAGATGATAATATCATATGGTCTTAAAACCTAGATATATGGTTTATTATTTTCTTATTGGTTGTGCATTGATAATGCGAAACCGCATCAGTAAATTGATGTCATAAAACGCATTGTTGTGTATGATTGATTGGTGAATAAGTAAATGCATATAAGTCGAAGTTTATCTGTTACTTCTATCCTAAGAGGATAAAAGCGATATCACGGCCGCTCGATGATTTGATTTGACTTATGTGTCGGGCCCGGTCAGGACTGAATTGATGTGTTCAATTAAGTTCTATGTCTAATAAATCTGAGATCGAGAAACCAACTGCTGGACAATTAGTTCCATAAAATTGTCAGCACAATATCTAAACAGAGGACTGTACGATCCCTTATCTAAAGGACAAGTTACTGATAAGATCAGAGTTCAGCAGCGTCTTTGAGAGCTATGATTACTAATCGAGGTCTACGTTACATTTGTGGTTACTGGACTTATCCAAGTGGGAGACTGTTGGATTAGTGTCTAAGGCTGTAACCATATTTGGTAAGTACTTGACCCGGTTGTGCATGGTCCTTTTGGGTTGCCTTCACCAAAGCAACTTGACTGGAGAAATAGTTGAAGAGAGAGGTTATTATGACTTATTAATATGTTATAAGAATAATATATTAAAGGAGAAATCATATTTGTTTAATTAATATTGGTCAATAATTAATTTGGAATTAATTTTGTGATCAAGTGTAATTAATTAAACTAGAGGGACTGAATTGTAATTATGTGATAGTTACAAATTAGGGCAATGATTATCCTTATTATAGGTTGGACAAAATCAAGGATAAGATATCCTTGAAATCGTCCAAGGGATAGAGGATATTGGCTTTTCAAGGCTTATCTTGTGATTGCTTGGTGGGCAAGTAATTGGATAAAGATAAGGACTGAAACCCTAATCACAATCCTATATAAAGACCCCCTGGCCTTGAGAAATCGTCCCACATGCATCTAAGAGATACCAAGGCCGATTTCTACTCCTCCTCTCTATCTCTATAGTTTCTCCAATTGCTTGTGGTGTTTGTGAGCCATTAGAGGCACTACACTGGTGGTGCTTGCTTTCAAGACAAAGGGTTTGGAGATTTGAGTTGTTATTACAATATAACAACAAGAGGTATGTGATCTAACCTTATATGAGAATTTCGAAAGTATCATTGTACATTAGGGTTTTTTTCTTGTGTTCATAATGTTGTATATCTAATAGTGAAAACATAGATCCAAAGCTACGGTTGCATGTACACATAGGATTTTTTGTGTAAAACCCATCAAAAACCACTGGGAATACCATCTAGTACAACAGTAGGTAGTTTTAATACACAAAACTATAGATTGAAAACCATGGGAATACTATCTCGTACTACAGTAGATATAAAATCTATAGATCAAAGATAGATATAAAATCCGTGAATAAACTATATTTTAATACGTATTGTGAGTCGTATAACCATGCTAATGAGACCCGAAACCTCCTTGAAGTTCTTCAGGCGTCGGACGATATCTAGAATTTGTCACCCCTGGCGTGCCCGCCTAACTATAGCTAGTAGTTAAGGTGTGGGATTGTCAGTCCCGAATAGATCTATTCACAAATTCCACGCTCTCCCTCCAGGAGACCCTGGTTATACTTCCGGGGAGGATTTACTGATAACCCGAAGGGCATAATGAAGACTAATCTCACAAGCTAGTATTAAATTATTCACGGTGTACTCGATCGTTATCGAATATCATAATCGTTTTGAAACATAATAAAGTATAAACAATTGAATACAAAGAAACTATCTGGCATAATATTCTACTTTAAACAGAGATAAACTGAATCAGACATAGTTTATCTATTAACATTGCATGAAATCCGAATTCATAAAATGAGAACTTAAGATCCCAAATTATTCCCATAATAATTTGATTGGTTTGATTTGTTTCCTTTACCGTAATTGAAATCCATGTAATTATATTCAATCAAACATCCCTTATGCTCCGCATAATACATAAGGGGTAGAGATATCTAAAAGTTAGCCAGATATTTATAGAATTACATAAGTTTTAAGTTTTGAAAACATTTATAATTTGCTTGTATTCCCCCCTGAAAACATTGAAAAACATTGAAAAAGGCGTAGGGGTATGAACTCACCAGTCGAGAAATGTGTCGGTTTGGATGCTAGGCGTCAGTTCGGGGCTTGAAAACACATGAGGTTCCTATGTAATATGAAGAGATACATAATTTGTATCTAATTAGACCTTGATCTATTAATTAAATAAGAATAAACACTTCTAGACGTGAAAACACTTCAATTCAAGTGTTTGAAGTGACCCGGGTAGCATCTAAAGGTGTGTAAAGCTTGGATATGGAGTTTGCTCTTCAAGAGTAAACTCCTTAAGGAGATTACGGCCCATAGACCCTATCCCCATGAGTTTAGGGCCGTGAACTCCTGGGTGGTGGGTTATTGGTTGCTAAATGGCCTTAAAACACTTGAGGAAATTGGCTAGGATCAAATCTAGGGTATAGGGAAGGATTAAACCACCAAAGGGACTATCAAATGGAGTTGATGGCCATGAACTAGGAGTTTACGGCCGTAAGCTCCTATATACTCTTTCCTTTCATGATTTGGTGGCCCTAAATTAACCATATGTGATTCTAAGTCATTTTACAAGCCTTGGATGGAATTTAGGGCATCATTTGACCATGTTTTAGGAGTTTACGACCCAGGAACCTATCCATGAGGGGTTTATGGCCGTAAGCTCCTATGGGGGTGTTTTTTATCAAGTTTAAGGCCCCTAACTCGTTTGTGGTTGCTTCTAGACTTTATTCCAAGGCTTATGAGGTGTTTAAGTGGCATCTTAACACCTTAAAATGAGTTTACTGCCCATGAAATGGTGTTTATGGTCCAAGCATGTTCTTGGGCCATAAACTCATGTTTACTCCCAAAATGTTGAGTTCAAGGTGTTCCAAGTCCATTCCAATAAGTCCTTAAGTCGATTCCAAGCTCCAAAAGTGATTTGGGAGGGTTTTGGGGATAAAAAAAAACCCCTTTTATGTGTGTTTTCGGCCCAAGACTGTTCTAGGGCCGTAAACACATGATGTTGGTCCTATTCCATGATTTGAACACGAATTTGAAGGCTAAGGATGCTAATCTATGAGTTAGGGTAGTTACCTTATCGATTTGGAGCTTGAATTGAGGTGATATTGGATCAAAAGCTTGGAATTGAAGAGAGAGAGAGTAGAGAGAGGTTGAAAAGCTTCAAAATGAAGTGATTTCAACTTTATATATGGTTTAAGTTTGGGACATGGTGGAATTCTACCCGATACTGACGTTAAACGAGGCTTTTGGTCGCCCCGATTAAGTTGTTGTAACCCGACGTGGTCGAAACTAAAAATTTTCTAAATAATAATTTAGGATGGTTTCATGTGTTTCTAACGCGTTTGGATACTTACGAGGTCATTCTAAAAAGTCTTAAATTATATAACCTAATCCAAAATTGTTAACGGAAAAATTGAAAGACAAACGGGTTTTACCGACGTGAATGGGTTACAACGACGGAACAATTTACGGGTTGTCATAGATGACCCATATGGTATCAATCCCACCTGTTGTCTTGGGTAGCTTGGTTATGAAATCCATAGTGATCCGCTCCCACTTCCATACAGGTATCTCCGGTTGCTGTAGTAGACCTGATGGCTTCTGGTATTCGACCTTGACCTTTGCACAAGTAAGGCATTTACTCACGAAGGTAGCAATCTCTGCTTTCATGTTAGGCCACCAATATGATTTCTTGAGATCCAGATTCATCTTATCTGAACCTGGGTGAACGGAATATCAAGTGTTGTGCGCTTCCTTCATGACCAATTCTCTGAAGCCACCGTGTCGCGGTGTCCGAATTTGGTCCATGAGATATAATGCTCTGTCACCCTTAACTTCTAGATTCTTATCCATTCCTCGCATGGATTCTCCCGCTACATTTTCCGGTTTCAAAGCTTCGAGCTGAGCCTCCTTAATCTGTGAGGATAGATGCGAATGGATAGTCATTGTTAATGACTTGACTCCTCGACCAGAATATTCCTTTCGACTTAGGGCGTCTGCTACTACATTGGCTTTTCCCGGGTGATAACGAATCTCGCAGTCGTAATCATTGAGTAGTTCGACCCACCGTCGTTGTCTCATATTGAGCTCCTTCTGGTTCAGTATGTGTTGGAGGCTTTTGTGTTTAGTGTATATCGTGCTCTTCTTACCATGCAGGTAGTGTCTCTAGATCTTTAGAGCGAATACAACCGCTTCTAATTCGAGGTCGTGCGTGGTGTAGTTAACTTCATGTGTCTTCAGCTGTCTCGAGGCATAGGCGATGACCTTACCTCGTTGCATTAGGACACAACCGAGCCCCTGATTGGATGCATCGCAGTATACTACAAAATCTTTTGTCCCCTCGGGGAGGGACAGTATTGGTGCGGTGTATAAGGCTCATTTCAAGGTCTGGAATGCATTCTCCTGTTTCTCTCCCTAGTCAAAGGTCATGACTTTCTGGGTCAATGCGGTAAGGGGTTTCTCGATCCTAGAGAAGTTCTGAATGAATCTGCGGTAGTAGCCAATGAGGCATAGAAATTGACGAATTTCTGTAGGCGTCTTTGGTGCTGACCAGTTCTTAATAGCTTTAATCTTGGATGGGTCCAAATGGATTCCTTTTTCGCTAACCACGTGTCCTAAGAATTCAACTCTTCGGATCCAAAATTCACACTTAGAGAACTTCGCGTATAGCCTCTCTGATCGTAGGGTTTCTAGGACTCGTCATAGATGGTTGCTATGCTCCTCCTTACTTCGAGAGTAGACCAATATGTCATCAATGAAGACGATGACGAACTGATCCAGGTAAGGATGGCACACCCTATTCATTAAGTCCATGAATACTGCGGGGGTGTTGGCCAGTCCGAAGGCATTACTACGAACTCGTAGTGTCCGTAACGAGTTCGGAAAGCTGTTTTCGGAACATCCTCCTCGAGCACTCGTAATTGATGATACCCGGACCTTAGATCAATTTTGGAAAAGTAACTCGCCCCTTGCAGTTGGTCGAACAGGTCGTCTATACGAGGAAGAGGGTAGCGATTTTTGACTGTGAGTTTGTTGAGCTCCCTATAATCGATGCACATACGGAACGATCCGTCTTTCTTCTTTACGAACAAGACCAGCGCTCCCCAGGGTGAGAAGCTTGGTCTTATAAAGCCCTTATTGAGCGGCTCGTTAAGTTGACCGGACAGCTCTTGCATCTCAACAGGTGCTAGACGATAGGGCGACTTGGCTATGGGGGTAGCTCGTGGAATTAAGTCGATCCTGAACTCGACCTGACGTTGCGGAGGTAAACCTGGTAACTCTTTTGGAAAAACGTCGGGGAAGTCGCATACTACGGGGAAGTCTTTTAGATCTTTTGTTTTCTGGCTCATGTCGACAACGTGTGCAAGAAATGCACGATATTCTTTATGCAAGTACTTATGGGCTTGTATACTTGAGATGATACAAAGACTCGTACTGGGTTTGTCTCCATAGATTAATAGATTTTCGTTATTCGGTAGGTTTATACGGATGGCTTTGTCGAAGCACAGGATATCAGCACGATGGAGACTCAATCAGTCCATGCCCACAATGACATCGAAACTCTTGATCGATACTGGTATGAGGTTGATTGGAAACGAATGATTGTCTAGCGTGAAGGTACAAACTATGTAGATCTCGTTAGAACTCTCTGTCTTTCTGTTAGCCATTTCTACGACGAATGTTTCGTTTAGTGGTTGTGGGGATTGCTTAAGTAATTGTTTAAAGTTATGGTTTACGAAACTTCTTTATGCTCCACTATCAAATAGGATACAAGCATAAGAGTTATCAAGAAGGAACGTACCCATGACTACTGTGGGTTCTGCTACTGCTTCATTATGTCCAATAGCAAGTAGTCTCCCTGTTCCTCAAACATTCCCAGCTTTTGGGCAGTTTTTCTTGAAATGCCCTACTTCGCCATAGCCATAACAGGCCTGGCTTACTCCCGACCTGGGGAACTGAGAAATGGGTTTGGGTTGAGATCTGCAAAACCAGGCGTTATGGCCCTTCCGATCGCAATTAGTGCAGTGCATTTCACGGCAGGGGCCGTTATGATGGAAGGGGCACTTTGAGCACTTGGGTAGGTTTCCAGCATAGGATCTTGTGGTTATAGGGGTAGCAGGAGTAGTGGCAGCATGGAAAAACATAGTTTGTTGGTTTATGGAAGAGGATTGAGTGTTCTTGCCCTTCTTTTGGTCCCACCACTTCCTCTTGTTGTCAGATGTCTTGGTCGGTGTAGTGGTAGTTGTTGTTACTGTTGATGGAGTGGAAGGAACTTCATGATCAATCAACCTGTGGGCCAATTGCTTGGCGCTGTCAAAGGTTGCAGGGTGTGATGATAGAACGTTCCCTCGATACGGGGGCACTAAAACCCAGATGCATCATTCAATTTTCTTGCTTTCAGAAGGGATCATGTTAGGGCACAGAGCTACCAAGTCGCAGAACCTGGCCGTATAAGTCACTATGTCTGTCCCTTTCATCTTGAGGTTCCAGAGTTCCTCCTCGAGCTTCTAAACCTCACCTCTAGGGCAGTACTCCCTTCTCAGTAGGTCCTTCAGTGTGTCCCAGCCCATGGCGTTGGCTGTTACTAAAGAGAGTGAATTGACATGGCCATTCCACCATGTCAGGGCCCTTTCAATGAAAGTGGCAGCAACGAACTTTATTTTGCTTTCTTCGGAGCATGGGCACATTTCGAAGACAGCTTCAGTTCTTTCGATCCATTGGGACAAAGCAAGGATCCCTCCGATCCCATTGAAAAATGTCGATTTGCAGTTCATGAAATCCTTATAGGTGCACCCCTGCATATGTGCTTGGATTTCACCATGTCTAGAATTGGTGCCCATTCCGGCTCCACTTGCATCACCAGAATTCATTTGGGCCATAGCTGCAGTCACAGTTGCGGTTACAGCTGTCTGAAACAGCACCAGATCGAACTGCGAAGGAGGAGGTGGTGGAGGTGGGGTTTGAGCCGCAGGTCTGCCTTTGTTCAGGCGCTTGCGGGGAGGCATCTTTAACTGAAATTTCATAGAGATGATGACAATAGTAAGAATCAATTGCAAACATGATGAGAGCGTTTCATGGACTAAATCGACATAGTCCAATTATCAAAGAGAGTCATAGCAACAAAGTAAGGAAAAATACGAAGGCATAAAATTTCTCATGAAGTAGGTAACTGCCAATATTACTGGTATTAATGATGTAATATGAGTTCGGGAAAAGTGACCTAACAATAAGTCTTACATCAAACCATAAGGGAAAATGTTGGCAGTCTAGGAGTCTAGGTAAGGTACTTTCAAAGTTAGGAATGTTTACAGACAAGTGCTCTATCGAGCATAGAAAAGGAAAGGCTAGTCCTTAAACAAAAGAGAGAGATGGTTTGACATCTTATACTGGTGACGGGTACCCATTGGGCGAACCCTCAGATCAGCCAGTTGGCATACAATTTCCTGAAGATGTCGTTCATGAGCCCTATGACGTGCTTGAAGTTCCCTAACTTCGGCTCGGGAGGCAACTAGCTATTTCTGTAGAGCCTCATTGGTCCTCCTCGTCCTATCCATGGCTTCTTCCAGTTGGCGGATGCGAACAATGTTAAGGTTAGAGTTGGAATCAACTTCCACAACTCTGCCAATGGCTGTTTGACCTTGCTCTACGTTCCTGGCAATCCTACAGACCATGATGGGCAAGACTCGGTCTGCTGAACCTCCCTCTCTTATGTTGTAGAAGCTTCGGTCTCCGTTGAAAGGTAAAGGTTGACCTTGTTCATCGCTCCATCGGTTCAAGGTTATTGCCCACATGGCAGTGGGACCTTGAAATGTCGGACGGGGGTTAGGGTTTGGAGCTACTGGGGGTAGGTTTTTGGCTTTTGGTTCGGAGTTAGAACTATCCGAAAAGCGCTCAGCATGGTGATCATCCAAAGGAATCGGGTGATCGTCTTCTGACTCCTCTTCGAGCCATCCTCTAATGCCGTGGTTTGGGTAGTACGGATCGACGAGATGGTGGAAGCTAACCATGCTAACTACGTGAGAATGGGGAAAGAAAGGTTAATAGACGTACTAATCTAGGATACTTATAAGATGACCATTATTAGCCGACCCAATACTTGCATAGTGCATACCAATTACATGTAACCAAAGCAGGATAGACCTTCGAATAAGTGAGCCTAACTCTAAGTCCACAATCAAACAAGAACAGTAAATGAAGCAAAGATCACAGATTCTAAGTCTATAGCGCCTTAATCCCATTTAACCATGGTGTATCCACTTAAACTATTGCCCTACTAGTAACGACCCTTTTAGTTCTCACATATGTAGTTAATAGAATGCAAAATACTCCTATAGTATTCTTTTTCTAACGTTCTTGTGGTAGTGTGGGTAAGTTTTTAGACTTGTTTCAACATCACAATCACTCTTAGGCACATGCTAGTCACTCCTAGGAAAATGTAGTTGATCAGGCTACATCCGCCCAGATGTGACTATATGTCTCTAAGCCCAATTGTGCTGTCCAACAATCTTAATACTTTTATTCTGTTCTAGTATGATACTAATCCTTTGTATTAATGGATGTGTATATATACTTAGTTAAATATTTTAGTATTTAAAAGTATATATTCTTGGTTAGAGTGTTTTAGTCCCGAAGTGTTTATAGTTCGTATATCTTTTATGGGTTGATATACTTGATTCACTATAAACAATGCTCTGATACCAATCTGTCACACCCCAAAACCTAGAACGGCGGAATACATTCTGGGGTGGAGGACGTCATGTACAGTATCATAACAATGCATAATAGTAAAAACAAGCAACAACATCCATTGCATTAGTATAGTAATTGTTATACAAGCGTGTTCTGAACAGTTTGTTAGACACCAAAAAGTATAAACAAAAATAAAGAGGAGTCTTGTATGTGCTCCGTCTTCTCAAAAGCCGCATCTATACCTATCTACTAATGACCTGAGAATATGAGTTATTTTGAAAACGGGTATCAACATAAAGCTGGTGAGTTCATAAGAATTTAGTGTCATTGCTTGTATAAAAGTGTTTACAATTTTGTAACATGAAATTTGTTATCAAGTTTGAAAATACTGTGAATCTCTAGAAAATCCTATATTTTCTAATAAAAGTAGTCTTCTGCCAAGACTTGGTTACTTGTAGGTTTGATCCTTTGAGTGTGTAAAAGTTTTCCCAATTAGACTCTCAAATATAAAAATATAGTTTGAACTTCAATTGAACAAAGTAAATGGGAAAATAATGTATTATTCCAGCAGTGTTATTGCCGACTGAATGGTAAATAACCGCATACTCTAGGTAGTGATATGTATTTAATACACTTCGGGAAGTCTACTTTACCTTTAATTCATAATTTGTTAATTTAGGGTTCCGAATGTGAATCTTTATGTAACCATGTGGATAGGCGATCGAATGTATCATGACCCTCCAAGTTATACGTAGTGTAGTAGCATGTTATCATCCCTGGGCCTAGTCGGCTCGGATTATAGCTAGCAGTCGGGATGTTAGAGTATCCGCCCGGTATAGATCTATACACGTAGAGTCCGCTCTCCCTCCAGGAGACTAAGGTTACAAGGCGAAGGCACAGTAAAGTGCCGTAAGGAGGAATAGTGTATCACATTCTGGTTTAGTATGTTCTCTTGTATTAGTGTATAGTGTACTTCTCAGTATAATGTATTTAGTATTCTTTTGTATAGTATATAGTATTCTTCTGTGACAATAGTCAATTTCGGGTCAAGTCAAAGTCAATCAAAGTCAATCAAAGTCAATCAAAGTCAACAAGTCAAACCGGTCAACTCAATTAAACCTTGTATATTAGGGTTTACGTTATGTAATTACTGTATAACTCACTGTTTTAATGAGAAAACATCACTTGGAAAATTCGTGAGTTTAATTGTCCTTAGCCTTAGTGCTAAACAATGAACAAAACCGATAAAACAATGTTGCATACTCATCTGGAGTGTGTAAGATCCTAAAACATAGCTTAATGGGGTTTACGAAACTTGCATTGCGAAGCCGGACACTCAAAAATGTCACAAACGAAACCTCTCTCAATTGTATTCACTCTATCTCTCTGAATGCCAAAACTCTCCAAGTATGTCAAATCTCTCCGAAATCTCTCTTTGTATGAGAAATCTCTCCAAGTATGTCAAATCTCTCCCAAATCTCTCCAAGAATGTCAAATCTCTCCCTAATCTCTCTTTGTATGTGAAATCTCTCCTAAATCTCTCTTTATATGAGAAATCTCTCCAAGAATGTAAAATCTCTCCCAAATCTCTCTCCATATGAGGAATCTCTCCAAGATTGTGAAATCTCTCCCGAAACCTCTCTTGAAATTTTTATAATCAATTGGGGCATCCCGATACTTGGCTTGATGAGGAACCACTCAAAGAAGGGAAAAATCTTGGAAAATAACCCTTTAGGACCGGTGCCTCTCCATAGGGGCCAAGTCCTCCTTGGATCGAGGTCCCAAGAGGCCAAACCGGAGTCCACTTGGCTAACCGCCGCAGCGAGCCGCACTCAGCGAACCGCAGCCACCGACCGCAGCAGGCTTCGCTCTGGACCCTCCTGACGAACCCGCCCTTTGAGCCTCCTCGGACCGCAGCTCCTTCCTCCTCGGATCCTCCTCAACAGCCGAGCCACACCGGTTCCAAGGCTGCTGAAGATCGCACCCTTGCCAGAACTTCGGATTTCAGCACTTTCTACCCGGTTTTCGACATTTTTAACATTTTAAGTCCGTTTTTAATTATTTTAACGTGGGATTTTCTCCAAAAATCATATTTTAACATACAAGACCCTAAATATTCATAATTTAGACATATTTTTATGCAAATATTAATTTAAGAATAAAATCTTTTAAGTGAGATCTTGAGGTGGAGTGTGGATTTTGCCATAATATTTGACACAAACAACCACCCCATACCCATTCCCATGACCAGCCATAGTACTCCCCACCATACCTGGTCATTCAAGAGTACTTTCCCCACCATTTGACCAGCCCCACTCATGGTCAAAGGCTGAAGACTCTTACCTCTCCTCATTCTCACTCAGTTGCTCTCATTTCTCTAAAGATCAAACACCTCTTTTCTCTTTAACTCCCTCTCACAAAAACGAGATTTCCAAGGCATTTCCATCTTTTCTCCTTCACTTGGTAAGTATGATTTATCATCCTTGTGATAATTACACTTCATTCTACTCAAATAATTGATGGCTTACACAAACTTCATCATCATTGTGTTAGATTCTTGAATCTTCAAAGCAATCCTTCAAGTGTTCTTGAGTTGAACACTTCTCTTCTTCAACATTCAACCACTAAAATCACTCAAGGTGAGTTCATACCCTTGTATTTTCATATTTTCTTAAGTTTTAAGGGGGGGAGGGGAATACAAGTTAAAACACCAAGAACATAACTAAACTTTTCTAACAGCCTTCATCAGAAAAGTTGGACTCCATTCACGGACTGTTTTGGACAACTTAAACATTTTAGTTTTCAAAACTGTATTAGGTTCAAATAGTTCAAGTTCGTAGCTTTAAAATGACTACTTGCACATTTCTATACGATTTTTCTACAATTTATGGTGCTTTTTACAAAACTGCCTATCATTTCAAACATCAATTCGGACCAGTCTGTGATTATGGACTTGTTCACAAAAGTTAGAATTCATTAAAAATCATGAGAAAAATTATGGGGAAACTAGACTTATTTTCCAAACTCTCAGAATTTTTGGATTCTGATTTGGACCATTAATGATTTTCTACAAATTTTCTAAGAACAGGGATAGAAAATGTTATCAATAGAAAAATACTATCAATTTCATTTCACCTTGTAACATGTTGAGCAAGGTGTATATCTTTATGTGATTATATGTTATTGCAATATATAACATTATTGTTTTAGTATGTAGACATACATCAGTTAAAAAATGAAGTTTTCTAGACAAAGCATAGAAATAACAATTGTTATAATCAAAGTACATCTATTACATTCAAACATTTTAATAAACTATGTTAAGTATAGTTTATGTACATTACCACGTTTACCCTTGTTTTGATAAACTATAATAGGTATAGTTTATGATACATCACATAACACACTCATACAAAAAGGGTACACTCATACAAAAAGGAATTTTTCATTACATTACATGTGAATTTGTTAATGGCTTTTGTGAGACATTCGCTTCACTTTACCAATAAGTCCTGTATTGTAACCAGAGTCTCCTGGAGGGAGAGCGTGATAGTTGTATATAGATATATATTGGGATTGACAAACCCACACCTGAGTTGCTTGCAACAGCTAGACCGGCAGGTCTGTGGTGACAAATGTCATAACAGTTCTGACGCTTGAAGAACATCGTTTCAGGCCAACTAGGTCATAGTATGGTTATAATAGCTCACATTAAGTATTATCAAACATAGAATTTACAGGTAATTCATGTAGATCATACGAGTTTACATAGATTTAAACTTGCATTATTTCATCATAAGCATAACAAATTACTTGTACACCTCGATCTTTGGGTTTGAAGACTACTTTTACATATGAAGGAAAACATTGGATTTTTCTGGAACGAACACTACTTTTACAAGAAAAAGCTTTTCATAAATTGTCTACAAATGCTTATGAACTCACCAACCTTTGTGTTGACACTTTCTCAAACAACTTGTATTCTTAGGAAATCACTAAACAGGTAACCAAGTGCTTTTGAGGATGGGACGTTAAGGCGTCAAACATTTCACATTTTGTCAACATATTGTAATTGATTTGGAAACATGTAATTCATACAATGATGTAACTTTTTCAATTATATATATGTTGGTTGTGTTTGCTTAAATCACTATTGCAATTCTTGTTATGATGCTATACATGAAGTCCTCCACGCGGACGTTTCCGCCATCCTTGGTTTGGGGGTGTGACATCTTCTTGTATAGTACTTAACATGTAGAGACTCATAATAGTACTAGCCGTGGTAACTATCATAGTAATGGTAGTGAGGAGCGGTAAACCTTAACTATACCTATTATAGTTAACTAGCATGTTGCAGTCATTATTGGATACTCAAAAGTATTGAACTGAGTGAAGATATTCATATCCAACATAAATACATACAATATATAACTAAGAATTCAACAACAGTCGGACAGATAACAATATACCCTAAGACCCCAGTCAAACAAGAACAGGAAATAAGGTGAGCTATCAGTCCTAAGTCCTTCAAGTCTTACTTATATAAATATATTGGTGTGGATATATTTTAGAAACATAAAAAGTTTAAAAGAGTTTGAAAATGGTTTTTATAACAAATTAACATGAAAATGAGTTTGATAAACATTGAAAGCAGTTTTGATGGCAAAACGGTTAAAAGTATAGAAATCCTTTTTGATTGTAAGTTACAAATCACATGTGATTGATACTATAAACTGTTGGATTTAACTTGTATTCCCCCCCCCCATAAAAGCATTTAAAAACATTTGAAAGGTTAATTAAGGGGTATGAACTCACCTGCAGTGAGTGGAGTCGATGGAATGTCGGGTAGGATGCTAGGTGTCAAGTGAGGACTTGAACACACACACGGATCCTATGAAATATCATAATGGTGTCTAATTAGTTATTTAATCACTAAATATGTAAGTAATTACGCCCTAATGCATGAAAATACTTTGTTTTAGGTGCTAGGGGTGCCAAGGGTAACATCTAAGGAGCATATGACCTCACCATGGAGTTTACTCCTCAAATACCCACCTTAGGTGAGTTTACGGTTGAGGGACCAATTCCCCCATGAGTTTACGGCCGTAAACTCTTGGGAGGGGTGTATTTGTGTGCTTAAAGCTCTCCTGCATCACTAGGAAGGTTTCTAAGATCAAATCAAAGGCTTGGGAAGTGATTAGGGTTCAAAAGGGTACTCCTTTGGAGTTTGAGGTCCTTGGACCACTCCTTGGGATTTCACAGTCGTAAACACTAGGGATTACGTCTGTAAACCCTTAGGCACATATTTTCCTTCATTTTTGTGGTCCTAGGTTCATCCATAAAAGTTTCTAGGTTAAGGTCCAAGGCTAAGTAAGGGGTTTAGGGCACATTTTGCACCATTTGAGGGAGTTTACGGCCTAAGAAGGTTCTTGGACCGTAAACCCTCATTCAACCCTCCAAACTTGATGTTTAACGTCCATAACAATTCAAGGGTATGATCTAAGCTAGTCTCTAAGCATAAGGAAGGAGTTAGGGGCATTTTGGCACCCTTTTATAGGTTTACGGGCTAAGAAGGTTCTTGGGCCGTAAACACCTTGTTCTTGTGATTCTTGGGTGTTTTTAATGCTATATTGACATGAAATGAGCTTTAACACAATCTAGGGTAAGAGAACTTACAGTTTGGGGCCGAAAACATGAAGATTCTTAGAAGAAATCGGGTCTTGAAAAGAGAGGGTAGAGAGAAAGAGAGAGCTTAAAGAGTGGGAAAAACTCAAAGTGGTGACCACTCAACCCTTATATAGGATTTGAGTTTGTGGCCAGGTGGGAATCTACCCAATACCGACGTTAAACGGAGTTTATGGTCGTACCCGATTAAATGGTCGTAATTAGACTTTGTCATAACTAAAAAAAATAAAACTTTTCAAGGGAATATTGAGGGTCTTTCGCGTGTTTCTAATTCGTTCCGACACTTATGAAGTCATAATAAAAGTCTCAATTTTAATTCGCCTGCTCCAAAGTGTTGACGGAAAAGTTTAATAAAAATGAGTTTTATTAACGGAAATGGGTTACAGTGACAGAATAAATTTCAGGTTGTCACATCAGGACCTTTGAAGAATTGAGATTTGGACTCATTTGGAGGTGGGTTATGTAATTTAGATGATCCGGGTGTTCGGTTTGTGTTTTGGAACCAAAGGGTATTTAGGTAATATGTCAGCTCATGCTTTTATGGAGAAAGGGATTTTTGTTTGGGAAATTGTAAGGCAAGTATGATTTGATTAAAGCGTAGATCTTCTCGTTGCCTTTTCATGGATATAAGGATCGTTGAAATTGGGTTTATAACGAAGAAATTATGGCCTTTGGATGAATTTAGGGTTTAAGGAAAAAACCCTAGTACGCGGGGCATACTAGTGTGAAAACTTTATGCGAGGCGTAATTTAGTGTACGCTTACCGTACAACGAAGGGTGTATCGGGGATGCAAGGCATCATATGCTGGGCGCACGAGGATTACACGAGGCGTACGAAGGAAATAAGAAACCCTAATTTTAGGATGTTGCACCCTTTATAAACACCCTTGTTACAAGCTTATTGAGGTATCAAGTTCAAACCTTGTCTTCTCCATGATTAGATCTCTTCATTTCTTTTTTCTATGCTTTTGGTCCCTTTTTGGGTTGGTTTGAGGCGTTGGATCATTTTAAGGACCTATTCTTTTAGATTTGAGCTTGTTATGGACTCCTATGGCATAAAGGTGCAAGATGATGAGTTTAAGAAACTCTTTGATCGTTTAGATCTTATAACAGGGAAATCACGAAAGCGAAAAACACCAATATAAAACACAAGAATGAATCTGAATATGTCGAATGATTCAATTGATTCAATCCTCAGCAGAGCTCGATTAAGAACTTCCATTGTAGACGATATTAGGGTTACAAAAGATAAAGATCAAATGCTTGACAAAATAATTTCCAAATCTTACGTACTAGGATGCATGCAAGCACCTATAAATACAAAACCCTATAAAATAACTCACGGATGGACAGGCCCATACCGGAGACTAAATGGACTAAATAGCGAGCCCAAGACGCAACACCTTCTGGACCTAACAATCTCCCCCTTTGCGTCAATTGGAGCGAGACTATCTCTTCAGCTTGTTGGGTCCAGCTGCAGGAACTTTCTTAGTGGTATCAAACAGACGTGGGATGAGAGCAAGGATAGTCTGTCTGAAGTGAATGTACCACTGAATCATGTCATCGAAGTACTTCTTGTCGTCTGCTGAATTCTGCTTGCATCGATGAATGATACCTAGAACATGTTCCAAGCATGCAGTGGTGTAAAGGTGTTTGTCAGCAAAGGCGAACAAGCATTTCTAGCCTTCGTTCCTTGTAAACATGACAAAATTCCGCTTCAGGTCAATTCTTCCCATCTGCATCATGTTCAAATCACTGGCAGAGCCTAAAGGAGAAATAGTAGGCTTTTCCTGAAGATGCTAGCGATCTCCTGATCCATCTTGACAACCTCCATAATGTAGCATACGAGCATCCTTTTGAAGTGATCAATAATTGGACCATATTCAGCTTCGTTGGTGAGGAGGATGTTGTGCAAAATAATCCAGTCATGTGGATTCAGGTTGGGAAGATCAGCAAGTGATATCGCGTGTTTGGTTTTAGCAGAACCTCTCAGCACTTTGAACCAAACGTTCGTGAAGTTCCCCTCACGAAACGGCTTGAGGACCTGAACGTTGACGATCTTCTGAGCGCTCCAAGTTTGATACTGTGGTTGAGCAGACTTCAGATAGAATTCGACGAGTTCCCTATCAACCTTTGGATGAGGATGAGGGACATCAGCAACGTTATCAACGACGTGAAAGATGAAGGCTTTTCGGGTCAGTGGCATGTCGAACTGAGAATCGACAGAGTTGATACGATCCAATGAAAGCATTGGTTCGAGCCACAGAATGTTGGGAGTTTCAATAGCCTCTTTCAAAAGCTTCTCAAGAGTCCAAGGAGGAAAAAGAGTTTTCCTACTCTCAAGAAGGTCATGAGCCTCCTTCATTTTCCTTTCGGTCGCCTCAGCCTCTCTGGCAACACGAGCGCTCATGTCAGCATCTTTATCACGACCTTGTTTCTTTAAGAGATCTGCAATCGTCTCTTTATCATCATCATCACTGTCTTCAGCAATTTGCTTTCCTTTGTCTTTGACACCTGAACCTGAGGCTTGACCTGCTGGAGGAGGTTCGGTTGCTTTAGTTGCTGTAGAAGTGGGAGGTGGTTGGGACTGAGACACATCTTCTCCCCCTTGTTTCGGAGTGGACACGAACTCCAGGAGCCCTTCAAGTTTGCTTAAGAGAGCAAGGGCAGGAGCAAGCTTTTCTGCAAGAGTGCGCCTCACCGAGTAGTTCAGAATTGGATCATGGGCTTCAATGATGTTGGAAAGGGAGGCGTGGACATCCGAAACACACGAAGAAATAACTTCTCGCTCAGATCAAAGAGATTCAAATTCCTTTTGAGAATGGAAAAGCTGAAGACTCTTGACCTTGAGAGCAGTGGTCTTACGAGCGAGAGCGTCCATTACTGAGTTCTCGGCAGCTAGGTCTTCATGCAGCTTAGTCAGGCGCTCCTCAATAGTCGCCTTAAACGATGTGTTGTCATCACTGAGAGTTTGACGAAGACTGGAAAATGACTGCAGTTCTAAGGCAACTGAGGTAGCCAGCTTGTTGACAAGAGAGTCAAGCCTCTCTGCATTAGAATCTGTAGTGCCCTGTAAAGACTGTAAAAGAGAAGTAGTGTTATCAAATAGTTTTTTGACTTTTTCGGTCGTAGCAGCACACGCCTTGGTGGAGGCGTCAATAGCAGCAGTGGCAGAGTTGATAGAGGCTTCATGAGCCTTAGTAAACGTATCAACAATCCCCTGAATAGCAGCCTCTGAGATGGTAGATTGTGAGGAAGAAGAGGAGGAAGCAATGAGAGAATCAATTTTCACATGAAGCTCCTTGAGATGCTTCTTGGTTACTGGAGCATCATCGTCATCATCACTGTGCATTTGATACGGACTGTAATAGACCGAGTCAAACGTCATGTCCTCTTCGCCAAGAAAAGTTTCTTCATTATCTGCGGAGGGAGCAGGAGATGAGGGAGAGGGTGAGGGTGGAGGCTCGGTTGTGGAAGTGGGTTCGGGTGCAGATGTATGTTCGGTAGTAGGAGTGGTTTCGGGTGCTGAAGTAGGAGCCCCCGTATCAGATATGTTGGTTCTAATTCCAGCGGTGGTTGTTGTAGTAGCTTCAGTAAAAATGGGAGGTGGTACAGGGATAGAAGTGGGTGGTATTTGAGTAGTGGAGGTTATGGGGGGAATGGAAATGGAGATGGAGATTGGGGGAGGAGAGACAGGTCTAGTGGAAACATGTACCTCAGGGGTAGGCGAACGTGGAGGAGTGTTACCACGTAGGGACTCTTCAGAGTCTGAACTCTCTTCCTCAGATTCACTGGAGGAGGAGGCAAGAATAAGCTTTCACCTAGGTTGAGTCTTCATCTTCTTTGGTGGAGGAGATTGAGTTGCTTTGGAGGGTTTGCGTTTCTTCGGAGAAGGACCTTTCGCACCTTTGACAACCTTCTTGTCTTTTCCCTTGTCATTCTTCTTTCCTCTGGGAGCAGGCCGATCAGCATCATGAATTGATTGAATCATGTCAGGAGTGAGCTCTCTAGGACCAGAGCGACGAAACTCCTTGTAAGTCCTGATGATCCGGCTGTCGCTTGGAACATCCCCATACATTGACTCAGGGATTGAGCCAATAAACTGAAACTTAGAGGAATCAGAGACAATTATCTTTGTAGTGTGGAAAGTACCTATCGAAGAAAGTGG
Organism: Lactuca serriola; assembly: GCF_051521515.1. Lineage (NCBI taxonomy): Eukaryota > Viridiplantae > Streptophyta > Magnoliopsida > Asterales > Asteraceae > Lactuca > Lactuca serriola. The sequence goes on from NC_136415.1 coordinate 277,860,495, forward strand.
AGAATCAGCAACAATTGGAACGTGATACTTGTCCATCACCTACTTTGCGACCAACGTCCAGAATCGGGCATAGGAGATCTCTGAATGGCGAGATGTAGACGTTAGACTCTGAATCAGCTGCTGCCATAAAACTGACCCATAATCAAGGTTGATGCCGTGATACAACCCATAAAGAATGGTCATAAACAAACGACTCGCCCTGTTTAAACCTGCACTGCGTTCTGATAGCCCCTTGAACAAAACGGTAAAGAAGCCGTTCCACTGAGGAGGTAAGCAAGATTTCTTGAATTTGGTCACCATCGTCAGAATTTCAGTGTATCCCATGTTATAAAACATGGAAAACAACTGTCCCACTGGGATGGATTCAGGGTTAACCCTAGATTCATCGGGTGCAAACTCTAAAAGTGAACAGAATCGCTGCTTGGAGATGGAGGCCTTGTGATCAAGAATGTCGAAGAAGATTCGATCGACAGACTTGTCATAGTGGGTTGTGGAGAATATTTACGAGAGACACTCCATTGGAGCTGTTTCGACCTTGGTGAGAGCTGGAACTAGCGGCGAATACTTGAGACATTCCATGATTGGAAACATGAATGCATCTTAAACTTGAGGAGTGAGGTCGATAATCAAACTTTGTTGAGGACGGATTGGCAGAATGTGAGAAGTAGCATGAACTGATGATGAGTCTGCCATTGAAGAGGAGAATTTGGGAGGGATGATGAACAGTAGAAGAATCAAAGCTTTTCTTAATCTCTGAAGGTTTGGTGCAGTAAAGAGGTAAATTATGGTAGAAATTACCTTTTATACCGTGGTGAGAAGAGAGAGAAAAATCTGTTCCCAAATCTTCAAGGGAAATGCGAAGATTTTCCTTAGGTGATTGACGCGTGACAGTTTAGAGCCCCGATGATTACGCAGGAGAGACAAAAAATGTCCCGTTTCACATGCCTTCCCATCAGGCGCCGTTTGAAATGTCAAAAACGGTTCCACTTCACACGCCTTCCCATCAAGCGCCTTTTGAAATATTAAACCGATTGGACTTTCGGCTAAGTCAGCAACTTATCCGTTTAGAGTGAGCTGTCTTCATAAAGCAGAATAACCACGTGTAACATTGTGAGCCACATCTCTTTTATAACGTTAAATCCCATAGCCAAAAATTGCTTGTAAGTAATGAAACCAGAATTATGGAAAATCAAAAAGATTTTCGTGCATAGAGTGTAAAAGAAAAGAAATAAAACAATACATATGTGCGAAATTGTGATGTCAATAAAGACACGAAACAATAGATCCCGGGCACGAATCTCTTCCTTCAAAGTCAAGAGAGACCTTAAAGTGTTTGTGTGGTTTCCCGTTAAATTACGATCAAACACTTATTAAGAAGTGTTGAAAGGCATCTTTTAATAAGGCTAATGTGGGTGGCTTTCGCTTCAATTCAAAATTCCTGATCTTGACATAAGACAGAAATCAACTGAAGTACTTGTGAGACCAATGTAGTCTGTTGAACAAGTAGGTGTGAAGAGAATTTAAGTGGCATGTGTAAAATACTTTTACGTGAAATATCAAAAAAAATAAAACTGGATTCTAAGGGAAGAAATGTTATGGGATTTAAAAATTTCGTAAGAATCACACAAAAAGAAAATTTAGAGATTTCAAGGTACAGCCCCATGGGTGACTTCGTTAATTCATTAGTGAAAACTAGAGCTAATTTAATTGTTCACCGTCAATGCATAGTAGGTATTGAATTATGGGTTTCACTTAGCACGTAGTGGCACGAAGCTAAGATCATAAACACAGAAATTGTGTAACCATAAACCTCAGTGGTAATTACTGAGAGTCTCAAGGTTTACTTGTATGAGGCGAATAGGATGGAGAAAAGTATTGGAGATGGTGTAAAGAAACCAAACTACCTCTGCTGTAAAATAGGGACCAAGCAGAAAACTCTTATCTCATGTGAGAAGAGAGTAAGGTAGCTCATGATTAGAATAAATATAAAAGCCTAATTGGGAAGAAAAAGGTTGTATATACCAAGTCAGTAAGGCTATTATTCAGAATCAGGTGAGGCTTTGGACACATACAACATCATGCTTCTAGGGACACTTAACTATTAAAAATGTGAGAACAAGAATTTCTCCACAATTATCCACAAAAAAAAATTAACGAACACAAGCAAACAAAAAAATGTTTTTGGAGTTTTTGATTTAAAGAGAAAAACAAACAAAAATATTTTTGGAGTTTTTGATTTAAAGAAAAAAAAATAATAAAAAACTTTGGAACCGAACCCGAAATAGACCGAACGCTCGGTTCATTTCGGTTAAAAAAAAACATTGAAAAAGAAAGAAAGAAATGAGATATAAGAGTACAAAAAGTTTACAACCAAAAGTTTACCACCAAAGAAACTACCTTTAAGTGAGAAGCGAAGATAAGAGAATAGGACCGAACCCGAGCGCTCGGTTCATTTTGGCACTCATGGGAACCAAACCCGAACGTGCAGTTCATTTCGCTTCCAACTTTTAGTTTTGAGAAGTAGTTTTTGGTACTGACTCCGACTCCATCATACCTAGCCCTTGTAGAATTTTATTGAAACTTGCTTCAGGAAGAGCTTTGGTGAAGATGTCAGCCAGTTGATCAGTAGTTCGAACAAAATGAATCTCTACGTTTCCGTCTTCTACGTGATCTTTAATGAAGTGATACCTCAATGCAATATGTTTGGTTTTGGAATGTTGCACTGGGTTATTATAGATCCTAATTGCACTTTCTGAGTCACAATATAGTGGGATCTTTTTCATGTTGAGTCTGTAATCCTTGAGTTGACTTTGGATCCAAATCACTTGAGATGTGCAAGAAGCGGCTGCAATATATTCTGCTTCGGCTGTAGATAGTGAAACACATGTTTGTTTCTTAGATTGCCAGCTCACCAATTTTTCGTCGAGGAATTGACATCCTCCTGTAGTGATTTTCCTGTCTAAACCACATCCTCCAAGGTCTGCATCGGAGTAGGCTTGAACAAAGAAACCTGAGTTTGATGGATAGCAGAGACCAAGAGAGGTGGTTCGCTTCAGATACCAGAGTATGTTTTTCACTGCTAGCATGTGTGGTTCACGAGGATTCGCCTGAAACCTAGCACAATAACACACAGAAAACATTATATCAGTCCTGCTAGCTGTGAGGTACATCAGGGAACCAATCATTTGTCGATATAGCGTTATATCAACTACAGGTTTTTCCAAGGATGGTGTGAGTTTGGTGCCGAACGCCATTGGAACTTTGACCTTTGAATCTCCCATCATGCCAAATTTAGCAAGAAGAGTTTTGGTATATGCTTCCTGGTTGATAAAGATGCCTTCAGGTCCCTGTCTAATGTTTAAACTTTAAACCAACGAAAAATTTAATTGGACCCATTGAGATCATTTCAAATTTAGTCTCCATCAGCTTTCTGAATTCAGCTGTTAAGCTAGGATTCGTTGAGCCAAAGATGATATCATCGACATAGATTTGAACTATCATAAGGTGGTTACCTTCCTTCTTTCGAAAGAAGGTTGGGTCAACCGAACATTGTTTGAATTTAGACATCTTTAAGAACTTAGTTAGTGTTTCATATCATGCCCTAGGCGCTTGTTTCAGACCATAAACTGCCTTGTCTAGAATGTAACAGTGATTTGGATGCTTTTCATTCACAAAACCTGGAGGTTGCTCCACGTAAACCGTTTCTTCAAGTTCTCCATTCAGAAAGGCGCATTTCACATCCATTTGGTAGACCTCGAAGTTCTTGTGTGCAGCGTAGGCAAGAAATATTCGAACAGATTCCAGCCTTGCTACCGGAGAAAATGTTTCTTCATAATCAATTCCTTCTTACTGGCAGTATCCTTTCACCACAAGACGAGCTTTATTTCGAATCACATTACCCTCCTTGTCCATTTTGTTTCTAAATACCCATTTGAGACCAACGACTGAGGCATCTTTAGGTGTTGGAATGAGGCGCCATACCTTGTTTCTTTCAAATTCATTGAGTTCATCTTGCATAGCCTGAACCCAATCAGAATGGTCACAGCAGAATTGACGGTCTTCGGCTCAACTTTGGATACGAAGGAATTATACATGCAGAACTCTACTTTGGAAAATAGGGAGGTTTGCTTTGCCTTCACTTGGGATCGGGTCAGGACCTTTTCAGATACATTACCCACTATCTGAGATACATGATGATCTCTGGTCCATTTAATGAGGGGAGGATAGTTTGGATCATATGATGGATCCAATTCGGCATTGACCATTTCTTCCAATTCAGATTGACTATCGTCATCATAGAACATATCGGAATTCTCCCCCTCGACTGATGATGAATCATTTGGATTTTCAGGTTGGTTCAGACCTTCGGGTGCAATAGAACTCTCAGGTGTAGCCAGACTATCTGGTGCTACTGTACTTTCGGGTGTAGCAGGGCTTTCGGGTGCTACAGGACTTTCGGGTGTAGTTGGGCTTTCGGGTGCTACAGGAATGGAATTCTCCCCCTGAAAGTGTGAGTTCGGTTGATTTGAAGAAAATAGATTATCCCCCTCAACTGAAGTGTCGTGCTGAGGAGGTTCGTTTCAAACTTGTTCTCCTTCTCCCATTTGTTTGGCTGCATCTTCGACAATCTGCTTCAGATGATCGATTTTGTTGTATGCCACCTTGGGTTATGAGAGAGTGGCTTTTTCAGGTTCATCAAACAGGTCTACGAACTAATCAAATAAATTAGCAATCATGGTTGTGACTTGACCTTTTTGAGAGAAAATCTCTCCAATTGCTTCTTCAGTAGTCTTTAGCTTCTTGACGTAGCTGTCATCGAAAGTCACATAATGGGTTTCTTCAATCTTTCTAGAATGCTTATTTAAAACCCAGTATGCTTTTGAAGTAAGAGAATATCCCAGAAAAATTCCTTCGTCAACTTTAACATCAAATTTGTTACGATGTTCTTTGGAGTTGAAGATGAAGCACCGTGAACCGAACACATGGTAGAATTTTACGTTCGACTTCCTGTTATTGATGATCTCATAAGGAGTGTGAGAGAAACGCTTGTTGAGATAAGACCTATTCTACGTAAAACATGCTGCAACAATAGCATCAGCCCAGAAATATAAGGGAATAGAAGCAAAACTTAGCATAGTTCGGGCCGCCTCACACAAGGATCGGTTTCTCCTTTTGACAATACCATTCTGTTGAGGCGTGTAAGGGGCTGAGAAGTTATGACTGGTTCCTTTTTATGCCAAAAAGTTTTCGAATTCTTTGTTCTTGAATTCTAGTCCATTGTCGCTCCTAATGTTTCGAACGACTTTTCTCAGTTGCACTTCAACCTGCTTGATAAACATCTTTAGCTTAGAATTGGCCTCAGATTTGTGCTTTAGAAAGAATACCCATGTAAAACGTGAGAAATCATCAACAACAACAACAATGTACTTGCTACCGCCAATGCTCTCGATTGATGATGGACCACACAAGTCGATGTGAAGCAACTCAAGTGGTTCAATAACTTTTGTGTTTATAATTGATGGGTGACTTTGACGACTTTGTTTCCCCATTTCGCATGCAGCACATAAGTGTTCTCGATCAAACTTGAGCAATGGAAGACCCCGAACATGACCTCCGGTGACAAGCTTGTTGATGTCTTTGAAGTTGAGATGAGAGAGCCTTCGGTGCCACAACCAGCTTTCGTCAGAATGAGCTTTGGACAAAAGACATATGGCTGGATTTCTTTTGATTGGTCTGAGATTTAGAGGAAACATTTCGCCTTTTCGATCTGATTTGAGAATGACGTTGTTGGATTTCTTCTCTATAATCTCTGAACCTTCGTCGTCGAATGATACTTTGAGACCGGTGCCACCCACCAGTTGAGATACACTGATGAGATTATGCTGCAATCCTTCTACGTATGCCACCTTTCTTATCGTGAAGTCTCCATTGGTTATCATCCCATAACCCTTTATCGTTCCATAGGAGTTGTTACCAAACTTGACATTGCCACCATTTTGAAGTGATCGAAACTCCCTTAACTCTTCCTTCCTTCCTGTCATGTGACGTGAGCAGCCACTGTCAATGTACCATTCTTCGTCAAACTACTCGTCACTAATAACCTGCAAAAATTAAGCAGATTTAGGAACCCAAAGTTTCTTGGGTTCACGTGAGCCTTTCACAGGAACAGGAATAGTAAGAGAAACATCAACAAGATATGTGCGTTTTACTAAGGTTGTTTCATCTTTTCTTTTAATAGTAACCACTTTGATTTTGTTAGAATTAGCTACAGGTGTTTTGGATTCAAATTCTGGCGTTTGAGCACTAGACTACTTTTGGTCCTCCTTGACTGAGGAAATCTTCGTTTTTCCTTTCAAGTTCATTGATGATCATGAATTTTATGTAGAGACTGAATTGGGTTTAGAAGAGGGTTTAGAATGAGAAGAATTAGAGAAAGAGAATTTAGAATGAGAGTTTTTCCTGACTTGAGGTTCGAAATGAATCTTTCATTTATGGTCATTAGAGGGACCGAACCTGGACCTTCGGTACCAGCTTGATGATGAGCTGAAGTTGGAGTTTTGTTTGTTGTTGGCTGGTGGTCTGAAACTTGGTCTTTTATTATAAAAGCTTGATGGACTGAAATCAGGTCTTTGCCTGTTATTACTTGGCGGACCGAAACTAGCTTTTCGGTTGTTGCTGCTTTCAGGACCGAACCTATCCTTTCGGTTATGTGCTTCGTGTGGCTCGAAAGTCTTTCACTCTGACTTAGAATCTTTATCATGGTAAGAATAATGAGGATTTTGAGAGCACCAAAACTGCTTTGGCTCTGAGAGATTTTTCTTGTATCTAAGATTTCTCTGCTGCTTTTGATTTTCACCTGTTTCGGTTGTCTGTGGACATTGGCATTTTGCTTCAGCTTCTTGGCAGCCGGTTCACTTTTCATAGATGAGGATTCGCTTGTGGAGGTGATTTCTTCTACATGAATTTCTTTTGTGCCATTTGTACTTGGTATGACGAAGTTGGTAGGCTCATTCAGCGGCTCGGGGACATATCTACCTTTGGTCTTCCAGGATGTTCGCTCCGACAGACCAACCGTTTCGTCTGCATTGTCTATGGGAGCTGACCAGAAAAACTCATCACAGCCATCTGCATTGTCTTCGTTCACTATGGAAGTGAGTTCGGCTATTTGATGTTCGGTTACTCCTGTGACCTTATACACCTGATTGGGAGTAGTTTTAACCTTCTAAAACACAACGGCCTTTTCTTTAAGGGCTGGGGACCTAGTTTTGGACAAACGAGCGAATTTCACAGAATTTTCAGAAATCAGATTTTTGTGGATTTCGGGTTCTCTCTTGACAAACTCAGAACAGTCGACTTCAACTTCTACAGAAATTTCACTCATATCATCGTCCTCATCAAGTTCAGATGCATTTTCAACATCAATTTTGTTTTCTGAACTTAAATTGGCACTCAATGAGTCGAATTTTTGTATGGTTTCAGTCCTGAGTTTTAGCTTAACGTTTTCATCCAAAAGATTTTTAAGCATGTCCTTATGGTCTTTGGACTTTATAAAAGATTTTATTTTGTCCAGACCATACATATAAGTGGGATTAACATCATCGGAAGATACAACACTTTCACAGTTGTATGCTTCGGCATCGATTTCATCATCCTTAAACTCAAGGAAGGGTAGAATCATGCGATGTATCTTCTGCGATATTTCACAATTTAGATGCAGTTGAGTAATGTTAGCATAAAGTCTTTTAGCGATCAAACAAAAAACATTCCTTTGTTTTAACAATTTCAAGTTGTCTCTTTGCAAATAAATGTTTTCATCCCTAGACTTAATTAGCTCCGACTCCTTCTGCTCAATCCACATCCTTCGCTCCTCACTCTTGGATGACACCCTGCTTATTTGGTCAGTCAGATTAGAATTTGTGACTCGAGTTTGAGTTAAACAACTATCTAGATTTGAAAGTCTTGAATTCAAGTTATTTAATTCCTTTTCATATGATTTTTGTGGAATTTTAAACGAAACAAAAACAGATTGTACCTTCTTGATCAGTTCATCAAGTTCACTGATTTGCACATTGAGAGGTTTTGTTGTAAAGCATAAGTCCTCTCGCTCCTTGGTATCTTCATTTCCACCATCAGTATTGTATCCCCTCATCTGAGATACATCAGTCACCATTAGACATTTTCCACTGCTTTCACCACCTCTTGCGACATAAGCCTTTCCATGAGAAGGCTTTCTCACCTCATCATCTTCTGAGTCGGTCAACCACACCTGTACGCCACCGAACTCGTCACCCATTGCTGAACCTTGCACAATAAGAGCATTCATAGAGGGATTAGTAGCAGCTTTCTTCCTTTTAATCTCCTCCAGCTTTTTCATAAGAATTGCCTCTTCATCTTTCTCCTTATCTTTCTCTGTCATTTTCTTCAAAACACAATCTTTGGCGTAATGATTCTTTCCTCCACAGTAATAATAGCTGACACCAGAATCAGCTTCCACCTTCGCCTCTTTCTTTGGTTCTTCAGTCTTCGGCTCCTCCCTCACTTTTTCAGAACTGTAGCTTCCCTGCCAATTTCGGTTCTTATTGGTAGGAAACTTCTTCTTGATGAACCTTTTGGGATTGGACACCATCATAGCATAATCTTCTGAAGTTAGATCGTAGTCCCCCAGGTTCAGATCTTCGTCTTCTATTGCATTCTTACTTTTAGACAGAAGGGCCAAGGACCCCAAGTTTGAGACCACACTCTTCTCTTGCAACACCGTCTTTTCTTGGGATTTCAGAATTCCCACTAGTTTCGCCAGTGAATAAGATTTAAACTGTTCATGTGCTTTAACCGTTGATACGACCGCCCGCCATTTAGATTTTAGACCATTTAAAAAGGTAACCTTCTGTTCTATTAGCTTTCTTTCAATGTCATGTTTGATCATCTTACTGAGAAGATGATTAAACCGATCGAATGTTTGTGTAACTAACTCCTCTGGCTTTTGCTTGAACTCTCCAAATTCACACATAAGTAAGGTCTGAATTGAGTGCTCCAGATCTTCATTTATAGAGTACAGTTGTCACAGCCGATCCCAGATTTCTTTAGCAGTACTACAGGAACTAACCAATCTAAACGTGTCAGATTGAAGAGCGAATCGAATCAGTCTCAATGCTTGGATGTTGCACTGAAACTTCTCCTTTTCGTCCTGAGTAACATCTTTCACATCTTTTAACAAATCACTATACTCCTTTTGAGTTTTAATAATTCTGGATGTTCCTGAATGAGCAAATGGTCCAGACACAATAGCTTCCCATATCAAATACCCATTATCTTCAGATCCAATGACGTAGTCTTCAAAGTGATGCGTCAAAACCTCGTAATCTTGAGTGTAGAGAATTGGAATCGTGGTTGTAGATCCTATACTGTTTTAGATGTTGATAGGATTGGATTGAAAATCGTCCATGCTTCATCGTTTAACCTGTTGTAAGATCAGACTTGTAATACTTAATATTAGGGCAAGATGAATAATTACTAAGATTCGTCAATTATGGAGTGACGGCTCAATAAATATCAGTAAATGCGGAATTTGTGACAACCCCAAATCTATTCCCGTTACAAATCCCATTTTCACTAACGGAATGCGTCACTATACGTTATTTTATGTAATATTTGGAATCGTCAATAACTGAATATCTAATTATATGCATGTCTTGATATTATCATAAGAAATATAACTCGTATGTGTTAACCCCGTTTAACCTAATAGAGTTGTATTACTTTTTCAACCACTTCACCCGGGTAAAAAGTTTTAACCCAGTTAACTTTAAACATCGGGTAGCCGTGTATCGGGTGCGATACCCGAGACATATGAAATGAGTGTGCACAACATTTGAACACTCTTTCACCACACATTCACTCTCTCTCACTACTTTCTCTCTCTAGACCCGAAATAGACCCCAAATTCCGCTAATTTCCGACTTCCAAACGTAAGTACTCATCCTCTATCTTAATCTAGACATACTTCACTGAATTTAGAAGCCAAAATCATAGAAATCAAGGACCAAAAAGGAGTTTACGGCCTAAGAAGCTCCTTAGGCCGTAAACCCCCAAAATCATGCCAAAGACCATGTTTTTCCTTCCTTTAAGCTAGTATACTAATTAAGGCATATACCTAGAAGAGTTTGGACACTAAAACACAAGAAATTGATGCTTAAAAAGGAGTTTACGGCCCAAGCTTGTGCTTAGGCCGTAAACACCTCAAACACCCCACAAATCTTTGTTTAAAGCCCCAAAAACTCATCTAGGGTGTTTGGTAATTTGGACTTGACAACAAGGAAGGCTTAAATGCATCAAACAACATCATTTGAACACAAAAGGAGGAGTTTACGGCCAAGGCTAAGCTTGGGCCGTAAACACCCATGTTTTTGTGTCAAACAAGTCCCTAAACCACTCAAATGCATGTAAGGAATTTAGCTAAGACCTTTGGAGGTGTGTTGTACCATTAAACTTCACATTTGGAGGCAAAATGAAGAGTTTACGGCCAAGGATATTCTTGGGCCGTAAACTCCCCAAATTTCATGCCAAATTGTCCCAAAACTCATTATAGGGCCTTCTAGGATTTATCTAAGGTGAATAAGAGCATGTTGTACCATTAAAACATACATCTTGAAGGATTTAATGGAGTTTACGGCCCAAGAACAAGTCTTGGCCGTAAACTCCCCAAAAATGTCACAAATTAAGAGTTTAATCCCTCCCTTTGGTCCAAAACACATACCATTAAAGTAAGGAAGTGAAATAAGGCCTTAAACATACATTTTGGAGTACCACATGAGTTTACGGCCAAGCCTAGGGGGCTTACGGCCGTAAACTCCCAAAGGGTGGCCTGTAGGCCATAAACTCCAAGGGAGTGAGCTCATGGACCCTCCCGTAAATCATTCATGGCCTTGTACCACTCCCGGGAACCATTTCTAGGCCCTAAAACCCCGAAAACGATGCTAGAATGCCCAAATACTATAATGAAAAGCATAAGATGATTAACTTCTTGTAAAATACATATTTCATATGACATTAGGGTCCTAAAAGGTGTTCAAGTCGTTATTTGGTACCAAACGCTCAACCGACACTTTTACCCGATTTACCCGATTCACCCGATTTACGCGATTTCAGGTGAGTTCATACCCCTTTAATGAACCTTTCAAATGTTTTAAATGTTTTAGGGGGGAGATACAAGTTACTTATGTATGTTTATAGAAAGTTTTACAAAATGATGCTTTCCCATTACGAGGATTAATCACATGTGATTCACTATCCTTAGTTCAAATCACATGTGATTTATCACTAAGCCTTATAAACAAGTTTTTACATTTTCAAAACTATTTTTAGACAGCAAGCCAAATTTTTAAATGTTCTTGTGGAAAATACTTTTATGAAATCAATTTATTTATAAAACGTAACCACTCTGATATATTTATATAAGTAAGACTTGGAGGACTTAGGATCGATATCTCGCCTTATTTCCTGTTCTTGTTTGATTGTGGGCTTAGGGTAGTAGCTATCTGTCCGACTGTCGTTGATTTCTTAGTTATATAACTTGTATATTAGTATGGGATACGAATATCGCTTCTTTCACTAAATACTAAAGTCACTAACATGTCAAGAACCATCCACACTAAGTTAACTATAATAGGTATAGTTAATGTTATTACTACTACTATTCGCTAAAGTCACTACTCTCTACACTATAATACTCACTATTACCAGACGATACACTAGTAAGAGAATCCACTATGATCAATACTAAAAGATTACTACACTATAACAATTGAGAAAACACTAAACAAACAATAATACACTAACCCACTACGAGATACTCTATTCGCTACCCACTACGCCCGGAGTTTTCCGATAGGAAGACGACACTACATGTATAGATCTATACGGGGCAGACGCTATTACATCCCGACTGTTAATTTCAGTCCGCGTCGTGCAGGCCTAGGGATGCCACTACTTCACTATACGGTGTATGACTGGGAAGGTCATGGGATCCTCTATCATCCTCACTATTAGTATATACAAGGAAATACACTATAACTACACTAAAATACTACACTAAATGCTAAACTACATCCCGAAGTAAGTAAGTATCTATCACTAAAGGAAGCTTGCACCTCTATCACTAATCTCAGGCTTAACCTATTCTATCACATTTACTATTTGGAGATTTACCAGTACACTTTTAGAATAGATTGTTTCACAGAAATGAAGAATGTATACTTTTTTTTACAGATTGTCACTTACAATGTATTTTCTGGAAAATATGGGATTTTCTAAGTTTCTACTATTTAAGAAAATAAATGACACATTTTTCGCACTAATGCTTTTTATACAAAAACTCACATTAAACTCTTATGAACTCACCAGCTTTATGCTGATATTCGTTTTCAAAATAACTTGTATCTTCAGGTCAAAGATAGACAGGTACAGTCGGAGCATTTTTAGGAAGGTGGAGCACACAAGACCCATCTCTTATTTTTGATTACTTTTGGGTGATTGTTAAACATTACAAAACACACTTGTAATTAAACTCACTATGTAATGCAATGGTTGTATGTTTCTTGTTTTTACTATTATGCAATTGTGATGATACCGTACACTACGTCATCCACCCCGAAACGTATTCCGCCGTTATCGGTTTTGGGGTGTGACAGATTGGTATCAGAGCATTGTTTATAGTGAATCAAGTATATCAACCTATAAAAGATATACGAACTATAAACACTTCGGGACTAAAACACTCTGACCAAGAATATATATTGTTAAGTATCTAAAAGATCTAACTAAGTATATATATATATATATATATATATATATACACACATCACTATAAAACACAGGAGTCAGTATTGTCCTAGAACAAAACGAAAGTATTAAGATTGTTGGGCAGCACAATTGGGTTTAGAGACATATAGTCACATTCATGATGATGTAGCCTGATCAACTATGTTTTCCTGAGGGTGACTAGCATGTGCCTAAGTTTGGTTGTGATGTTGCAACAAGTCTAAAACTTACCAACAATACCACAATAATGCTACCATAAGAATACTACAGGAGTATTCTGTATCTCTAGACTATACGTAGGTGTTAACAAAAAGGGTCGTTACTAGTAGGACAATTGTTGCTAAGTGGATACACCACGATTACATGTGATTAGGGCGCCATAGACCCAGAATCTGCAGCCTTTGCTTCATTCCCTGTTCTTGTTTGATTGGGGGTCTGAAGTTAGGGTGGTTTATTCGAAGGACTATCTTGCTTCGGTTACATGTAATCGGTATGCACTATGCAAGTATTGGGTCAAATAGTAATGATTCATCCTATAAGTATCTTAGAATAGTACGTCTATTAATCCTCTTTTCCCCTTTTCTCGCGTAGATAGCATGGCTGGCTTCCACCTACCCGGCGATCCGTACTTTCCGAACCAGGGCAATGGAGGATGGCTCGAAGAGGAGTCAGACGACGATCACCCTATTCCTTTGGATGATCATCATGCTGAAGGCTTCTCGGATAGCTCGAGCTCCGAGCCAGAAGTCAACAACCAACCTCCTGAAACCCCGAACCCTAACCCCCGACCGGCATTTCAGGGCCCCACTCCTATGTGGGCGATATCCTTGCATAGATGGAGCGAGGAGCAGGGTCAGCCCTTGCCTTACAATGGAGACCGAAGCTTCTACAACATAAGCGAAGGAGGATCGGCGGATCGGGTTCTGCCCATCATGATCCGAAGGATTGCCAGGAATGTTGAGCAAGGTCAAGCTGCTACTGGCCGAGTTGTAGAAGTGGATGCCAACTCAATCCACAACACTGTTCGCATCCGCCAACTCGAAGAAGCCGTGGACAGGACAAGGAGGACCAACGAGGCTCTGCAGCATCAGCTGGCTGCATCCCGAGCTGAAGTTAGGGAACTCCGAGCACGCCAAAGGACTCATGATCGACACCTTCAAGAAGTTATGCGTCAACTAGCGGATCTGAGGATTCGCCCAACAAGCAACCGTCGCCAGTAGAAGACATCTAGTTACCTCACTCTTTTGTTTAAAGGACTAGCCTTTTATCTCTATGTTCCGTAGGTCTCTTGTCTGTAAACATTCCTAGTTTAAAAGTACTCTAGCTGAACCTCTAAACTGCCAACATTTTCTCTATGGTATGATGTAAGACCTACTGCTAGGTCAATTTTCATGAACTTGTGTTGCATCATTAATACCAGTATATTGGCAGTTGATTTCTCTATTGCTATAACTCTCACCCTGATCTTGGATTATGTTGATTCAATCCACGAAACACTCTATTCATATTCGCAATAGGCTCTTACTATTGTTATCATTTCTATGATCTTCCAGTGAAGGATGCCTCCACGAAAGCGTCCCAGCAGAGGAAGAACCGCAACTCAAACCCCTCCTCCACCACCTCCTCCTCCGCAGTTCGACCCGGTGTTGTTCCAAACGGCTGTGACTACGGCTGTAACAGCAGCCATGGCCCAAATGAACTCGAGAGATGCGAGCGGTGGTAACTCCAGGTTCGGTGAAGTCCATCAGAGGGTGCAGGGATGCACTTATAAGGACTTCATGAATTGTAAACCTGCCTTCTTTGATGGTACCGGAGGGATCCTGGCATTGTCCCAATGGTTCGAAAGAACCGAAGCTGTATTCGAGATGTGCTCTTGCCCCGAAGAGAGCAAAATCAAGTTCGCTACTACTACCCTCACTAACAGGGCCTTGTCATGGTGGAACGACCATGTCAACGCACTCTCCTTGGTCACAGCCAATGCCATGGGCTGGGACACTCTAAAAGATCTTATGAGAGGAGAGTACTGCCCTAGGGGCGAAGTTCAGAAGCTTGAGGAAGAACTCTGGAACCTCAAGATGAAGGGGACCGACATAACGGCTTACACTGCCAGGTTTTGCGACTTGGCGGCTATGTGTCGCAATATGATCCCGTCCGAAAGCAAGAAAATTGAACGGTACATCTGGGGTTTAGTGCCCCCGTATCGAGGAAATGTTCTGGCTTCACGCCCTACCACTTTCGACAGCGCCAAGGAATTGGCCCAGAGTCTGATCAACTACGAAATCTCCTCCACTCCAGCAACAACAACCACAACAACCACTGCACCATCCGGATCATCTGACCGAAAAAGGAAACGATGGGATAAGAAGAAAGGCAAGAAGACTCAAACCAACTCCAAGGACCAGCAAATTGTGGCGGTCCATGCTGCTACCACCCCAGCCACACCAGCTGCTCCAGCCCCGCCAAAGGCTTACAGTGGAAACTTGCCTAAGTGTCCCAAGTGCCCTTTTCACCACAACGGTCCTTGCCGTGAATTACAGTGTTCCAACTGCGGACGAAAGGGCCATACTGTTCGATTTTGCAAGGCCCCTCCCAAACCTATCACACAAGTTCCTGGTACGGGAGTGACCCCAACTTGTTATGGCTGCGGTGAAGCGGACCATTTTAAGAAGCACTGTCTGAAGGCTGCAAATGTTGGGGGAACTGGAAGGTTACTTGCTATCGGTCACAATGAAGCGGTAGCTGATCCCACGGTGGTCACGGGTACGTTTCTTCTCAACAACTCTTATGCATGTGTCTTGTTCGATAGTGGTGCAGAAAGAAGCTTCATAAATCAAAACTTTAAACACTTACTCAAACAAACCCCTCAATCACTAAAAGAAACATTCGTTGTAGAAATGGCTAATGGGAAGACAGAAAGCTCTAATGAAATCTATATAGGTTGTACTATCACGTTAGATGATCACCCCTTTTTAATCGATCTTATACCAGTCTCAATCAAAAATTTCGATGTCATTGTTGGTATGGATTGGTTAAGCTTTCACTACGCCGATATCCTATGCTCCGAGAAAGCCATTCGCCTGAACTTTCCGAATCGAGAGACCCTATTGATATACGGAGATAAGCCAAGTACAAACCTTCGTATCATCTCTAGTATTCAGGCTCAGGAATACTTGCGCAAGGAATATCGCGCCTTTCTTGCTCACGTTGTCGACACTAACCAGAAATCGAAAGATCCAAAAGACATTCCTGTAGTGTGCGATTTTCCTGATGTCTTCCCGGAGGATCTTCCAGGCCTACCTCCCAAACGACAGGTTGAATTCAGAATCGACCTAATCCCAGGAGCTACCCCCGTAGCTAAGTCGCCCTACCGTCTAGCGCCCGCCGAAATGCAAGAACTCTCCGGTCAACTCAACGAACTGCTCAACAAGGGCTTTATAAGACCGAGTTTCTCACCTTGGGGAGCTCCGGTCTTGTTCGTGAAGAAAAAGGATGGGTCGTTTCGGATGTGCATCGATTATAGGGAACTCAATAAACTCACGATAAAAAATCGATATCCTCTCCCTCGTATCGACGACCTATTCGACCAACTCCAAGGAGCAAGTTACTTCTCCAGGATTGATCTTAGATCGGGGTATCATCAGTTACGGGTGCTTGAGGAAGATGTTCCAAAGACAGCCTTCCGAACCCGCTACGGGCATTTTGAGTTCGTAGTGATGCCCTTTGGACTGACTAACGCCCCCGCAGTATTCATGGACTTGATGAATAGGGTATGTCGTCCATATCTAGATCAGTTCGTCATCGTCTTTATTGATGACATACTCGTCTACTCTCGGAGCAAGGAAGAGCACGGAAATCATTTACGATTAGTCCTGGAAACCCTGCGATCCGAGAAGTTGTATGCGAAGTTCTCTAAGTGCGAGTTTTGGATCCGAAGAGTTGAATTCTTAGGGCACGTGGTCAGTGAAGACGGAATCCACGTGGACCCCTCCAAAATCAAAGCTATTGAGAACTGGTCAGCACCAAAGACGCCTACGGAAATTCGTTAATTTCTAGGCCTCGCTGGCTACTACCGCCGATTCATCCAAAATTTCTATCGGATTGCGAAACCTCTCACCATGCTAACACAGAAAGGTGTATCATTCGACTGGGAAGAGAAACAGGAGAAGGCATTTCAGACCCTGAAGCGAGCCCTATGCACCGCACCAGTATTATCCCTTCCCGAAGGGACAGAAGATTTTGTCGTATACTGTGATGCATCCAATCAGGGGCTCGGTTGTGTCTTGATGCAACGAGGCAAGGTTATCGCCTATGCCTCAAGACAGCTAAAGAACCATGAAGTGAACTACACTACTCACGACCTCGAGTTAGGGGCGGTCGTCTTCGCACTAAAGATCTGGAGACACTACTTGTATGGGACAAAGAGCGTGGTGTACACTGATCATAAAAGCCTCCAACATATACTAAACCAAAAAGAACTCAACATGAGACAGCGTCGATGGGTCGAGTTACTTAACGATTATGACTGTGAAATTAGATATCATCCGGGGAAGGCCAACGTAGTAGCTGACGCCCTGAGCAGAAAGGAATATTCCGAACGAAGGACCAAGTCGTTGACAATGACTATACATTCACATCTATCCACGCAGATCAAAGAGGCTCAGCTGGAAGCCTTAAAGCCTGGAAACATGACGGGAGAATCCCTGCGCGGAATGGATAAAAATCTGGAGGTTAAGGGTGACGGAGCCTATTACTTCATGGACCAAATCTGGACTCCACGCCATGGAGGTTTCAGAGATTTGGTTATGAGGGAAGCACACAACACTCGTTACTCCGTCCACCCGGGTTCAGATAAGATGTATCTGGATCTCAAAAAGCTATACTGGTGGCCGAACATGAAAGCGGAGATCGCTACCTTTGTAAGTAAGTGCCTTACTTGCGCGAAGGTCAAAGTCGAATGTCAAAAGCCATCAGGACTCCTCCAACAACCGGAGGTACCATAATGGAAGTGGGAGCGAATCACAATGGACTTTATCACCAAGCTGCCCAAGACAGCAGGTGGATTAGATACCATTTGGGTCATCGTTGACAGGTTGACCAAGTCTGCCCACTTTCTACCCATCAAGGAGACGGACAAGATGGAAAAGCTCACTAGGACTTATATAAAAGAAATAGTGCGATTGCATGGTGTCCCTATATCTATTATATCAGACAGAGATAGTAGATTCACCTCTAGGTTTTGGCAATCATTGCAAAAGGCACTAGGAACGAGGCTGGACATGAGTACAGCCTACCATCCGCAGACTGACGGACAAAGTGAGAGGACGATCCAAACCTTAGAAGACATGCTGCGAGCTTGTGTGATCGACTTTGGGAAATCCTGGGATACACACTTGCCTCTTGTGGAGTTTTCCTACAACAATGGTTATCACACAAGCATCAAGGCAGCTCCATTCGAAGCCCTCTACGGCCGGAAGTGCAGATCCCCTTTGTGCTGGGCTGAAGTGGGAGACACTCAGCTAGCTAAAGGACGAGTTCCTGACAGTGCCCTCACTGGTCCGGAGATCATTCGGGAGACGACCGAGAAGATTGTACAGATACGTGAACGACTAAAAGCCGCTAGGGATCGACAGAAAAGCTACGCCGACAAACGAAGAAAACCCTTGGAATTCCAGGTGAGAGACCGAGTCCTTCTGAAGGTCTCGCCCTGGAAAGGCACGATACGCTTCGGGAAGCGTGGAAAGTTAAACCTAAGGTACATAGGGCCTTTTGAGATTCTTGCCAGAATCGGCCCTGTAGCTTACAAACTAAACTTACCCCGCGAGCTAAGTAACATACATCCTACCTTCCACGTCTCAAACTTGAAGAAATGTCTGTCTGACGAGACTCTCGTGATCCCCCTCGACGAGATCGAGGTCAATGATAGCCTCAACTTCGTGGAAGAGCCTGCGGAGGTTTTGGATCGTGAAGTAAAGCGGACGAAACAAAGCCGCATCCCAATTGTGAAGGTTCGGTGGAACGCTAAGCGAGGGCCGGAATTCACTTGGGAGCGCGAGGATCAAATGAAACTCAAATATCCTCATCTCTTTGCTTAGTAGTATTGTAATAACGTATCTGTTTGTATTCTAAATTTCGGGACGAAATTCCCCTAACGGGGGGATGATGTGACAACCCCAAATCTATTCCCGTTACAAATCCCATTTTCACTAACGGAATGCGTCACTATACGTTATTTTATGTAATATTTGGAATCGTCAATAACTGAATATCTAATTATATGCATGTCTTGATATTATCATAAGAAATATAACTCGTATGTGTTAACCCCGTTTAACCTAATAGAGTTGTATTACTTTTTCAACCACTTCACCCGGGTAAAAAGTTTTAACCCAGTTAACTTTAAACATCGGGTAGCCGTGTATCGGGTGCGATACCCGAGACATATGAAATGAGTGTGCACAACATTTGAACACTCTTTCACCACACATTCACTCTCTCTCACTACTTTCTCTCTCTAGACCCGAAATCGACCCCAAATTCCGCTAATTTCCGACTTCCAAACGTAAGTACTCATCCTCTATCTTAATCTAGACATACTTCACTGAATTTAGAAGCCAAAATCATAGAAATCAAGGACCAAAAAGGAGTTTACGGCCTAAGAAGCTCCTTAGGCCGTAAACCCCCAAAATCATGCCAAAGACCATGTTTTTCCTTCCTTTAAGCTAGTATACTAATTAAGGCATATACCTAGAAGAGTTTGGACACTAAAACACAAGAAATTGATGCTTAAAAAGGAGTTTACGGCCCAAGCTTGTGCTTAGGCCGTAAACACCTCAAACACCCCACAAATCTTTATTTAAAGCCCCAAAAACTCATCTAGGGTGTTTGGTAATTTGGACTTAACAACAAGGAAGGCTTAAATGCATCAAACAACATCATTTGAACACAAAAAGAGGAGTTTACGGCCAAGGCTAAGCTTGGGCCGTAAACACCCATGTTTTTGTGTCAAACAAGTCCCTAAACCACTCAAATGCATGTAAGGAATTTAGCTAAGACCTTTGGAGGTGTGTTGTACCATTAAACTTCACATTTGGAGGCAAAATGAAGAGTTTATGGCCAAGGATATTCTTGGGCCGTAAACTCCCCAAATTTCATGCCAAATTGTCCCAAAACTCATTATAGGGCCTTCTAGGATTTATCTAAGGTGAATAAGAGCATGTTGTACCATTAAAACATACATCTTGAAGGATTTAATGGAGTTTACGGCCCAAGAACAAGTCTTGGCCGTAAACTCCCCAAAAATGTCACAAATTAAGAGTTTAATCCCTCCCTTTGGTCCAAAACACATACCATTAAAGTAAGGAAGTGAAATAAGGCCTTAAACATACATTTTGGAGTACCACATGAGTTTACGGCCAAGCCTAGGGGGATTACGGCCGTAAACTCCCAAAGGGTGGCCTTTAGGCCATAAACTCCAAGGGAGTGAGCTCATGGACCCTCCCGTAAATCATTCATGGCCTTGTACCACTCCCGGGAACCCTTTCTAGGCCCTAAAACCCCGAAAACGATGCTAGAATGCCCAAATACTATAATGAAAAGCATAAGATGATTAACTTCTTGTAAAATACATATTTCATATGACATTAGGGTCCTAAAAGGTGTTCAAGTCGTTATTTGGTACCAAATGCTCAACCGACACTTTTACTCGATTTACCCGATTTACGCGATTTCAGGTGAGTTCATACCCCTTTAATGAAACTTTCAAATGTTTTAAATGTTTTAGGGGGAGATACAAGTTACTTATGTATGTTTATAGAAAGTTTTACAAAATGATGTTTTCCCGTTACGAGGATTAATCACATGTGATTCACTATCCTTAGTTCAAATCACATGTGATTTATCACTAAGCCTTATAAACAAGTTTTTACATTTTCAAAACTATTTTTAGACAGCAAGCCAAATTTTTAAATGTTCTTGTGGAAAATACTTTTATTAAATCAATTTATTTATAAAACGTAACCACTCTGATATATTTATATAAGTAAGACTTGGAGGACTTAGGACCGATATCTCGCCTTATTTCCTGTTCTTGTTTGATTGTGGGCTTAGGGTAGTAGCTATCTGTCCGACTGTCGTTGATTTCTTAGTTATATAACTTGTATATTAGTATGGGATACGAATATCGCTTCTTTCACTAAATACTAAAGTCACTAACATGTCAAGAACCATCCACACTAAGTTAACTATAATAGGTATAGTTAATGTTATTACTACTACTATTCGCTAAAGTCACTACTCTCTACACTATAATACTCACTATTACCAGACGATACACTAGTAAGAGAATCCACTATGATCAATACTAAAAGATTACTACACTATAACAATTGAGAAAACACTAAACAAACAATAATACACTAACCCACTACGAGATACTCTATTCGCTACCCACTACGCCCGGAGTTTTCCGATAGGAAGAGGACACTACATGTATAGATCTATACGGGGCAGACGCTATTACATCCCCACTGTTAATTTCAGTCCGCGTCGTGCAGGCCCAGGGATGCCATTACTTCACTATACGGTGTATGACTGGGAAGGTCATGGGATCCTCTATCATCCTCACTATTAGTATATACAAGGAAATACACTATAACTACACTAAAATACTACACTAAATGCTAAACTACATCCCGAAGTAAGTAAGTATCTATCACTAAAGGAAGCTTGCACCTCTATCACTAATCTCAGGCTTAACCTATTCTATCACATTTACTATTTGGAGATTTACCAGTACACTTTTAGAATAGACTGTTTCACAGAAATGAAGAATGTATACTTTTTTTTACAGATTGTCACTTACAATGTATTTTTTGGAAAATATGGGATTTTCTAAGTTTCTACTACTTAAGAAAATAAATGACACATTTTTCACACTAATGCTTTGTATACAAAAACTCACACTAAACTCTTATGAACTCACCAGCTTTATGCTGATATTCGTTTTCAAAATAACTTGTATCTTCAGGTCAAAGATAGACAGGTACAGTCGGAGCATTTTTGGGAAGGTGGAGCACACAAGACCCATCTCTTATTTTTGATTACTTTTGGGTGATTGTTAAACATTACAAAACACACTTGTAATTAAACTCACTATGTAATGCAATGGTTGTATGTTTCTTGTTTTTACTATTATGCAATTGTGATGATACCGTACACTACGTCATCCACCCCGAAACGTATTCCGCCGTTATCGGTTTTGGGGTGTGATAGAATTAACCCTAACCACTTCTTTCACAAAAGAGATGTGTATGAATTACACAGCCTCCTGCTCTGATACCAATTGATGAGTTTAAGAAACTATTTGATCGTTTAGATCTTATAACAGGTAAATCACGAAAGCAAAAAACACCAATATAAAACACAAGAATGAATCTGAATATGTCGAATGATTCAATTGATTCAATCCTCAGCAGAGCTCGATTAAGAACTTCCGCTGTAGAGGATATTAGGGTTACAAAAGATAAAGATCAAATGCTTGAAAAAATAATTTCCAAATCTTACGTACTAGGATGCATGCAAGCACCTATAAATACAAAACCCTATAAAATAACTCACGGATGGACAGGCCCATACCGGAGACTAAATGGACTAAATAGCGAGCCCAAGACGCAACACCTTCTGGACCTAACACAAGATTTTATGTGATTTTTGGTCACATGCATGCATTAAGTCAGTTGTTAAGTCCTCTTGAGCTTTAAGAGATTTATTAAGCCATGCATGAGCGTAAAGTTATTAACTTTACGTGATTACCCAACTCAAAGAAGTCAGATCTACATTTTGGGATCAATGTCTTAGCGGATTAAGAAGCAAATTGAGTTTTGGCTGAATGGAGGAGTACGTTGGGCGTACAATCCTGTACATGCAACGTACAAGCCCTTAAGCAAGTACGCTTAGCGTACAAGCTGAGTACGCCCCGCGTACTCAGCATGATGGGATTTCGGTGTTTGGGCTTCGATTTGGGCCATATTTTGGGCTTATTTGTTTTGGGCCCTGTTGGGCCATCAGGTTTGGGTCTGATATTTATTTTAGGAGGCCCACTATGGGATTTGGGCCTAGTTTGGAAATTTGGGCCTTAGGTGGCTAATTAGGATTGGGCCTTGCCTTGGGCCAAGTTATGGAAAGGGCAAAAAGGTTTTTTACCCTAGTTTGGATACTTAGTGTGGGTCGGATTCGATTATTGATGGATGATTACCTTATGATTGTTAGTGTGGGGATTCTTGCGGGCCAGCAGCCAAAGATTCTTTCTGTGAGATTCAACAGTGCGATGTGAGTTTTCTCACTGTGTTTAGTGGGTAGAAGGCACCAATGCCGACCCATGATTTGTCATGTTAGATTACTCGTTGTCTGTGTGACACTTGTATGTGTATGTGATGTATGCTTACTAGGCAGGACCCTATGATTATTTTGTATGATGTGACATGTTATGCTTATATGAATTGTATGTGGGCCTATTATGCGAGTTAGGGTGGAGCCCCTTATACTCATTAGACGGGGCCCGTTATGTGATATGCATGTTTGGTATGTGGTATCTTAGGGTACTCACTAAGCTTTGTGCTTACGGTTTTCAGTTTATGTTTCAGGTACTTCGGTTTTCAATTGAAAGAGCTTGGGATGATTGCAAAGCACACACCACATGTTTCAACATTTTGTGATTTACTCTGATAGCGATCATATATTAAGAAAGCTTTGATTACGTTGGTTCATGAAAATGAGATGATGTACTATTTTAATAATTTTAAAAATGAAAAGCTTTTTGGGTCTTTTTTTGGGACTTTTCACCCAGGTGGATGGCCAACGAATTTAGGTCCAAAATGCCCGGTTTTAGAAACATTGTACATTTTGGTAAAGTGCACAAATTTTATTATTTCTTTTAAGAGTAAATTAAGATATTTTCGTATTTGTAAATATCCTTTACGTTAACTATATAATTAAATAAAACTAAAAATACAACAAATATTTTAATATGTTAACCAAGATACCCGAACAATATCGGAAGTTATTGGAAAAATGATCATCAATCAAGTTGTTAAGGGTTCAAAACTTGTTTGATCATAAATGTAGATTGTGCGTATTTTATCTATTATAAAATACTAGCATTTGATTATGTATTTATATAAGAGTAGACTATACATTATAGTGTGTTAGGTGTTAAAATAAATTTACATGTACTGAATAACGTGTTTATTCAAGAGTAGATTAATGGTGTGTATTAGCTATTAGACTATTGGGTATACAATCCACACCTCACGCAACCACATCATCTCTTCCCCCATGGCGTGAATAGACACCAAACAAGAGAGAGACGTTTAGTCATATGTTGCCTCAACCACGTGTAACGATGTAAATTTTCAAAACAAAATTTTCATTTTTAATCATATAATCTTCAAAACACTTTTCATAAAACATCATTTATTTAGTTTACATAACATAACTCCGAGTTTAACTAGTTAATAATCCAGGATCCTCGAACACATGATTCTTTCTCTGATGTGTACAATCAAGCCAGTGCCGTCTCGCGATCCTGAGAAAACCTGAAACACATAACACATAACACGGTAAGCACGAAGCTTAGTGAGTTCCCCAAAATACCACGAACACGTAATTAGCCACTCGAGGCCATAGCTCTGTAAGACCCTCCAGTCAATGTGTCTCAGTGGAACCCTCCAGTCCCATAGCTCGTTGGACCCTCTGGTCCGGTCTAGCTCATTGGACCCTCCGGTCCGGTCTGGTTGGGAGTCTTCCGGCCTCATAGTTCGTTGGACCCTCCGGTTTGGTCTATATAACACATAGCATTAGATCATACAAACAAAATGCATAACTCAAGCAAGAACATAAGACCCTTTGGTCACACATAATTACCACTCTAGGTAAAGTATAGTGAGAAGACTCACCTCGGCTAGCAGGTGAGCAAATAACCTCGCGCTCGGATCTCGAACTAGCCTCCTCCTAACACAAAGGATGAATATCTCTAATTAATACTCTTTTCACGACTCAAATAATCGAAGGCGGTTCTTTCTCTTTCTAACTCTTTGAAGTGGGTAAAAGTCCATTTTACCCCTCCAAGGTCTCTGTTACTTATGTTGACCAAAACCCCAAAGTCAATAGAAGTCAAACTTGAGTCAACAGTCCATATTTGACCCAACTCATCGAGTGCACCCTTGCGACTCGTCGAGTCCCCTCGCATCTTTTGAATTCTTCCTACAACTCACTCAGCTTGCCGAGTTGACTCCCAACTCGATGAGTCAACACTGGGACAAGGCTACTTAGACAAACCCACTACGACTCGTTGAGTCATCCTATGGACTCGGTGAGTCGGCTCCATCAGATTTCCCATCCAGCCACCTGAGGTCAGATCTATAACTCTAACTCGTAGATCTAACCTCCTAATACTCAAAAGTCACGTAAAGGTCCGATCTTGATACCCATGCATAGTGTATTTTGCTCTATATATAATTATGACTCCGTTAAAGCTTCATAACTTCAAAGCTCTAAGGTTGCTCAACTATGGCTTCCTACTATCATACTCTCTAGACCTTACAATGTCCAGATCTATGGCATAACTTAGAAGAGGGGGGTTTGATGCACCCAAAACCCCACCAAAAGTGATATGAGCCCTAACTTCTCATACTCAAGGGATCTATTCAATAAATCAAGAAAGGTAGGGACTTCATACCTAGATCTAAAGCTAAAGATGGAGATGCAGTAGATCCACAAGCTCTCCTCTTGATCCTTGCAACACCCTTGATCTTCTTCCCAAGGAATGACCTCAAATGAGCCTCTTTCCCTCTCTTGCTCACCAATGACTCTAGGGTTTCTCTCAAGTGACGAATGGCACTGATAAGCATGTCAAGGAGGCTATAAGTGCCTTTAAATAGGCCCAGGCCCGAGAAAATTAGGGTTTCTGCCAACAACGCTGACTCGGCGAGTCATCTCTCCGACTCATCGAATCCATTCATTATCCATGTCACCAAGTCGCGACTCTAC
The DNA here is from genome assembly GCF_051521515.1 of Lactuca serriola. Taxonomy (NCBI): domain Eukaryota; kingdom Viridiplantae; phylum Streptophyta; class Magnoliopsida; order Asterales; family Asteraceae; genus Lactuca; species Lactuca serriola. The sequence goes on from NC_136415.1 coordinate 277,886,355, forward strand.
TCGACGAGTTGAGGCACCAACTCGTCGAGTCCCTCCAAAATCCTTAAATTAAATAATGAGAACACTATACTTGGAAAACCGGATGTTACACCACGACCTTCCACACGACACGGGGTTGTGTGCACGTCATCACCAACGACAAGATGACAATTTAACGTCCACCTCAATACCATGCCTCATACATTATATATATATATATATATATATATATATATATATATATATATATATATATATATAATAGATGTGTGTCAGCGCAAAGCGGGAGCGATAAATAGTTTTTTGTGGCGAAATTTTTTTACAGAGAAATAATTATTATATTTTATTATTAGTTATTATGTAATAACAAATTACATTTTAAATAAAATATTTATGTTTATATTGCATGTTAATATTATTAATGTAAATTAATTAATATTGGTATTGGGTTTAAGAAATGTAAAATTAATTTATATACATGAACTTAATATTTTAAAGTTTTCATTTTGCTTAAAATTGAATTTCTTAATTACTTTCCTTAATTTAAATTTTGCACTTTTGGCAAATATTAATGAACTATTTATGTATAATTGATTTGTACAAAAAAAAAAACTTTGTAACTTATACCTTTTAAAATGAAAATATGACTAATATGTTTTATAATATAGTATAAGATAGTGCTAAATTATTGTATTCTAACTATCTATTGTGTGTATGTAGAATTGATTGTGGACCTATCATTTTAATTATTTTAAGAAACTAATTAATACATATTAAATGTTGAATCTTTAACATTTAACATATATTAATTACTTTATTTAAATAACTAAAATTATTGGTCCACAGTATATTCTACATGCACATAATAGATAATAGAATGTTCAAATGTGGATTGACATATGTTGTATAGACGTGTGACCAATGCTATTATGTGAGAACTACAAAGAAAATATGTTGTTTGGTAATGTGAATACGCTCAATCTTACATAACTATTGTCATTATCACACAATTTTATTAATTAAATCGTCTACAAGCTTATTATAGATTTATTATTATTATTATTCTCATTCTGTCAGAATGTTCATTGAGTCGTATTCTGTAAGAATTAAAATGAGTAAAAAACGATGCATGAGAACAAAAATGAATAAGAATTAGTGAGAATGAATGAAAATGACGATATTTGTATAAGATTGAACGTATTCACATTAGCAAACAACCTATTCTCTTACTAATTATCATTGAATAATATTGTCCATACCTTCGCACAATAGTTGTCCATCCACATTATAACCTAGCCCTACTAGCAATAATATAAAAACACAAAAGATTAATTAAAGAGCCAAAAATCAAAACTTTTTGTCCCGATACCCTTTGTCTATCAAAAGAAATTGTATGGTGATTATTTTGGAACATAGTACAACGACAGGGTACTTAAGTTTACGATTTTTTTTTCATGAACAAATGTAAAAACTAAAAAGTGTACGGATTTTTTTCGCGACCAATGCGGAAAAAATAGAAATTTGGTTTGTGGATTTAACGTTTTTGGTTTCTTGGAAAATGAATAATTTTGACAATGAAAAAGTTTAAGCAATTATTTATATTTTTGTAATATACTTATTTTGTGAAATCTTTTACATGTTTTGTGAAAAGTAATTTATATTTTATAAATTATTTAGTTATATTTATGCAATAATACTTATTATTTTACGAGTCTACCTTAATAAATGAAGGTTTTTTTGCCACATGTCCTCTTCTCATTTATTTGGATACATGTCATTTTCTAGAATTTTTAAATTTTCTATTTCCACTTGTCATTTTATTGTATTTTCATTTTATTAAATTAAAATTCCACATTTAATGTGTAAGTTAATATATATGTAAAATATTTATTAAAAAAGGTTTATATATGTAATATATTCAATAGATTAAAGTTTCATTAATTTTAATAATTCAAAAAATTTCTCATTTTCCTTACAAATTCAAACTTTTCAAATTGTTAAAATTTCATATATTTTTTTAAATTAACCTATATAATACATGGGTTTCACACCTAGTTAAATAGTAAATGAAACATTTTGTAGTAACAATTCGGACAACGTAATCTCACAAAATTTATCTTTTAAGATAGATGATTATTTGGTGATAGTTTACATAATTTTTTTTAATCATTTGATATTCCAATAACTGAAATGATTATGTCAACCTTTTGTGAATATGATATTCAATCATCTACGCTTAAAGTTCCAATTTATCAAGCTTTAAACTAAAAAAATAACTCAAGTGATAACATATTTTCAGTTATAGAAATCTAAACGAATTAAACATGGATTTTTTAATATTTCATAATCATTCTTGGACTGATTCGATTTTTTTACAGGTGGATAGTCCTCTTGTTTTTTCGATGTTTTGATAGGGCGTCAGAGCTTCAAGATAGTTGCTCATAATTGAATTCTTTTTGGCCGGTCTCTTTCACTTTTCAACTTGTTCACTACAAAACAAAGAGACTTGAAAATTTATAATATATGTCACTATGTAAGTTTGTATTTGTGAAAATTTGTTATCCAATTATATTGATGAAGTTATATATAATTTTAAGATAGTTTTCTTATATTATTATATTTCTTTAATTACTTATTAAAATATGTCATTTAAACGCATCTTATAAAATTGAGAAAATTTATGTTTTATTTTATAGAATGAATAAATAAAATTTACATAATGTAGGTTAAATTTATCGAATATTAATCAAAGATGTATTAATTCCTTAGAACACCAAAATCATTTTTATTCAATAAATGATGTTATTATTTTGAATCGAAAGTATGGATGATCAAAAGTTAAAAAGGGGACGTGCATATAATACTAAAGATTTATATTTCACTAATTTATTTATGGAAAAGAGGGATGGAACATGAACATTGACTTTATTTTCTCAATAATACATTTAGAAAAATGGGTGATGAAAATAGAAGTGCTATTTTATTAAGAAAAAAAAAAGAATTTACGATCAAGAATAAAAAAAAGTCCAACAAATCACGTTAGTGGCGCATGCTTCTCAACTTTTGACTATAGAATAATTACAAAATGGTGCCCTAACTTCTACTTGATCTACATTCTTCACCAATGTATAATTTTCTTTGACATCTATGATCCTTGTATTGAAAATAAGTTCCAAATGACAACCATATTTTCTTACTAATCTATTTCACCATCTATGCCGGTCATATCCTCTTACAAAGCTATCCTTTCTACATAACTCAATAATTATCATAAACATCGAGCAATCATAATATGGTATTTGTTTATTTGTTTCTTTCTTAAATTTTACAGTAACTATATGGTGTAGTATATATTGTTTTCTATTTTTTTTTGAACAAATGTATTTTTTCCTAATGAAACTAGAGTTTTAAAGGGTACAACATTTTTTGCATAGCTGACTCCACCGCTATTAAAGCATGTAATTAACTATATTCAAAGACAACTTCATTTTATTCGATACACGTACATTAACATAAAACCCGTTTAAGAAAACCTCTTATGAAAATACACAATGTACTAAATGAATAAAAATACTGCGAAGTAGATTATCATCTATACTACTATTATAGGCAGTGTTTTAAAAACTAATTTGAATTGGTCGGTCGAACCGGTTGGACCGGAAACCGGAGAAGTGAGCTATTCAATTAATACTGATTTTAATTCTATTTCTGAACCGGAATGAATCCGTTATTTTTTATAAAAAAAACCCGGTTGAAGTGGTTAAATTAAATAAAAACACTTCAAAATGGATCGTTTTGCATAACAAACTTTGTCGTTTTTTTTTCTTCACATCTATTTAGATTTTTTTGAATAAAAACACATGGTAATGTTAGAGGTTTTTAATACGTTTGTATTCATCTAAAATTATATTTTATTTTCTTTTTAATATAAGTAGATTGATATAAAATTTATAGTTATGTGTTTTTAATATATTTTGATTGATCCACGACTTGTATATATATATATATATATATATATATATATATATATATATATTTTAATGTTTAAATGTGTGGATGTCTATGCATGTATAAAAATAGAAAAAAAAAATATTATAGAAACCAGTTGAATCGACGATTGAACCGATTAAATTGAGAACCGGTCATCATACCGGTTCAACTAAAAAATCAGTTTTTTAAAACATTGGTTATAAGATAAAAAAGAACATAATTTCTACTTTTAGTGGTTTACTTCTCTTGATAGTATAAAGTTTTTGGTAAATTAAATTACCTCATACTTTTTATACATACAAATATTAATACCCATTAAATTATAACAAATGTCATCATTTCATATTTTTTAAACTATCTAATTCAATGTATATCAGAAATATACCAAATAAAATTAAAGTGAATGGTGGAATCAAGAATGACAACACTTATTATAATTTTAATTATAATTTTAATGGATATGAATATTTGTTTTAAATTATAACAAATGTTATTATTTCATATTTTTTAACCGACAAAATCTATGAGCAGAACCTCATTCCTATTTATATTCTCATTATCAATTGTTCTATATGTTAAAAAAAATAAGTATAGTAAAACAAATAGCTTTCAACATTTTGTAGAGACTTACAAATTCAACAATAGTATAGGGGTGGTTCTTGTGTATTAAACAAACATAATATAAGAAAAGTCAAGGTCCAACGCTCACAATCAAAAGCAAGTTTGAAGTTGTGGTGGAGGTTGAGGACATATTCCTTCAACCGGCGTGAAACTTGACATCACCTATATTTTCATTCCAATAAATATATTTTATTTTATTTATTTATTTTTATTTTTATAAATTGACTGATTTTAATTGGTAATTTATCGATTCTATTATAAATAATTTTATTATTCGGTTGCATTCTAAGTTTAATATAATAATTACTTTCACTAAAATATTAATTTAATTTTCACCTTTTCATTTTATCAACGATTACAAGGTTTTAATATTAATTTTACATTACAATTCCAAGATTCATCAAACATAATCAAATACGAATTTGAACTCGATTTTCAACAATTTTATTTTCTAGATGTCTCTAGAATTTTCCATTGTTTTCAAAAAAAGATGAAAATAGAAAGTCATGTACGAATTGAATTTGATCGATCTTGATTGTCGTGGCTTATCGGTCGAGTTTTGACATAAAAGGGCCATAATTTTCCACGTTTGTGAGTTTGCACTCACGTATAAAATTTTAATTATTAAAACAAGCTGCTTAACTTCATAGTTGTTATATTTTTCTTTCAAGGAAACATTTTTTTTTCTTAAAAGAGAGCGCTTCAGCCATTTAACTCGGACCAAAAAGGCGTCTTTTAATCACTTAATTGTAGCTCTATAATGTCGTGGCGGAGATGGGTTAAGCCGGAGGTATTTCTTTCCGTTATCATGCATGGTTTTGATATTTTTTTATAATTAAGTTCCAATCTTTTTGATAGGTATATATATGTCTTATATAGGTTTACCCCTTGATGATACCAATTGTTGGAGTTCTTGGACTTGTTGCCACACAACTTGTACGTAACATATCTACCAACCCTGATGTGAGGTAAGATTAATTTAGTTACTACAAATCTTGAAAACTACGATATATATATATATATATATATATATATATATATATATATATATATATATATATATATATATATATATATATATATATATATATATATATATATATATATATATATATATATATATATATATATATATATATATATATATATATATATGAAAGTTGGCTTAAATCGGAACTTGGGTTTTAAGATGTCTAATGTATGAATCTCATAAGTGTTATTAACTAGGGGTGGCAATTATGGACACGAGACGACAAAAATACATGACACAAAACGAAATTGAGACGAAACTGAAATTTAAATTCGTGTTCGTGTCGTGTTCGTGTCAAGTGTAAAAAACACGATGTCGTGTCGTGTCGTGTTCGTGTTCAAAATTCGACACGATATTGACACGATTTAGCATTTATTTGTCGTGTTTTTCGTGTTTCTCATGTTTGTCGTGTTACTTATGATTAAATATTAATTAAATATACTAATTATTAAATTATGTTATTTTTTTCGTGTCATGTCGTGTTTGTCGATTTTTAATTGGTTCGTTTTCGTGTTAGTTAGAAAAAACACGACATCGTGTCGGTCGTGTTCGTGTTATATAAAACCTTATCGTGTCGTGTCGTGTCAGACAAAAACATGACACGATGACCCGATTTGCCACCCCTATTATTAACAGTATTTCCATATGAAAGTAAAAGTTCAACATGGTGTTTGTATAATTTTGCTCATAATTAATAATTTTCACAGGAGGTATCATGATCCTCTTTACCTAAAATTCTTAATAGTTGATAGAAGGGCTAACTTTGTCTATACATTATAAAAGTAACATTTATGTATGGGTTTATTGTGTTGGTTAAGAAATAATTGCCCAACTCATAAATGTTTGAAGTAGGGTTTGCACCCCGCACTTTGAAGTGGATACCTTGTGTTCGTTTGCAATCCTTTGAAAATCACATTCTAGCATGGATAAGGTTTTGTAAGACATAATTTGATACGATATTCTACATAGCAAGTTATTTTTTTAAAAGTATTTCACCTATAAAGCTTGCACTCCATCCAAACACAACAATTGTTACCTTCCATCACCATTAGTACATCTTTGTATAAAGACAACTTAATAAATCATAAATGAAATGTTGAAATGATCAGAGAAGAATCTTAAGCAGGGTTTCGCCCTTAAAATTTTAACAGAAAAAGAAATCAATTTAAAATTTAATCATATCCTTAATAAAGCTAAATGCAAGAATTGCCTATATATTTTCATATATGTGTTTGTGTTTTACGAATTGGCCATGTAAGAGAATTGGAAAATGATGGTAATTTATGCGGCTTGACGTAAAATATAGTAGAAACAATAGAAAATATTGCAATAGGTAGTATTTTATAGTAGTTTATTATTTAGGTCTAATTATATGTGTAAAGTTCATTTCTGGTTTGAAAAAAAAATGCTTATACAACTTTTATATGTTTTTTGCAACATAAATGCCCATATTTAAAAAAAGCTTTAGAAAACTAATTACTAAAACTCAAAGAATATTGAAAAATATACATGAAAACGTAAAAAAAAGTTGTCAAAATTTAATTATAAACTAATAATTCTGCAAATACGAAATCGCGACCAACATTTTAAAGCAAGTAATTTTGTAAAAATAAATAAGTTTGAAAGCATTTAAAAATAAAGCTGTAAAAAATTGAAAGAAAACCAATTTACAAAAAGCCTTAGACAAATTTATAAAAATAAAAAGAAAAGATTTATGGTTATTGTTCACACTTTGCAAATTGTATGGGTAATATAATTAAACGTTCTTGTGTTTAATGAATATGTTTAACACCTAATAATTAAATTCTGCATATTAACGAGATAATCTGCATTGAATCTTTTGTAATATGTAAATGATTTTGGTTTTTTAGGGTTACAAAAGAAAACCGAGCTGCTGGTATTTTGGAAAATTTTAAAGAAGGTGAGAAGTATGCGGAGCATGGATTAAGGAAGTTCGTTCGTGGTAGGACCCCTCAGATAATGCCATCGATCAATGATTATTTTACTCGAGAGAAATAAACTGAATCAATCATCGATTATTTTTTTAGCATTTTGAACAAAAAAAACACAAAAGAAAAAAAATATATTATTATAGAATATTTACATTCAAATTGTTACGTTACAACCAAAATGTGGTCCATTATTCATATTTTGAAGCCATATTTTTGTGTTTTCTTAAAAATTCCTTAAGAGAGATATATGTTAGTGGTATGAATAGTGTCTACCTCATAGGAGAGGTGCGTATTTGAATTGTGCTTGTGAGACCACAAGACAACACATAAATACTGGATAGTGACAATACTAGATCAAATCGAATTTGTTAAACATGATAAACACTGCCATATTTTAGACCTGATAAAGCAATGGTGTAGGTTTTTTGTATTTTTTTTACCTTTAGTATTTTAGTTTACATTACAAATACATCATATTTTATAATAATGTTGGTGATTTAGTGTCATCAATACATTTGGTGTAATCATGATTTAGTACGAGACAAGCCGAGTTTCATTTAGTTATATTGTCACAATTAAAAGGTCAGAGTTTCATTTCTATAATAAAGTAGAGTTTTTAAACTAAAATATAAATATACATTGGTTTTTCTATACTTTTGTTGTCTTTTTCAAATCAAGATTATAAAGCAACTAGAGTACTATAAGCATAAATCATCAAGAGACTATTTTGGATTTCATCAAATTATTTTTAAAACATAAGAAAGCATTATATTTTTATTTCCGTTTTTTCTTACAATATTGTGATAGTATGAAATGAGAGCATGATGACTTATTAAAAAAATCAATGAAATAAGAACTGTCTTTATTACATATAAATAGCCAATGTAAGATGCTTTTCATTCTACTTAAAAGCATACATTTAGGCCGTATGACATGCTTTTCACGGAACCAGATTGTGGTTTAGGTGGTGGATTGGCAACGGTCGTGCACACCATCCCGATGCCATGTTCGTGGCGCTTCGTTGTATGTGGCACGAGAGGCAACTACACAAACAAGGCTTAACCTTCTATGTCTCTCACCATCTCTCTCTCTTGCTTCCTTGCTTCTTTCTTCCATTTTTCTTTTTCTTTCATCTTCTTCGTTTGGAAGTTCCCTACGCTCCTTAGCGTGGAGAGTATACCTTTCAGACTTATTTCCTCTTCTTCATCAACTTGACAACATGTTTCTAAGGATCAAAAAGTTCTATTTATCCTAACATCCCCTATCACCTTGTGAAGAAAATGTGATCAAAAAGTTGTATTAGGTAAAATTTCAAAGTTATATCTTAATAAACCACAATATAATTAACAATCCAGTAAAGAAAGACTAGAAAAGTACAATTATTGCTCACACTAATAATTTAACGACAATTGATTAGTCCTAACAAAAATGTAAATCAAATTGAAATATTTGAAATCCCAATACACCACCACAGTTATGGGAACAACGGCCAAAAATTCAACACATCTGATCACCACGCCATGGCCATGCACCTTCCGTGATGTGTCAATCCCTTGACAAAACATTCGCGAAGAAATCCACTCGCGACGACGGGGTAAGCAGGTTTCCACGTTGTGGGAACTGTCCAGAAACTACTTAATGGATTAAGCCCTTAATCCATTAAGCCACACACTCATCTCTTCTACAATACTTCCAAATGTCATTAAGCTTCATAAAAACCCTTGACTAATGGACATGCATGTTCAATGCATGTCTAGAACTTGTTTAGGTCAAAATGGTGAAAAATGAAGTCAAAATCTCATGCATAGAACCAAAACTCAACCAAACCTCAAATCTATCACACAAAACCTCAAAGGGACCCAAGGATCCATAAAGTTGCCAACTTTATGGAATCCAAACACTCAACCAACCCCAAACATGATGAACAAAGCATGAAAGCCTAAATCTAGAAGCATGTCACATAAAGGTTAGAACATGAGGACTTACCATGGTCAAAAATATGTGCTCCAAGGTGGTGAGAGAACTTGCTTGCTGGATCTATGCACCAAGAACATCTTCTTCTCTAAGGCATCAAAAACACACCAAAGGTACCCAATGGATGAAAGAGGATAAGGGAGGCTTAAAGTGGTGAAAAGGAGGCTAGGGTTTCATTTAGGAAGGTTGGAGGCTAAATAGGATCCCCAAACCTTGAAGTTAGAGGCTTTAAATACAGAAGAAACCCTAAAAGATCATGGGATTGGGCTGCCACAACCACCTTGCCGTGGTGCTCACCAGAAAAACATGATCATAAAAGCCATGCCACGTCGTCGGTATCCATACACCACGTCGTGACAAATATTTTGTGACAACCCGAAATTTTCTATCCTGTACAGTCAAACACTTCATTGAAAGTCAAACTCATTCCTGCTATCATTTAGCACAATTTGGAGTTTGTTTGAGCGTTCTGAGCCTTGTACACTTAAGGGATAAGCGTTGGGGTTTATCTGCTGAAGCTATAGTACAAAGATCAGGCCTAAAACACCATGACCGTGAGTTCACCGCCACCACACTGGAGTTTACGGCCGTAAACTCCATGTGGGCCGTAAACTCACACTATATGATCAAGTGTTGGCCACTTGTTTCATTCCTTTCCTTCCTTGGCTGATTTTCCTTCAATTCCTCTCAACTATCATCCTGATCTTCACCTTAGATCTTCAAAACTAGTAAGTATTCTTCCTTGACTTTTTGATACACCTCTTAATCTAGCATTCTCTCATGATTTCATCCATGAAAATCATGTTTTCATAGATCTTCAAGTTTCACCAAGAACACCAAGAACACACACTAGTGTTCTTAGCCAAAACCGACCATTTCAAGCTTCTATATTGTAAGCACTCTTGTTCTAACTTTTTATGTACTAGATTAAACATGTTTAAGGCCTTAGAAACATCAAGAATCAAGGGTTGGAAGAGAGTTTACGGCTAAGGATCTCCCAAGGCCATAAACTCCCTATAAGGGTGCATTGATGCCCTAAATTCCTTCCTTATGCTTAGAACTTGGATTAGAACCCTCCACCAATGAACTAGGGACATTAAAATTCGAGTTGGTACATAATACCATGAGTTTACAGCCGTAAACTCATGGAGGAATGGTCCCTAGGCCGTAAACTCATGTTAAGGTAAATTCTTGGACCTTAAACTCATTTAGACTCTTGTTTAGCCTTGGAACACTTAAACACTTGAGACTCCCTACCTTTAAGACCATAAATATGACTCTTTAGAGAGTTTACGGCCAGGAGTAAACTCCCCTGGGCCGTAACCTCCATTGAGAGTGGTCTTTGGGCCATAAACTCAAATGCAATGCCTTACATTCCTTAGATGCAACCCTAATGAACTCCTAGCACTTGAACCAAAGTGTTTTCCACGTTTTAGGGTGTTTATACTTATCTACTTAGTGTTATAATCACTAATTGTATACATATATGTGTTTTTATATGTTAATAGGATCAATGTGTGTGTTCAAGTCTTCACTTGACACCTAGCACTTGTCCGACACTTCCATACGATTCACTCATTACAGGTGAGTTCATACCCCTTAATTAACCTTTTAAATGTTTTTAAATACTTTTATGGCAGGGGGGGATACAAGTTGAATCATACTAGTTATTATATCAATCACATGTGATTAATAACTAGCATACAAATGGATTTACTACACTTTTAGCTGTTTTACTCAGTATACTACTTCAAAATGATTTCTCAAAACGTTTTACATATTAAACTCTTTATCAAATTGTCTTACATACTATATCTTTCTTTTCAAACTTTGTTATAACTATGTTTCAAACAAAGGTTTTCATGTACTTCAAACTGTGTTTCAATCAAAGGATTTCTTATACTCTAAATTGTTCTTATCAAACAAACTGTTTTTAAATCATTTTATAAACTGACATCAAGTCATCAATCCTTAGTTATTAAACTTTTCAAAGGTTTTACAAAACTTCTTTTATACTTTTATATTGTCAAATGCATGCCTATATATGTATAGTTATATAAGTAATGTTTAAAGGATTTAGGACTGCTAGCTTGCTTTAATTCCTTTTCCTTGTTTGGATGTGGCCTTAGGGTATCGGTTATTTGTCTGAATTTCATCTAAATATTAGTTATATATTATGTGTACATACATAGACATAAAAGTTCTATCAGTCAATTCAGTACCTTTGGGTAGCAAAGGCATACTTTCGGTTATACACGTACATTACTAGTAAATATAATAGGTATAGTTAGGAGATACTATTTACTATTCCAAGTACAAGGAATCACACTAAGAGTTAGTTCATACATTAGTCAATACATACACTACTCTAATACATACTATACGAAGAGACACTAATACATACTATACGAAGAGACACTAATACATACACTAATACATATTATACGAAGAGACACTAATACATACTATACGAAGAGACACTAGTACATACTATACGAAGAGACACTAATACATACTATACGAAGAGACACTAGTACATACTATATGGAGAGATGCTACTACATACTATATGAAGGTATACTTCTACACACTCATGGACTGACCATCCTACACTTGGCTGCTCGCAACAAAAGGTGTGTTCATCTACGAATGTTCTCGGTTGTACTGTTCGGCGAGTTACCACACCGTGTTTATCCTATACAAATGGATACATTCATAAGGATTATACAATTTTCCTTATTACCTTTACTTTGTGACACATTCACATAAACGATGAGGTAGGATATATTTTGATATAAATATATTATTTTCCTTATTACCTTATTTTGTGATACATTCACTTAAACGAAAAGGTAGACTATATTTTTATAATAATAGTTATACATGGGAAAAATCAACATTTTTACAATGATGCATACTTTCAAAACAGTCGGGTCTTGGTAGAAGACTACTTTTTATACTAGTAGGACATATGGGATTTTCTAGGGTTTTCATACTTATATACACTTTTCCTCAAAACAATTAGAAGTCTTTTATTAAAAGTTTTTACAAATCAATGACACTAAAATACTTATGAATTCACCAGCTTTATGCTGATACTCGCTTTCAAAATAACTTGTATTCTTAGGTTACTGTAGACAGGTATGATGACCAGGTTTTGAGAAGACGGAGTAGTCAAGACTTGTCTTTTATTTTGATTATTCATTATGTTGTTTTATTCAATGAAAGAACACACTTGTATTTAAAATTATACTATTAATGCAATGGATGATGTTGTTGCTTGTTTACTACTTTGCATTGTTGTGATACTGTACATGACGTCCTCCGCCCCAGAACGTTTCCGCCGTTCTTGGTTTTGGGGTGTGACAGATTGGTATCAGAGCATTGTTTATAGTGAATTGAGTATATCAACCCATAAAAGATATACAGACTATAAATACAATGGGATTAAAATACTCTGACCAAGAGTTTATACTTTTAAATAATAAAATATTTAACTAAGTATACATACCTGCATTCATACTAAAATCAGTGTCACAATGACAAGAACAAAAGTATTACGATTGTTGAATATCACAAGTAAGCTCGGGGATGTATGGTCAGTCCTGGGAGTGGCATAGCCTGATCAACTATGCTGGTTTGAGGAGTGATTAGCATATGCCCAAGAATGGTTGTGATATGGCAACAAGTCTAAAAGCTTACCAACACTACTACAATGAAGACATTAGGAATATCTGTGTTACTACAATTACTTAGTTGAGAGCTAAAAAGATTTTCATTAGTAGGTCAATAGTTGCTAAGTGGGTACACTAAGGTTATATGTAACTAGGATGACATAGACTTAGAATCTGTGAATTTTTGCTTTACCCCTGTTCCTTGTGAATTTGGAGTTTAGGTCACTTATTCGAAGGCCTATCATGTTTTGATTACATATAACTGGTATGCACTTTACAAATAGTGAAGTAAATAATGAAGATTATCTTATAATTATCTAGTTAGTTCGTCTAATAGTTATTTCCTTACCCCAATTCTCGCGTAGATAACATGGCTGGACTCCATCCCCATGGCGACCCATACCTTCCGAACGAAGGAAATGTTGGATGGTTTGGAGAAGAACCAGAGGATGATCATCCAATCCCTTTGGATGATCACCATGCTGAAGACTTTTCGGATGGTGCTAACTCCGAGCCTGGGGTTGAGAACCTACCCCCGGTAGCTCCCATTTCAAATCCTAATCCTCGCCCGACTTTTCATGGCCCGACGCCTCCTTGGGTAGAATGCTTGGAAACATGGGGAGAAGATCAAGATCAACCTATGTCGTATAATGGAGACCGAAGCTTGTACAACTTAAGCGAAGGGGGCTCAACAGACAGAGTCCTGCCAATCCTGGTCCGTAGAGTTTGCCCGAAACGAAATTCAGGGCAAGACAGCTCTCCATCGTATCGCAGAGGTTGATGCCAATGCAGGAATGCATACCATCCGCACCAATCGCCTTGAAAACACTCGTGACAGATCTAAGAGAGACCATGAGACCCTGCTGCAAGCACTAGCTGAAACTCGAGCCGAAGTCATAGAGCTCCGAGTACGCCAGAGGGTGTACGAAAGATACCTGCTTGATATGGAACGTCAACTGGCTGAACTAAGGATTCACCAGAGGGATGTCCGTCACCATTAGGAGATGCTTTATTTTACTTCCTTGTTATAAGGAGTTGTTTTCCTATCTATGCCTTATGTAGCACTTTTCTATGTAACTACCCTAGTACCGTAAGTACTTTTAGTTAGGCCTTTATGCTGTCAGAACTTTTCCACTCCGGATAGGATGTAAGACCTACTACAAGGTCAATTTTCCCAAACATATTACATCATGAATATCAATGATATTGACAGTCGGCTAATTTCTGTGTCACTCTTTGTTCAAATACTTTCATCATACTATCGTTGGAGTCTATCTGAAACTCACTCTAGTCAAGTTATTGGAGTATGGTAATTTAGTTCGGGATCATTTCCAATTCTCTTTCAAAGGTTGGATCATGTATCCACCAACCAATGGTACCCTAGTTTGGATGACAAACGTCTTGTGACCATTCTATGAACTTACTTCTACTATGTACTAGGACTGCATCATAGGGATGTAGGTCAAACCCTCGAGAACATACTTCTACTATTTACATGAATGATCGAAATACATCTAGGTTCAATCATAATCACTCACGAACTCCTTTTCTTTCGTATAACAGAATCATGTCGTCATCCAAAAACAGTCAGCCGGACAACGAAACCCCTATCCTTCATATCGACGCCGCTACATTCCAAGCCATGGTAACAGCTGCCGTGACAGCTGTCCTTGCAAACCTCAACTCGGGCAATGCAAACAAGACTGGCAAAGGGGTTGAAAATTCCGATCGTTGTGGCGATCCGAGAAACCAAAAAATGATAACAGTCATAGACTTGCAAAGCCGTAAAATCGAGAATAAGAAACGAAAGCTTCAAGCCCAAAAGGAACGCAAGCGATTTCAAAGTCTTGCCATGCAACAGCCACTAGTGGCGACCCCTGCCACCTCAACACGGGTCAAGCAATATGAGGGAACAATCCCAAAGTGTAACAAGTGTAACTATCATTATAATGGAGCTTGCCGGGTATTGTAGTGCATCAATTGCAACCAAATGGGGCACACTACTCGTTTCTGTAAAGCGTATGCACGAACCACCTTCCAGACCACCAACATCGGGGTTAGCCCAGCATGATATGGTTGTGGTGAAACCAAACACTATAAAAGGAACTGTCCAAAGGGGAAGAACAAAGAAAACACTCGTGTCCACATAACTCTGACTCGACACATCACTTCCACCACCGATGCTTGTACAAGACAGATATGTCACCAATGCGGTGAGATAGGACACCTCAAGAAGGATTGCCCAATAACAAAGAACTCTGGCGTAGAAGGGAAGATACTAAGGATCACTGCCGCATGATAGACTACTCCGGACCCACGTTCAAGTAATTAAGGCGTTTCGTTGTAATAGACTCATAAACTGTTAAAAACTAGTGCAACTAAAGTCTTATCTTTTGCGAGATCCCGTCAGTCAAGGGGCCCTCGTGCTGCGTATACTTGCCTTTTGTAGTATACCTTGTTCGCAACACTAGTCTTGTAGTTAATCTGAAGTACGATAACTCTGTTAAAAGTTGCACTGTTGTGTTTTGTCTGTAACGCCTTTATGATCAAGTCAAATGCCTTTATTTCCAAGTGAGTTCGATATTATCATACAACTTGAGTCAATTCGATCCTGACAATACCGGTTTCGTGCGTAAATCTCTTTCTCCGTAATCGCCTTTCTAGCGAAGCCGTCATTCCAGAACTCCGAGGTACTCATGCATAGAGTACCTTATGTTTCCTGTCCTTCCCGAAGAAGACTCAACAAACCTCCCAGGAATACCACTCGTACAGTACATCAAGTTCAATCCAAGGATCCTTACGGTTGATCTATCACTGAAGAATGTATACACAAGGGTGGTATATAATCAAGGTTCTACAGGTTTAGAATTGATGATTCCACTTTAACTTCTTTTCCTTGTTTGGATGTGAGTTTAAAGAAGAATCATTTATTCGACTAACTTTTCAATCTTAATTATATACGACTCGTATACACGAGATTGTGATTAATGAACCATGTATGACTTCTAATATGAACTTCAGGACAGAGACTGCTCAAGACTACGTGTGATCGTGCGGTCATGCGAATAAACTTAGAATCCAATGCTACCTGTATAACCGATTTGACCTATAGTCTAGCACTTACAGAGATGCAAGAACTGTCCGGTCAATTTAACGAACTGCTCAGCAAGAGCTCTGTAGGACCAAGCTCCTCACCTGGGGAACTCCAGTCTTGTCCGTCAAGAAGAAACAAATTGTTTTGTATGTGCAACAACTAACAGAGACCTCGACAAGATTTCCATTTGGAATCACTACCCTCTGCTTCGCATAGATTAAATGGTTGACCAACCGCAAGGAAAGATTTACCTTTCGGAGATTGGTTTGAGATCCGGATATCACCAGTTACGAGTTTTAGAGAAGGATGTCCCGAGGACAACCTTACGAACTCGATGCGGATGCTATGAGTCCGTAGTGATACCCACCGTATAAGACAGATGCGCCGTAATATTCATAGACTAAATGAATAGGGTATGTCGTCCTTACTTGGATCAGTTCGTAATTGTCCTTGTAAATGACCTACTTATCTACTCTCATAGTAAGAAAGAGCATAGAAAGCATCTACGACAGACCATGGAAACATTACGATCAGAGAATGCTCTACGCGAAGTTCTCTAAATGCGAGTGTTGGATTCGAAGAGTCAAATTCCTAAGGCACACTGTTAGTTAATTAGGAATTCATGTAGACCCTTCCAAAATCAAAACAATTGAGAGCTGGTCAGCACCAAAGACGCCTACAGGAATTCGCCAATTTCTAGGTCTCGCTGACTACTGTCGTAGGTTCATTCAGAATTCCTCTTGAATTACGGAACCTCTTACGACTTTAACCCAGAAGGGAGTGGCCCTTGACTGGGAAGAGAAGAAAGAGAAAGAAACCTTTGGAATTCCAAGTAAGAGACCAAATTCTTTTGGGAGTCTCACCCTGGAAAGGCTTGATACGCTTCGGAAAGCATGGAAAGCTAAATCCAAGATAGTTAGGGCCTTCGAGATTCTCGCCAGAATTGGCCCTGTAACATACAAATTCAACCTACTCGCAAACTCAGTAACATACATTCTACCCTCCATGTCACGAACTTGAAAAAGTGTCTGTCCGACGAGACTCTTGTAATCCCACTCGACGAGATCGAGTTCAACGAGAGCCTCACCTTCGTGGAAGAACCGTAGTGACCATGAACCGAGAGGTCAAGCGGACGAAGCAAAGCCGCATCCCATTAGTGAAGGTTCGCTGGAATGCCAAACGAGGACCTGAATTTACTTGGGAGCACGAGGATTCAATCGAATAGGAAGTATCCCTATCTCTTTGCTTGATTATTCATACCTACTTCCTTACCTAAACACTAATTTCGGGACGAAATTCCGTCTAACGGGGGGATGATGTGACAACCCGAAATTTTCTATCCTGTACAGTCAAACACTTCATTGAAAGTCAAACTCATTCCTGCTATCATTTAGCACAATTTGGAGTTTGTTTGAGCGTTCTGAGCCTTGTACACTTAAGGGATAAGTGTTGGGGTTTATCTGTTAAAGCTATAGTACAAAGATCATGCCTAAAACACCATGACCATGAGTTCACGGCCACCACACTAGAGTTTATGGCCGTAAACTCCATGTGGGCCGTAAACTCACACTATATGATCAAGTGTTGGCCACTTGTTTCATTCCTTTCCTTCCTTGGCTGATTTTCCTTCAAATCCTCTCAACTATCATCCCGATCTTCACCTTAAATCTTCAAAACTAGTAAGTATTCTTCCTTGACTTGTTGATACACCTCTTAATCTAGCATTCTCTCATGATTTCATCCATGAAAATCATGTTTTCATAGATCTTCAAGTTTCACCAAGAACACCAAGAACACACACTAGTGTTCTTAGCCAAAACCGACCATTTCAAGCTTCTATATTTTAAGCACTCTTGTTCTAACTTGTTATGTACTAGCTTAAACATTTTTAGGCCTTAGAAACATCAAGAATCAAGGGTTGGAAGAGAGTTTACGGCTAAGGATCTCCCAAGGCCGTAAACTCCCTATAAGGGTGCATTGATGCCCTAAATTCCTTCCTTATGCATAGAACTTGGATTAGAACCCTCCACCAATGAACTAGGGACATTAAAATTCGAGTTGGTACATAATACCATGAGTTTACAACCGTAAAGTCATGGAGGAATGGTCCCTAGGCTGTAAACTCATGTTAAGGTCAATTCTTGGACCTTAAACTCATTTAGACTCTTGTTTAGCCTTGGAACACTTAAACACTTGAGACTCCCTACCTTTAAGACCATAAATATGACGCTTTAGAGAGTTTACGGCCAGGAGTAAACTCCCCTGGGTCGTAAACTCCATTGAGAGTGGTCCTTGGTCCATAAACTCCAATGCAATGCCTTACACTCCTTAGATGCAACCCTAATGAACTCCTAGCACTTGAACCAAAGCGTTTTCCATGTTTTAGGGTGTTTATACTTATCTAATTAGTGTTATAATCACTAATTGTATACACATATGTGTTTTTATATGTTAATAGGATCAGTGTGTGTGTTCAAGTCTTCACTTGACACCTAGCACTTTTCCGACACTTCCATACGATCCAGTCACTACAGGTGAGTTCATACCCCTTAATTAACCTTTTAAATGTTTTTAAATACTTTTATGGGTGGGGGGATACAAGTTGAATCATACTAGTTATTATATCAATCACATGTGATTAATAACTAGCATACAAATGGATTTACTACACTTTTAGCTGTTTTACTCAGTATACTACTTCAAAATGATTTCTCAAAACGTTTTACATATTAAACTCTTTATCAAACTGTCTTACATACTATATCTTTCTTTTCAAACTTTGTTATAACTACGTTTCAAACAAAGGTTTTCATGTACTTCAAACTGTGTTTCAATCAAAGGATTTCTTATACTCTAAATTGTTCTTATCAAACAAACAGCTTTTAAATCGTTTTGTAAACTGACATCAAGTCATCAATACTTAGTTATTAAACTTTTCAAAGATTTTACAAAACTTCTTTTTATACTTCTATATGGTCAAATGGATGCCTATATGTGTATAGTTATATAAGTAATGTTTTAAGGACTTAGGGCTGCTAGCTCGCTTTAATTCCTTTTTCTTGTTTGGATGTGGCCTTAGGGTATCGGATATTTGTCCAAATGTCGTCTAAATATTAGTTATATATTATGTATACATACATAGACATAAAAGTTCTATCAGTCAATTCAGTACCTTTGGGTAGCAAAGACATACTTTCGGTTATACACATAGATTACTAGTAACTATAATAGGTATAGTTAGGAGATACTATTTACTATTCCGAGTACAAGGAATCACACTAAGAGTCTGTTCATACATGAGTCTATACGAAGAGACAATAATACGTACTATACGAAGAGACACTAATACATACTATACGAAGAGACACTAATACATATTATACGAAGAGACACTAATACATACTATACGAAGAGACACTAGTACATACTATACGAAGAGACACTAATACATACTATACAAAGAGGCACTAGTACATACTATATGGAGAGATGCTACTACATACTATGTGAAGTTATACTTCTACACACTCATGGACTGACCATCCTACACTTGGCTACTCGCAACAGAAGGTGTGTTCCTCTACGGATGTTCTCAGTTGTATTGTTCGGCGAGTTACAACGCCGTGTTTATCCTATACAAATGGATACATTCATAAGGATTATACAATTTTCCTTATTACCTTTACTTTGTGACACATTTACATAAACGATGAGGTAGGATATATTTTGATATTTTGATATAAATATATTATTTTCCTTATTACCTTATTTTGTGATACATTCACTTAAACGAAGAGGTAGACTATATTTTTATAACGATAGTTATACATAGGAAAAATCATCATTTTTACAATGATGCATACTTTCAAAACAGTTGGGTCTTGGTAGAAGACTACTTTTTATACTAGTATGAAATATGAGATTTTTTAGGGTTTTCATACTTATATACACTTTTCCTCAAAACAATTAAAAGTCTTTCATTACAAGGTTTTACAAATCAATGACACTAAAATACTTATGAATTCACCAGCTTTATGCTGATACTCGCTTTCAAAATAACTTGTAATCTCAGGTCACTGTAGACAGGTACGATGACTAGGTTTTGAGAAGACGGAGCAGTCAAGACTCGTCTTTTATTTTGATTATTCATTATGTTGTTTTATTCAATGAAAGAAC
Source organism: Lactuca serriola (assembly GCF_051521515.1). NCBI lineage: Eukaryota > Viridiplantae > Streptophyta > Magnoliopsida > Asterales > Asteraceae > Lactuca > Lactuca serriola. The sequence goes on from NC_136415.1 coordinate 277,906,845, forward strand.
ACACTTGTATTTAAAATTATACTATTAATGCAATGGATGATGTTGTTGCTTGTTTACTACTTTGCATTGTTGTGATACTTTACATGACGTCCTCTGCCCCATAACGTTTATGTCGTTCTTGGTTTTGGGGTGTGACAAATTTTTCCTCAAAAATCAAACATTTGACTCCTTTAGGTCACCATTGATTCATCCTGTAAAACGGGTGTTACAAAAACATTATTACGAAAAGACTTTATACAGACGGACGAAATACTAAGGCTTGGTAATATTCGTATTTAGGTCATTTTAAAGGGAAAACCGAAGTGTCAGTCAAAGAGCCAAATTTCTCGTAAGTCTTCTACCTAAATCAGGTGAGTGGATAGTTACTTTCTTGAGCATGATTTAATAAGTATTAAATACTTAAAAGATTAAATTTATGTTGAAAAAACATTTTATTTGTATGCTTTGCTAATAATAAATTTTATGTGTGAATTAAATGCATGTTATCTGGAATACATGTTAAATCTATATTCGAAAATATTACATAACATACATTTTATGAGTTAGATGATATTATATATATGCTAAAAAGTATTTTTGGTAATATTGGGCGACAACCTTGATACAAGTAATACTACTTACATAGATTAAAAATATATTGGAATACTCTTTGTTTGAATTATGCGCAATATACTGATAATTACATGTAGTATGATAAATATTTCATAAACAAGAAAAAGGTTTTTAGAAATTGTTTATTTGAAACATAGTCTTGTCTAGTGATAAAGTAAGACTTATAAATGATGCTTAATTTGAAGTACGTTGGATACGTGCTTAATTATACCATGTCTTATAATGATATTGAATTAATAGGCTGAAGTACGTTGGATATTTGGTAAGATGTGATTTTATAGCGGAGCATAGTAGTCCTCCTCTTTCTAGACAGCCAGAAATGACAGGTCTGTATCAGGCAACCGAGGGTATGTCTGGTCATCTATTAGAGTAAGATGAATACTGTCACACCCCCGAACCGGAACGGCGAAAACGTCCGGGGGCGGGTGACTTCATCTTGCAATATCATAACAATGTATATAAATGAAACATAGCCACCATCATCATCATACATTCAAGATAACAACATACATGGTTTACAACATTGTGTTTGTTCATAAAAACTACATCCCAAAATAACAAATGTATGATGAAACCAAAATACAACATTCATTCAAATCTATAGCTGTAAAGAACCAACTCATTGTGTTCCTGAGAATACAAGTCGTTTGAAAAGCGTCAACATATAAAATGTTGGTGAGTTCAAAAACATATTTGTATGAAAACTTTGTAGTAGTTTGTAAATATTCAAAAAATCCAATATTTTCTGGTAAAAATAGTTTGTAAGTCTTGTTTCAAATCATGTATAATTTCATGTGTATTCTTTGTTTAACTTGTTTGACAATGTGTAGAGAGTGACTCCCAAAAAACCCTATATTTTCTGGTTTATGAGAAATTGTGGCCTTAAACCCTAAGACCAGAGTGATGTGGATAGTTACAAAATAATCTATACAATGTTTGTACTTTGTAAAAATGAGTGGTATGTATATTCAGCGTAAATCTTATAATAGTATTGTTATTCTCTATGTGAGTCATTATAACCATACTAATATAACGGAGTGCCTGTCTTGACTTTCTTCAGGCGTCGGTTTCTAAGAAGATATTTTTCAGTCTCGATTGACTTGTCTAGCTGTAGCGAGCAGCTCAGGTGTGGGGTGTCAACCCCGTATAAATATATACACAAAATCTCGTTCTCCCTCCAAAAGACTTTGGTTATAACTACAGGACTTACGGTGTACACTAAGTGGGTACCAGTGAAGGAGTGTCTCATAAGAGCCTTAATGGAATTTACGCAAATATTGAGTTTCATTATTTAACGTTATAAATAATGTTAGTAGTGTATATTATTGACTACAAACCTAGGTGATAAAAATATAATCGTTTTTACCGAAGGTGTCAAAATATCACATTGTTACTAATGTCCCAATTAACATAAAATTTGTCATCTAAAGCCCAATTAAAATAGAATTGTCATATAGGGCCCAATTTTTTTTACCCAAATTATTATAAGAGGCCCATTTTTATTAATATGTGATGGGTTTTGGTCATAAGACATCCTATGTGCTCATACAAACCCTAATGCTTGGATCTAGGTTTCTCTATTGTACATGCTTTGAATCCAAGACTATAAACCCTAATTCTAGCATATGGAAATCAATATTAACATATAATTAGGTTTATGATATTACCTTGATTGTTATGTAGCAATAACAATCCCAATTCCTCCTTGAATTGACTTTAGAAGGCTTAGAGTCACAAGTGTCACTCCTCTAATGGTTCACAAACACCATAAGCAAGAGGATGAAAAGGAGAGAGGATGGAGGCTGCCAAAACTCGTGTGAAACCCTAGCAAGAAGCTTAGCCACGTTTTTGGTCCTTAAGGGATCTATATATAGTGAGGCAATTAGGGTTATCTAACAAGGAAACCCTAATTTGGTTGCTTAAGCCCTAAGCAACCCATAGACTCCTTTAATCAAGACCTTGGACGATTTCCTTATGGGCTTCCCATAAGAATTCGTCCACCTCTTGATTTAAGACAATCCATGGCCCAAATTGCAATTATCTTATAATTACAATCCCAGTCCCTTAAGTTTAATTAATCTCTTTTAGTCACAAAACTAATTACCAATTAATTATTGACTAATATTAATTAAACAATATGATTTCTCCTTTAATATATTATTCCCATAATATATTAATAAATCATATTTAATCCTTTCTCTCCATAATTCATCCTATCAAGTTGCTTTGGTGAAGGCAACCCAAAAGGACCATGCACCATCGGGTCAGGTACATACCAAAATAGTTATGGACTTAGACACTAATCGAACAGTCTCCCACTTGGATAAGTCTAACAACTATTCTGCGTATGACTTCAGATCATGATCTGCAATCGTATCTTTCCAAAGCCGCTGTCAACTCTGATCTTATCAGATACGCATGTCCTTAGATAAGGGATCATATATTCCTCCATTCTAGATATCATATGAGATATGATTTCAAATCATTCTCTTTGTACTATATCTCGATTTCCCGATTTATGACGACTGACTAATTGAACAAATCAAATTAGCCCTAGCCCGGACGAGCATTTACGTTTGTCATCACTAAATCATCGAGGGGCCCAAAGATATCGCTTTTATCCTACTTTGAATAAAAGGAACGGATAAACTTTGATACAATGCTTGCTTGCACTCACACACCGAATCACACATAACAATATGTTTTATAACACTAAGTTACTAGTGCGTTTACATATTATCAATGTGCAACTGATTCGCAAGATACAACTCACACATCTCGGTTTCAAGAATATAAGATGTTATCGTCTCACCAATCACTCATGATACAATTCATGGAGTGATCCAAGTGAGCGTGGGTTTAATCCAATGCTAAAATTCATATTCATAAGCACTCACGAACGTTGCAACAAACATTTGCTTATGTCTAATACTCTTTTAGACAATCCACACACCAATTCATGACAGTCTTCATTCATATCTACTTCCAACATATGAATGACTGTTGGCCGTTCGAATAATTCGATTATTCTTAATAAATTCAGTTATTCTGGAAGTCAAAACATGCAAAGTGAAACACAAGAATAATACTAATCCCATATAACCTCAAACCTTTGAGTATAAATAAAACTCCTTTTATTTATCACCATATCGATTACTCATTATTTGTCGTTTCGGATAATCAACTTCTTACTTGAATTACAACACTTGTCCCATGCTCCTAGCATGCACACAATGTTTACCTATGGTTCTTACTTTGTGAAATAGATCATATTGAACACATTTCTAATCATTCTCATTTCACAACTCCAAATCCTTTTCCATAAGTGAAAGAATATCAAATTCTTGCTACTTATAGAATATGATAGATTCTAACATTCTATGCAACTATCCTTTTGTAATGTCACTGCACCAAAGTCACAAAGACTATTGCCAATGATATTACAAAGTCCTCTATCGGAGATTGTTACAAGACAATTCCTTAGATAAGATGTCTCTCACTCAAAGTACATTCCTTTGAACATCCTTTTGCATAAAGGTTTCTAATCTAGTCATAGATTTTCAATATTCAATTACCAATATGGATACATTTCCATATTTTCCATATAACAACTTATTCTTAATAGAATATTTTCTATTCATGATAATGTCGATATTGTCCATCCAATATGGAAACATTTCCATATTTTCCAATACTATACTTCCAACTACTCACAAGCGACAAATCCTCGTCGAACTTTGGATTGTCCTTTGATAGTTGTTTAATTATCTTAGTCAAAACCGATTCTTGTCCTCTTTCCCTCTAAATGCGCTTGACATTTGGAAAATTTTAGAATGGTCAAACATTAAGCATTTGCAATCGATCCTATACCCGAAGCGTATGGGACACGACGCATAATGTTTTATTTGCTATGTTCTCAAAATTCGAATTGTGAAGAGGAATGTCGTAATCATAACCGAACTTTTAAGAACACACTATGTACCCTTGACTAAATTTATTAACATTTCTCAACCTAATCCTTTAGATTTGAAATGAAGCATAATATTCTCTCCCTTAATTATAGCAAAACAACTTTACAACCCTTACTACTTTGCAAGGTATGACTCTTGTTTTCTATAATTAATATTGCTAACTTGCAATACGTGCCTTAATAATCATACAGTCATAACATTTATGCTCCCACTATCATGATGATTATTATAAAACATAACACTTATGCTCCCACTAGCTTCGACATGTATTCATAAACATCTTAACTTTCAGAAAAACAATGCTTATTGAATTTCTTAAGTTCATGTTTCTCATACTTAGTGCTTTGATAATCTTTTATCAAGGCTTCTTGAACTTATACATCTTTGCCTTAGATAGTTCATATGCGTGTGTAAACAATTGCCAAAGCTCACAATTCAAATTATGGAAAGGGATACCGTAACCATAATCGAATTCGAGAATGTAATTTTACAATCATTATCTTCTTAAAATCTTTCTTAGTGAAAGCATTTCCTCACAATCATTTTCATGAAGGAGGAAATCTTATGACACTTAGATTTAAATGGTGTATTTGTTCCTATCCATGTGAATTTATTAAAACCAAAGTTTACGACAAATTCAAACTCATATGGACCGAACTTTCTTAATCTTGATTTCTTGCCTTATGGTAGCACAACTGCCCACCATGTCTTCCAAGTAGTTAAGCAGCTCACCCTTTCCTATCAATGTACCTTTCATTGATTAAGGTGCTTTGCCTTTTATGCGTTCAAAATGAGAACTCATAGAACTCACGTGCATAATTAACTCGATTGGATTGGCACAGAACCAAAATAATGTCATCACGATAGGTTGTAAACCTCAACTCTTGTGCTAGTGATGATCGATAAGGTTTATTTGATTTGTTCTTGAAACCTTTCAAGACCATTAAGACTCCCACTGACTCCTTGACATATAAGATTCTCTTGTCAATAACCATTTCTTAACAAACAAATATTCAAGAGTTAGTGTAGCTTTTATCAAAACACTTCATAAATTGGTCCTAGTTTGTCTTTGTCTTATCCAAGACAACATAACTTACCACATTTATTGAATGTTATAAACCCTCTTAATACTTATCACTCAATGTCACTATCTTAACTTTAAGACTTGTTTTGGAACGCAGTATGATTGACTTCTTGATTTAACCATTTCTTCAGTTCTTGAATCCTCTTCTTAAACATACAATTGTACTAAGACTCACTTAGAGGATCAATTGAGATATGGTTCTTAATCATTAAGACCCATCATAAAGCATAAAAGGTACTCTCCCTTCTTCTTAGAATGGAGAAACTTTTATCTTTCTGCCTACTTGATTCTTCTTATTCGTTCTACTATTGATTTAAACCTTTTTCAATCAATCTAGAATTACACTTAATCTTGTAAGTATAATCACATTTACTAAACCTTTAGTAAATCATGACGAATATCTTTGTTACTCTTATGGTGGACTTGATCAACACATAACTTTGCGTACTCGATCTCCTAGTCCTTCACTTGACACCTTGTCAACGAATTAGTCTAATTTCCAAATATGAAATTTCTCAGTCGTCGTGCAACAAAGTTGCATGATTCCAAATTTCTGTCCAATTGAAACTTGGGCGATGAGAAACTCTCCCTATTTGGTAAATTGTCGACTTTCCATAAATAATATAATTAAGAATCAAATCCATTATTGCTAATAATAGAAACATTCAAACATCAATTTTTCATATACGCCATTGCAAAGATAAATAAATAGTATAAAATCAAAATTTTATTTTATTGCGGAAAAATTTGTCCTTACAATGCATCTCATTGAAAAACTATGCTAGTACATATTTCTTAGCAATCTAATTCTAACTCTAAGTAGTAGCTCAAGAATCTAATCTTCAAGTAATGCGATCCAAATCCATTCCTTCTCGGTTAGATTCTGCTCACTTCTTCCCTTAAGCATCCTTTTCTTTTCTTCGATCCTACAAAACATCAATTGTAATCTTATCACATTATGTTTCAAGAATCTAGAATAGAAACTTAAAAGAGTTAGTCAATGGATATTACCTAAAGTAGAGCCATACGTTTTGACTCTCCCATCTCTTAGATCTCTTAGGTAAATAGGGTAGTTTCGTCTCCAATGCCCCCTTTCTTGGCAATAAAAGCAAATTGACTCTTTTGGAACATGACATGGAACTACTTTATACGTTGCCTATCTCTTATGATCTAACCTTTCGATCATAGCATGTCTTTCGTTGCCATTGTCAATATCCATAGAGGTCTTGAAGGCAGATTCAACATTCAACTTTGCTTTTTCTATTACGCCAAACCATTGCTGATTCAGTAGCAATAAGCATATAGGTGAGATCTATAAGGGTCACGTCGCGGTTCATCATATGGTACTCTCTTACGAACTCACTATATGAGTTAGGAAGCAACTGAAGAACCCAACCAACAACCATTTCCTCACCGACAACGGATCCCGACATTCTTAACCTATCAATGTGTGACTTCATCCCTAGGACGTGTGCACACACTGGCTTTCCTTCTTTATGTTTACTTGCCAAAAGGGCTTGAGTGATCTTGAACTTTTCAAGCCTTTGAACTTGTGGGTTAGGGAGAATAATCGGAGGAGGTGGAGGAAGTGAAGCATGATTTCTTATTCCTTGATCGAATCGTGGAATATCATCTTCATGTGGAAAGCTTGTCCCACGGGATTTGGGAAGAACATAGTTGTCGAACTTTGACATCTACAAAACGGGAGAAAACGAATTCAAGTTAGTTGATTGAATGAGTCCTTAGCAATTCACCCAAATGAGATACTAAGGCTAGGACCCAACACAATATTCTACAACTCGGGAGAGGGATGCCGTAACCCTAATTGCAGAATATTTGAAGGTAAGTGAATGACGATTCACTAATTTCCACCACGAAAATGAAAAAGAATTTAAGTTTTAAATCTATGAAAACTCCTAGATTCTTTGAGATTCATTGAACTTTCAATGGCATGTTTAAATCTCGATATGCCCCTCTTGTTTGTGACTGGGATGCCAAGGATCACAAAGCGGGTGTGAATAAGCATGCGAACTTACATGGTGCCCTCACATGTTACAGTCACCTATTCGATGTGCCGGTAAACCACACACGCTCCACCGAACTATGACAAACATTGAGTCACCCTTTGCTACCTTTGCTTAGAACCATTTAGTGTGCCGGTAAACCACACACGTTTCACTAACGTCTTCGCAAGGGCACATAGTGTAATTTCGTGGAATTGCATCAATTCACTTTTGCCTAAGTAACTAAGATTGGGAATTTTATGAAAACATTTAGTTACTTTAATAATTCATTATACTTATAATGGATGGTTTCGTCCTATCCTACCCGTTCGGCTAACTACCCTCCACTAGTCAAGAGTGCGGTGGGTAAGAGTGGATACCCATTCAATCGCCATTTTATAGGCAATTTCCTTAAACACCCCTTATAGACCAGCTTCGTGAATGAGGCCTACTAACTGTAAGACTGACTTTTACTCATACATATATATAGTGTTAGACTTTTAATGTTATACATATAGTATAGGGTGTATTTTATACTTTCAAAATACTAGGTGGTCAAATTTAACAATTATACTTTTAATTCAATTAAATTGTAAACCAAAACTTTTATGGATTTATTAAACCTCTTTTAATTATGCACTTTAATTAATTAATAAAACCATAAGGGTGTGATTTGAACTTTTCCAAAACAATACTAGAGTTTTAGAATTTAACATTCCTAATTAAACTTTTAATCAACTTTTAAATTCCAAAACTTGAGGGCAAGTTTTGAAACATTTCAACACATTAGGGTTTAGAATTTAAATATACATCAAAATTAAACCATTTAATCAAAATTTAAATTCCAAAACTTGAGGGCAAGTTTTAAAACCTTTTTCAAAACATTAGGGTTTTAACTATTTAAATTTCAAAACAACAAAACTTTTGGGTTCAAATTTAAACTATAAAACCTAAGGGGAAAATATGAAACTTTTCAAAGCACAAGGATCAAATAACAAATAATCTAAATTAACATTTAATTACATAATTATCCATATTTGATTTATTTAATGATTTCTTGCAAAACAATTTACCAATTAAGTCAAAATAATTAAACAATTATCACATAAGGAAACAATTATCTTATTAATTGATAAATATCTTCAATTAGATCAAGAATATAGTCAAATATATCATAAAATCGGATTTATATTGATCTAACATGATAAGGTAACTATCCATAATCAAAAACAGCAAGAAATCGCGAAAATATCCCCATCTGACGAGTTGACTCGTCGAGTCAGGCTTGGACTCGGCGAGTTTGCATGGACTCGGCGAGTTCAGCCTCCATAACACCAAAAATTGAATTTTTCAGATATACAATGCATCAATACAATTGAAACCAGTCTAGGCTCTGATACCACTGATGGGTTTTGGTCATAAGACATCCTATGTGCTCATACAAACCCTAATGCTTGGATCTAGGTTTCTCTATTGTACATGCTTTGAATCCACGACTATAAACCCTAATTCTAGCATATGGAAATCAATATTAACATATAATTAGGTTTATGATATTACCTTGATTGTTATGTAGCAATAACAATCCAAATTCCTCCTTGAATTGAATTTGGAAGGCTTAGAGTCACAAGTGTCACTCCTCTAATGGTTCACAAACACCATAAGCAAGAGGATGAAGATGAGAGAGGATGGAGGCTGCCAAAACTCGTGTGAAACCCTAGCAAGAAGCTTAGCCACGTTTTTGGTCCTTAAGGGATCTATATATAGTGAGGCAATTAGGGTTATCTAACAAGGAAACCCTAATTTGGTTGCTTAAGCCCTAAGCAACCTATAGACTCCTTTAATCAAGCCCTTGGACGATTTTTTTATGGGCTTCCCATAAGAATTCGTCCACCTCTTGATTTAAGACAATCCATGGCCCAAATTGCAATTATCTTATAATTACAATTCCAGTCCCTTAAGTTTAATTCATCTCTTTTAGTCACAAAACTAATTACCAATTAATTATTGACTAATATTAATTAAACAATATGATTTCTCCTTTAATATATTATTCCCATAATATATTAATAAATCATATTTAATCTTTTCTCTTCATAATTCATCGTATCAAGTTGCTTTGGTGAAGGCAACCCAAAAGGACCATGCACCATCGGGTCAAGTACATACCAAAATAGTTATGGACTTAGACACTAATCCAACAAAATGTTCACAAATGGCCCAATATTATCCAAAGTGTCAATAATGGCCCATTATTTTCAAGAATGTCGAAAATGGCCCATTTTTACTAGAGTTGTCAAAAATAGCCCATTTTTACAAAATATTCATTGAAGGCCCATTTTTACAAAAGTGTTCAAAAATGGTTCATATTTACTAAAAATGTTCAAAAATGGCCCATGTTTAGTAAAAAGCCCATTTCCGGTCCATTTTTACTAAAATTTTCACCTTGGGGCTTTTTCGGTTTTGAAGAAGAGAATGGAGTAAGTTTTCGGCCTATGGTGCTTCTTTGAGGAGATCTTCGAGTGAAGGTGGTTCTAAGAAGAATATATACAAAATTTAGGTTGTAAGAAAAAAATCCTTAGTATAAACTTGGAATAAAGTAGTGGAGTTCAACATGAGCTTACCAAGGAGCTTAGCAATAAACCTTGATGATGGAGAATTCAAAATATCCTTGAGAAAACAAGAGAGTTTGAGAGCAAATAAAATGAGTGTGTGAGTGTTTGAAATGAATTATGGAGTAAATACTTGTTGGTTAACACATGTTGCATCGATGTATGCAAAACAATAATGTAGTTACATGGTGTATAATATGGAGGTGGCACCACCAAAGTCAACTATCATTTTCATTTCTTTTTTTTTTAAGGGTCGATCGAATTTTTGGAGAGGAGAGAAAAGAAAGATATTGGGCTTGGTTTGGAACGGTAGTCGAGAACACATTGGCCCAATAAGGATTTTCGACCCAATGAGGCTAAATGGCAAGGTTTTCGGCCCAAAAGGTTAAATGAAATAGTTTTCGTCCCAAAAAGGGGCCCATTAAAGGTTTTCAGTCTTGGAAGACCCATTATAGTGTTTTTTAATACCCTATGGAGGTATTTGGTCTACTTTAGTCTAAGGAAGATATTCACGGCCCAATAAGGCCCAATAGGAGAGTTTTGGTCCATTAAGAGGTTTGGACCCGCAAGTACAGTAAGGAAAACTCTCCTCACGAGCAAAATCATGTATATCTATTCTATACTCAACATATCAGTGAATATCAAGATATCAATCCAATGGGCCAACCTTGGTGCCTTCGACCTGCAAGTACAGTCAGGAAAACTCACCTCACAAACTAGAAAAAAGCTGATGAAGTCTCCGCTCCGAATCTTAGCTCTAATCGCCTCATATTTCAACCAAATGACCAGCCTCAGACAAAATCCCAAAATATCCTTAAGGTCAAACTTGGTCAACGTCAAATTCAACTATCCTCACGTCATGGCCAAGAATTGGTCACGTCGTGACAGGGAACCCGATCCGATTCCCACTCGACTTGATCCAAATTGTTCAACTCATTCAAAGAAACCATTTGAGCTAGCATCATGGCATGAACAACCATTCTCACGTTGTGAGATCCAAGGGTTCTAACAGAAACGAGATTGCTCTGATTCTTATGTCGTGGGATCTTTCACCTCACGTCGTCAGCGCTGTCTGTGGCTAAGGGTCACCATTTTAAGGTCTTATTTTATTAAGTCTTTGAGTCCACTTCATCCAGAAGCTAAAGGGGACCTCTAAGGTCTATAAATGTGACAACCCAAAACTTTTTCTGTCAATGTGAACCCGGATTCTGTTAATAAAATTTCAATTTTGTTAAGTTCCGTCAGACTCCCTTGGTTTGGAAAAATCATTTAGTGATATGATTTAACTTTATATAAGGGTCGGGACCAAAACCACGCAAAATCTTGAGTTTTCCGTTGAACAAAACATCAGTTCACAGCCTGACTAGAGTTCACATCCGTAAACCTATTTACGGACGTAAACCTGTTTGTGGTCGGTGCCCGGTGGACCCCACCACCGACCATATCCCCAGCCTATATATGTGAGACACCACCTTCCCCACCTTTATTTGAACCTTCTTGGCCGAAAATCCTCTCATTCTCTCTCTCTCTCTCTCTCTCTACCACTTGACCGTAAACCCTAAGACACTCTATTTTCTCCCAAAAATCATCAAGAATCACCTTGGGGTGTTGTTTTGGAGCACCTAAAACACGTTTTTCATCGAATCCAACATACTTGTTCTTGAGTTTACGGCCATACACCCTTCAAATCTTCAAATCATCAAAGACCGCAAACTGTTCACGGCCATAAACCCTTCAAGAGGCTGTTGACATCCATAAACCATTCAAGAGGCAGCAGCCGTAAGCCCCCTTCACAGCCGCAAATGCCCACTAAGTCGTGAATTAGACTGAAAACCCGTTTTCCTCGATTCAGTCAAGTCCCAGTAACATTCCTTAACCAAAAGCTAGTGTTTTTCTAACACTTTATCTAACGAAATCGCTAATTTAAATACATATATGTATTTAATTGTTATTAGGATTCCGTTAACTGCCACATACAACAACTCGAGGGTCTTGATTTCTAATTCGTTGATTCGACGCTTGCACACAACTAACAGTGAGTTCATACGCCTATGCTTTTATGATTTTTAACGTTTTTTTTTTTGGGGGGGGGGGAATACAAAACAAAATATAAATGATTTTGTGAATCAAAACAAAAGGGTTTCAACAAGTTTTAACACTCATGCAATTGATACAGTCAAACGATTCTCACATTTTATAAAATATTTAGATATTTTATCTCTTTTGTACTATGCTGAGCATAAGGGTCACTTTTAACTTGAGAACATAATTGCATAGTTTTCAAATCAATTCACAAACCAAGTACATCACATTTCAAGCAAACTATAATGGGTATAGTTTGGGGAATTCATTACACAATTTTTACCGAATTCAGACTATATACATGGGCAAACATATAAACTATGACCGATTTAGTTTATCATATACATTACTACAAGGGTACAACATTTAATAATTATTTAAGTGTAATTATTACCTTATACATACGGATTCAAATACAAAAGAACCATACAAAACTACACGTAAACTAGTTAATACAGGATTGTGAGACATCACTTCAATTGTACCTTTCGGGGTACAAGTTAAATCCTATCATAGTATAACCAGAGTCTCCTGGAGGGAGAGCATGAGATTTATGAATAGATCTATTCGGGACTGACAATCCCACACATGAACTACTAGCTACAGTTAGGTAGGCATTCCTGGGTGACAAATATTATATATCCGACACTTGAAGAACGTCGTAAATGTCACTAGGTCATATCAAGCATGGTTATACGACTCATAATAGTATAAATTAACCATATTGTTTACGGGATTACATTCTTCATAAGTTTTATTTTCCTTAATAAAACTAGTTCATAATACAATTGGAGGATTCTGGGGATTTCAACTCATAGTTTTATTCTAAGTAATGAAAGTACTATACATACTGGCGGTAGCCAGAGTTTTCAAATAGAAAAATGCTTAACAACATAAGTAAGGTAGATACTTGTACTCTTCGATTTGGAACAGATAATTAAGTAACTTATATTTAGGGAAAATATAGGATTTTCCAGGATAAACATCAGAACTTTACAAACAATGGGATTACTACTCACTTAACAAATATTCATTATTAATTCTATAATTCCTTAGTTTATGCAGTCGGGTTACGTATTAAGAATATATGATAGACTGTGGAATGTGTGGTTTCTGCCTCATTTTACTTGTTCTTTGTTTGGTTGTAGGTTTTGGGCAGATCCACACAATTAACTGTCTATTCGATATTGATTTATACATAACTAGTATGAACTAAGTAGTCATAAAAGGAATGGGATTAATCATGCTATACATACTGGTGGTAGCCAGGGTTTTCAAACAGAACTTACATATTAGAAAATATTGGATTTTCTTGAAAAGCATGCATATATTTTTCAGATTCAGTGACAGGATTTTTGCATTACTGAAAACATTCTTATGAACTGACCAACTTAATGCTGATACTCTTTCAAAAATCACTTGTATTCTCAAGAAATCAGTAGACAGGTACTCCCGCCGGCTTTTGAGAAGACGGAGCATATAGAGTCATGTCTTTTTTATTTTTTGCTACTTTTGATATATACAAACAATGAATCAAACAGATGTAAATATTCATATCTTAATGTTATGGTTGTTTTTACTTTGATTACTATGATGCAATTGTTGTGATACTACACATGACGTCATCCACCCCCGAACGTTTCTACCGTTTCGGTTTGGGCGTCTGACAGATTGGTATCAGAGCAGTTGTGTATAGCGAACTAACTATACCGAACCTTACATGGTATACAACTATAAACACTAAGGGGCCGAAGTGCTCTGAACTAAAAGTATATTTTTTAAAATATAATTATTTTATAAGAAGTATACAAGTATACATACGTACCAGAAACAATATCATAAGTAGAACAAAACAAAAGTATTTGGATGTTGGACACTGCGGTTAAACCTGGATAGTTATATAATCATGTTTGGGATCAATATAGCCTGATCAACTATATTTATTTGAGACATGACCAACATGTGCTTAGGAGTGACCGTGGTGTTGCAGCAAGCCTAAAACTTACCAAGGTATATACAACAAGATATCGATAGAACAGAGCATACAACTTAAAATACTATAGGAGTATTTTAGCAAGAGCCAAATACAGTGTAGAGATTCATTCCAAATGTTGCTACTTATTTCTTCCTAGCGATAGTTTACTTGTATTGGTAACCTTTCTTTGTTTATCGTTTATTAGAACACTTTATGAAACATCCCAAAAATACCACCCAAAAACTTTTGTTTCAACATTACCAAAAACCACAACATCAATGTTATAAAATAAAGCCATATATCGTATATCTCAAAATACCATAGTAAATGTATCAAATCGAAATTGAAGTCAATATCATATCAAAATAGCAGAACAAAACTACCAGGATAAAACTATAACTATGGTGTGTGCCATGCCATCAACCCGAGCTCTTCCCTTTACTTGCGGAAGTACCTGAAACCAAAAACTGAAACTGTAAGCACAAAGCTTAGTGAGCTCCCGCAATCTACAACATACCATACAATAACATATAAGCACATATTGGGCCTTGCTCACTGCATCGGATCGAAGTCTGGAAACTGCATAGGACCGAAGTCCGGAACTAACCAGGGCCTTGCCCTTTGCATCGGACCGTAGTCCGGAAACTTCATCGGACCGAAGTCCAGAACTAACCAGGGCCTTGTCCTCTGCATCGGACCGAATTTCGAAAATTGCATTGGACCGAAGTCTGGAAACTGACCAGGGCCTTGCCCCCTGCACCGGATCGAAGTCAGGAAATTGCATCAGACCGAAGTCCGGAAACTGTCTGAACATGGCATAGCATAATGATAACTGCTAGTATAAACACATATACTGTATACTACATCGGACCAAAGTCCGGAACACATAACACAATGACATGCTTGAATCACAAAGACATCAAGCACACTGAACTACTGCATCGGAACGAAGTCCGAAACTACTGCTAACTAATTGGGCCGGCACTGTGGCCGTAGACCCGTTCCTACTGGAAGGAAAAACTCACCTTGTAACGCTGGCTGCTGAGATGCTAAATCTGGAACTGGCTGACTGCTGCTCCGGAACTCCCCGACTACAATCCCATAAACACTAAATCAAATATTGATAACTGTTCATAGGGTAAAATGACTATTTTCCCCTTGTCAAAATCAACATCCTGGTCAAAGTCAACTATCCGCTGACCGGACTCGCCGAGTTGGGCCGCCAACTCTCCGAGTCGCTATCTTCCATTCTAATACTCTACTCGCTACCACTCGTCGAGTTTGGCAAAGACTCGACAAGTTCTTCTTCGATACTAACATCGAGTCAAACTTCATCCGACTTGCTGAGTTGTATGAACAATCGTCGAGTGCTCCTTCATCATATTAACATGTCTGTATGTGACTCGCCGAGTTGTATGAACAAGTCGTCGATTCTGATCTTGGGGCCAAGAAGATTACCTTGAAATTGCCGAGTCACAGCGTCGACTCGCCGAGTCCTCTGAATGCCATTACTGTACAGCTGATTCTAGGGTATTTCAGTGCATCAAATTCATATATCTGGGCTTCTAGGGCTGGTTTTGCACGTAAAGATTCCAACTTTACGTGCATGCATACGAGAATGAGGCTAAAATACCAAAATCATCCAATACTAGGCACTTAGGGTTTTGAACAAGGCTATTTCCGCATAAAGGTAGCTACATTTAGTTCCTAGAGCTCAATAACATCCAGATCTATGGTCTCCATCCTAAGGAGAGCTAATATCTCGATTTTGAATCATAAAAGGCTCCAAAAGATGCATAACAAGCATACAAGAGCGTTTAATGGAGGAATACACAAGGTAATAACTTTGTTACCTAAATGAGAAACAAATAGAAGCTAGCTCTTGGATCTCCTTTCTCTTCTATGGACCTTCTTTCCTTCATTCTCTTATATAATTCCCAAATTATCAGAAAATACTTAAGTTCAACAAAGGGGGACTAGAGTTTTACAGAGGAATGCTCTAAAGGTGCTGGAGGCTGGAGTGGGAGGCTATAATGATGTTTAAATAGGGTACAAACCCTGGGATTTAGGGTTTCATCCAGACAAGCGGACTCGCCGAGTCTGGAATATGGACTCGTAGAGTCGCCAACTAAGAATGTGTGCAAATCCCGTCTCTACTCGACGAGTCAGGCTACAGACTCGTCGAGTTCCTCTTAAGGAAGGAAAATACTTATATTTAAATCACCTACAAGAAATGGGGCGTTACACTTTATCTATCAGGCTGAGATATATTTTGTTTCATATCTCTTGATTCAAAGATCTAGGGGACATACCATCCTCTTATTCCTAATTATTTTTAGTATAAGATGCCTACCAAGAAGAGACCCAATAGAAAGAACAACAATCCGCCGACGGATCCGACGCCACCACCTCCTCAGTTCGATCCTGCCATGTTCCAGGCAGCAGTTACAGCCGCTGTGACTGCCGCAATGTCGTAGATAAATTCTAGTGGCTCTAGCGGGTCAGGAAGTGGTACCCATCCCCATAATCTTGAGGGTGGTCAGGGACATCAGAAAGAGTGTTCCTATAAGGACTTTATGAACACGAAACCCAAATCCTTCGAAAGACAATGGAGGAGTCATTGCCCTGACCTGATGGTTCAAGAAGATCAAATCAATTTTCGAGATATTTGCTTGTTTTGAGGCCAGCAAGGTGAAGTTTGTCGCCTGCACCTTCACCGATAGAGCATTGACCTGGTGGAATGGTCGAGTCAAATCCCTAACTCTGCCCATAACCAACGCCATGGGTTGGGAGAGTTTAAAGCAACTCATGTTTGCTGAGTACTGCCCAAGGGGTGAGATGCAAAAGCTGGAGCACGAGCTTTGGAACCTGAAGATGAAGGGTTCCGACATTGCCACCTATACAACTAGATTCTGCGATCTGGCTCTTCTCTGTCTAGGAATGGTCACCTTGGAAAGCAATAAAATTGAGAAATACATTTGGGGATTGACGCCCCCAAATCAAGGAAATGTTTTGGCTGCTAAACCTCTCACATTCGACGGCTCCAAGTGTTTAACAAAAACTCTCATAGATCACGAGGTTGATCTTGATAAAGTGGCAGCCGCTCCCAAACCACCAAAGGTAGGTGGTGGGAAGAAGAAGTTTTTAAACCAGCAAAATGGCTAGTCTTTGCAGGAGCCCTCTAAGAAACAACAAGTAGTGGCAGTCCATGCTACTACCACTCCTACCACTATTCTTGCAACTGAAGCACCTGCCAATAGATATGTTGGTACTCTTCCAAGGTGTGACAAGTGCACTTTTCATCATCACGGGCCCTGCCGTGATCTGCAATGCAACAACTGTGGCAAGAAGGGGCACACAACTCGATTTTGCAAGACACCAGTCCAACTAACCAATCAGGCTCTTGGAGCAAGCGTTGGTCAAGCCTGTTATGGTTGTGGAGAGATCGGGCACTTCAAGAGAAATTTCCGCAAGGCAACAAAAATTAGCAACACAGGGAGAGTGCTGGTGATGGGCCAAGAGGAGGCAGTTGCTGATCCTATCGTTGTTACGGGTTCGTTCCTCCTTGACAACTCTTATGCATGCATACTTTTCGATTCTGGTGCGGAGAGAAGTTTTGTTAGTCATGCATTGAAGCATCTTCTCAAGCATAAATCCCAAACTTTAACCGAAACATTCACCGTCGAGATGGTGAATGGAAAGAAAGAGAGCACTAACGACGTATTCATCGGCTGTATCCTTATCCTAAACGACCGTTCCTTCCCAATCGATCTTCTTTTGGTTTCCATAAAAAGCTTCGACGTCATCATCGGCATGGATTGGTTGAGCCCCAATCATGCTGATATCCTTTGCTATGAAAAAGTAATCCATCTTAATCCGCCATCTGGTGAAGCTCTCATTATATTTTTCCATAAACTCAGCTCAAACCTTCGCATCATTTCATGCATCTAAGCCCAGAAATATCTGTGAAAGGAATGCCATGCATTCCTAGTGCATGTCATTGATGACAAGCAAAAAGTTAAAGACCTCGAGTGCATCCCCGAAGTCTGTAACTTTCTAGATATCTTCTCGGAATCCTTCTCGAGCGCCAAGTCAAGTTCCACATCGACTTAATTCCAGGAGCTACGCCCGTAGCTAAATCCCCATACCGTCTAGCACCGACAGAAATGCAAGAGTTATCCAGGCAACTCAATAAGCTACTCAACAAGGGATTCAGCAGACCAAGTTCCTCACCCTGGGGAGCCCCGTTTTTGTTTGTAAAGAAGAAAGATGGATCCTTCCGGATGTGTATAGATTATCGCGAACTGAACAAGCTTACCATCAAGAACCGTTTTCCCCTACCCAGAATCGACGACCTCTTCGATCAACTTCAAGGAGCCGACTATTTCTCAAAGATAGACCTGAGATCAGGGTACCACCAATTGTTAGTCCATGAGAATGATGTTCCCAAGAAAACATTCCGAACTCGCTATGGTCACTACGAGTTTTAGTCATGTTCTTTGGTCTAACCAACGCATCGGCGGTATTCATGGATCTGATGAATCGGGTATGCCACCCTTTCCTAGAAAAGTTCGTAATCATGTTCATTGATGATATACTTGTCTATTCTCGGAGTGAGGAATATCATAGACAACACTTGAGGCTGGTGTTAGAAACTCTAAGGGCGGAGAAGTTGTATGCAAAATTCTCCAAGTGTAAATTATGGATCCGAAAGGTAACATTTCTTGGTCACGTGGTTAGCGAGGAAGGCATACACGTGGACCCTTCCAAAATCAAAGCGATTGAGAATTGGTCAGCACCAAATACGCCCATAGAAATCCGTCAATTCTTGGGTCTCGCTGGCTACTATCGCAGATTTATCTAGAATTTCTCCAGGATTGCTAAGCCTTTAACCACCCTGAATCTGAAAGGTGTACCCTTTTTTGGGGGAGAAAAGCAAGACATTGTGTTTCAAACATTAAAGCAGGCCCTGTACAACGCACCTGTATTGTCTCTGCCTGAAGGGACGGAGGACTTCGTTGTCTATTGTGATGCATCCAATCAGGGCCTAGGCTGTATGCTCATGCCGTGGGGAAAGGTTATTGCCTATGCCTTGAGACAGATGAAAGCATACGAAGTCAACTATACAACTCACAATTTGGAATTGGGAGCAGTGGTCTTCGCATTAATGGTATGGAGATATTATCTCTATGGAACCAAGTGCACCGTATTTACTGACAATAAGAGCCTACAACATATTTTTGATCAGAAAGAGCTGAACATGAGGCAACAGTGGTGGGTAGAACTACTTAGTGCTTATGAGTGCGAAATACGCTACCATCTCGACAAGGCCAATGTGGTAGCAGATGCCCTCATCAGGAAAGAGTACTCAGGTCGTAGAGTGAAGGCATTGAAAATGACCATCCTTTCCTATTTGTTTGCTCAAATCGGTGAGGTTCAGCATGAAGCCTTGAAACCAGAGAACAGGACGAAGGAAGCCTTGAGGGGAATGGAAAAGAACTTAAAGCTCAAGGGAGACGGAGTCTACTATTTCATGGACTGGATCTGGACTCCAAAGTTTGGTGGTTACAGGGAGCTTGTCATGAACGAAGCTCACAAGACCAGATACTCCGTTCATCCAGGTTCAGATTGTTGGGTTTTGAGCATTCTAACACTCCTAAGTGTACATGCAACCCTAAATACCTTGGATCTATGTTTTCTCTCTTATACATGCAGATATGAATATTCCAAGGTATTACCAAAACTAGCATACAATCTTTTTGATACTTTAATAATAAAATAGATAGAAATACATACCTTTTTGATTTAACTTGTCTTCATGAAGCTTGAGTGCCTAGTGCTCCAAGTGTGACACCTCAAATGGTTCACACAACACCATGAACACTTGGAATAACCTTGAGAACAAGGATACTTGGTTCTCTCTAGTGAAATCGACTAGCACTCTTAGTGTACCCACACTTGTGCCAATTTCCCCAACCAAGGAAATCTTTATATAGTGTGGAGATTACGGTTAAACCATAATACCCATGACCTCGAGTGGCTCATATGGATATGTTTCTGGAAGAAGATTTCTACAGACCTCCATCTGCGTCCACTTCATCATCCAAAGGGAAGTCCCCGGTTTCTTCTGAGGGGGAGTCCTCTGCTATGCCTGAGGGGGAGTCCTCTACTACACCAGAGGGGGAGTCATCTGCGCAACTTGATTGTCCTAAATCTTCAGTCCAAAATGATACTCCTGATGTTGAAGCTACGCCATCTACACCTACGGAGAGAGAGTTCATACCTAATGACGCTTCTGCAACCACTTCAACCTTTATGGAACTACTCTTTCCTGAATTTATCTCAAATGAGTTTGTGGCAGAGCCTTCTAGAGCGGCTCAATCAGCAAATGAAGGAGGTATCAACATTCACACTCTTCCTGTCTCTCTCATTGATATCATCCAAGAGATACCTTCAAGAATTCAACGCGATCATCTGATCGATAACATCATTGGTCAGCTGGGCGACGGTGTTAAAACAAGAAGTTAGAATGGAGATGTTAATACTTGTCTCTACTCTTGCTTTATTTCTCAAATAGAGCCCAAGAATGTTGAAATGGATCTGAATGAACCCAGCTGGGTAGATGCAATGCATGAGGAACTGCATCAATTTGAAAAACTCGGTGTTTGGAAGTTAGTTGAATTACCAAAGGGCAAGAAGTATCTTGACACAAGATGGGTTTATCGCAATAAGCAGGACGATTCAGGGGTTATTGTGCGAAACAAAGCTCGATTGGTGGTTTGCGGGTTTCAGCAAGTCGAGGGTCTTGATTACACTGAAGTTTATGAGCCACTCGAGGACACACTTATTGACTTGAATAGCGATGTGTAATCAAATAGGTAATCCGGACCCACTCTAGCGTCCATCTCATTTTCTTCCAGCCAACGCACATCATACGATTCTACAATCTGTTTTGTCTTCTTATTGTAGACTCTATAGTCAGTGCGAGCAGCATAACCTACGAAGTAACATTCATCGGCCTTTGCATTAAACTTCGGGTTGGCATCTAAGTGAAGAAGAGTGCAAGGACAGCCAAATACACAGAAATGACTGACTGATGGCTTGTGACCATAGAGAATCTCATACGGGGTCTTCATCTGAGCTTTGTTGATCAACACTCGATTCTGAACATAACAGGAAATGTTTATCGCCTCGGACCAAAAGAAAACCGGTAGCTTTGAATCACACAACATCGTCCTTGCAGCGCCCTTTAAAGTTTTGTTCCTTCTTTCAGCAACACCATTTTGTTGGGGTGTGTGAGCAGAACTGAATTGACGTAGGATACCCTTTTCTACGCAAAAGTAATCGAGTACAGAATTCTTGAACTCTGTACCGTTGTCGGTATGAAGCCCCTTCACTCGATTGTTAGTTTGGTTTGAAGAAGATTTCTTATGATTCAAGTCAATAAGTGTGTCCTCGTCTTCGTCTTCAGAAATCTTCTTCAAACCAGAAACATATCCATATGAGCCACTCGAGGACACACTTATTGACTTGAATAGCGATGTGTAATCAAATTGCTAATCCGGACCCACTCTAGCGTCCGTCTCATTTTCTTCCAGCCAACGCACGTCATACGATTCTACAATCTGTTTTGTCTTCTTATTGTAGACTTTATAGGCAGTGCAAGCAGCATACCCTACGAAGTAACATTCATTGGACTTTGCATTAAACTTCGGGTTGGCATCTAAGTGAAGAAGAGTGCAAGGACAGCCAAATACACAGAAATGACTGACTGATGGCTTGTGACCATAGAGAATCTCATATGGGATCTTCATCTGAGCTTTGTTGATCAGCACTCGATTCTGAACATAACAGGCAGTGTTTATCGCCTCGGACCAAAAGAAAACCGGTAGCTTTGAATCACACAGCATCGTCCTTGCAGCGTCCTTTAAAGTTCTGTTCCTTCTTTCAGCAACACCATTTGGTTGGGGTGTGTGAGCAGAATTGAATTGACGTAGGATACCCTTTTCTACGCAAAAGTAATCGAGTACAAAATTCTTGAACTCTGTACCGTTGTCGGTATGAAGCGCCTTCACTCGATTGTTAGTTTGGTTCTCAACTAATACAATGAACTTCTTGATCAAATCAGCAACTCCATCTTGGTTGGATAGAAAGAAAACCCACGTAAACCGAGAGAAATCATCAATCACAACCAGGCAATAAGAATTTCTGTTGATGTTGAGAACATTTACTGGTCCAAACAAATCCATATGAAACAATTGAAGCAACTGGCTAATTGAGTTGACCTGTTTTGGCAGGTGTGGTTTTCTATG
The DNA here is from genome assembly GCF_051521515.1 of Lactuca serriola. Classification (NCBI taxonomy): domain Eukaryota; kingdom Viridiplantae; phylum Streptophyta; class Magnoliopsida; order Asterales; family Asteraceae; genus Lactuca; species Lactuca serriola. Next base: position 277,929,496 of record NC_136415.1, read on the forward strand.
ATGCTTTTCTTGAGCACATGACACACATTTTTCAAACATAACGAAGTCCTTGACAGGAAATCCACGGACCATCTCATTCTTCACAAGACGATTCAAGTTCTTGGCATTAGCATGACCTAGTCTTCTGTGCCACAACATTGCAGTTTGTTTGGAGATCTTGGAGAAAAGGCACGTAACTTGTTTTGGAAGATTGCTATTCATATCAATGATATAGGCATTCCCATCCCTTTTAGATTTTACAAGAATCCACTCTTCTGGGATGACAAAGCCTGGCTAGAGAATCATGCATTCCTTATCACTGAAATGCGTAGAATAGCCCTTGTCACAGATCTGAGAAACACTTAACAAACTATGTTTCAGCTCGGGAGCAAAATTAACATTCTCGAAACTTAAAACCCCATTTGAGACGGTTCCTCGTTGAGTGATTTTACCACCTTCTCCACCCGCAAAGGAGATGTATCCCCCATTAAATGATTGAATGTTGTGCAGTTGGGCGATATCTCCTGTCATATGCCGGGAACAGCCGCTGTCGACGAACTAGGGTCTGACGACATTTCCTCGCAACTGTCCCTGCAAAATGTGCGGGTTTAATTAGATTAGGGAACCCAGGTCATTACTCTCCTGGGTGGCCCCAATGCCTTTTCAGATTGATAATTTTTGGAATTTTTAGAGGACACGGAAGATGAATTGGAGGGTAGTTTGGGCAGCCATTTATAATTGTGTTTTCTAATCGTCCAGGGTGTTTTTTGAATGAGTATCAGTTTGCTTAAGGCATGTGGGTTTTCTACCAGATTTGGTTGAAGACTCATTGCTGCCTCTTGACGAAACTGAACTTGGCTTGGCCATGCTCGGTTTTGGCAAACTGCCTGGGACTTTGTGATAAAAAACCTTTTTATTCTTTTGAGAAATGGCTCGTTTTCTACTCCGATCATCTTTCCAATCACAATTCCGGGAACGATTTCTAGAGGACTTTCTAGTTAAAGATCTTCCTCTGGATTCGTTCTCTCCTCTTGGAAATTTGAAATGTACAAACATACGATTTTGACAATTTCTAGCTATATCACCCTTGCTTATCTTACAAGAACATGAACAGGAATTAGCTTGTGAGGCAAGCGAGGGTACATTAGATGGAGGAGTTTGTGAAACTGGTGGTTTTTCAAAATCATTATCACACACATCAGAATTGTCGACCAAATTGTTCAAACTAGATTTTTTCAAACCATTCAAAACAGTATCAAAAGTAATAGAATCACCACCACAAAAAACATTGTCACTTAAAACATCAGAAAAATTATTGTCTTTATTAGAAACTAAAACTTCAGGTTCGGACTCAGTTTTATTTTCAGAAACAGATCCTTCAACTTCATGCTTTGACTGATTCAAGGATTGATCTGTAGGAGAAGTAGAAATGTTAGTACTTTCAACATTAATAAATCCTCCCGAAATAAAACCAAATGTCTTGCCATAAATCATGAATGGTTCATTGGCAATCTCTTCTTTGGACATGGGCTTATGCTGATATGAATGATTGAAGGGAGGAGGCACTTGATTATAACCTAGACCCTTTGATTGATTTTTCTTAAATTGCATGCAGTGGTCTATCATATTTGCAACTACCTCCTTCGAGACATCAAATTTCCTAAAATCAAAATCAGCGGTATCAAATTTGCCCTTTAGAGATTCAATTTCAGCCACCAGTTCAGCGTTCTGTTTCACTACATAATCATAATTTTCGTATTTATTATTGTAGTCTTCCTGAAGTCTCCTAAAGTCCTTTATTTTTTATTCTAATTAGGCTTTAAGTGGTTTTTGACATTTTCTAAGTTGGTAACCTTCATATCTAAGGTCTTCTACTCCCCTTTTTAATGAATCATTAAGTTCACGAAGAATCTTAAGATTTTCTACCTCACTATCTAATGTCTCAATTTTCTCATGAAAATTTTTAACATAATTAATACAAGCTTGAGAACATGATGGTAAACTTACCTCAGTAGAATTAGGTTCATTAGAAGAAGATACCCTCAATGCAAACTGCAGCTCCGTCATCTTATCTTTGGCTGCCACAATCTCTGCTGGGGAATCATCACAAACTTGTGCCAGGAGGGCAGTTTCAGGTTCAGACAAGTTCAGGGCCTGCATCTGATCCTCCCATTCAAATGACTGAGCGACCATAGCCTTATCGTAGTTCATTTGATTGCCACTTCGATTGTTTCCGACTGCAACAATTGTCCTATCATTATTTAATCTTTTGTCTGGATGTGGACAATCATGAGCAAAATGCCCTGGCTCGTGGCAGTTGAAACATCACAACTTTCCCTTGCTGAACCCAACCTTCTTGTCAGCACTCATCCCCCAATTGTTCTTTCCAGTCTTTTTGGCAAACTGTTTTGCCCTAAAGACTGGCATAGTTATTTGCCATGTAATATCCATCTCCTCAACGTCTTCAGGGTGAATCTGATCAAGATCGGAAAATGACAGTTGAGGTGGAAGATCCCCGGCTACGAGTGCATTGTAGCAATTGACAAGCCCTGAAGAAAGTGCAAGATTTTCATCACCCTCCTTTCCCTTTGAAGAAGAAGCCCCAGTTAAGGATGAAGCAACTTGAGAAGTCATGAACGATTGATTCTGCAAGAAAGGCATGGCTGATGCAAAGGAAGCTGATGGAGTTGGAAAAGTATGAATCTGAGCTTGCAGACTGGTAAATGATTGACCTGCAGAAGGAAGAGGAAAAGAAAAGGATGAAAGAGCATTATTAGAAGAGATGCCAAGGTTCGCAGCTGAGTATGAGTTCACATGGTTGATCTCCCGCTGCTTGTCATCAATATCACATGCCTTGATGACTGCCATAACTTCAGCAAGACTGAGACAGCTGAGATCCTTAGTTTTCTTGATGACAGCTACATTCATGTCCCAAGATTTTGGGAGAGCATTCAGTAGCTTCTTGTTTATCTCTGACTTTGTATAGAAAATCCCAGCCACAGTCATCTCAGTATTGAGAGATGTGAACCGCTGCAGCTGTGCTTCAAGAGTCTCTCTAGGAACATAATTGAACATATTGAATCGTTGTCACAACATGTTTTGGCGACTCTCTCGCATATCTTCGTTCCCTTCATAAACCTCAATTAGAGCTTCCCACAAAGCCTTAGCAGACGTATACTCTCTAAAACGTTGAGCAATATCTGGTGACAAGGCCATGGTCAAGATGGCCAAAGCCTTCTCCTACTCTTCCACTTTCTCGAAGTCTTCGTCAGTGTAATTTTCTATCTTTTTGTCAACTACTTGCCCTGGAACTGTTGTGGTTATTCTGACTGGATCCTTGATGATGCATTTCCAGATCTTGAAGCCTTTCATTTTTATGTATTTCTCTATTCTATACTTCCACTCGGGAAAACCATTAGCATACATTAACCTTGGAATTCGTGTAGTGGTGCCCATGACAACATCAAGTTGTTGAAAATGATTTTGACTTTGAGATTCCATTTTATTGTTTAATAAATGTGAAATAAAATAAAATTAATTAAAAATTAATTAAAATTTAAATTGAGTTCTTGGTCAGAGTTAAAATCCGATTTGCTGTCAAAAAGAGTTTACTGCCCAAAACTAGTTTGCGGCCGTAAACTCTAAGTTTGCGGTCGAAAGGAGAATACGGTCCAAGATTCACGGTGCAAGAACACTTAGTCTTCGATTCCAAGTTTACTGTTCAAGAATGCAGTTCACGGTTGAAGAACAATGATGAGATTGCGACCGTAAATAGAGATTACGGCCGTAAGCTCGAGCCGTAAACAACGATTTTTGCAGTTTCTCGATGAAACCAAAAAAATCCACTTGCAGAAAAACACGAACTTAGTCTCAAGCTAATAAGAACTTGCTCCAAAATCAATTGTAGAATGCCTTTGACGCTGGTTCTGCTCTGATACCAATTGTAAGGTCCTAAGAATGGATCTTACCAGTGATCAATAGCAAACACAATCATACAAAACAAGAATAAAGGCGAAAAAGAATAAACCAAGCTTGCACACGTTTTATACCTATAAGCTTCTGGTACAACTCGATGGAAAGCCGTGAACAATAAGGCATGAACAACCACAAAACATCTGACTAACCCTCTATTTATAGGGACCACGACCGAGAAGAGTTTACGACCGTAAACTCATTACAACCGTAAATTAGCTATAACATCTACTAACATACTCCAACTAAACCAAACTACTATTACATTGCAAAGCCTAGACCAAACAACTAATTTGAGCCCTTCACCGACTAGCAATTGTAGCTCTCAAAAGCTTCTGTCGAACTCTGACCTTGCCGATGATCTCTAACCTTTGTCAATGACTTGTCCATTAGATAAGGGATCATATATTCCTCCATTCTAGATATCATATGGACTGAGACATGGATTATAAATCATTCTCTCTGTCCATTTGTTGTTTCCCGATTTCCGATTTATGATGACCGACTAATTGAACAGATCAAATCAGTCCTGGCTTGGCCAAGCACTCATATGTATCATCATTAAATCATCGAGGGGGCCACATATATCGCTTTTATCCCGAAGGTAAAAGGAATGGATAAACTTCGACTCATTTGGCTTGTTCTACTACTTGTTGAATCATACACAAAGGCACGTTTCATAAGATCGAATTACCAATGCATTTTCATGCAATCAATGTATAACCAACTCATAGTAACAACTCATATCTCTAGGTTTGAAGAATATAAGATATTATCGTCTCATGATCACTCGTGATAAAATCCATGAATTGATTCCAATGAGCGTGGGTTGAATCCAATACTCAGAACTTATGAGCACTCATGAGTGTTGTAGCACCACTTTGTCCAACATCTTAGACCTCTACAAGTCAACCCATGACAGTCTTGATTCATATCTACTTCCAACGTATGACCGACTGTGGATGGTTTGAATAACTTAGTCATTCGGGAAGAATGACCTAGTTTATTCTAGAAGTCAAAACATGCAAAATGAAACACAAGAATAATTGAATCTAATATGGTATCAAAACCTATGAATATAAATAAAACACCTTTTATTTATCACCATACTAATTACTCATTATTCATTGTTTCGGATTTATCAACTTTATACTTGAATTAAAAACACTAGTTGTCCCATGCTCCAAGCATGTACACTATCTTTTTCTAAACAATAGCTTTGCCATACACCAAGTATGCACTCTATGTTTGTCTATGATCCTTACTTTGTGAAATAAATCAATTGAGCATAATTTCAATGATTCTAATTTCACACTCCCAAATCCTTATCGAAAATGTAAGAATTCCAAATTCCTATCATTTATCGAAATTTGTTAGATTTTAAACTTATAAGCACACATCCTCTTGTAATGACTATGTACACAGTCACAAAGACTTGTCAAAAGACATTACATAGTATTCCAATGGAGATCAATTCCATGGGAAACATCCTTCTTGCATTAAGTTTTTCTAATCTTACATAGATTGAATACCTCCCACGTATGAAACATTCACATTTTGACGATCACTTCTGAACAAGAGTTGCCTCTTTTCAGAATATGTCAATATGCTCATTCCAATAATTAACACTATACTTCCAACTGTCCATGAGAAACCAATCTTTGGTAAACTTTAGGTTGTCCTCGACAATTGCTTAATCATTTTGGTCATATCCAATTCTAGACCTTTTCCCTTCTTAATGCCCCAGGCATTTGTAAATTTTTAGAAAGGATGAATATTTTATCACATGCAATCGATCCTGTACCCAAAGCAAATGGGACACGATTCATGATGTCTCACATAAAGACATGATTCTAGACCGGTCTTTTGCTACAATATTTTTATTTGCCAAGTTCTCATAATTTAGATTATGAAAAGGGATGTCGTAATCATAATCAAATTTTAGAATGCAAATAATAGACCCATATATAGAATTTCCTTATGTTGAGCCATTCCAACACAAAATTCATATATATCCTTGACTAAAGATGATTACAACCTCAATCTAAGCTTTTACAATTGAAATGAAGTATAATTTCCTCTCCCTTAATTATAGCAAAACAACTTTTTCAACCCCTACAACTTCATGAATTGAAACTTTTGTTTTTCAATAATTAACATTGCTATGATACAATACTAATAATAATTATCATCCTCCCACTAACATGATGATTATTAGCATAACACTTATGATCCCACTAGCTTTGACATGAACTCAGAAATCAGCTAGACTTCTAGAAGTCAATACTTTACTGACTTTCTTACCAAAGTTCAGATTTCTGAGATGAGATTGCCTTGATAATACTTTATCAAAATCATACACCTTATCTTAGATAGCTCACAGGTGTGTCTAAACAATTTTAGAACTATGAAAAGGGATGCCATAATCATAGTCTCATTTGTTTAGATCTTTTCTATCTGCTTCAAATCTACTTGGTGGAAGTGTTTCCTCACCATCATTTTCATGAATCAGAGAGAAACCTTATGACCCTTAGATTTCATGGTGTATGTGTTCTTATCCATGTGAATTGTCAAAACCATAGTCACCAGACAAGGATAATGACAAATCTAAACTCATATGGACTGAACTCAATCTTATTTTCTTTCCACCTGGCAGCTCAAGGGCCTACCATTGCTTCCAAGTTGTTATGCAACCAATTGAGAACTCTAAGAACTCATATCCAAAGCCAACTTTAACTGGAATGGGCACATGAATAGAAATATGTCAACACGATAGGTTATAAACCTCACGTTGTGTGCTAATGTTAAACTACAGGTTTTTATTCTTGATTAGATCTTGAAATTCTTCCAGGATCTTTAAGACTCCCACTATCCTCTTGACACATAAGACTCACTTGCCAAATATTCAAGAGATAGTTTGGATTCTTTATCAAGACAAACACTTCATAAAATTGGTATTAGTTGGTCTTTGTTTTATCCAAAACATCACAACTTACCAATTTCAAATGTACAAGAGTAGGATACTTCTACTCTTACATTTGACTAGTGTTAAGAAACCTTCCTTTAAGATATGTCACTCAAGTTTCAATCTTGGAGTATGACTCTAAGAATTGTTTTTGGAACAAAGCATGACTAATCTTCCTGATTTAATCATTTCAACAATTCAAGATTCCTCTTCTTAGTCATAAGAATACACTAAGATGACTCTAGAGGACTAATTGTGACATGATTTCTAAATCATTAAGAGGATCACAAAAAATGATGCTAAAGTACTCTCCCATCTTTTCAGATTTGTGAAATTTTAATCTTTCTAACTAAGTTGACTCTTCTCATTCGTTCTACCATACATCGAAACTTTTCCAATGTTTCAGAATTATACTTTAAACTTGTAAGTTTAACCATATTTACTAAGCTTTAGTAAATCATGATGAATAGTCTTATTGATCTTTTATGGTGGACCTGACCAGTGCACAAGAATGTGTACGCGATCCCTTAGTCCTTCAGTTGATTCACTTAAACATGTGAACAAGGAAGTAGTTTTAATTTTCCAAAGATGAAAATTCTCATTCATTATACAACTTGCATGATTCCAAGTTTCTATCCAACTGAAACTTGGGTGATGAGAATCTTTCCTTGTTTGGTAAATTTCGACACTACCACAAATGAAAGAATCAAGTCGACTTTCCAATATTGCTATCAATGGAATCATATAAACAACAATTTTTCACAAATGCCATTGTAAGGATACTTAGAATAAATAAAACCAAAAATTTTATTTTAAAACTTTGCGGAAAACTTATCCTTACAATGCAAAAGCATATGAACAACTTGTTGTTATCTATTCCTAAGCAATATTACATAACTCCTAAGTAACAACTCAAAATTCTGATCACCGAACCATGCGATCGAAATCCATATTCACGATCAGAATCAGCATATACTTCCTTATTCACTTTTTCTTTGATTCTTAAAACATCAATATGTGACCCAGTCACATCATGTAATAAAAATCTCATAGTAGAAACTGAACAAAGTTTGATAGTGGACTTTACCTGAAGATCTTTCAGGTAAATTTGGCAGCTTCATAAGCAATGCCCCTTACCATGTGCCATTGTCAATGTCCATGGAAGTTTGAGAAGTTGATCTTTTAATCAAATTTGCTTTACTAGTCCTCCTAATCATTGTTGATTTAGAAGCACCAAGCAAATAGATAAGATCATTAAGGGTCATGTCATTGTCTGTTCCATATTAGTCCCAAAGGAACACACTATGTGACATAGAAAGTGATTGAACATCCAACTTTCTCAAGACTTTGACACCCAACTCTCCTGGCTTCTCAATATGTGACTTTATCTCCAAGATGTGAGCACACATAGACTTTTCTTGCCAATAGGGCTTGAGTGACCTTGAACTTGTGGGTTAGGGAGAATAATTGGAGGAGATGGAGGAAGTGAAGTTCCAAGAGATTTGGCAAGATCATAAATGTCTGAATTAGACATCTTTTGGGAGATATTCAAGATAGTTGATTTAAAGTTCTTAATATAACACCCAATATGAAATATTAAGGCTAGGATCCAACAAACTATTTTATATCTTAGAAGAGGGATGCCGTAATCCAAGCTATAAAATATTTAAAGGTAGGTGAATGACGATTCACCAATTTCCACCAAGATAAACGAATTGTATTATTAGGTTAAATTGGTTTTAAAACTCCTAGATTCTTTTGAGATTCATTGAACTTTTCAATGACATGTTTCAATCTCGAGTGTGCCCTTCAGGTTTTGTGACTGGGATGCCGAGGATCACAAAACAAGGTGTGAAGTAACCATGCAAATTAATTGATACCCTTAAGTGTTTACCCTTCAATCCATGTGCCGGTTGACCACACACACTGCATAGATACTATGATAAACATTAAGTTACCCGTTGCCTACTTTGTTAAATACGAGTTAGTGTGCCGGTTAACCACAGACGCTCCACTAACCGACTTAAACAAAGTGCAAAGTGTAATTTCATGGATTAGCACCTTATTCATATTTTCCTAAAGAAACTAAGATTGGGAATTGTAAAAAACATTTAGTTACTTTATATTTATCATTAATACTTTTAATGAAGGGAGAATTATAGTCCTTGTTCTACCCGTTCGGCTAACGACCCTCCACCAATCAAGGAAGCAGTGGGTGAGAGTGGAAATCCATTAAATTGCCATTTTATAGGCAGTAACCTTATACCCCCTTATAGACCGACTTCGTGAATGAGGCCTACTAATGGTAAGACGACTTGCTCTTATACATACATACATATATATATATATATATATATATATATATATATATATATATATGTATATATATATATATATTATTAACTTATAATATTACAAAGTATAAGGGTTGAATTTTAACTTTTAAAATTATAAGGGCTTAACTTGGAATTAAAGTATTAATGAAAGAAAACTTTTCAAATTCCAAAACTTGAGGGCAAGTTTTGAAACTATTCAAAACTTTTCATTTCATAACTTATGAGTTTAATGGTTCATTAAAATGAAGACTCTTCATTTTTTATGTAACCTCTTATTCTTTAATAACACTTTTAAAGAAGTGACTTTTAAACATCCATAACTTGAGGACAAGTTATGGAGTCATAATACTATTTAATGAAAAATACTCTTCATTTTTTATGTAACCTATGGCACTTTTATGAGTTTTAAGATTCATAAATGTGACCTTTTATGTAACTTGAGGACAAGTTACAAAAACACATTTTATGAACTACCTCTAGATTAATTAGGATTGAAAACAACTAAAACACAATTTTATTAATTAATCTAAACTAACTCATAAATCAAGTAAACATAAAACTTTTGGTAATCCATAGCTTTTGGAGTTAAATGCTTGTTTTATGATGAAACTTTTCATGTTTCATAACTTAAGAACAAGTTATGGAATTCTTTAAAACATTAACACCAAATTTTGTAACTCCATAAAAAACTTTGAATAAATTTTTTTTAAAGCCTTTTCATATCCATAACTTATGGAGGTTTAAAAAAAACACTCTTTAGATCAAACTTTTAAAACTAATAAAATAATCATATCATTTTATCTTTTACTAAATTTGACCTAGTTCAACTCATATAGCAGATGATTTCTAATTTTACAAATAATTAGTTTTTCACAAAAACTAATAATTATCATAAAATTTGACAAACGTCATGTTTTTTTTCCCTTTTTTTTCAACTTTGAAAATAAACATTTGCATAAATATAATAGAAAACAACCCATGGATCTGATACCATGGTTGGGTTTTGAGCATTCTAACAGTCCTAAGTGTACATGCAACCCTAAATACCTTGGATCTATGTTTTCTCTATTATACATGAAAATATGAATATTTCAAGGTATTACCCTAACTAGCATACACTCTTTTTGATACTTGAATAATAAACTAGATAGAAATACATACCTTTTTGATGTAACTTGTCTTCATGAAGCTTGAGTGCCTAGTGCCCCAAGTGTGACACCTCAAATGGTTCACACAACACCATGAACACTTGGAATAACCTTGAGAACAAGGATACTTGGTTCTCTCTAGTGAAATCGACTAGCCCTCTTAGTGTACCCACACTTGTGCCAATTTCACCAACCAAGGACATCTTTATATAGTGTGGAGATTAGGGTTAAACCCTAATACCCATGACCTTTCATTTCTTATGATCCATGGGTTAAACACTCCATGGACTATCCATGAAAGCTTAGCCCAACCTAAATGAACTTGGCCCATCACACATATATATCTAAGTGTAACGACCAAAAATTTCAACCAAATTAAAATATTTAATTCATTCAAAAACCGTTACGACCATACATATTGTTTTCAAAATAGTTTAAACATCATAGTATTTTCCCCAGAATCATATTACATAAAGCATAAACATGAGGAGCGGTACGATCACGCATTCGCCTTGCCACGATCTCATGAAGCACCTGAAACAATAAACCACAACTGTAAGCCCGAAAGCTTAGGGAGTTCCCCCAAAGTACTCATACACACATAAGCATCTATATACAGCAAGAACAACATACTTCAGGTCCAATCAACCTTCCGTTTGGAATACCCCCGACCCTCAACCATCGGGTCGGAATGCCTACGTAACACGAGCCCAATCATCCTACCGGTATGGAATACTCTCGGCCCACAACCATCGGGGGTGAAAGCCCAACCACCTATACGTACAATAATAGCTACTATGGGTCCAATCATCCCTTCGGATGGGATACCCAGGCCCCTCAACCATCGGGTTGGAATGCCAAACTACTGTGAGTCCAATCATCCTACCTGGATGGAATACTCCTGGCACACAACCATCGGGTTGGAATGCCCCACTTCCTATACATGCAGTAACTACTACTACTACTACTACTACTATGGGTCCAATCATCCCTCGAGATGGAATACCCCAGACCCCTTAACCATCGGGTTAGAATGCCAAACTACTGTGAGTCCAATCATCCTACCTGGATGGAATACTCATGGCCCACAACCATCGGGTTGGAATGCCAATCTACACTAGCAGACATGCACATATAACCGACATACATAAAACACTCTCTACAGAACCAACACACTAAGGCCCTATCATCCTACCGGGATGGAATACCCTCTGCTAACGCTCAACATACATAACCTGGATGTACCTCCTACCAGTGCACATAGTGCAAGACCAACTACCGGTCTATAAATAATCACTACCCAGCTACCAGGGCGCAGATCTAATGGAATTAGCCATCATACAACTATCCATTACTCAAGGATACTAAGCTAACAAAGCATATTCTCATATCACTATCTAATCTACCAGGAAACTAGCAGACATATCATCACGTAACATAACATGCTCTAACAACAATTCAAAGGTTCGGCCTTGGTGCCTTAGACCCTTGAGTACAGTGAGGAAAACTCACCTTGCAACTGCCGGATTCCTGCAACTCTCTGACTGCTGACTCACCGGGAATCCCAACTATCATAAGAAAACCATCACATATGAAACCATCATAAGTTTGTAGACCAAGGGCCCACAACACTCATTAAGCCCATCATCCTCTTATTGGGCCAAGACCCAAGTTCAAATTCTCATGCAAAGCCCAATATTGGCTCAATTTACTAAATTGGGCCCACCTCACCAAATGGGCCTAGATCCAAGGTCCATAATAATTATTGGGTCTAAGTTACTCCATCCAAAATGCTTAGTCACAGCCCAAGCCCCACTAGCCCAATAACAGCCCAATCACTTAAGGCCGAAAATCAAAAACCCAACAGAGGGAGTACGTTGGGAGTACCCCTCTTGGTACGTTGGGCGTACACCGATGCTCACGGACTGCAATCGGGACACAGACCCACTACGCTGGGCGTACATAAGCTTATGCGGGGCGCAATCTCGCTGAACTAAAATCCTTCATAAGTTCTTAATGGCTTAAGCTCTTAAGCCCAAACTTCAGATCCATAGACCAATAATGCCAAGGATTCATAAAGTCTCAAACTTTATTACGTGGGACGTCCATAAAGCTCTTAACTCAAGGTTTTAATCGATTAAGATCTACTTATATCACACATGAGACAACCAAAGCCATTGGGACCTCATTTTTCTCACTGAAGACCTCTCCTAAGGTCTGAAAGGACAGCTAATCTCAACCAACTTACATCATGCATCACTTTGGGGCTTTTGGGACAAGAATGGAGTCCAAAACTTCACCATACTTAGATTTACACAAAATAGATGTCAAGTAAGAAGCTTTATACCTTTACGAGCTCTTGAACCATCAGAAGACTTCAGATCTACTCGTTAGCCTTCTTCCTCAACTCACTAGATGCAACTCCTTCTTCTTAAAACACTCCAAATACACTTCCAAAGCTCACACACTCAAGAGGTTGGCTATGCTTTGGGGGAAAATGGCTCTAAACAGTGGAGACTAGGCTTTGGGAGGGTTATTAGCTCTTAAGGTTTTTTAAATAGCCTCCACACTGGAGATATCCGGGTTTCTGGATGATAGACGTACGCTGGGCGTAATTCTAGTACGTTGGGTGTACGTCGAGGGACCCTGCGTTTCATTAACTCCATTACGCTAGGCGTAACCCAGCCTTATGCTGGGCGTACTCACGCGTGTCCCATGCATGCATTGCCTCACCTTGTCAACTTTTTCCATCAAGTACCAAAAGTGACAATATCTTCAAATTGCCATAGCTTCTTTATTCTAAGTCCGTTTCCGACGAACTTTATATCCATGAAAAGGTGGCGAGAAGCCCTATGCTTCTAGCAACACACCCCGACCCGAAACCTTATCGAATAAAACCCATTGCCCATAAAAGACCGAAACGCCCTTACTCTTTGATCTCGGGGAACCATAAATAACTGCTCTTAGAATGGGGCGTTACCATTCCCCCCCACTTAAATATGATTTCTCCCTCGAAATCGCCAATTGCCAACTCTGGCTATCCGAATACTAAAAAACACATTTACGCCCCTAAAGCGTGACGACCACCAAGGGTGACTAGTCCCGCTGGAACTCCCTCTCGAAGAGATACGTCCTTCTTCTCATGCAACCTCAATACTTACCTCTTCGGAAGCCCTAAACCCGGAAAGTTAAATTGGATCCGTCTCCCAGACGGGCCGTCCAAACTAATCATCCCCTTACCCATTCCCATTACTATGAAAAGGAATTACTCAACCGTGGGAACCCGAATTCCCAACCTAAAAATAGGACCACGAGTTCTACTCTGCTGCCGACCACACTTGGTCTCTCTCTTAAGTCATATCCGACCAAACATACATTGATACTCTTACCAAACAAACACTCATGCATGGCTCAATCAGCCTCGGGCTGGAATACCAGGTATGCCTACGACGGGTCTGCTCATCCCCAGGATGGAATACCCTCGCATCCCTACATATGTTTGGTCCAATCAACCCTCGGGTTGGAACACCAAACACATCAGGTCCAATCAATCATAGGGTCCGGTCATCCTCATGATGGAATACCCCAGATTGGAATACCTTTAAATTCATAACTCGACCTATAACCATACTTGGAACCAAGGACCCTGTCCTTGTGTCACCCTCGAACCCTTCGGTTCGCCACATTTGAGTGTAACACCACCCATACCTGCTTATCACGATTTCCAGGTCCTTGACCTCTGACTGTAATATCTTACATAATTCTTGTCATTGGTCCAGACAGCTCCCGAGTCTGTTAACCTGCTATCCCACTTTCCTCTGTCCAAACCTCCAATTTGGAGCCACTATCCCTCTCCTCTTCCAAGGAGGCTGAAAACATGCCCATGCATCAGCCAACATTGCCACCGCGACAGATCCTCGATATACATTACCCCTTTGCGATGCTCACCGTTATCCCATATCATGCATACATACACAGAGGCTGGTTGCATACCCAGCGACCCACACATAACTTGCTGCATATCCTCAACACATGCAAACCCTTACAATAACTAAACCGCCTCATTGCATCATCCCAATAGCCGATGTTCAAGCCGCTCCAGGTAACCTTCTACAACCAGCGACTTATCCGAGAATTTCCAATTCTTCCCCACGTAGGGCACTAGCCACCATCTGCGGCGGCGAAGTTAACACGCATGCTCAATCGAACCCACTAATACATCGAACTTTGAGGAAACTGAGTTCCTGCAGAAAGTTCTCAAATTCTTGAACCATAACCTTCCTTTCTCATGAATTCCACACTAGATGATAATCCTCTAAGAACCCTCAATGCTCGCTCACCTCTAATACATACAACACTAAACATCTCATGTAAGAAACAACAGCTCAAACACAACATAAACAAGATAAAGTAGAAAAACATACCGACTGACACCTCTGGCTCAGATCTGACCTCCTTGGTCACAAGCTGATAAGCACGCCATGGAGCCTTCGGAGGCTCTGCTCGACCCTGACCTCCATCGGTAAGTCTCAAAGTGGCTGGCGCTGGGGCTTGCACTGACCTGGCAGCCAGTAGAGGACACTCGGCCTTCATATGGGCCACCTAATCACACTGATAACAAAGTCGGACCCCTGCCGCTGGAGTTGACTGCCTGCAATCCCTAGCTATGTGGCCCTCCTTGCCACACTTGTGGCACCCCGAAGAAGAACGACAATTACCCTCGTGCACCTTGCTGCACTTCCCGCACGTGCGACTCCTCTGACCTCCCTGTCGATAATCAACAGATCTCATCCGCTTCGGTGCAGGCTGTGACTGCATTGGGGCGTGCCTCTGGTATCTCAACTGGAGCTCAATCTCTAACTCGTGCCGCCTAGCGGTTTCCTACAACTCCAACAAGGTAGTACACCTCTGCGTGGATACAAACTGCCAGATGTCCTTCTTGAGCATACTCAGATATCTAGACATCTGAGCCTGCTCTGAAGCAAACTCCGGGAAAAACATCGCCCTCTCAGTGAACATCCTGGTGATCTCCGTCACTGACTCTGAACCATGCTTCAGTTCCAGGAACTCTTGAGAAGACCTCTCTCTCTCTCTCAACCTGCGGAACATAACAGGTACTGAACATTTTCCGGAACTGATCCCACGAAACCGCAGCTCGCTGCACATCAGAACAAGATCCTGTGGTCAACCTCCAGCAATCCTTCACCTTGAGCCTTAGAAGGTTCAGAGCACACCTCACCCTCTGATCCGCAGGGCATGAACACGTGAAGAAGCAACCCTCTACGTCTGACAACCACCTCATAGCAATGATCAGATCCTGAACTCCATCAAAAGTAAGGGGCTTCGTATTGTGGAAATCCCGATATTGAAAAATCCGACTGGCTCCTCCCCCTGCCGCTGCCACAGCCGTTGCGGCTGCCGCGGCCGCTGTCTCTACAAGAGCTGCATAGCGCTCATCAAAATACTCAACCATGGCGGTCTTGATCGACCCAAACAGTTCCGACAACTTAGCTCGGAACATAGCAGCAACCTCCTCATGTAGGATATCACGAATCCTAGCGTCCAACTCAACCGTATTCATCTGGCCAATGACTTTGGGTGATACGGGTCCATCCCGACCACCCTCTCCTGATCTTGATCCCGAACCGGATCCTGCCTCCAAACGTCTAGCATCCGACATACTGGAATGAACCATAAAAATCTCAGATTCCTCGCATAACCACCGAGAACTAACCTCAAATCAACAAACTAAGGGTTGTGACTTCCTTGACACGCGTATGGGTCCTATACTTTTAGTAGTACGGGCCCATACTACCTTCCACACCTACCCATATTTGTCTCAAGTATCACCACAACGCCCTAAGCACAAACATACACATCAAACACTCAATCCTCACCCGTAGAGGAATACCGAATAACTCATAACAAAAAAACCCTAGGCTAGCAGGCATCATAAATCAGGCAATTCTGTCATGCAATTCCTAAAGATCCCTAGCCTAGTACTAGCATGCTGTTCTAACATATCTCAAAACAAATAACTTGTATGGTATTTTAGTGTAACTTACTGGCTCCGGCTGATCGTACCCTCTGTGTCCTCCTTCACTTATTTTGAAAACCATTTTTGAAAACCTCTCCTTGATTTGAGACTGGATTCACACGAATGTTCCTCCAATTCAATCAAACCAAGGCTCTGATACCAATTTGTAACGACCAAAAATTTCAACCAAATTAAAACATTTAATTCATTCAAAAACCATTACGACCATACATCTTGTTTTCAAAATAGTTTAAACATCAGAGTATTTTCCCCAGAGTCATATTACATAAAGCATAAACATGAGGAGCAGTACGATCACGCCTTCGCCTTTCCATGATCTCCTGAAGCACCTAAAATAATAAACAACAACTGTAAGACCGAAAGCTTAGCGAGTTCCCCCAAAGTACTCATACACACATAAACATCCGCATACAACAAGAACAACATACTTCGGGTCCAATCAACCTTCCGTTTGGAATGCCTACGTAACACGAGCCCAATCATCCTACCAGGATGGAATACTCTCGGCCCACAACCATCGGGTTGGAATGACCAACCACCTATACGTACAACAATAGCTACTATGGGTCCAATCATCCCTTCGGATGGGATACCCCAGGCCCCTCAACCATCGGGTTGGAATGCCAAACTACTGTGAGTCCAATCATCCTACCTGGATGGAATACTCCTGGCACACAACCATCGGGTTAGAATGCTAAACTACTGTGAGTCCAATCATCCTACCTGGATGGAATACTCCTGGCCCACAACCATCGGGTTGGAATGCCAATCTACAGTAGTAGACATGCACATATAACCGACATACATAAAACACTCTCTAAAGAAGCAACACACTAAGGCCCTATCATCCTACCGTGATGGAATACCCTCTGCTAACGCTCAACATACATAACCTGGACGTACCTCCTACCAGTGCACGTAGTGCAAGACCAACTACCGGTCTATAAATAATCACTACCCAACTACCAGGGTGCAGATCTAATGGAATTAGCCATCATACAACTATCCATTACTCAAGGATACTAAGCTAACAAAGCATATTCTCATATCACTATCTAATCTACCAGGAAACTAGCAGACATATCATCACGTAACATAACATGCTCTAACAACAATTCAAAGGTTCGGCCTTGGTGCCTTAGACCCTTGAGTACAGTGAGGAAAACTCACCTTGCAACTGTCGGATTCCTGCAACTCTCTGACTGCTGACTCGCCGGGAATCCCAACTATCATAAGAAAACCATCACATATGAAACCATCATAAGTTTGTAGACCAAGGGCCCACAACACTCATTAAGCCCATCATCCTCTTATTGGGCCAAGACCCAAGGTCAAATTCTCATGCAAAGCCCAATATTGGCCCAATTTACTAAATTGGGTCCACCTCACCAAATGGGCCTACATCCAAGGTCCATAATAATTATTGGGTCTAAATTACTCCATCCCAAATGCTCAGTCACGTCCCAAGCCCCACTAGCCCAATAACAACCCAATCACTTAAGGCCCAAAATCAAAAACCCAATAGAGGGAGTAAGCTGGGCGTACCCCTCTTGGTACGCTGGGTGTACATTGATGCTCGCGGACTGGAATCGGGACACAGACCTACTACGCTGGGCGTACATAATCTTACGCGGGGCGTAATCTCGCTGAACTAAAATCCTTCATAAGTTCTTAATGGCTTAAGCTCTTAAGTCTAAACTTCAGATCCATAGACCAAATATGCCTAGGATTCATAAAGTCTCAAAGTTTATTACTTGGGACGTGCATAAAGCTCTTAACCCAAGGTCTTAGTCCATTAAGACCTACTTATATCACACATGAGACAACCAAAGCCATTGGGACCTCACTTTTCTCACTCAAGACCTCTCCTAAGGCCTGAAAGGACAGCTAATCTCAACCAACTCGCATCATGGATTACTTTGGGGCTTTTGGGACAAGAATGGAGTCCAAAACTTCACCATACTTAGATCTACACAATATAGATGTCAAGCAAGAAGCTTTATACCTTTAGGAGCTCTTGAACCACTAGAAGACTTCAGATCTACTCGTTGGCCTTCTTCCTCAACTCACTAGATGCAACCTCTTCTTCTCAAAACACTCCAAATACACTTCCAAAGCTCACACACTCAAGAGGTTGGCTATGCTTAAGGGAAAACAACTCTAAACAATGGAGGCTAGGCTTTGGGAGGGTTATGAGCTCTGAAGGTTGTTTAAATAGCCTCCACACCCGAGATATTAGGGTTTCTGGATGATAGACGTACGTTGGGCGTGATTCCAGTATGTTGGACGTACGTCGAGGGACCCCGCATTTCATTAAATCCATTATGCTGGGCGTAACCCAGCCTTACGTTGGGCGTACTCACACGTGTCCCATGCATGCATGGCCTCACCTTGTCAACTTTTTCCATCAAGTACCAAAAGTGACAATATCTTCAAAGTGCCATAGCTCCTTTATTCTAAGTCCGTTTTGGACAAACTTTATATCCATGAAAAGGTGGAGAGAAGCCCTATGCTTCTAGCAACATACCCTGAACAGAAACCTTCTCGAATAAAACCCATTGCCCATAAAAGACCGAAACGCCCTTACTCTTTGATCTCGGGGAACCATAAATAACTACTCTTAGAACAGGGCGTTACACTAAGAGTCCATATTTGATTAGTTCCTTTTGATCACTTAATTAATTCCAAATTAATTTTTGATCAATACTAATTAAATAATATGATTATATATTAATATATTAGAACTTATAATATATTAATATAAATCACTAGTATCCTTTTTCCTCATCTTGTCTATCCAATTGTCATGCCGGGCCGGGTCAAGTCTTACCAATTATAGTTATGGAATTAGACATTAATCCAACATGGATAAGACGTACCTGGATCTAAAAAGGCTCTATTGGTGGCTGAACATGAAAACATAAATCGCTACCTTCGTGGGCAAGTGCCTAACTTGCGTCATGGTGAAGGTAGAATATCAAAAGCCCTCAAGTCTACTTCTGCAATCGGAAATACCTGAGTGGAAGTTGGAAAGGATTAAGATTGATTTTATCACAAAATTACCCAAGTCACTGAGTGGGTACAATACCATCTGGGTAATTGTCGACTGATTAACCAAATCCGCACACTTCTTGCCAATCAAAGAAACGTTCAAGATGGAAAGACTTATGCGAATCTACATCCAAGAGATAGTTCGTCTTCATGGTGTGCCTGTGTCCATTATCTCTGATCGAGATAGCAGATTCACCTCGAGATTTTGGCAGTCATTGCAGAAAGCTCTTGGAACTAAGATGGATATGAGCACAACTTACCATCCACAAACAGATGGGCAGAGTGAGAGAACCATTCAGACATTGAAAGACATGTTGAGAGAATGTATCATAGACTTTGGCAAGTCGTGGGACACCCATTTGCCTTTGGTCGAATTCTCTTACAACAACAGTTATCATACAAGTATCAAGGGTATGCCATTTGAAGCCCTCTATGGCTGTAAGTGCAGATCCCCTTTATACTGGGCTGAGGTGGGCGACACGCAGCTAGCCAAGGGGCAAGTCCCCGACAACACTCTCACAGGCCCAGAAATCATCCTTGAAACCACAGAAAAGACAGTACTAATCCAGGAACGACTAAGAGCTTCCAGAGATAAACAAAAGAGCTACGCCGATAAGAGACGAAAACCCTTGGAGTTCCAGGTTGGTGACCGTGTTCTATTGAAGGTCTCTCCCTGGAAAGGCATGATCCGCTTTAGAAAGCGTGGAAAGCTGAATCCGAGATAAATAGGACCATTTGAGATCCTTGCAAGGATTGGTCCCGTAGCATACAAACATCGTTTACCTCGAGAGCCTAACAATATTCATCCTGTCTTCCATGTCTCGAATCTTAAAAAGTGTTTATCCGACGAGACCCTTGTGATTCCTCTTGATGAGATCGAAATCAACGAGAACCTTAACTTCGTGGAAGAACCAGTTGAAATCATGGATGAGAAAATCAAACGAACAAAACAAAGTCGCATACCGATAGTGAAGGTCCGCTGGAATGCCAAGCGGGGACCTGAATTCACTTAGGAGCGAGAAGATTCCATAAAACAGAAATACCCGCATCTTTTCCCAAATCCATGATTTGTATTTTATGTTTGAATTTCGAGATGAAATTACCTCTAACGGGGGGATGATGTGACAACCCGAATCTTTTTCCGTCAATGTGAACCCGAATTCCGTTAATAAAATTTGAATTTTATTGAGTTCCGTCAGAATCCCTTGGTTTGGAAAAATCATTTAGTGATATTATTTAACTTTATATAAGGGTCGGGACCAAAACCACACAAAATCTTGAGTTTTCCGTCGAACAAAACATCAGTTCATGGCCTGACTGGAGTTCACGGCCATAAACCTATTTACAGTCATAAACTCGGTTGCGGTCGGTGCCCGGTGGACCCCACAACCGACCATACCCCCAACCTATATATATGAGACCCCCACCTTCATTTGAACCTTCTTGGCCGAAAACTCTCTCATTCTCTCTCTCTCTCTCTCTCTCTACCTCTCAACCGTAAACCCCAAGGCACTCTCTTTTCTCCTGAAAATCATCAAGAATCACCTTGGGGTGTTATTTTGGAGCACCTAAAACACATTTTTCATCGAATCTAGCATACTTGCTCATGAGTTTACGACTTTACACCCTTCAAATCTTTAAATCATCAAAGACCACAAACTGTTCACGACCGTAAACCCTTCAAGAGGCTGTCCACGACCGTAAACCATTCAAGAGGCAGTTCACGGCCGTAATCCCCCTTTACGCCCGCAAACCCTCACTAAGTGGTGAATTATACTGAAAACTCGTTTTCCTCGATTCAATCAAGTCTCGATAACATACCTTAACCGAAAGCTAATGTTTTTCTAACACTTTATCTAACAAAATCGCTAATATATATATATATATATATATATATATATATATATATATATATGTATTTAATTGTTATTAGGATTCCATTAAGTGCCACATTCATGTAACACCCGGATTTCCAGGGATAATATTTTGAGTATTCATTTCGAGATATGAGGAGTGACTCAACGAGTTGGTGCCTTAACTCGCAAAGTAGGGTCGCGTTTTGGTGACGTGTTTATTGAATGGACTCGACAAGTCGGGTATCTGACTCGCCGAGTCAGCGCTGCTGAGGAAAACCCTAATTGTCCGGGTTTGTGACCTATTTAAAGGCCCTTATGGCCTTCAATTGCTGCCACACTTCCCTTGAGAGACCCTAATCGATCCAGAGAGCATAGAGAGAAAGAGAGAGCTAATTTTCATCATTTTTGGTGCATTCTTGCAAGGTAGAAGGAGATTGTTCAAGAAAAATTGTTGGAGGGGCCCAGATCTACTACGATTCCATTCAAAGCTACTGGTTAAGGTATAAATCTCTACATGTTTTCATATAGTTAGTAGATCTCATGAATTTAGGGTTTCTTTACGCTCTTTTAAGTCGATTTATAATGAAAGTGAAGTCCTCTTGAGGCATAGACATCAGATCAAGACCTTGAGAGGTCCAAAGTGTCCCATGATCCCAGCTTTATGCAGTCACATAAGATTATTGAGCCCTAGACACCATTATAAGGGTTATTTCATCAAATTTAGCTAGATGTGTGGTGCATGGACATAAAGATTGAACCTTTACGTGACTTTTGGGTGCCAGAAGGCCATATCTATAAGTTAGAGAAACATATCTAACCTCAGAAGGTCAAATGAGTATTGCCATGGAGGAAACTCGCCGAGTCCATGAGAGGACTCGACGAGTCGGATCGGGTTGCCCCTCGATTCGTGACCAGTGGTAACCCGTCGTATGAAAGGTTAACTCGAAGAGTCGAGTGAGGCCTTAGGAGGATTCATAGGATACACATGGACTCGTCGAGTCACCCGAGGGCACTCGACGAGTCTGGTCAAAGTTGGACTGTTGTCTTCCGTTGACCTTAGGGTTTTGGGTCAAATTGATTCAAGAGAGGCCATGGAGGGGTAGAATGGTCTTCTACCCATTATTAAGAGATGAGAACATAAAGAGTGTATTTATTAGAGATATTATCATTTTGATAGGAGGAGGCTAGATCGGGGATATCGAGAACAAGAGTATACTAGACATCATACGAGGTGAGTCTTCTCACTATACATTACCTTGAGTGGTATCCATGTGTAGACCGGAGGGTCTTATGTGTATATGTATGTTTGAGATTTATGTGCATTGCTTTATATATATGCTATGTGTTATATAGACCGGACCAGAGGGTCCAACGATAGAAATTAGACCGGAGGGTCCAACGATATGGACCGAGCCGGAGGGTCCAATGATATAGACCGGACCGGAGGGTCCAACGAGCTACGGCACTGGAGGGTCCCGCTGAGGCACATTGACCGGAGGTTCATACCGAGTTATAGCCTCGAGTGGCTTATGTGCTGTATGTGGTATTTTAGGGATCTCACTAAGCATTTATGCTTATCGTGTTATGTGATATGTGTTTCAGGTACTAGCAAGGACCGCGGGAAGACGCATGCATGATTTGTACACACTGGCAGAAGATTATGTTCTTGCGATTCTAGGATATGTTTATTTGTGATGACATTGATAACATGAGATTTGAGAACATTATATGAGTTTTATTGTGATGGAAAATGAAAAATTGTTTTGAAAAATTACGTCGTTACAATACAACAACTCGAGGGTTTTCATTTCCAGTTCGTTGATTCGACGCTTGCACACAATTCACAGTGAGTTCATACCCCTACCCTTTTATGATTTTTAACGTTTTTAGGGGGGAAACACAAGCCAAAATACAAATGATTTTGTGAATCAAAACAAAAGGGTTTAACAAGTTTTAACACTCATGCAATTGATACAGTCAAACGATTCTCACATTTTATAAAATATTTAGGTATTTTATCTCTTTTGTACTATGCTGAGCATAGGGGACACTTTTAACTTGAGAACATAATTGCATAGTTTTCAAATCAATTCACAAACCAGGTACATCACATTTCAAGCAAACTATAATGGGTATACTTTGGGGAATTCATTACACAATTTTTACCGAATTCTGACTAAATACATGGGCAAACATATAAACTATGACCAATTTAGTTTATGATATACATTACTACAAGGGTATAACATTTAATAATTATTTATGTATAATTATTACCTTATACATACGGATTCAAATACAAATGAACCATACAAAACTACTCGTAAACTAGTTTATACAAGATTGCGAGATAATACTTCAATTGCACCTTTCAGGGTAGAGGTTAAATCCTATCATAGTATAATCATAGTCTCTTGGAAGGAGAGCATGATATTTGTGAATAGATCTATTCGGGACTGACAATCCCACACCAGAACTGCTAGCTACAGTTAGGCAGGCATGCCTGAGGTGACAAATATCATATATCCGACACTTGAAGAACGTCGTAAAGGTCACTAGGTTATATCAAGCATGGATATACGACTCAAAATAGTATAAACTAACCTTATTGTTTACGGGATTACATTCTTCATAAGTTTTATTTTCCTTAATAAAACTAGTTCATAATACAACTGGAGGATTCCGGGGATTTCAAATCGTAGTTTTATTCTAAGTAATGAAACTACTACACATACTAGCGGTAGCCAGGGTTTTCAAACAGAACAATGCTTAAAAACATAAGTATGGTAGATATTTGTACTCTTTGATTTGGTACAGATAATTCAGTAACATATATTTAGGGAAAATATAGGATTTTCCAGGATAAACATTAGAACTTTACAAACAATGGGATTACTACTCACTTAACAAATATTCATTATTAATTCTATAATTCCTTAGTTTATGCAATCAGGTTATGTATGAAGAATATATGGTAGACTGTGGAATGTGTGGTTTCCGCCTCATTTTACTTGTTCCTTGTTTGGTTGTGGGTTTAGGGCAGATCCACACAATTAACTGTCTATTCGATATTGATTTATACATAACTAGTATGAACTAAGTAGTCATAGAAGGAATGGGATTAATCATTCTATACATACTGGCTGTAGCCAGGGTTTTCAAACAAAACTTACATATTAGAAAATATTGGATTTTCTTGGAAAGCATGCATACATTTTTCAGATTCAGTGATAGGATTTTTGCATTACTTAGAACATTCTTATGAACTCACCAGCTTATTGGTGTTACTCTTTCAAAAATCGCTTGTATTCTCAGGAAATCAGTAGACAGGTACTCCCGCTAGCTTTTGAGAAGATGGAGCATATAGAGTCTCATCTTTTACTTTTGATATATACAAACAATGAATCAAACCGATGTAAATATTCATATTTTAATGTTATGGCTGTGTTTACTTTGATTACTATGATGCAATTGTTGTGATACTACACATAACGTTATCCACCCCCGAACGTTTCCACCGTTTCGGTTTGGGGGTGTGAGAATAAAAATGTTTCCTTTATGGCCATGCATGCACCAAATATGATCATTCTTTTTCTAGGTGAAAAAGGGAAGAAATAAGCTTCAAATTTGCTTGCATGCCTCAAATCTTTACCAACTTCCAGATCTGAACACTATAATGCTATTGGAATCTTAGAATCCATAAAGTTGCCAACTTTATGGATCTACTCCACTCAATCATGCAATAACATCAATAAAATGGAAAAAACTTAAGATATATCCATGATAAGAAATAAAATTGGAGCCTTTGATGCTTGCATGGTTCCAAAAGCAGGAAAAGACGATGATGATATTGATTCTTTTCCCACACCAACAGTAGAGCACTTCTTCTTCTTTTCTTCTTCCCATAAGCTAGATTTGCACCCAAATGACAAAAGTTTATTAAGGAGGAGTAAGATTAGGGTTTATGGAGGTTTAGAGAGTGATAGAAGCTGAGGGTGAGAAACCCTAGCCCTCTTATTGCTTTAAATACTAAAAACTTAGGGTTTTTATCATCAACCGCCATCCAGTCGTGAGTATTTGGCTGCTCACGTCGTGAGCCTGAAAATGATGCATAGGTTCGGATCACTCTTCACGACGTGAGAAGGCATTCCTCACATTGTGTTAAGGGAAAAAAGGGAAACTTTTGACTTTACAACATAAAAGATAATATGCACCTGATCTGGGTGTTACAATTCTCCCCCACTTGAATCAGACTTCGCCCTTGAAGTCAACTGCCGCGAACAACTTTGGGTAATGCTCCCACATCTCATCCTCTGGCTCCCAAGTCTACTCCGAGCCTCTCTGATGCTACCACTATACCTTTACCAAAGGTATCTCCTTGCTGCGCATGACCTTCATCTTCCTTTCCAGGATAACCACCTGTCTCTCAGCATAGTTTAGGCCCTCATTGACCCGAATATCATCCAACAGGACCACTACCTAACTTTCCAACACACACTTCCATAACTAAGAAACATGGAAAGTGTTGTAGATCTGAGGAAGCTCACTCGGAAGATCCAACCTGTAAGTTACCTCGCCAACCTTGGCAATCACTCGAAAAGGTCTAATGAACCGCGGTCCCAATTTCCCCCTCTTCTTGAAGCGTATCACACATATTCGGGGTGAGGCCTTTAGAAGCACCATATCGCCGACCTAAAACTCCAACTCTGATTGGCGTTGGTCGACATAGCTCTTTTGCCGACTTTGAGTAGTCTGCAATCTATTCCTGATCTGCTGGATAAGCTCTATGGTCTAAAGGACCACTTTGGTCCTTCCCATAACCCTGTAACCAACCTCTCCCCAACAAACCGGGATATGACACCTCCGACCATACAAGAGCTCAAATGGTGGAGCACCAATGGTGGAATGATAATTTTTGTTGTAGGGGAGAACTCCGCAATAGGTAGCTATAAATCCTAACTCCCACAAAATCAATAAAACATGCTCGTAACATATCTTCCAGGGTCTGTATAGTCTGCTCACTCTGGCTGTCGGTTTGCATAGGATATGTGGTGCTGAATGCAACCTCGTGCCCAATTCCCTATGGAACTTCTGCCAGAAACGGGAGGTGAACCGAACATCTTGTTTAGAAACAATGGATATCAGGACCCTATGGCATGCATCGATCTCTAGGACATAAACATCGGCCAGCTTTTCGGCCGAAGAGCTCTCCAGGATGGCTAAAAAGTAGGCACTCATGGTCAATCGGTCCACGATGACCCATATAGAATCGAAACCCTTTTCCTTCTGTGGCAACTTGGTGATAAAATCCATGGTGATTTGCTCCCATTTCCACATGGGAACCTCTAGAGGCTACAACTTGCCATGTAGTCTCTGATGCTCATCCTTGACCATCCTGCAGGCCAAGTATCTCTCAAGATACCATGTTATCTCCCTTTTCATACATGTCCATCAATATCTTAATCTCAAATCCCGATAAGTCTTGGTGGCCACCGGTGAATAGAAAACTGAGACTTATGTGCCTCTGCCAGCATAATCTGTCTGATCCTACTAGAAACTGGAACCTAAAACCGACCACACCAGGTCAACAACCCTCGACTATCCATGAAAAATATGTCAATCTCACCTCTAATCCTTTCCTGTTTCCAGTTTTACTTCAAAACTCCCTCAACCCAAGCCTCCCTGATCAATCCCAAAAGTGG
Organism: Lactuca serriola; assembly: GCF_051521515.1. Taxonomy (NCBI): domain Eukaryota; kingdom Viridiplantae; phylum Streptophyta; class Magnoliopsida; order Asterales; family Asteraceae; genus Lactuca; species Lactuca serriola. Next base: position 277,956,563 of record NC_136415.1, read on the forward strand.
AGAATCAACGGATATCCTCATACACATCCCCCTAATTGAAGATCCAACCAACTTGTGGCTCAAAAAATCCGCTACCACATTCGCTTTACCCGAATGGTAAAGGATCTCGCAGTCATAATTCTTGACTACATCCAGCCACCTACACTGCCTTATGTTCAGGTTCGACTGATCCATAGTATGCATCAAACTCTTGTGATCCGTGTAGACAGTACAATGGACCATATAAAGATAATGCCTCCACATCTTGAGGGCAAAAACCACTGCCCCCAACTCTAGGTCATGCATAGGATATCGCGCCTCATGCGCCTTCAGCTGCCGAGAAGCATAAGCATTCCCTCGTTCTCTCTACATGAAGATTGCCCCTGAACTGGTGATGGATGCATCATAGAATACCAAAAAATCCTCGACTCCCTACGGGAGGGTCAATACCGAGGTCTCGCATAGCCTCTACTGAAGAGTTTCAAACGCCGACTGCTGCTCCGGGCCCCATCGAAAATCCACCCCTTCCTCATCAGACGAGTGAGGGGTACCACAATCTTGGAGAAATCCTGAATAAATCTCTTATAGTACCCTTCCACACCGAAGAAACTCCTAATCTCCAAGGAAGATTTTAGAACCTCCCACTACATCACATCCTCGATCTTGGTTGGGTCGGCCAAGATCCCATCCTAGTTAACAAGGAGCCCAAGAAACTAGACCTCTCATAACCAAAACTCGCACTTTGAGAACTTGGAATAAATCAGTTCATGCCTGAATACTCGCAGAATCTCTCTAAGGTTCTCTTTGTGCTGCTCTCTGGTCTTGGAATACACCAATATTGTTGGATAAGGTGTCTAAGTCCATAGCTATTTATGGTATGTACTTGACCCGGTTTGGCATGGTCCATTTGGGTTACTTGGCATCATGCATTTGGATATACTAAATGAGAGAATTAACACTTGTGGTTTATTAATATATTGTAAGTTCTAATATATTAATAGTATTATTTGTTTAGTATTGATCAAGAATTAATTTGGAATTAATTAAGTGATCAAAAGAAGAATAATTAAATATATGGGTTGATTATGTAAATCATCCATAACTTGTATAGTGGGCTAAAGACTCCATGGATTATGAAGTTGGGCTACGGTCCATAGAATGCTCCATGGATGCTCCATGGGAGTTACCAACCCATGGGTCATGGAAATGAAGAGCGATGTTACATTAGGGTTTACATGGTGTAAGCCTAATTGTAACACACTATATAAGCATCATGTTACACACCAAAATTGACACCTAAGAGTACAAGTGAGGGCAAGTCGATTTTGCAAGTGTTCTACATATCTCTGAAGTTTATTCTAAGTTCATTTGGTGTTGTGTGAGACATTTGAGGCATCACACTTGAGGTGCTAGGCTCAAAAGGTTTCAAAGAATCCAAATCACTACAAGGTATGTAATTCTAGCCATCTTTTATGTTAAAAAGTTCCCCATGTATGCTAGATAGGATTATGAACCCTAGAAATCAAATTTTGCATGTATTTTATAGAAACATAGATCCAAGGTTTTCTAGGGTTGCATGTACACTTAGGACTATTAGAATGCTTAAACCCATCAAATATATCACCAATAAACACAATAATAGATCGTTTGAGCATCGACCAGCATACCCGATTCATCAAATCCATCAACATAACAGGCGTATTGGTGAACCCAAATGGCATCACCACAAACTCGTAATGCCCATAACGAGTCCGGAATGCGGTCTTCTCCATGTCCTCCTCTCTTACTCTATCCTGATGATATCCCGACCTCAGATCAACCTTGGAGAACCAAGATGAACCTTGCAACTCATCAAAGAAGTCATCAATCTGTAGAAAGGGATAACGATTCTTCACTGTTAACTTGTTAAACTCCTGGTAATCAATGCACACCTGATGTGAACCATCCTTCTTCTTGACGAACAATATTGGTGCTCCCCACGGAGAACTACTCGGTATGATGAACTGCTTGCCTAGTAGCTCCTGGAGCTGAGATGACAACTCATGTATCTTAGGTTGTGCCAATCAATATAGTGCCATGGTAATCCGAGCCTCACCTGGCACAAGATCGATCATGAACTCAACCTGCCTCTCAGGAGGCACATTGGGTAACTCCTCCGGGAACACATCAACAATCTCTTTGACAACTAGAACCTCTAAAACTGAAATATGATCCCCAACTCGAGTATCAACCACATAAGCCAAATAACCTGCACACCCGTGCTGAATATACCGACGGGCCTTGGCTGCCGAACTAAACCCTGAACCAATCCTGGGGCCCTCTCTATAGATAACTAGTTCTCCCCCATTTGGGGTTCGAACTACCATTCGTTGGCTCTCATAGTCAATCATGGCACCAAAATTAATCAGTCAGTCCATATCCACTATCACACATACATCCCTCATAGGGATAGGAATCAGATCAATCACATAAGGCACTCTGAAATCTCCACTATACAACCCTGATACACTGTAGATGTAGAAAACCCATGTTCATTCGTGATGGAAACTCGCAACGGACACTCTAACTCCCTAATAGGCATATCAAACTCCCTACTGAATTATCGAGATACAAAGGCCCGACTTTCCCGAGTCAAATTACACATCTGGTGCCGACTTGGCCTCGTATGAAGTGAGCTAGAATGTGTGATCTCGTGCCCTCGGGGTCTCTGCCCTGCCCTGAGTCCCATCCATGATCCTCAGAGTAGTCAGCACTGGAGCCTACGCCGGCCTAGAAGCAAGTGAGGGACACATGGCCAACCTGGTTATAATGGTAACAAATCCTAGAGCTAAGTGTTCGGGCCTGTTGGAGGCAATCCCTCGCCATATGGCCCTACCGGCTACAATTGTGGCTCCCAGAAGATGATCGACAAGAACCCTCATGAACCTTATCGCACTTCCCACAAGTGCGGCCCTTCCGACACCTAGATCTGACATCAGTAAACTTAAACCGCTTCAGCGCAGGCTGCGACAACATCGGTCCCGATCTCTCCTCCCTCGTTCGGAGCTCCATCTTAATCTCACGCCACCTGGCGGCCTCCTGCAACTCCAACAATGAACTATAATGTTGGGTGGATACAAAATGCTAGATGTACGTCTTGAGCATGCTCAAGTAACAGGTCATCTGAGCTTGCTCAGATGCTGAAGACTCGGGACAAAACATGGACCTCGCCGTGAACATCTTGGTGATCTCCATCACCGACTCCATCCCCTGTCTCAAATCCAAGTACTCTAGAGCCAACCTCTCACGTCCCACCAACGGAATGTATCTAGAACGGAACATATCCGAGAACTACTCCCAAGACATAGCAGTCCTATGCTCAGGATAATACGAGCTGGTAACAAGTCTCCACTAATCCTTTGCTCCGGACCTCAGAAGGTTCACAACGTACCTGACCTTTTGGTCAGCTAGGCAAAACAAGTGAAGAAACACCCCTCGATGTCGGAAAGCCACGTTATGACTATGATTGGGTGTTGACTCCATCAAATGTCAGTGGCTTTGTATTGTTAAAGTCACGATACAGGAAGACTCTCCCAACACCAACCCAACAACAACAACAACTACAATGGCTGTAGTAGCAACATCAGCCTCAGAGAGGATAATGTATCGCTCATCAAAGTAGTCTACCATGGCAGTGTTAATAGAACCAAACATCTCTGTTAACTATGCTCGAAAGTAAGCAACAACCTCCCCCTGAAGGATCTCCCTAATCCTGTCATCGGACACAACTAGACCATTTTGTCCACTTGTCCCTGATCCTGATCCGGATCCTGCCTCATAACATCGCGTCATCACCATACTGAAAATAAACCAGAGAGATATCATATAACGTGCAAATCAAACCAGGGAACCAACTCCCAACAAAGCCCTAGAGGTTATAACTTCCCTGTTACGCTTACGGGTCTTGTGCTTTCAGTACCACGGGCCCATACTACCTTCTATACCTACCCGTATTTATCTCGGAGGATCATCACAACAACCCTAACAATATATACTAGCATACACATACAATCAGTCCTAAATACCTAAAGGAAGGCTAAACAACACGAAATTGGCCGACTAACCCCACACAACACATCCATGAAACTTCTGCCAACCCTGTAGCACTCGTGTATGCTAGTCATACATAACACTGGACCCTATAGACATTGAAATATCTGATCCTACCCTAAGACCTTCATCAGACAAGAATAGGAAATAAGGCCAAACCAAACATTCTCAGGCTATAAAATCTAAGTTATGTATAACTACGATGCATACACTAAGCAACTATAGTAATGATGTCAATTTCATACGGAAGAATCATAGGATATCAGACATCATATACTCAAGAATTCTCTAATGCAATTCCTAAAGATCGCAAGCCTATAACTAGCATGTTGTTCTAACATATCACAAGATCAAATAACCGTGTGGTAATTTGGGGTCTACTTACTGGCTCCGACTGATCGTACACCTAACATCCTCTTGGTTAAGTACCAGATCTTCAAAATAACAAACAACAATTTATTATTGTGTGTGTGTGTGTTCATTTGATGTAAGCCAAGAAAGTATTTCCTCCATAATGGTAATGAAAGCATGCTGATTTCCTTTTGTATTTGGTGACTCTTAAACCTTAATGCTAGTTGATATTCACAAACTATATGCTTCATTAATTTGTGACTTTGACTAATAAGATGTGTTATGAGATTCTCTAACCGTTAAGTTAATTAAGAAGAGTCTAGGTAATTTCAAGCGTCTTGGATTATTATAGCCAAGTTATAAATTTATTACTAGTATTGCACCTTATGTTCTAATTATTTGTTAACTAAATGTTCAAATGATGAAATTCCAATATAACCCATTCCCTTCTTATCTGTTTGTATAAAATTTTATTATTTTAAATTGTGTTTCACCTATGTTAGATAACGCAGGTTTTTAAACAAGCAAAAGACTAAAATCCCTATTTTTACTTTTATTACCGTTTTATAAGTATTTTTACAATGAAATTTTTAAGGAGATAGAAATTGAACCAATCTTCTAGAATTCAATCCTTTTACCATTTTCCGCTATTTTGCTGTGCTAGATTTAGGGTACTTATTATTGGCGTAGAAACCTGCCAAATTTTGGTGCTGTTGCCAGAGATTGATTTGTTTTTAATCAATTTGTTTCTCTGTGCTCAGATCTCTCCGTACATGTATACTGGTTTATAATCTCGAGATTGAAAAAGAAGCAAGGCGTTTAGCAAAATAAACAAGGATAAAATGTGGTCAAACCTGCATAAGTAATATGGTGCCTATAATTTAGTTTGAGTCCTCAAGTGATACCGAAGTTGAAACAAATCAAGCCCCGATCATTGCCAAGAAATTCCTGAAACACGTCCCACCAATCCAATTCCAAAATACATGCATATACGACCCAAATAATGTGGGAGAAATCGTAATGACCATAATCCTAAGGAGAGGGTAACGATTCTTCACTGTCAACTTGTGCAGCTCACGGTAATCTATGCACCTACGATGAGATCAACCTTCTTCTTCACAAACATAATCTGTGCTCCCCAGGGTAAACTGCTCGGTCAAATAAACTGCTTGCCCAATAGCTCCTTAAGCTGAGAGGACAACTGCTATATCTCTGGTGGTTCATGGTGATGATTAGATCGATCCTGAACTACGAAAATACATCTGGAAACTCCCTGAATACTAGCACATATGAAACCAAAACTATCCTCTCATACCGAGTGTCAACCACATACATGAGTGTAACGCCCGGATCCTGAGGTACTTTATGTTATTAACTCTTGGCATTTTAGGGTTTGCCACGGCGTGGTGAGGGCACCACCACACCGTGGCAAACCCTAAAATGCCATAAATTAAAAACATAAAGTACCTCATGATATGGAGAGTCATGTTGGAACGTGTGTCTCATTTAAGCCATCACGACGTGGCGTTATATGGACACGACGTGGTAGTTAGCTGATGGGTTAGGGACTTTTCAGAATAAAACACTAACCTTTATGTTAGTTTTCGGTGTTAGAAACATTTTTCGAGTTAATGGGTTAGGGACTTTACAGAATAAATCTCTAATGGATGAATCCATGTCTTGTTTAGCCTTTTTGAAACCTAGGGTTTGAGATCTTGACCTTTTGGGTGGTCTTAATGGGTAAATTTGGAAACTTTATCCTTCAAGACCATGTTTAGGACTAGATCTGAGTTTTGGAGCTCTTGGAATCGAAGAAAACAACTTAACCCATTAAGTTGTTGGAAACCCAACGCCTACAAAGTGGCCTTAGGTCGTGAGAACTGGGAAAAGCCTCTCTTTGTTGATGTATGAGGGCCATGGTGTGGCCATGGATGGCTACAGCGTGGTGGTTGACTAAAGTCAACATTGACCGTTGACTTTGACCATTGAATTTTGACTTGAGTTGAATTTGGTTCAAAATCCTAGTTTTGGAAGAAAAGATAATGGATTATTCGGCATAAATGTATAGGTGGTGCGTAGCATCGGTATTTCTGGCACTGAGAGAAGTATGAGTTGAGTATCAACTGAGAGGTGAGTCTTCTTATTGTGCTTGTGGATCGAAGGCACTAATGATGGCCAACTGGATTGTGTTATGGAGGATGCTAGTTGTCTTGGTGAATATTGCATGTTTTTATGCTTGGTTTGAAATAAACCCCAAGGCTGGGCCTAGAATTGTATTCTTGGGTTGAAAGAAACCCTAGGGTTGGGCGAATTAATGCACATTTGGGTTGAAACATACCCCAGGATTGGAACCTAGGGCTAGACCCATGATTGTATGTTGGGTTGGAATACACCCCAGGGTTGGGCCTAATTGTATGTATGGTAGGTGGGACTTTGAGGAACTCACAAAGCTTTGTGCTTACAATTTTATATTTATGGTTTCAGGTACTTCTGGTACGAGAGGGAAGGGTCGGACATGATCTCACATCATCCCCCTCGTGATTCCGCATTTATGACTATTCTTAATCTGGTGATTTTTGATATATTGTATCGTGGTAAATTTTGAGACATTTGATATATCGAATTAATGATTTATAAAATGAAAAATTTTGTCACACTATTTTTGGGATGTTACAAGTTGGCATCAAAGCCTTGGTTTAAGGAATTCAGGCATACTTTCGGGTGTGTCAGAACTCAAACAGAGGAATTGTCAATCTTTTCAAAAGAAAAAGTTTTTTTTTAAAAAAATATTTTACAAATAAGAAAAGGGGTGTGATGCCTGCAATCAGTCGATCTCAAGTAAGTGGTTCACAAAATACCCATACCCATGTGTTATGATTATTATGCCTAATATGTGAACTGCATGCTAGAATAGGGCTAAGGGTACCTTCGGGAATCGTATGTTAGAATTTCCTAATTTGTGTGATGCCTTATAGCCTAGGAGGATTGGATAATATGTGTTACATGGAATTGATATCGGCTCTGTTAATTGCTAAGTGTATGCTTTAAAAGTTATATATGATTAGGTTCATATAGCCCTAGAATGATTGGTTTTGCCTTATTTCCTATTCCTTGTTTAGTTGTGGACTTAGGGTAGAATCATTATTCAATAGTCTATGTGATCCCATTTTGTGTACAACTTGCATGCATAAGGCAACCAATAGTGTTGGTTGAGATTCTCGGTATTGTAAGGTGGTCAAGTTGAGAATTCCTAGGAGAGCCTAGGAAACGCCATATTGGGATATGTATGTTGTTTAGAATAAGGATGGTGTGTATGGTTTTAGCAGGATGACTTAGAGGATTCAAGATGGTTCTTGAGGAAAGTAAGGTTAAGTGTGGAAGGTAGTATTAGGCCTGTACTACTGAAATTACAGGATCAGTACTCGAGTCAAGGAAGATCTCGGAGATTTTAAGGGGCTTCTAGAGTGGAAGTTCCCTCGAGATTATGCTTATTGTTTATATGTTTATAATTTAGTTAAGTATGGTGACACTCGAGGAGGAGCTTATGGACCTGGTTCTGGGTCTGGTGCCGAACCGATGGATGAGCAACTATGTGAGTTTATCACATCTGAGATTACTTGTGGTATCATGGAGGCCACCCATGTGATTTCGGTACCATCAAGGAAGGGATTATGGAGCTTTTGGACGAGCGTCTCGAGGCCTTATGGGCAGAGGTCACTATGGGACTGTTAGGAGCACGGACCCCCTCGTTCCGAGAGTTTAAGGCATGTGGAGCTTCAGATTCGTTTGGGGATATGGATCCCATTTCTATCCGCCAATGGCTCGCTGGAATGGAGAATGATCAGCGAACAAGCTTCTACCCTGAAAGGGCGAAGGTGGCGTTTTCCTCCTGCCTTCTGAGGGACCAAGCTTGTGATTGATGGGATGAGGTTGGTCGTGCATTGTGCTCTATGACTGTGGTGGCCATGACTTGGGAGGAGTTTGTTATGAGTTTCCAGGAGGAGTTTGCACCGAAAATTGAGGTGGAACATCTGGCGAGGAAGTTTCAGGACCTTCTCCAGACTACTAAGATTGTGGCGGAGATCACCGTCAAGTTCCATGAGAGGGCTCTGTTGGTTCCACAATATTTTGCAGATGAGAAGATAAAAAAGACGAGATACCATGACATGTTGAGGGATACTATTAGAGAAGTTGTGAAATTTTTAGGGTGAAATACCCTAGATGACATGAGTGTGAGAGCCCGCGAATGGCAGATTAAGCTGGAGCTTCTAACAAAGCGCAATCCAGAGCATGTACAAACAAAAATATGCCAGGCTAAGAGGCCCAAGACTTCTGATTCACAGTAAAGTCCGATGTGGTCGGAACCGTTGTGCCAAGTGCGGAAATCTGCATGGTGGGTCATGTCGAGTGATGTGGTCGGGTTGTTTCAGATATGGACAGACTGGTCATATGAGTAGGACTTCCCCGGGGTGCACTGATTTGCTTTCATTACAATTAGACTGGCCATAAAAAGGCTGATTGTCAGAGGTTGATGGGCGGAGCACTGTTTGCGCCTGTACCAACCACCTTGAGGATTACTAATGGCCACCAGGGCAAGGTGGAGGCATTTGTGGTGAAGAACAGGGCGTTCCAGTTAACCACCGATGAGGCTCAAGTAGCACTGGATGTGGTTACCGGTATGTGTTTTTATAATATTCTTTATTCTTTTCCTTATTTATGCTTATGTTTTTATCTAATCATGTATATGGACTTTCTTTGTCAATGGTATGACTCCTCATGTTCTGTTCAATTTGAGTGCTACACGATTTTTTATATCTCTTGCACATAGCAAGAAGTTTAACGATGCTCCCAGGATTTCGGATTATCCGTTGGAGGTAGAGATTGATGATAATCATTTAGTAAGTGCTTTGAGGGTTTATCAAGGGTGTGTTATGAAATTGTTCAACAAGAGATATTCTATTGACTTGGTTCCAATTCATCTGCAAGGGCTGAATGTTATCATATGGATGGATTGGCTGGGTCCCGATGAGGCCAAGATTGACTGTGAGCTCCAGCTAGTGAGAGTTCGAACCCCAAGTGGGGGAGAACTGGTTATTCAGGGCGAGAGTGCTCAGCGCGGACCGACTCTCTATTCACCCATGAGGGCTAGGGATATCTTTAGCAGGTTTGTTCTGGATTTTTGGCATATTGGAACACCGTAATTTTTCAAAAAAAAAATTTCATTTAAAATCGCTTATCTTCTTAACACTTTTCATAAAAATCCCATTCGTTTAAGTCACAATACATAACTCTTTTGTTCAATCGATTAATAACCTAGGATCCTTAAAACCAACATTTCCCATGGTGTGTACAATCGAGCCGGTGCCGTCCCAGTGAACCTGAGAAACCTGAAACACATAACACAAAACACTTTAAGCATGAAGCTTAGTGAATCCCCCAAAATACCGCTCTAAAACTTATTAGCCACTCAAGGCTATAGCTCTGTTGATCTTCTGGTCAGCGTGTCTCAGTGGGACCCTCCAGTCCCAACTCTCTATGGGCCCTCTGGCCCTAACTCTATGGACCCGAGGGTCCTAACTCTAATAACTCTGAATCATGCATATCACATATCACAAAAAATCTCATAACATAAATAGCATACAATACACTGGCACATAACTCTAATCCTAACTCTGGGGGCCCTATGGTCCTAGCTCTGTGGACCTTCCGGTCATAACTCTGATATGCACACAACATAAATCACAAAGAAATAATGCAGTGCGACACATAGCATATATAGCATATAAGATACTCTGTCACATAATTCTGGTTACCTACTCAAGGTAAAGTATAGTGAGAAGACTCACCTGCTACTGCCGACTGAAGAACAAGATCACGCTACTCCGACCACCGTCACGATTCAAAGTCCTCAGTCAAATTCAATCTTCCTGGTTGACCCTACTCGCCGAGTCAACCCGTCGACTCGTCGAGTCCCTAAACTCATAAACTCCCAATCCATGACTCAACTCGCCGAGTCGTCTCAATACTCGCCGAGTCCAACCAAATCTGAGTCCTTTATCGTTCAACTCGTTGAGTCGTCCCTCGACTCACCGATTCACAGCTCAACCAAAACATTAAGACTTCACGACCCGACTCGCCGAGTCCAAGAACAGACTCGCCAAGTCCAAGGCAACATTCAACATACTCGCCGAGTTGTTCTTCTAACTCGTCGAGTCCCTGCCTATCTTCATCCAACTCACCGAGTACACCCATGTGACTCGCTGAGTACATGTAGTTCTTCACCCATACAGTGGCATTCTAAGCCATACAGGGGCTCCAATCCATAGATCTACCCTTCTACAACCCACCCATCACGTAAAGTAGCAAACTTTACGTGAATCCAAAGAGATCTAAGCACAAAACACTCTTGGGCTAAGGTTTGGGACAAAAGAACTTCACCAACAACTCTTGGGCATAGACTTTAAGGCTTTCTGGATCATTAACAACCTAGATCTGAGGTAGCAACCTCAGATCTTACACCAAACTCGAGATGGACCACATTTATGCCCCCAAAACCCCCACAATTGATAGATCTAGGTGCACAAAAGATCAAGAACATATTAGTACCTCAAGTGCAAGCTCCCACTGAAGTAGACCTCAGATCTATATCACTCCCTTGCTGAAATCCCTTAGCCTTCAAGTTCCCTTTTCAAGGTTTCCTTTCCCAAAGCTCCAATTTCACTATCAATGGAGTTCCACTCGATTTCTAGGGTTGTAAGCTCACAAGGGTGGTAAGGAGGCTGAAGAAAGGATGTTATGTTATTTATATAGGGCACAACCCCCAGGATTAGGGTTTTCTCCGTACAGCACCAACTCGCCGAGTCCACCTATGCGACTCGCCGAGTTGGTCACTTACCACGTGACCCGTAACGCGACTCGACTCGCCGAGTCTATCCATCGACTCGCCGAGTCGACCTTCTTATTTACACTTTTAGCCCTTCACCTATACTTCTGAATTTCCAGGATTTTACAATTCTCCCCCACTTAAATTAGGCTTCGTCCTCGAAGCCTGATGTAGCACACAATTCCAGATACTATTCCCACAACGCATCCCCTGGAATCAACCGACTTAGGTTCCTCCAAACACTGTTACCAAACCCCTATAAAGTCTAACTCCTTCTCACAGAGTCACGACAATCGCTTCAAGCCGGCCACCGGCTTCTTTCTCTGATTACAACCCTTATTAGGCAATGATCACCCGAGGATACTTTCATCACTCCAAATCACAACAATCATTAAACCCTTACCAAGCTAGATACCACCCAGGACCACCGGGTCCTAACCCGATACCGACTGCTGGGACTTATCCTACTTCCTTTCAGAATCCAACTCTTTTCCTTCCGTTCTGACAGGATGACACACCCTGCAGCTCCTGAGCAACTCCCATGAGTTCTCCTCCGAAATCGCATACACATGCTGAGCCTACTCTACATCCTCGGGTTGGAAAAACACGACACACTGACGATACCATCAGACATCCCCAGGATGAATTACCACTCTATACATAACCTCCTGATCACAACCATACTTAAATCCAAGGCTCTATCCTTGCATCTCTTCCGAAATCCTCTAGTTCTAAACCACCGGAGATTCTTCCGCAACCTCAACAGACACCCAACCCGGATGTGCTTCCATACCACTGGCACATACACAGTGTTCAACCACCATACTCTTAATCATCCATTCTCACTACTGCTTTCACTTCCGTGAACCAACACTCCCTCCCGGAGTTACATACCTTTCTCTTTCCTTACCCAAGGAAATCTACTTGTCAATCTTGCCACTTCAGACAGGCGCCACGGTGCTCAGACCCCACTCTACACTATCCCTAGTAGAGTAACCGCTACTCCATGTATCACACATGCTCTGAATCTGCTCGCAATGACTCTCGGGTCCATGCACTACCTCTCCCCAACAAATGGGGGTCCGACACCTCCTCCTATACAACAGCTCAAAGGGTGGCATACCAATGCTCGAATGATGGCTGTTGTATAGGAAAACTCAGCCAAGAGTAAATACGTGTCCCAACTCCCTCCGAAATCTAATACACATGCCCGAAGCATGTCCTCGAGTGTCTGAATCGTCCGCTTGCTCTGAAGTGTCCTCAGACATCACCATGATAAAATCTAGATCATTTCTCATATCTCACTTCAATACTGAGCATCAGGTCAGCTTTTGACTCCACAGCTGAACCTCCAAAGATCACCTATAACATGATCCAAAATATCTCACTAGCTTCCTCCCCGTGACCACTATCCCGGCCCATTGACTCACAAGTCACGAAATTCTATTTTCCTCATACGAAAAATATGATCCAACCGAGGATCGACTCAACTTTGACTTCCAGTTCCGCCCTTGGTTCAACCACCAGGCTCCAAAAACTCTATATTAAGGCCACTCAAGCCTAAAACTCTTCTGCATCATACACTGATCGGGGAACACTCCAACATCACACTCTCTTGCCGTCTGGTGAGTATTACGGCTCCCCGCAATAACACGACAGCCTCTGACTAGTGAGTACTACGGCTCCCAGTAGCACCACAACACCAACTGTCTAGTGAGTATTGCGGCTCCCCGTAGTAACACGACTCCCTCTCTCTGACTTGTGGATACTACGGCTCCCCGTAGCATCACAACACCCTCTGACTAGTGAATACTACGGCTCCCCGTAGCTTCTACCCATACTCTCATTCTCATCCCAACGCCACACTATGTCCACTCACTCGTGCTCATAGACTATCATAGATAGCTACACACACTTGTCCCACATATGCGTCACAGACTCTGGCGGCAACTGATATAACGAAAACACCTACCTTTGCGGAGATCCCCTTTCTTAAATAATCGCTCTTGATGTTAATACCCGAAGGGCTCCCACTAGAACCGAAAATACATGATTCACCACTGGTCGTCTCAAACTTAAGATTCTAAATAACTGCGAAATCGGGACATTATTCTCGGTCACCACGGAACACCATTACAGAAGATCACGATGTCCTGCCTCAACCACTGATCTCCTACTCCCAGCACCATACACATACAACAATTCATTTCATCTGAACTCCATAAATAATTCTCCTTTTTTCCAATGCACAACTTCAGTGTATCCAAACACTCTATTGGAAAACAAAGAAAGCGCTAACGCTTCAGAACACACTGGTGATCCTCCGAAACCCTTTTCCCCTACTGCTCAAATCCAAGCAAGAATACACATACCGGCCCGGGAATTGACTGCACGATAATCTTCTATCCATAAGTTCTCAACCGCCCATACCATCATTACGAGTCTTCCCTTTGAAATGGCCCTAGCCACCACCAGATTCAGGACCATTTTCCAACTGTCGAGGAGACACCCATCCTTTCTCAGACACATACCACATGTATTATCTCGCTCTGCTCCTTTCCTTGATCATCAATGATCCTGGCCTCATGAATTCGAGCCGCAGATTTCTGTATCCAACCCCTAACCTCTCTTGCACAAATCTATGGTTCCCTCAATAAAATACCCGGTTCTCCCCCACTTAGGGTTCGAACCATCACAAATTGACGCACACACCATCCCACAGACTGTTTCCACTAGCAATATCGCACCTTCCCTTGGAAGGTGCTACGCAACGCCCAATAATCTCCTTTAAAGAGATCAAGCAACCTCAAATACCCTGAATCTCAGAAGAAATCCTCAGGAACTTCTCATCACGACCGACTCTAGTCATTCAAAGTCTCATACCATCCCAATACCGAACATCTCAACTATCCAATAATATCACTGAATCTTAGACTGAAACAATAGATCATCGTACTCCTCAACCTCGACTTCTCAACCCACGTTCCAACACCTGAATCATCAGAAGAACAGGGACTCCACTCCCATACTCAATATCCATCATAGACAGAAGAGCCTCCACCCTGATATACTCGTATGGATTGCCCACTGATACCACTACAACACTCCCTACTATACTCAAATAGGGTGCAACGTGGTCCTTGACCACCCTAGTCCCAACCGACTACATGCTCATGATATATCCTTACCTTGCGGCAGACATGTTGCCTGATACTCTGGTGGAAAATCGTCATAAATGTCAATCCGCAGGGTTTTACTCCTGAACCCCAAAACCGAAATCTCACACCTCTTATGTTTCCCACTAGAAACGGAAATAGCACCACTCAGATCACAGAAGGTGACATCTCTTCTATCGGCTGGTTGCTCAACTCAGGTCGCAATCCTCTATAACCGTCATCTGTACTCATTCCTGAGTCTTGCGACTCCAATTGGCATCTCATCAACAATCCCTCAGGGCCAACTTGATTTCCTTATTAAGGGATACTTCACTAAAACTCGTTCATCATGGCCCTCTAGCCCCATACTCTTTCACCTCTAATCTCGGTCTAACCAATCACCACGGGGTAACTGGTAGAACCAATAACACTAACTGTCATGGGTCATGGTACTCGAACCACGTGGCCACCAATCGATCTGCTATGAATCATGGTACCCGAACCATGTTATCTCTATGAATCATGGTACTCGAACCATGACATCACCTCTCGATTTGCTCTGATGTATGGTACTCGAACCATAACATCACTCCTCATTCTGCTACTTAGGACCTTCAGAATACTCCCTGTATTGAGTATGGGTCCTCTGCTTTCGGTAGTACGGGCCCATACTACCTGCCACATCTACCCATACTTTCCACACGGAGCATTCTAGAGTTCCTAAGTAGCTGCTCAACCTTCTTGTTCACTAATTCCGCCACGTGCGCTCGCTCCTCAGCGAAATGCTCTACTCCGCCAGCGTACTCATCTGGCTAAGGTTACTCCCTAAGCTCTTCCTCGGTCCTCCCACTTCTCCGCCATCAGCTGCTGAAGAGCTCCTAATGATGCAACCATCTACCTCCTGAATATCGTCATATTCACTTGGTAGCTGACACCTATCATCGAGAGTTCCACAAAGCACGAAGCAAGCCGCATTCGAGCCTCGAAGAATATATAGGACTCACTCTGAGTGATAACTCCGCTTGCTCTGCTCATCCTAAAAAGTACTACCGAACTCTGCAACTCTACCCCTACCGGGTTCTAATTATCTTTACGATAAGCACCACAACACCCATCAAGGCGTCTCTCCTAGATTACTCCTCTACTCAAATCCCCTAAAAGGATTCGAACAGAATACTCTCACTCATACTCAGAATCACATCCCATATAACAGCTACTCCTAGGCTAAGGCATCACAAATCAGACCACTCTAGTCCTAAGATATGAAATACCTAGTCTGTCTCTAGCATGCATAATATCTCATAAAATGCATCACAAATATCTCATAACACAAAAGCAAGGGCATTTTTGGGAAATCACCATTCGGGCTCTGGCTGATTGTACACACTGATCTTTCTCGCTTTCTCTTTAAACTCTTATTCACTTTTAGAAAATCATTTCTTTTGAAAACTTTTCTTACTTCCTCAGCTTGAGTCCAGATTTACCCGAAGGTGCATCTGAATCCCTCAAACCAAGGCTCTGATACCAACTTGTAACACTATAATTTTTCAAACAAAATTTTCAATTAAAATCGCTTATCTTCTTAACAATTTTCATAAAAATCCCATTCGTTTAAGTCACAATACATAACTCTTTTGTTCAATCAATTAATAACCCAGGATCCTTAAAACAAACGTTTTCCCCTGGTGTGTACAATCGAGCCGGTGCCGTCCCTGTGAACCTGAGAAACCTGAAACACATAACACAAAACACTTTAAGCACAAAGCTTAGTGAATCCCCCAAAACACCGCTCTAACACTTATTATCTACTCAAGGCTATAGCTCTGTTGACCTTCTGGTCAACGTGTCTCAGTGGGACCCTCCAGTCCCAACTCTCTATGGGCCCTCTGGCCCTAACTCTATGGACCCGAGGGTCCTAACTCTAATAACTATGTATCATGCATATCACATATCACAACAAATCTCATAACATAAATAGCATACAATACACTGGCACATAACTCTAATCCTAACTCTGGGGGCCCTATGGTCCTAGCTCTGTGGACCTTCCGGTCATAACTCTGATATGCACACAACATAAATCACATAGAAATAATGCAATGCGACACATAGCATATATAGCATATAAGATACTCTGTCACATAACTATGGTTACCTACTCAAGGTAAAGTATAGTGAGAAGACTCACCTGCTACTGCCGACTGAAGAACAAGATCACGTTGCTCCGACCACCGTCACGAACTCCACCACTGAATCACTAAAACCAATAAATACCAATAACAACCAAAATACCCCCGAAAATCAATTGGTCAACCCTTGGTCCAATTCAAAGTCCTCAGTCAAAGTCAATCTTCCTGGTTGACCCTACTCGCCGAGTCAACCCGTTGACTCATCGAGTCCCTAAACTCAGAAACTCCCAATCCACGACTCAACTCACCGAGTCGTCTCAAGACTCGCCGAGTCCAACCAAATCTGAGTCCTTTCTCGCTCAACTCACCGAGTCGTCCCTCGACTCACCGATTCACAACTCAACCAAAAGATTAGGACTTAACGACCCGACTCGCCAAGTCTAAGGCAACATTCGACATACTCGCCGAGTTGTTCTTCCAACTCGTCGAGTCCCTGCCTATCTTCATCCAACTCGCCGAGTACACCCATGTGACTCGCTGAGTACATGTAGTTCTTAACCCATACAGTGGCGTTCTAAGCCATGCAGGGGTTCCAATCCATAGATCTACCCTTCTACAACCCACCCATCACGTAAAGTAGCAAACTTTACGTGAATCCAGAGAGATCTACACACAAAATACTCTTGGTCTAAGGTTTGGGACAAAAGAACTTCTCCAACAACTCTTGGGCATAGACTTTAAGGCTTTCTAGATCATTAACAATCTAGATCTGAGGTAGCAACCTCAGATCTTACACCAAACTCGAGATGGACCACATTTATGCCCTAAAAACCCCACAATTGATAGATCTAGGTGCACAAAAGATCAAGAGCAGATTATTACCTCCAATGCAAGCTCCCACTAAAGTAGACCTCGGATCTATATCACTCCCTTGCTGAAAGCCCTTAGCCTTCAAGTTCCCTTTTCAAGGTTTCCTTTCCCAAAGCTCCAATTTCACTATCAATGGAGTTTCACTTGATTTCTAGGGTTGTAAGCTCACAAGGATGGTAAGGAGTCTGAAGAAAGGATGTTATGTTATTTATATATGGCACAACCCCCTGGATTAGGGTTTTCTCTGTACAACACCAACTCGCTGAGTCCACTCATGCGACTCGCCGAGTTGGTCACTTAACACGTGACCTGTAACGCGACTCGACTCGCCGAGTCTATCCATCGACTCGCCGAGTCGACCTTCTTATTTACACTTTTAGCCCTTCACCTATACTTCTGAATTTCCAGGATGTTACAATTCTCCCCCACTTAAATTAGGCTTCGTCCTCGAAGCCTGATGTAGCACACAATTCCAGATACTATTCCCACAACGCATCCCCTGGAATCAACCGACTTAGGTTCCTCCAAACACTGTTACCAAACCCCTATAAAGTCTAACTCCTTCTCACAGAGTCACGACAATCGCTTCAAGCCGGCCACCGACTTCTTTCTCTAATTACAACCCTTATTAGCCAATGATCACCCGAGGATACTTTCATTACTCCAAATCACAACAATCATTAAACCCTTACCAAGCTAGATACCACCCTGGACCACCGGGTCCTGACCAGGTACCGACTGCTGAGACTTATCCCGCTTCCTTTTGGAATCCAACTCTTTTCCTTCCGTGCTGACAGGATGACACACCCTGCAGCTCCTGAGCAACTCCCATGAGTTCGCCTCCGAAATCGCATACACATGCTGAGCCTACTCTACATCCTCGGGTTGGAAAACACGACACACTGACGATACCATCAGACATCCCCAGGATGAATTACCACTCTATACATAACCTCCTGATCACAACCATACTTAAATCCAAGGCTCTATCCTTGCATCTCTTCCGAACTCCTCTGGTTCTAAACCACCGGAGATTCTTCCGCAACCTCAACAGACACCCAACCCGGATGTGCTTCCATACCACTGGCACATACACAGTGTTCAACCACCATACTCTTAATCATCCATTCTCACTACTGCTTTCACTTCCGTGAACCAACACTCCCTCCCGGAGTTACATACCTTTCTCTTTCCTTACCCAAGGAAATCTACTTGTCAATCTTGCCACTTCAGACAGGCGCCACGGTGCTCAGACCCCACTCTACACTATCCCTAGTAGAGTAACCGCTACTCCATGTATCACACATGATCTGAATCTACTCGCAATGACTCTCGGGTCCATGCACTACCTCTCCCCAACAAATGGGGGTCGGACACCTCCTCCTATACAACAGCTCAAAGGGTGGCATACCAATGCTCGAATGATGGCTGTTGTATAGGAAAACTCAGCCAAGAGTAAATACGTGTCCCAACTCCCTGCGAAATCTAATACACATGCCCGAAGCATGTCCTCGAGTCTCTGAATCGTCCGCTTGCTCTGAAGTGTCCTCAGACATCACCATGATAAAATCTAGATCATTTCTCATATCTCACTTCGATACTGAGCATTAGATCAGCTTTTGACTCCACAGCTGAACCTCCAAAGATCACCTATAACATGATCCAAAATATCTCACTAGCTTCCTCCCCGTGACCACTATCCCGGCCCAGTGACTCACAAGTCACGAAATTCTATTTTCCTCATACGAAAAATATGTTCCAACCAAGGATCGACTCAACTTTGTCTTCCAGTTCCGCCCTTGTTTCAACCACCGGGCTCCAAAAACTCTATATTAAGGCTACTCAAGCCTAAAACTCTTCTGCATCATACACTGATCGGGGAACACTCCAACATCACACTCTCTTGCCGTCTGGTGAGTATTACGGCTCCCCGTAATAACACGACAGCCTCTGACTAGTGAGTACTACGGCTCCCAGTAGCACCACAACACCAACTGTCTAGTGAGTATTGCGGCTCCCCGTAGTAACACGACTCCCTCTCTCTGACTTGTGGATACTACGGCTCCCCATAGCATCACAACACCCTCTGACTAGTGAATACTACGGCTCCCCGTAGCTTCTACCCATACTCTCATTCTCATCCCAACACCACACTATGTCCACTCACTCGTGCTCGTAGACTATCATAGATAGCTACACACACATGTCCCATATATGCGTCACAGACTCTGGCGGAAACTGATATAACAAAAACACCTACCTCTGCGGAGATCCCTTTACTTAAATAATCCCTCTTGATGTTAATACCCGAAGGGCTCCCACTGGAACCGAAAATACATGATTCACCACTGGTCGTCTCAAACTTAAGATTCTAAATAACTCCGAAATCGGGACATTATTCCCGGTCACCACGGAACTCCATTACAGAACATCACGATGTCCTGCCTCAACCACTGATCTCCTACTCCTAGCACCATACCGATACAACAATTCATTTCATCTGAACTCTATAAATAATTCTCCTTTTTTCCAATGAGCAATTTCAGTGTATCCAAACACTCAATTGGAAAACAAAGAAAGAGCTAATGCTTCAGAACACGCTGGTGATCCTCCGAAACCCTTTTCCCCTACTGCTCAAATCCAAGCAAGAATACACATACCGGCCTGGGAATTGACTGCACGATAATCTTCTATCCAGAAGTTCTCAACTGCCCATACCATCATTACGAGTCTTCCCTTTGAAATGGCCCTGGCCACTACCAGATTCCTGACCATTTTCCAACTGCCGAGGAGACACCCATCCTTTCTCAGACACATACCACATGCATTATCTCGCTCTTCTCCTTTCCATGATCATCAATGATCCTGGCCTCATGAATTCGAGCCGCAGATTTTTGTATCCAACTCCTAACCTCTCTTGCACAAATCTCTGGTTCCCTCAATAAAATACCCGGTTCTCCCCCACTTAGGGTTCGAACCATCACCAATTGACGCACACACCATCCCATAGACAGTTTCCACCAGCAATATCGCACCTGCCCTTGGAAGGTGCTACGCAACGCCCGATAATCTCCTTTAAAGAGATCAAGCAACCTCAAATACCCTGAATCTCAGAAGAAATCCTCAGGAACTTCTCATCACGACCGACTCTAGTCGTTCAAAGTCTCATACCATCCCAATACCGAACATCTCAACTGTCCAATAATATTACTGAATCCTAGACTGAAACAATAGATCATCGTACTCCTCAACCTCGACTTCTCAACCCACGTTTCAACACCTGAATCATCACAAGAACAAGGACTCCACTCCCATACTCAATATCCATCATAGACAGAAGAGCTGCTGCCCTGATATACTCCTCTGGATTGCCCACTGATACCGCTACCACACTCCCTACTATACTCAAATAGGGTGCAACGTGGTCCTTGACCACCCTAGTCCCAACCGACTACATGCTCATGATATATCCTTACCTCGCGGCAGACATGCTACCTGATACTCTGGTGGAAAATCGTCATAAATGTCAATCCGCAGGGTTTTACTCGTAAACCCCACAACCGAAATCTCACACCTCTTATGTTTCCCACTAGAAACGGAAATAGCACCACTCAGATCACAGAAGGTGACATCTCTTCTATCGGCTGGTTGCTCAACTCAGGTCGCAATCCTCTATAACCGTCATCTGTACTCATTCCTGAGTCTTGCGACTCCAATTGGCATCTCATCAACAATCCCTCAGTGCTAAATCGATTTCCTTATTAAGGGATACTTCACTAAAACTCGTTCATCATGACCCTCTAGCCCCATACTCTTTCACCTCTAATATCGGTCTAACCAATCACCACGGGGTAACTGATAGAACCAATAACACTAACTGTCATGGGTCATGGTACTCGAACCACGTGGCCACCAATCGATCTGCTATGAATCATGGTACCCGAACCATGTTATCTCTACGAATCATGGTACTCGAACCATGACATCACCTCTCAATTTGCTCTGATGTATAGTACTCGAACCATAACATCACTCCTCATTCTGCTACTTAGGACCTTCATAATACTCCCTGTATTGAGTATGGGTCCTCTGCTTTCGGTAGTACGGGCCCATACTACTTGCCACATCTACCCATACTTTCCACACAGACCATTCTAGAGTTCCAAAGTAGCTGCTCAACCTTCTCGTTCACTAATTCCGCCACACGCGCTCGCTCCTCAGCGAAATGCTCTACTCCGCTAGCGTACTCATCTGGCTTAGGTTACTCCCTAATCTCTTCCTCGGTCCTCCCACTTCTCTGCTATCAGCTGCTGAAGAGCTCCTAATGATGCAACCATCTACCTCCTGAATATCGTCATATTCACTTGGTAGCTGACTCCTATCATCGAGAGTTCCACAAAGCACGAAGCAAGCCGCATTCGAGCATCGAAGAATATATAGGACTCACTCTGAGTGATAACTCCGCTTGCTCTGCTCATCCTCAAAAGTACTACCGAACTCTGCAACTCTACCCCTACTGGGTTCTAATTATCTTTACGATAAACACCTCAACACCCATCAAGGCGTCTCTCCTAGATTACTCCTCTACTCAAATCCCCTAAAAGGATTCGAACAAAATACTCTCACTCATACTCAGAATCACATCCCATATAACAGCTACTCCTAGGCTAAGGCATCACAAATCAGACCACTCTAGTCCTAAGATATGAAATACCTAGTCTGTCTCTAGCATGCATAATATCTCATAAAATGTATCACAAATATCTCATAACACAAAACAAGGGCATTTTTGGGAAATCACCGTTCGGGCTCTGGCTGATTGTACACACTGATCTTTCTCGCTTTCTCTTTAAAATCTTATTCACTTTTAGAAAATCATTTCTTTTGAAAACTTTTCTTACTTCCTCAGCTTGAGTCCAGATTTACCCGAAGGTGCATCCGAATCCCTCAAACCAAGGCTCTGATACCTACTTGTAACACCGTAATTTTTCAAACAAATTTTTCATTTGAAATCTCTTATCTTCTTAACACTTTTCATAAAATTCCCATTCGTTTAAGTCACAATACATAACTCTTTTGTTCAATCAATTAATAACCTAGGATCCTTAAAACAAACATTTCCCCTCGTGTACACAATCGAGCCGGTGCCGTCCCTGTGAACCTGAGAAACCTGAAACACATAACACAAAACACTTTAAGCACGAAGCTTAGTTAATCCCCCAAAATACCGCTCTAACACTTATTAGCCACTCAAGGCTATAGGTCTGTTGACCTTCTGGTCAGCGTGTCTCAGTGGGACCCTCCAGTCCCAACTCTCTATGGGCCCTCTGGCCCTAACTCTATGGACCCGAGGGTCCTAACTCTCATAACTCTGAATCATGCATATCACATATCACAACAAATCTCATAACATAAATAGCATACCATACACTGGCACATAACTCTAATCCTAACTCTGGGGGCCCTATGGTCCTAGCTCTGTGGACCTTCCGGTCATAACTCTGATATGCACACAACATAAATCACAAAGAAATAATGCAGTGCGACACATAGCATATATAGCATATAAGATACTCTGTCACATAACTCTGGTTACCTACTCAAGGTAAAGTATAGTGAGAACACTCACCTGCTACTGCCGACTGAAGAACAAGATCACGCTGCTCCGACCACCGTCACGAACTCGACCACTGAATCACCGAAATCAATAAATACCAATAACAACCAAAATACCCCTGGGAATCAACTGGTCAACCCTTGGTCCAATTCAAAGTCCTCAGTCAAATTCAATCTTCCTGGTTGACCCTACTCGCCGAGTCAACCCGTCGACTCGTCGAGTCCGAAAAATCAGAAACTCCCAATCCACGACTCAACTCGCCGAGTCGTCTCAAGACTCGCCGAGTCCAACCAAATCTGAGTCCTTTCTTGCTCAACTCACCGAGTCGTCCCTCGACTCACCGATTCATAGCTCAACCAAAAGATTAGGACTTCACGACCCGACTCGCCGAGTCCAAGGCAACATTCAACATACTCGCCGAGTTGTTCTTCCAACTCGTCGAGTCCCTGCCTATCTTCATCCAACTCGTCGAGTACACCCATGTGACTCGCTGAGTACCTGTAGTTCTTAACCCATACAGTGGCTTTCTAAGCCATGCAGGGGCTCCAATCCATAGATCTACCCTTCTACAACCCACCCATCACGTAAAGTAGCAAACTTTACGTGAATCCAAAGAGATCTAAGCACAAAACACTCTTGGGCTAAGGTTTGGGACAAAAGAACTTCACCAACAACTCTTGGGCATAGACTTTAAGGCTTTCTGGATCATTAACAACCTAGATCTGAGGTAGCAACCTCAGATCTTACACCAAACTCGAGATGGACCACATTTATTCCCCAAAGACCCCACAATTGATAGATCTAGGTGCACAAAAGCTCAAGAGCAGATTATTACCTCAAATGCAAGCTCCCACTGATGTAGACCTCGGATCTATATCACTCCCTTGCTAAAATCCCTTAGCCTTCAAGTTCCCTTTTCAAGGTTTCCTTTCCCAAAGCTCCAATTTTACTATCAATGAGTTCCACTCGATTTCTAGGGTTGTAAGCTCACAAGGGTGGTAAGGAGGCTGAAGAAAGTATGTTATGTTCTTTATATAGGGCACAACCCCCAGGATTAGGGTTTTCTCCATACAGAACCAACTCGTCGAGTCCACCCAATGATTGGTGATCTATATGACCAACTTTAGGGTGCATCTTGGTTCTCCAAGATTGATTTGCGGTTAGGTTACCACCATATGAGGGTTAGAGATAAGGATATGCAGAAAATAGCCTTTAGGACTAGTTATGGTCATTACGAGTTCGTGGTGATTCCATTCGAACTCACCAACACACCCACAACGTTCATGGATATCACGAACCGGGTATGCAGACTACTGCTGGATCGATCGATGATTGTGTTCATTGATGATATTCTAGTCTACTCCAAGACCAAGGACAAATAGGAGGATAATTAGTAGGAGGTATTCGAGACTCTGCGGAGGGAGAGGCTATATGCCAAAATTTTCATATGTGAGTTTTTGTTGCATCAGGTACAATTCTTGGGCACATTGTCAACCAGAAGGTTATATTGGTTAATCCGCCCAAGATTGAGGTGGTGATGAGGTAGGAGGTTCCAAGGTCACCATCTAGGATTCAAAGTTTTCTAGGTCTGGAGGGTTATTATTGGAGGTTTATTTAGGATTTCTCCAAGATCTTTGTACCATTGATCCGCCTGACGAAGAAGAATGTCACTTTATGAAGGGGCGCCCAATCAGGAGAAAGCTTTTGTGACTTTAAGACAAAGATTATGGAAGGACCCGATTATCACCCTTCCCGAGGGCATGGATTATTTTGTAGTAATTGTGATGCATCTATCTCGAGGTTATGGGTTGTTCTCATGCAAAGAGGTCACGTGATTGCCCACGCCTTAAAGCAGTTGAAGCCTCATGAGGAGAATTACCCTATACACAATTTGGAGCTTGGGACGGTGGTTTTCGCCCTCAAGATATGGAGGCATTCTTTTTATGGGGTTAGGTGCACTATTTACACATACCATAGGAGCTTGAGATATCAAATGGACCAGCCGAATATGAATATGATGCAACGAAGGTGGCTAGATGTGGTGAAGGGTTATAACTGTGAGATTTTGTATCACCCCAGGAAATCCAATGTTATAGTCGATGGATTGAGCCGTAAGGAAGTGAGTGCACCTATTATAGATATATGTATGAGGATGGTTATTGTTTCTCCTCTTTTAGATATGATTAAGAAGGCTCGTGTGGACGGATTAAAGAAGGAAAAGTGGAAGGTGGAGCGAATTTGGGGACTAATTCCATTTTTCGTCAGAGATAGTCGTGGCTTGTTGACTCAATGTGATAGGGTCTGGGTCCTAGATACTGATGGAGTTAAACAGACAGTACCAGAGGAGGCTCATAAGTTGAAGTTTTCGATCCACCCAAGGGCCACGAAGATGTTGAGGGATCTGAAGTTGAGTTATTGGTGGCCCTGTATGAAGAGGGAGATAGCATGGTTTGTGGAGCAGTTCATTCCTTGACAGAAAGTCAAGGCCGAACATCAGATACCTCACGAAAAGATGCAATCGTTACTCATTCTTATGTGGAAATAAGAGGAGATCACCATGTAAATCATCACAAAGTTGCTGAGTACAACACACAGGGTTGACTCTATTTGGGCCATCGTTGATAGATTAACCAAGAGTTCTCATTTTATACCGATCACTGATAGTATATTTATTGAGAAACTGGCCGACATATACATCCAGGAGATGGTGTTATGGCACGGGGTGCCGGTTTCAGTGGTTTTATATTGAGATGTTCGCTTCACCTCCAAGTTTGGAATTAAGTTTCATGAGAAGTTGGGTAATCAATTACATTTCAGTACTAAATACCACCCCTATACCAATTGACAAAGTGAACGGATGATTCAGACACTCAAAGATATTCAGGGTTTGGATATTGATATTCCACTAGCCGAGTTCTACTACAAAAACAACTATTATGCTAGTATTGATCGACCACCTTTCAAGATGTTATGTGGAAGGAAGTGTAGGACACCGGTTTGTTGGGGCAAGGTCGGTCATCGGATCATGGGGGTATTAAGGTAGTACTCAGGAACACTGAGTTGATATAGCAAGTACGCGATAGGTTACGAGTCATGCAAAGTCAACATAAGAGTTATGATGACCGTATATGATCGGACCTCTAATTCTAGGTGGGGGATTTTGTGCTTCTGAAGGTGTTACCTTAGAAGGATGTCATCCGGTTTTGGAAGCAAGGCAAGCTAGCCCCCCCCCCCCCCCCGGTATATTGGTCCATTCAGGATTATCGCCCAGGTGGGCAAGGTTGCATACCGACTGGATTTGCTTGATGACCATAGTCATATTCATAACACTTTCAATGTCTCTCAGTTATGAAAGTGTTTAGTCGACGATTCTATGGTGATTCCTTTGGATGACATTTTTGTTAATGAACGTCTAAACTATGTAGAGAGACCAATTGCAATTTTCGACAGAAAGGCAAAGACTTTATGCAACAAAGTGGTGAACTTGGTGAAGGTATAATGGCAACATCGAAAGGGTTCTGAGCGGATGTGGGAGCCTGAGGCCTGTGGTGAGAGAGCATTACCTCGAGTTATTTAAGGGATGAACTTCAAGGACGAAGTCTGAATTAAATGAGGAGAGTTGTAACGCCCGAATCCTGAGGTACTTTATGTATCTAATTATTGGCATTTTAGGGTTTTCCACGACATGGTGAAGGCACCACCACATCGTGGTAGTATATGGCCACGGCGTGCCAACTAGCTGGTGGAAACCCTATTTTTCGGGTTTGTTCCTTATTTAAAGGAATGAGGAGGCTAGGGTTTTCTCACCCTCAGCCTCCATCAACCTCCTAAAGATATGAAGAAACCCTATTCTCGTTCCTCAATTATTGAATCCTGGTGTTCTTTGAAGTCCTTGAAGGAATAAAGAGGAAGAAGTGAGGTAAGATTCAATAAGCAAGTCTCTATTCTTTGTCCTAGCACTCTTTAGGACCTTTATCAGTGTCCAAGACTCGATTTTTATCATGATAGGTTGTTAGATCTTGATTTTTGTCCCTTAATCTTAATGTTCTTGTTGGTTGGAGTGCTGAGATCTCATAAACTTTGCAACTTTATGAATTTATGGAACATTTAGTATGATTGTTGGTTTAGATCTGAAGTATAGCTGAGTTTCTTATCCATGCATGAGATTTTTATTAAAAAAAGAAACTGTTTATTACTCATTACGGCTTCAAGACATGCATTGGACATGCATGTACATAAAGTACCAACTTTTATGTTACTTTTGGGTGTTAGAAACCCTTTTGGAGTTAATAGGTTAAAGACTTTTTGGAATAACTGCTTAATGGATGAATCCATGTCTAGTTTAGCCTTTTTGGAAGCTAGGGTTTGAGATCTTGACCTTTTAGGTGGTTTTAATGGGTAAAGTTAGAAGCTTTATCCTTTTAGACCATGTTTCGGACTAGATATGAGCTTTGGAGCTCTTGGCATCGAAAAAACAACTTAACCCATTAAGTTGTTAGAAACTAGCGCCCACCACGTGGACTTAGGTTGCCACGGTGTGGTGACTGGGATAAAGCCCGTCTGTCTCGATGTATGTGGGCTCCTGTGTTGCCATGGATGGCCATGACGTGGTGCGTAGAATCGATATTTCTAGCAGTGAAGGCAGTAGCAGTTGAGTATCGACTGAGAGGTGAGTCTTCTCATTGTGCTTGTGGGTCGAAGGCACCAATGTCGACCCACTGGATTGTGTTACGGAGGATGCTAGCTGTCTTTGTGACTTTTGCATGTTTAGATGCTTGGGTTGAAAGAAAACCCAGGGCTGGGCCCATAATTGTATGCTTAGGTTGAAAGAAACCCCAAGGTTTGGCCCATTAATACATGTTCGGGTTGAAACATACCCCAAGGCTAGGCCCATGATTGTATGTTGATTTGGAATACACTCTAGGGATGGGCCCAATTGTATGTATGACATGTAGGACTTTTAGGAACTCACTAAACTTTGTTCTTACAGTTTTATGTTTATGGTTTTATGTACTTCCGGTATGAAGGGGAAGGGCCCAAAGTGATCGCACAACATCCTCCTCATGATTCCACATTTTATGACTGTTCTTACTCTGATGATTTTTGATATACTTGTTGGATTAGTTTCTAAGCCTGTAACAATATTTGGTAAGTACTTGACCTAGTTGTGCATGGTCCTTTTGGGTTGCCTTCACCAAAAGCAACTTGACAGGGTGATTTATGAATAGAGAGGTTAATATGGTTTATTAATATATTATATGAATAATATATTAAAAGAAAAATCATATAATTCAATTAATAATAGACAAGAATTAATTAAGAAATTAATTATGTGGCTAAAGGACATTAATTTAATATTAGGGACTTAAATTGTCAAATGTGTGATAGTTTAGTATTAGGCTGAGGAGCCTCTTGGACTAGGCATAGACGAAATTAGGATGTGTCCATCCATAGTTTCGGCCATAAGGTCCTTATTCCTGAAACTTCCTTGGATTGCTTAAGGCCTAAGCTGTCCATTAGGGTGTAGGCTGAAACCCTAGCAACACCAGTGTAAATAAGACCCTAAGGCTTCCAAATTTCGGCCACTTGATACCCTAGAGAGATCATATCCGAAATTGTGCCTCTCCACTCTCTCCATTATCATCATCTTGCTTGTGTGGTGTTTGTAAGCCATTAGAGGAGTGACATTTGTGACTTTAAGCTCCAAGATAAGAAGATTCAATCTATTGTTCAAGAGGTAATCATCTAGATCTATTTTCCTATGTCAATTTCGAATCATGTATGCTAGATCTAGGGTTTGTAAGTCTTTGATGAATTGCATGTATAATAGAGAAGCCTAGATCGAAGCTTTAGGGTTTGCATGAGCACATAGGATGTTATTTTGTGTAATACCCATCAGTGGTATCAGAGCGTTGATTGGCTTCTATTGTATTTGATGATTTGTGTTTCATTCTTGCTTGAAAATCGAGCTTTTGGGTGTTCTTCCTGACAGACTCGGCGAGTCCCAATGTGGGCTTGACGAGTAGGATGAACTCGACGAGTCCATAAGCGGAATCGGAGAGTCGGTTCGTTAGACAGAGGGATTTTCGGGTTTCTTGTTGTTTTGCTGAAGGATAATTACCAAAATCGTTTTTGACTACTAAAATCCAAATTTTATTCTTGTTATATGTTTATCCTTACCAAAACAAAAGATAATTACCAATTATTTGAATAATTAATTCTTTATATGATAACATTTGATTATTTAAACTATTTGATGAATTATCTTGTGAATAAAATTGATTAGGTCAAATTTAGATAATCATTAAATTTAAATGTTTAATTTAAATTATTTTCTATTTGATCCTATGTGTTTTTAAAAGGTTCAAAACTTGCCCTCAAGTTTTGAAATTTAAAATTTTTGATTAAAAGTTTAATTTGAACTATTTAAATCTCAAACCCTAGAATTTTACAAGTTTAGAACAACCTTATACTTTATAATATTATAAGATATATATATATATATATATATATATATATATATATATATATGTATGTATGTATAAATTAAATGTTAGTCTTACTGTTAGTAGGTCTCGTTCACGAAGTCGATCTATAACAGGCGTATAAGGTTGTGGCCTATAAAATAGTCGTTTAATAGGTATCCACTCTCACCCACCGCTTCCTTGCTGGTGGAGGGTCGTTAGTCGAACAGGTAGGATAGGGCAACCCTTTCCTCATTAAAAGTATAATGGATTTACAAAGTAACTAAATGTTTTTACAAAATTTCCAATCTTAGTTACTTTAGGTAAAAGTGAATTGATGTAATTCCATGAAATTACACTTAGTACCCTTTCTAAGACGTTAGTGGAGCGTGTATGGTTAACCGGCACACTAATTGGGTTCTAAGCAAAGGTGGCAAAGGGTGACTCATTGTTTGTCATAGTTCGATGGAGCGTGTGTGGTTAACCGGCACATCGAATAGGTGGCTATAATAATGAGGGCACCACGTACATTTGCATGGTTATTCAACCCGCTTTGTGATCCTCGGCATCCCAGTCACAAACTTGAGGGGCATATCGAGATTTAAACATGTCATTGAAACGTTCAATGAATCTCAAAAAATCTAGGAGTTTTCCATACATTTAAAACTTAATCTCCTATTCATTTTTCATGGTGGAAAATTAGTGAATCGTCGTTCACTTACCTTCGAATATTTACTTGTTAGATTACAGCATCCCTCTTCTAATTTGTGAATAATGTTGTTGGATCCTAGCCCTAATTTCTCATTTTGGTGTTTAATTGGGAATTCATTTCTAATCAAATTTTCTTCTTTTTCCTTTTCAGATGTCGAACGTCAATAACAACACTTTCGGCTTAAATTCCTCCGGCTCATTCTCACTCATTAACTTGTGTGGGAGAGTGATCTTTAACAGGTCCAATTTTAATGATTGGATCCGCAACATCCGAATGTTCACTCATTACGAGGACAAAGAGTATGTCCTCGATGAGAAGCTAAAGGAAATCAACATCAACACTGCCTCTGCTGAAGAAATTGCGGCCTTTGAGGCCCATGAGCATGATGCTATGAAAGTCCATTGCATCATGCTGGCGACTATGACTGCAGAACTCCAGAAGTCCTATGAGGACATGTATCCCTATGAGATGCATCAAGATCTGCTAGACTGGTACCACCAGAGCGCTAGGGAAGAAAGATACGAGATCATCACTTTGATGATCACTGCTAAAATGGGTAGCGGAGAGTCCCTTACCGCCAATCTGCAAAAGATGCAGAAATATGTCGATTGCCTGCTAAATTTGAATGTGAACTTTGATGAAGAGCTGGCAATTGACATCATCCTTCACTCCTTGCCTCCCTGCTATAACCAGTTCTGCATGACCTACCACATGAATAAGGAAGAGGTCACTTTAAGCAAGCTTCAAGGCTTGCTAAGGACTGGTGAGAGTAATCTCAAAGATAAGTCGGTTGCATCATCTTCTACTCTTACTACTGCCCCAGTCTTGCCAATTGGGAAAGTGAAGGGTAAGAAGAGGAAGGCTCCCTCAAAGAGCAACCACAAGGGAAAGTACCAAGATCGTACCTCTTCTAGTGGAACCAAGGTTGGTTCTGCTAAACCCAACTCCAACCCCAAGGAGGTAGAGTGCCACCACTGCGACAAGCTATTGTATTAGAAACGAAGCTGCCCAGAGTATCTGCAAGCAATCAAGGATGGGAAGATCAAGCCATCCTACGTAGGTATATACACTATTAAATCTAATGATTCATCACATGCTATTTCTTGGGTACTTGATATAGGATGTGGTTTTCACATTTGTTCTGATTTGCAAGGCCTAAGAAGAAATGGGGATGTGGAGCATGGGAAGATAAATTTGATCATGGGCAACAGAAGATCGTCGCATGTCACCAAGATCAGTTTACTCTTTAATGCTCAGCAGTGGATTAGGATTAGATTTAAATAATTGTTGTTATTCGCCAGATATGGCAAGAAACATCATTTCATTTCATGGTTTGTATAGACAAGGTTCTATATATTTATTTGATAATGAAAAGGTTCTATTAGTGCTTATCTTACTGGTGTTTTCTATTTTGAAGCATTGCCTTGTGATGGGATATATGAAACTGTGATGGTTGTAGACAATTTAGGAAATGATGTGTTGTGTATTGATTCTTTCAATGGTCTGGATAAAGCATGCTTGTGTCATTTTCATCATGTAAATGTCAACAAGAAACGCATAGCCCAAATCCAAAAGGATGGAGTGTTGGAGTCATTCGACCTTAGGGACGATGATATGTGCGAGTCTTGTTTACTTGGAAAGACGACCAAGTCACCCTTCACTGGCACTTGTGTGAAGGGTAAGGGTTTATTGGATCTCATACACACTGATGTGTGTGGGCCCTTTAGATCCACCACAAGGGATGCAATCCGCTTCTATGTGACTTTCACCGATGATTATAGTAGATATGGTTATATCTACTTAATCAAGCACAAATCAGAAGCCTTCGAAAAGTTCAAAGACTTTAAACAAGAAGTGGAGACTCAGTTGGGCAGGAAAATCAAGATGCTTCGATGCGATCGAGGAGGAGAGTACCTGAGTCTTGAAATCCACGACTACCTTAAGGAATGCAGAATCGTTTTGCAATTGACACCACCTAGGACAACACAGTTGAATGGTGTGGCTGAGAGGCATAATCGAACCTTACTATACATGGTTTGTTACATGATGAGTCGTGCTTCAGTACCTATCTCATTCTGGGGGTATGCCTTAAAGGCTGTCGCCCATATCCTTAACTTAGTCTCTATGAAGAAGGTTGCCAAAACACCTCACGAGATGTGGACAGGGAAAGCTCCCTCATTGGCACATATCAAGGTTTGGGGTTTTCGAGGCTTTCATAAGACGAGAGACTCACGACAAGCTCGAGCCTCATAGTGAGCGGTGTATTTTCACTGGCTACCCGCAGAAGTCCTTTGGATATCTCTTCTATAGACTGAGTGACAATGTTGTCTTCGTTGCAAGGAGAGGGGTTTTCCAAGAGAGAGAACTCATAAGCCAAGGGGATAGTGGGAGGCAAATTGATCTTGAAGAGATTCAAGAGTCGAGCGATGAAGGAACCTCTAACGCTGGCGCTCAACCTGAGGAGGAAACTCTGGTTGAACTGATTGACGAGTCCTTCCCTCTTAGATGTTTCGAAAGAGTTAGGGTTCAACCCCAGTTTTATGGTTTTCGTATTACTACAGAAGGGGATACGTTCATTAGTGATAGTACACTAGTGAATTTGGACGAACCTAATAGCTAAAGAAGCCATGACAGGCCCGGAGTCTGCGAAGTGGAAAGAGGCAATGGACAAAGAGATTTAGTCCATGTATGAAAACAAAGTTTGGAATTTGCTTGACAATGTACCAGGTCGTAAGACGGTTGGGTGCAAGTGAATCTTCAAGAAGAATACCGACACGGATGGGAATGTTCACACTTATAACACGCGATTGGTTGCGAAGGGTTTCACTCAAACTCTCGGAGTTGACTATGATGAAACCTTCTCACCGGTTGCGAAGATAAATCCTATTAGGATAATATTGGCCATTGTTGCATTTCATTACTACGAGATCTGGCAGATGGATGTCAAAACCGCTTTCCTTAACGGGAAGTTGGCTGAGGATGTTTACATGGATCAGCTAGAGGGTTTTGTCGATGCAAAGTACCCTAATAGAGTGTGTAAGCTTAAGAAGTCCATTTATGGACTGAAACAAGCATCTCACATATCGAATCTTTGTTTCGATGAGAAAGTCAAAGAGTTTGGTTTTCTACGAACCAAGGATGAATCATGTGTATATGTCAAAGACAGTGGGAGTATAGTTAGGTTCCTCGTATTGTATGTCGATGACATACTACTCATAGGAAACGACATCCCGACGCTGTAGGAAGTATAGTCCTTACTTGGGAAGTGCTTCGCTATGAAGAACCTCAGAGAGGCTGCCTATATTTTGGGAATATGGATAGTGAGAATCAGAAGTAAAAGACTGATAGGACTTAGTCAGAATACTTACTTGGACAAGGTACTAAAGCGTTTTAGTATGGAGAACTCAAAGAAAGGGTATTTACCAATCGAAAGTAATGCCAAGTTGAGTAAGACTCAAAGCCCGAGTACCGAAGTCGAGATAGAAGAAATGAGTCGAGTACCATACGCTTCCGCAGTTGGCTCGATTATGTATGTTATGAC
Organism: Lactuca serriola; assembly: GCF_051521515.1. Taxonomy (NCBI): domain Eukaryota; kingdom Viridiplantae; phylum Streptophyta; class Magnoliopsida; order Asterales; family Asteraceae; genus Lactuca; species Lactuca serriola. Next base: position 277,990,353 of record NC_136415.1, read on the forward strand.
TTGTACTTGCCCTGATGTGGCCTTCGCTTTGAGCATGGTCAGCAGATATCAAGGGAACCCTGGCAAAGCACATTAGACCGCAGTCAAGAATATTTTTAAGTACCTTTGGAGGACCAAGGAATGGTTTCTAGTCCTCGGTGGGAGTGATGACTTAAGGGTGTGAGGGTATAGTGACGCCAGGCTGGGTCTTTACCCTAAATGGAGGAACAGTCACTTGGAAAAGTTCCAAGCAGGAGACAGTAGCTGATTCAACGTGCGAATTAGAATATATAGCGGCGAAGCGTCAAAGGAGGCAATATGGTTGAAGAACTTCATTGGAGACCTTGGAGTTGTGCCAGCCATAAAGGAGCCCATGGAAATTTTCTGTGATAATGAAGGAGCGGTTGCCTTGACCAAGGAACTGAGGGATCATGGTAGATCTCGACATATCGACATAAAATATCACTTTATTCGACATCGGGTGGAAGAAGGACTCCTCGTAGTGAAGAGAGTATCGCTGGAGGATAACCCAGCAGATCCACTTACGAAGGGATTGTGTAGGGTTAAGCACTTGCAACACGCTAAGAGCATCAAGATGAAGGACGATATTAGTTTAGATTAGATAGTTTAGAAACATGTAATAGATAAATTGTAATAAACATTCGATGATTAAATAAATGGGTATTATTTATGAGTAAAGTTACTGTCTTATGTTAATTGTTTACCTATTGTTTCAATTTGCATGTTTTGACTTCCTGAATAATAGGATTATTCGAACAGTCGACATTCATTCATATGTTGGGAGTAGGTATGAAAGAAGATTGTCATGAATTGGCATGTAGATTGTCTAAAGTGTATTAGACATAGCAAGGGTTTGATACAACGTTCATGAGTGCTTATGAATAAGATTTGAGCATTGGAAAAAACCCACGCTTGCTGAATTCACTTCATGAAATTTATCACGAGTGATCGCAAGACGATAATATCATATGGTCTTAAAACCTAGATATATGGTTTATTGCTTGTTGATTGGTTGTACATTCATAATGTGTAAACGCACCAGTAACTTGATGTTATAAAACGCATTGTTGTGTATGATATGATGAGTGAATAGTAAATGCATATAAGTCGAATGTCACATCCCTAAACCAAGGATGGCGGAAACGTCCGGGAGTGGAGGACTTCATGTAAAGTATCACAACAACGAGTATAATAGTGCTCAAAGTAAATACAACCATTATAAATATAATCGAGAAAGTTAAATGATTTCACAAGTTACATTTTTCAAAAACGATTACAAAATAATGACAAAATGTTTGATTAACGTTGAAGCGTTCCATCCTCAAAAGCTGGTAGTCACCGATTTCTATTGATTATCTGAGAATAAAAGTAAATTTTGAAAGAGTGTCAACAATTAAGTTGGTGAGTTCATAAGCTTTTAGATGTAGAGTTTGAAAACCTTTGTTTGTAAATGTAATGTATACTCAAGAAAAATACAATATTTTCCTTATAACATGTTATGTAGTCTTTAATCCTAAGACCGAATGTATGTGTGTGTTTCATACTTTGTAACAATTTATGTAGTTTTAAATAGATAAAACCCCTTTTTAAAGTAGAAATTCCCGTAAACTATATGTGTCGTTATCTCCCTATGTGAGTCGCTATAACCATACTATGACAGAGTAGACCTGCTGCGACGTTCTTCAGGTGTCAGAACTGTTATGACATTTGTCACCCCCGACCGGCCGGTCGGTTTGTTGCAAGCAACTTGGGTGTGGGTTGTCAATCCCAATATAGATCTATATACAATTATCACGCTCTCCCAACAAGAGACTCTGGTTATAACTTACAGGAATTTTAACTCTTACTCTAAGAGTATAATAAAGAGATGTATCACGATTTACGTTAACGAGTTTACGTGGGGTTTGAATGTGAAACCTTTTCTGTGGTGGAAGTAAATCTCCTTTTATGTAGTATGTTTGTAATGTAAAATCCATAAACTATACCTATTATAGTTTATTGTACGTGTTCGAATTGAATGAAAACCCTTATCATGAATGAATAATTTATGTTTATGATGTTAAACTAACAAAAAATTCATTCTACATTTAGAAACTTATTGTTATACACTTTGTTCAACATGTTACAAAGTGTTGTTAATATTGTAAGCTGTTTAACTAGTTTTTAACTTTTCTCCACTATTTTAGAAAAATCACAGAAAAATCATAACAAGTCGAAAGCTGAATCCGTAAACTCTGAGAGTTTATAAAATGTGTCTAGTTTGTGGATAATTTTTATTATGATTTTCAGAAGTCTCTAACTGGTATGAAAATGTTCAACTTCACAGACTGGTCCGAAGTTGTTTCTGAAATGATAGGCAGTTTTGTAAAAATCGCAATAAATTGTAGAAAAATCGTATGAACACGTGCAAGTAATAATTAGAAAGGTATAAATCTGAACTACTTTCATATTAAACAGTTTTGAAAGATATTAAGTTTACGATGGTCAAAACAGTCCATGAATAGAACTTATCTTTTTTGTGAAAAGCTGAAGTATGCATTTGAGTTATGTTAAGGTGTTTTAACTTGTATTCCTCCCCTAAAACTTGAAGAAAACATGAAAATTTAGGGGTATGAACTCACCTTGAGTGATTCCTTGAGATGGATGTTGAAGAGAAGAGGTTTCCAAGTCAATAACACTTGGAGAAAGCTTGAAGATTTGAAGATCCTAAGGACAAATACGTCGATATTTGTGTAAGAAATCCATGATTCGAGTGAAGGTGTGTAGAATGTTCAAGTGTAGGATGAATAAAATTACCAAAAGTGGATGAAAAGCTTGAGATCAACCCTTGAAATCTCGAGTTTTGAGAGAGAGATATGTTTGCTTTTTGGTGAAAGAGTGAAGTCTTAGAGGGGAAAGGTAATGTTTGTCTAAGATTTGGTTAAGGAATCTTATGGTTTGTTGGAAGGTGCATAAAAGGACAATGATTTGATATGGTAAGGTGTGAATAGTGATTGGAGGTTGTCATAGAGTGGATATGGGGGATGGCTTGTTGTCATAGCTTTATGGTGAAAGTCAAAAGTACCTTCTTGTACTTGTACTTTATCCTAATCAATATTCTAGATTATGTCTTAGAAATCTCCAAGATATGGGTAAATCATGATGTTAAAGGGTTGGAATAGATAAAATATGGATATATATGAAAATCTCGCGAGGGTTCGAAAACTAGAAGTGAGGAGCGAACCTGCGAGGGTTCGGTTCATGTTGCTGAGGACCGAAAGTTGGTTATCTTCGAACCGAAGGTTGCTTCAGGACCGAGGGTATGTTCGGTCCGAAATGGCTTGACCTGAACCGAGGCGAGATGGACCGAGAACAGATGAACCAAAAGCCGACTGGGACCGACCCGAAGTGCAAGGAACCGAACCGAAGGTGGCTTTGGTCCTTAAGAGGGACTTCGGTCTTAAGAGTAGTGTCGGTTTTATAAGTGGCTTCGGTCCTTTAAGGTTGTTTTTAAAATAAACTTCCCGTTTCGAGTGTATTTTGACTAAGTTAAGGGCCTGGATGCCCCGAGTGCTCATGAAAAGTTGAAAGAGATTTTGAGAGAGATTTGGGAGAGATTTGGGAGAGAGAGAGAGAGATAGTGAGAGAGATTGAGGGAGACTTTGTTTGTGGCTATTGTTAGTGTTTAGCCTCCAAATGCAAGGTTTTTAAACCCCATTAAGCCTCATTATGAGTGTTATACGCCCTTAGAGGGTATGTAATAACGCTTTATCGAGTAGTTCCATCACTTACCCTGATTAGGGTTTCGATTTTCTGAACATGTGAAAACTCTAAGTGATACTTTGCATTAGGATGGTGTGTTATACAATAGTAACATAATGTAAACCCTAATATACAAGGGTTAATTAATTTGACCGGTTTGACTTGTTGACTTTATTTGACTTTGACTTGACCAGATAGTGTTGGGAATCATGTCAATCATATAGGGCACCCTAAATATATCCAAAGTGCAATCCCGAAAAACACTCGAAGCAGAAATCCCGATCTCATTGGCGATCGAAACCCGCAACGGACACTCCTGCTCTCCAAGAGTTACACCAAAATCCTTGCTGAAAGACTGAGATACAAAGAACTGATTCGTACCCGAGTAAAAAAGCACAAGTGTAGGAAAAGAATTCACTAAGAAGGTACCTATCATAGTTACAAGAATAAGCATCAATGAAATAAATGAACATAAATTAAAAGAATACATACCTGTAATGACGTCAGGTGTCCCCCTGTCTTCCTCTGTTGCGAGCAGAAACGCACAAACCCTAGCCTTCAGGGCCTCACCCCTCCCCGGCATCCATTCGTAATCATCAAAGTAGCCGGTGCTAGAGCCTGCACTGCCCTCGCAACGAGTAAGGGACAATTGGATTTCACATGGCCAACTTGATCACAGTTGTAGCAAAACCTGGTGCTCAACAATGTGGCCTGCTAATGACAATCCCTAGCAATATGCCCCTCCCATCCATATTTTGTGTCACACTGACATTGATCGACATGTCCCCTCATGCGTCTTCCCGCACTTGCCACAAGGGCGGCCCCTATAACCTCTAGATCGTGAATCAGGGGGTTTGAACCGCTTTGCTGTTGGATGCGTCTGGATCAGGGTCTGCCTCCTCTCTCTCGTCTGAGTCTCGATCTCAATCTCCCTCTTCTGCGTAAAAGACTACAACTTGGAGAGAGAACTGTACCTCTAGGTAGAAAAAAAATCATGGATCTCCGTCTTAAGAATACACGGGGCAGAAAAGGGCTCTCTCTGTGAACATCTTGGTAATCTCCGCCACTGACATTGTCGTTTGCTTCAGCGATAGATACTCTTGAGCCAACCTCTCCCTCTTAACTAGTGGGACATACTTGGTGCGGAACATATCAATAAACTACTCCCAATTCACTACGGCCTTCTCTGTAGAAGAATAAGCACCGATCACCAGCTTCCACCAGTCCTTCGCCCCCAAACAAAGAAAGTACAAAGCGAACTTGACCTTATGGTCCTCTGGACACGAGCATGTGAAGAAACAACCCTCCACATCAGATAGCCACCTCATGGAGAAAATCAGGTCCTTGAAAGCGTCAAACTTTGGGGGCTTTTATGTTGCCGAAGTCCTGATACTGAACCGTCCCTCTCCTTTGGATTCCCACAACAACAATTGTTGCGGTGGCTACAACCGTAGCAGCCTCACACACACAACGACATATTTCTCATCGAAAAGATCGATTATCATGGCCTTAATAGACCTAAATACCTTCGGAATCACTTCCCTAACATCCATGGTCACCTACGTGGTGATCATCTCACGAATATCACCGTCAATCAATCTCAGGCTCGTCGGGCTACCAACTCCTGATCCATAACGTCTAGTGATCGACATACTGAAAAAACCAAGAAAATATTAGGAAAGTATTCGTAATCCAAACTACTATATCATCTCAGAACTACTCAACCCTCGGGGTTTGGGACTTCCTTGATATGCGTACGAATCATGTGCTTCTAGTAGTATGGGCCCATACTACCTTCCACACCTACCCATATTTGTCTAAAGGGATCTTTACAAACCATCTGCCCACAAAGCCAAGACTAGGATACATATACATCCTATACTCACTCTCTCGAGAGGGGCTAATCATTCCTTAAAATGTCTTCCTATAAACCACACTCACTCATGAAATTTCCACTAACCATGTAGCCACTCGTGCATGCTAATCATAGATAACACTAGATTCGATAGACAGTTGAATACTTGATTATACCCTAAGCCTACAACTAAACAAGGAACAAGAACTAAGGCTACATAAAAAATTATCATGCTATAAAATCTTAGTTATGTACAACTATGATGCACACACTAAGCAGCTACAATCATAATGTCAATTCCATATAACATAACAAGAGATTATCCTAGGCTATCATGCACATAAATCAGGAAATTCTATCATGCAATTCCTAAAGATCCTTAGCCTACAAACTAACATATAGTTCTATCAATACACAAAAAAGTATGGGTATCTTGGGGTACACTTTGCTTTCCTTCTTCTGATTGCCTACGTGACATCTTTCTTGCCAGTCTTTTTTAGAGTTAATTTTAAAAAATATTTTGCAAATCCTTAGTTTGAGTCTGGAATCCCACAAGTGTTCATCCATTTCTCTCAAACAAGGGCTCAGATTCCAACTTGTAAGATCCCAAAAATCATGACAAAATTTTTATTATAAAAACCATATCAAAATCCATAAATCATACAAATGATAGATTCCAAAATTCATAATAATCAATTAGAGTATCCCAAAATCATAGGTCAAATAAATATCAAGGATGATGTGTGATGTGCGCAAAAGATATAACTTATCTAGCTTTAAATTTATAACCTAACTACTTATCTACTAACGCACATATAGGCAGTATACCTAGTCAGTATATAGTGTAGTAAATTAAGTTGGGTGTCGAACACAGGGAACGAATTTAGTATACTAATCTAATTACTAAAAATTAATCTGAAATTAAATATTAATTAAAAATGGTTTTTATTTGATTTTGCAAGTTCAGACAAACTTAAGCACTCAACAAAAACGGTTGTAATCAATATATTAAAAACACTTTCATTTAGTTTCGAATCCATCTTTTTCCTATGGTTAGCTCTTATTTATGGATTAATCAAGTTGGTTACCAATTTATATGTAATTAGCAATTTGGTCAAATCTTCTAATATATTACCAATTCATGAACTACTATGTAAGGGCTTACATTAGCAAACACATAATTAGTGATTAATGTTAATTAGGCTATGTAAGATATATCTAGATAATCATCTATGATCAAGAAAATCAATAAAAAAAAATTATGGTCACAGTTATGTTCTCTAACACAACTAAAGATGGCGCCTTTATTACTTAACTAAGATTTGGTCGATCATAGATCTAGCAATCTAATGATCACTAAATTACTAGGTAGATAATTTCATGCAGTTTAATGGTCACTAATCTACACTTAACTTGAATTAAAGCAACAAATATGACAACTTTAGCATTCTAGGTATGATAATCAAACACAAGCTCCAAACCAACTTTTATAAATCCATGAATAAATAGCTAAACCATAGTATTAGGTTTCATCTAGCTAAACGAAAGCCTACTAATTTAGCTACTCATGAGTGAAAGTAAACACACAAGCTAAAAATAAATTGATATGGTTAAATTAGCACAAACTGGATGTAGTGTTTTAATCTTCAAATTCTCGATCTTCAAACAGTTTCTCCTTCCAAAAGGTGTTTTTCGCACTTTTCAGACCTCTAAACTCTATTATAACTCCAGGAAATCAGATCCAACCTCCCCAAAGTCGATATTCTAAGAGATATTTATATTTTTCGAAATTAGTGTCTCACGTCATGAGATTTAAGGTCTCACATCGTGATCTCAGTAGAATTCGTGTTCGGCAAGGAAACTGCATTCCGCGTAACTATCGTCAAGAAAAATCAATCTCATGTCGTGAGATTGTATTCCTCATGTCGTGAGAACTGAGAATTAGAATTTGGCACAAATATGAAAGTCGTCTGAAATTTTGTCTAGTTTTCAGATCATTTTGAATCTTGTCAATCGGAATTACGAGTCTTGAGATATGGTCAAAATACCGACGATGGGTCAAGCGGTCCAACAACGTTATTTTTTTATCTTTTCAGCTCCAGTCCTCCAAGTATCCAGCTTTTGTCGATTGTAGTCTTTTTCTTTGAGAATGTTCACTTTTGGCTGCAAAATACAATTTAAACATTATAAGTACCAAATATCTTTGCAATTAACCAAATTATAGCTTAAAATATATTAAAATATTGCCTAGAAATGTGTATAAATATGACACTATCAAAATACCCCACGTTTATCTTTTGCTTGCCCTTAAGCAAAACTAATTTATTTAAAGTCAAACTTCCATCACTAGCATCACATTGACCAATCAATTTTAAACTCATCCATAGCATATTTGTGTCTAAATCTCCTAATAACTTCCCAATCCTAAATACTCACATTCCTTATGAACATTCACCCCTTAGCTTATATGACACTCATTTCTGCAACCCTCCGAATCAATACTCAGAAATCTTTCTTAACCTCAAGGTATTTTTGTTTAAGCTACCCAAGCATACATAATCTATAAATTACAACTTTAGATACCACAATGGAGCTTTCGGAATTCTTCACTTCTTTGAATATTTGATGATTGATTTCTTTGAATTCACCACCTTTTTGTTTGATTTTTGGTATCTTCAACTTTTGAATTTCTTCAGAATTTTTGATCTTTTCATCTTCATACTTTGATAGATCCAACATTCTTCAACTTTTTGGTAATTTATCTTTTTTTTTTTATATAACTCACTTTTTTTTTATCTCAAAACCTACATGCTTAAGCAAGGGAACTTAACTTCAACCTTTATTGGTTAAAGGTATTAGTCTAAGTGCAATGACTCCATAAGCCCTCTTGGATAGATTTCAGGTACATGCTGCAAAACTTATTATTCCATAGAAACTACCAGATTACCTTTCATATCTCATGACTTTTTACTAAAACTTGGGAAGCCACAAATATACTATAACATATATTGGCTCAACTAAATACTTGATCTCTCATTGGATCATCCCACGCAATACTAGCAACTTAAGTTCAACTATTATTACAAGATTTAATTTTTAGATTATTATTCAAAATCTATTAGATATTTTTTTTAAATGTTCTAACAATTTACCTTTTCAACCCCTAACACACACTTATTACACACAATGCCCTCATTTTATACATAAATAATTTAAAAGTAATAAAAGGGAGAAAATTGAACAGACTCCCCTGGGATAGAAGAGGCGAGATCGATTTATGCACGTGTAGATAACTTGAACGTCTTGAATATCACATCTTCAAATATTGAACTTGGGTCTTTAACAAATAATATATGTAAATGTGCCGACAAAAAATAGAATCCGAGATTTGAATCTTCCATAAGCATGGTGTAGAAAAATCTTCAAAGCATAATAGAACAATGTGGGAAAGCATACGCTACAATGCATGGTTGAGAAAATGAGTCATAAGCAGGTTCATGATATTTCCAATAAGGGAAATAATGACCCATGAAAGAAATATACAATAAAGGCCTTCTATATCGTTGAAATTGTGGACTCACGACGTGAGGAATAGAAGCCACAACGTGATGTCGTGAATAATCGATTTCCGAAAAAGTGTTGTTAACGAGCTCACGATATGAGAGATTAGTGCTAACGTTGTGAGAACTGGGTTTCACAGAATTCTGTTGTGGAAAGCCTTTTTCAATAAGTGTAAAACAAACTTTTCTCTTAACAGATTAAGACCCTTCTCAAACTCTATATTACATGACTCTTCTCTAGACTTGCTTCTCTCTCAATTAACCCCACACTTATCTAAAATTGTAGGTCTCGACTCTCAACTCTAAATACTCAGATAAAACTTGTATATGCTCTCATATATCTAATTCTTCATTATTCACATTTTTCTCTCACAAATATTACCAATAAACAACCAAAGGAAGTTGAAAAGAAGCATAACAAGCTTAAAGTTTTACAACCAAAATCAAAATAAAGAAACCAAAAATAAACTAGACAAAAATTAAAATAAAATAAAAGGATAAAAACTAATCATCATCCTCATCATGTCCTCCACTTCCTCCAGCTCCATCGTCTCCTGGCATCCATAATTCCTCCCATGTCGGAATGTAAGGGCATTGGGGAGGTATTGTAGGAGGTCGCACCACATTCATATGTGCAAATATAGTGTCGAGAATTTGGGTGTTGTAGTTCACTCCTCCATAAAGATTGTCTAAATATGTACCCACCTGAATCTGAAACGGATCGGTAAGTACTCCACCCTCAAATTGTACAAGTGGATGTTGTGATTGCCCCTTTCTCCATGAGCTCTCACATTCCTCCTACCTCGAGGCAGTAGTTGGTGTTCAGGATGATTGTGTAGCTCCATATCATCATCAATAGGAATGATCCAATGTGAACCCATGTTGACTACCACACACATGGACTCCAAATATCCCATAGAGAGGTCATCCCCTGGTTTGTGTGTCAACATCTTAGTCAAGCATGGTATAATAAGGCCATATGATATAGCCAGGTGGGTAATAAAATGGCCCCCATTAATAGGGCTACCAGCTCAGGAAATGGCTGCCTTGTTACCCAAATAGCTAGCCAAATGGTACGGGATGTTGCAACAAACTCTCGGTGTAATAATGCTCCACAAGGAAAATAGGTTCAAGCTTGTAACCTTATCCCCCATGTCTTTTGTGGTTGATGGAAAAAGTGATCAACCGGTGAAGAAGTCGATAAATCAGGGATCTAATATGACTCTCCTATGAAACACTTGAATAAAACACCCTATTGGCAACCGTCCCACAAAAATCATACCCAGATACACCCGACAAATAGTCTCGAATTGTGGATCTCAAGAAAAGTTTGAAATCTAGTGACCGTGTCTCATATTCCTCATAAATCCCCATTCGCCATGCAAATTCAGTGAGGCTACATTCCCTCCATTCGTCACCGAGGTGAAAAACCAAAGCCCTCGAGTAAGATGGATCAACAATGTCTTCTTCAAGAGAAACAGAGGCGAAAAACTCAACACACATCTCTTGGAAAACTGGCTCACTAATGGAAAATAAATTCTTCCATCCGTTACAGGTGAAAGCAAAATCATCCACGAATAAAGTCTTTATCAAATACCGAGCCATCCTTTCGATTAGCCCAACTTCTCCCAAACATACCAAATCAATTCACGGGGACATGGCAAATTCTCTATTGTCAAGCCATCCCAACTTGTTGGTGAAATTTGTAACCACATTCGAGTGCATGTCAGTGGGAATTTGATACAATGGGTGGCGAGTAGACACATGTCCTTGAAATTGCTCATTGGACCTTCTTAAAGCCATTTCTTACAAAAACAAATAAACAAGAAACAACCAACAAGACGCTAACGTCGTGAGTTCATAATCGTCAGTTCAATCGACCATATAGGGAAGTGAAATTGGACTAAATTCATGTTTGGGGTTTAGTAGCAAGTTGATTCTTAACATATTTAAGTAACATGCAGTAGAGAAATCGCATATTTAGGGCATAAATTTCGACATTGAACATAGCATAAACCCCTAAATTAAATAAATCGGTCAAACTAAACCACTAAGAGTATGAATTGTTTACTGGAAAATGAAGATTACATAAGCAAGAAAGTGGATTGTAGAAGATCTGGTCAAAATCGAGTGTGGGGGACCAGAGAATTTGAGTTTCGTTCATGAGTAAAGAATAATGGTCAAATGCTCTTCTGATTACTTTAATCCTTCGTCCCGTATTTTTGATGCTCACATCGTGAGCTTAAAATCTCACGTCGTGAGTTTGGTATGGGCTAAAAATATTCGGGCTAATCAAAATTACCACGAGGTGGGTTTTGGGCCACGAGGTAGTGTCGAGGTTTTTCATATAAAAGGTCTGTTTTACTATAAAAATTTTAATTTATTTTACCACTCAATTTTTAAGGACTCCACACTTGATTTTCACCATTTTCTAAAATAATTAAAGGACTTGATGATTAATTATCCTAAAAATTAACTAAAAATGAAAAAACTAAACTAAATGAAAAAACGAAAAGAAATCGCAAACCAAACTCGGGTTGCCTCCCGAGAACTGCTTCTTTTTGTTTGAGTCATGAGCCGGACTCCGTGCCTCCTCATGTTGAATTTGTCATAGTGTCCATCACCAACTATATCTTTTGCTCTTTCCACCTTCTTTTGTAAGCTTGAACTCTTTTAATATAGGCCTTCTTAGAATTTTCTTTTTAATATTCACATCATTTTCTTCAAGCTTTTTCTTAATCCCTTTATTTTCCACAAGATGAGGTTTTTCTTTTTCTTCGGTCTTTAGCTCTACGGGTACCATCTTCTTATCCATAGTTAGCCTCTTTTCATTGGAAGTAACTTTGTCCTCATCACTTGATACCAAGTCTTCACTTTCCTTACTCACCCAAAAGGTTGAAGTTTTATAAGTAATTACTTCAAAAGCAGTCGGAATTGATGCTCGAGGCTTGGTGCATTTGACTTGTTGAATCTCTTCTTCCATAAGCTTTTCCAATTTCTCAAGTGCATTCTCTTCATCTACGTTAAATACTTCACCTTGAACATCATTTCCTTGAAAACCATCTTCTACTCCAAAAGTAGCTTAATCATCTCCAACTCTCAAAGTAAGTTTGGATTCACGAATGTCAACCAAGGATCGAGCAGTATTAAGTAGAGGGCGACCAAGAATTATTGGGACATCGTTGTCTTATTTCATGTCCATTACGACTAAGTCAATTGGAAAAACGAATTACCCAATTTTTACCAAAATATCTTCCATAATGCCTCTCGGATACGCCATTGAATGATTGGCCATGTGAATTGTCATTCTTGTAGCCTTCAAATCCGGAAGATTTAGCTTTTGATAGAACGAGAAAGGCATTAGATTTATGCTAGATCTAGAATCAGCTAAAGCATAAGTCTTCTAATTATTCCAAAATTCACATGGAAGAGTAAGGCATCCAAGATCTCCCATCTTCTTTGGTAACTCTCCCATAATCACTTTAGAACTCTGCTCACTAAGAATTACCTTGGAATTCTTCTCTAGCTGATGGCGAGTATCAAATAGATCTTGCAAGGATTTATCTCTATCCCTCCTATTTTTCCTATAATTACATCTCAACCATATTCTACCATTCCCACTCCAATCTTTACTAAAGCTACAACTACCACCACTACTGGCGTTCGAAACCAACATATCTGATACGGGCGCTCATTCTTCAGCACCCGCTCCTCCAGTTACAACCGAACCACTAGTCACTACCGAACCTCCTGTAACCACCCAACCACTATCTCCTACCCAATCCACTGAAACCAACACGGCTCTTGGCGGTGAAGACTTGGAGTTTGATTCCACTTACTTCAGTCCCTACCGTGTCCAAAGTGATGATGACGAAGATGCTCCTGTAATCAAGCGCTGTCTCAAGGAGCTTACTGACAAGCTTGGTCAGCTGCTTTCCTCCTCTTCCACTGGTGCTTATTCTGAAGCTTCTCTCAAAGCCTTGTTCTCTTCGGTTGTCAAAGAACATGATGATTCTCTCTCTGCTGCAGCACAGGCCATTGATGCCTCTAACTCCCAATGCCAAAAGGCCTCTCTCGCTGTTGAGGCTTCAACCAATCTTGAAGCCGCTCGTCAGACCATAGAAGCTGCCAATGCCACCCTTCATGATAATGTTAATGATTGTCTGAATCAACTGGAAGCAGAGTTGGCTGTCGAAAATCACATAATGGATGAGTTGGACAAGCGTACGTCTCAGCTAAAAATGCAAAACCTCAAGCTTCGCACTACAACGAATGAGCTTAGTGATTTAAAGTCTGATAGGGAGGTCATTCGAAGCTCTGTCGATGACGTTCATTCCATTCTTCTTCATCTTCTTGATGCACATGATCCCATTATGACTATCACCATCAGACGTCATTTGACTGAAAAGCTCAGACCTGCATTGGATATCCTTCGTTGGATTGAGGGTGTTTCGGTGACTAGTTTCCAGCCGAAACAAGGGGAGAAAAGGCAAAAACTCAACCTCCTCTCGAACCTAAGTCAACAGCTGAACCGAAGGATAATGAAGCTTCGGTCAGTAAAAGGGATAAGTGGAAAAAGAAAATTGGTGAAGATGATACAGATGATGAAGATGATTATGAAGATATTTTGGGTGAAATTCCCTCTAAGCCTTATCAGAAAACAAAACTTTCTGACAAAGAGTTTGCAGAAAAGATCGAAAAGGAAACAACTGAGCTAAAGAAGAAGCAAAAAGAAAAGGATCTCTTGGAGAAAAAGAAGTCTATTTTTCCAGAGTGGACCATTGATTCGCTTCAAAGAAGTGCTATAGATGAATTGAGTACTCACTGGCTCGACCCTGTCATGTCGATCGTCCTTGAAAACTCGAAGGATGCGTAGTTGACATGCCAATCACTCGAAAGGCATTTATGTTTCATTGCTTCAACTCAACTATTGTTATTCCTTCTCCGGACCCGAAGGTGGATCCGGATTTGTTAGAGTTTTATCTGGAGTTCGCTCAGCCACAGTACTTGACAGGGTGCTCACAGAAGATTACTACTGTCAAGGTACTGAAACCTTATTCAGCCAGGAAGTTCATCAATTTCAAATTTAAAGTGACTCGAGGCTCGGAAGGCTCGGTTCATAACTTCTCTCTGGCTTATCTGTCGAACCTCAATCCTCACGACTGGATACTCCTCAACAACATTTTGCTATCGAATCCTTAGGAGTATTAGCCGATTATAGACCAAATCAAGCGAATGCTTGTTTGCTACATTCATGAAGTAGCGAAGATGGATCAATAAATCGCCTTTGCTATTCACAAGCGACCCACGATCAAACCAATGGGAAGAGATGGCGATGTGAATACAATGATCAAGGGAAAAATTGACTCAAAATATCACACTGTGATGTTTCTCAGGGGCGAAGGTCAAAAATGCATGTTCGCTCATGTTGACAAGCACCTGTTCTCAACTGCTTTCCTGGAGCATATTTTAGAGATCATACAAAGGTGTAATCAGAACTCAGCAGTTGTGAAGAAGTTGTTTACTGACATGCTGAGATGGTACATTCAATTTCGACAGACTCTTCTTGTTATCATTCCTCGGTTGTTAAAAGTCGTGAAGATAGTGAAGCCTACTCAAAAGAAATAATCTCTCGCCTCATTTGACGCAAAGGGGGAGATTTTTGGGCTTATAGTATTGCATCATGGGCTCGGTCCTTAGCCCAGTTTTGGTATCCGTTTTGGGCCTATCCAACCGTGATTATTTTACTCTAGGGTTTTAGTATTTAAGGTGCATGCATGCATCCTTTGTTAGTAACGCTTTTATTATTTTTCTCATTAGTATTGTAAACCCTAGCTCGCCTCTACAGTGGAAGTTCTTCATTGAGCTCTGCTGAGGCGTGACTATATTTGAATCATAAGCTTTGCATTGATTCCATACTATGTTCATAATCTTATTGTGTTTAAATTGTTTGTTCTTCATCTATTTACCTGTGAAAGATCTAAACGATATGAGATTTAATCTCATCATAAACATTTATAAATTATCTATTTATAATATATATCTATACTAATTTATTAATTTTGTAATTTAGTTTTTCAAATATGTTCAAAACGTTTCACCCGATACAAAAAAACATTAATATGCATTTTCTCTCAAAAGTTTTCTGTCTATAATATTTATCTATAATATACCTTCTTATTAGTTGTTTATAAATTTCAAATCACAACTAAATAATTTGTTTTTGCTTCTTATGTAAAGTTGGGTAATATTAGAATTATATGTCGTTTTAAAAGGTTTCGGTTTTTGTAAACCGAATTATAAAAACCGATCCAACCGAATTGTAATTAGTTCGGATTTGAATTTAGTTTGGACTATTCGGATCCATGTTTTGAAAACCGAAATCAATTTGGATTCACTTCATTGGATCGGATCAAACCGATCCATCCAAACGAACACCCCTAAATTAGGGGTATGTTATTTTGTTCTAACTATCTATTTTGTGCATGTAGAATTGATTCTGAACCAATCATTTTAGTTATTTTAAGAAAGTAATTAATGTATATTACATCTTGAAGATATAATGAGTATTAATTAATTTCTTAAAATAACCAAAATGATTGGTCCATAATCAATCCTACATGCACACAATAGATAGTAGAAACATTTGAACCTAACTCTATCTCTCTTTCTCTCTCTCTCTCTCTCTCTATATATATATATATATATATATATATATATATATATATATATATGGCTTAGGTTATTCTATTCAAAATAATTATTGTGGTATTGTATGCATAAATATGGGTCAATCAATTTTACTTATATTAAGAAAGTGATTAATATATATTATTTAATTAAATATAATTGAAAATATCATCTAATTTAATGACAAGGGTACTTTACTCAATTAATATACATTTAATAAAGGAAAATTGCATACTTTAAGGGATCATATATTCTATTAATTTTAAAAATCTGATTTTTACGAATTATAATTCTTTTAATTCGGAAATTCTGACAGAATATGTTTATGGGTATATTCAAAAAATAAAAATATTCTTGAACCATAAATAATAAAAATATTCTTGAACCTATTTCTTGATCATGACTTTAAAAACTTCTTGTAGAATAACAAATTCTTGAACAAATAATTGAAGAATAAAAACAAAAAATACATTATTTCTTATAGAATACGGGTAACAATTGTTAAGAATTGCATTTATTATTAAAGAATAAAACTAAAAAACTTTCAAAACGAGTAAGAAAACATCAAAATCTAACAACGACACTAATATATTCTAAATTAATAATGTTGCTTAGAATGACTTTCAATTTTGTGGTCCGTTCTTCAAGCATTAACTTCTGTGAAAACAAAACTAAATTGTAGTTTAGATTCCAATAATGCATTAGCAAATGAAAAATAAATTAGCGAGAAAACCAAGAATTATAGAACATGCATAAATCAGTGAGAAAATATTCATACTCCATTCCAACAGAATTAGAATTCATGATTCCATTCCAACATAATTGGATTCGTGATTTCATACAACATAATTAGAATAAGAATTCATGATTCCATTCTAACAGAATTAAAAATCATGATTCCATTCCAAAGGAAAAAGTATTTCCTTTTCACAATAGATGTCACAAGATCAACCTCACTCACCCCTCTCTTCTACGTTTCCTCTTAATGAACCCCTTGTTTCCTTTCATTCTACATGGATTCCAGTCAAGAAATACAAGAAAAATCATTTTCTTGCCCTTATGTACCCAGCAAACCAACAAAAAAAAGAGGGCATTTCCCCCATTCGTGTTCTTCCTTCTCCCATTTGTAACATCCCAAAATTCAAGGCTAAAAATTTCGTTTTTAAATAAATTATAACATAAAGCTATCAGTATAAAAAAACATTCATAATGATATCTCATGTCACAACCAATGTCTCAACAATCCAAAACATGTCCCTATAATACCTTTTTGTCAAAACTAAAGTAAATCAGAGTACATTCCCAGGAAGCTCTATGCGGAAAACATGTGTGTGTGTATGATGCGCTGCTACACCATCGGCTCCTTCCCCTTAGACGAAGAGGTACCTGAAACCAAAACTGAAACTCTAAGCACGAAGCTTAGTCAGTTCCCCCATCATACCCATAGCACATAATCATCGGTATCTTTCAACCGGTAACCGGGAGCTAACCCCCCCTTCGGTATCTTTCAACCGATAACCGGGAGCTATCCTCCCCTTCGTTATCTTTCAACCGGTAACCGGGAGCTATCCTCCCCTTCGGTATCTTTCAACCAGTACCTGGGAACTAACCTCCCCTTTGGTATCTTTCAACCGGTATCTAGGGACTAATTCACCACCTATCCCTATCACATATTACAGGTCATAAACATATTGGTTTCATAATAACATACATAAGCATACTGAGTCACATGATGACATACCATAATCATACAACTATACATGCATGGGTTTTATCCACCCCTTCGGTATCTTTCAACCGGTAATCGTCCTCGGTATCTTTCAACCGGTAACTAGGGCTAGTGTGCCCTACTACTACTTAACACATTCTCAGCACAGATATAGCAACCAGACAATTATCACAAAGATAACCATCTCAACCATAATCACCTATTGGTGGGCCGACATTGGTGCCTTAGGCCCACCCCTACTGGAAGGTAACTCACCTCGAAAGGCTGACTGCTGAAAAGCTGATCGACAGATGTCTGACTGCTGCCTTGGTGATCCTCCGGCTATAATTCCCACAAAACCCTTAGTCTGACACTGATAATTGTTCTTAGGGTAGAATGACTATTTTACCCCTAAACAAGTCAAAGTCAAAGTCAACTTCCAGTTGACCTGACTCGCTGAGTTGGGCCTCTGACTCATCGAGTCCCTACCCTTCATCTGTCATTATTAGCAATGACTCAACGAGTTGTCCTTCTAAAACAACCTCAAATGAACCTTCATCCGACTCGCCAAGTTGTATGAATAACCCGTCGAGTTCATCCTCATCCTACAACAAGTCCTGTCCTCAACTCGTCGAGTTGTATGAACAACTCGTCGAGTTCATCTTCAAAGGTTGGGAGATTGCCTTGGACTCGCCGAGTCTGCTCATGCACTCGCTGAGTCCTATGAACTCCATGTCTATGGCTAAGTCCATTGCGTTGGGTCACTCCCCCGAACCCTTCTAAGACCATTCTAACACTCATTGGGTTCCTTTGAACCCTAACATGAAAAGGGAAGTCAAGCCTCGGACTCGCCGAGTCAAGGTTGTCCAAAAGAAGCCTCGGACTCGCCGAGTCATGGAATTATGAGCTAAAAAGACCCTAAAAGAAGCTCTTGAGTTGCATGAGGCTTTCCATGGGTGCAAAGGTAGTCCCTTTCTGCCTTCTAACCCTTTAATGAGCTTGGATCTGAACCCTTAACCCCCACCATGCTTGCAATCATGGTTGGTCACCAAGAATAGCTTATAAAATCCCTAAATCTCCCCAAAAAGGGATCTAATACAAGAAGGATCAAGGTGTTGACTTTATACCTTCCAAGAACTATGGATGATGCACAAGTTTGACTCCTCTGGCCAACCTCTTGGTTCCTTAAGCTTCTCCTTCCTTCTTGCCACCACAACCCACTAATAATCACCAAAAAGGCCTTAGATCTTCACCAAGGACGATTAGGTTTTGATGTGAGGGGGTTCTGAGAGAATAAGGGACGAGGAAGGCTGAATAAGACGTTTTAATAGGGTTCCAACCCTTGGATTAGGGTTTTGTCCAGCCATAGTCTACTCGTCGAGTCATGCTGCCGACTCGACGAGTCCACCACTTAACCCCTGGGTCCAAGTCGCTACTCCTTGACGAGTTGGGCCATCAACTCACCGAGTCTTAGTCCAAATTATGAAAAAAATACTTGAATGAAATACATACCATGAACCGAGTGCTACACAATTTATGTGAAAACAACAAACCCAATCACCTCTACAAACACCCATCAATTTTCTGTCAAAAGCAAACCCAAAATATCTAATTTGTTCATTTCATAGATTCATGATAAAACAAACAACATCCCAAAACACCATTTTTACCTATTTTGATTAATTGGAAAAAGAGAGAGAGATAGATAGATAGAGAGAGAGAGAGAAAAGAATATTCTTTTACCTATTGATGATCGATGACTGCAACTAAACCACCAAACCGAATCGATTGTTGCCACTGTTAGCATTCAACCATGCCACCACCGGAGCCCCCTGTAACCACCTTCGTCCTTCCCCTGCTCCATTCGTGAATCCTTCTTCCTTCTTCGTGTGTTGATGACGATCGAACCAGCCAAGAAATGAACAAATTAGATATTTTGTCAACCAGCAAGTTTTGTGGCTTCAGATCTCTGATATTTTTTTCCAACAGTTATTAAACCAAACAAAAAAGGGCAAGGGAATATGAGAGGTAGAGATTAAAGAAATGGATACCTGTAAAGAACATCGTAACCATGGCAGTGAGCAACACCTTTACACAACTGAAAAACAAAGCTCTTGATCTAAGAAGGAGGTATAGGAGAGGGATTAGGGCCCTTGCGATGAGGCTGACGAGAAGGAAGGGTTCGATTAGTGGCAAGGAAGGGTTCCAATCGGCCAAGATTTGGGTTTTAGATAAAGAGGGGAACGCGATTTAAACTGGAGAGATTAGGTTAAAAGTCAATACCATGATTATAGGGATTATTTTGGAAGTTACTAAACAAATTACTAAATTACCCTTATTTATTTATTTAATTAATTAATTTTTTATTTAATTTTGATTGGCCCACATTTATGCATACAATAACACAATAATTACTTTAAATACCTGAATCTCTCTCTCTCTCTCTCTCTATCTATCTATCTATCTATATATATATATATATATATATATATATATATATATTGGCAAACCATCAATTATCTTTGTATAAAAGAATTCGTTTATTGTTTTTTGAATCTGCAACAATTAGTGGATACATATAGTATTTATTTTACTCTTCGTGGTTTGCCTCCTCACAATATTGACATCAACAAATCGATTATTCTCCTTCACTTTAAATGAATTTCTAATATGGGTCATGTGCCAGGCCTACACTACATACAATGATACAAACTGTAACATCCCAAATTTCAGAAGTTTGAGTTAAGAGCTTAAAGTGTAGATTGAAGAAGGGACTCGACGAGTAGGTATACTTACTCGCCGAGTCGGAGCTGGATCCGGGTTATAGAATAAATGACCAACTCAACGAGTTGGTGAGTCTGGTCTGGACGAGAAAAGCCCTAATCTTAGGGTTTACACCCTATTTAAAGGACCTTATGTCCTCTCCTCAGCCCCCTTGTCGGCCAGAAGTTTCTTTAAGCGATTCCAAACCCTAATTTGAGTAAGAGGAGGAGGAAAGTGAGCTTGGGGCTTTTACAAGAGAAAGATTTAGTGGATTTGACCACTAAGGAGCTAGAGGATTCAACTCTTTGGTTGTGAGCATCAGTTTGAAGGTAACAATCTGTCACTTTGCCTTTGTTGCTTCTAGATCTTTTCTTGGATGATGTTTTGGGGCCATTTTGGCATATTAAGGAGCCATTTCGAGTTAGAAGTCCAGATCTGAGGTTGCTACTTCAGATCTAGGCTTGTCTTGGTCCAAAAACCCGTAAAGTATTAGCCCTTGGTGTGTTGGTTAAGCATGTTTGTCTTAAACCCTAGCCCTAGAGTATTTTAAGCCTATAGCTCGTTGGTTTCACATAAAGTTTGCAACTTTACGTGAAGGGTGGGCCTTAGAAGAGTGGATCTACAGTTTGGGGCCCCTGCATGGCTCGAAAAGCCACTGTATGGATTAAGATCTGAAGCAACTCGGCGAGTCACTTGGGTGGACTCGACAAGTTGTATGAAGATGGGCAGGAACTCGACGAGTTGGAAGAATAAGTCGGCGAGTCTGTTGAAGATTGTCTTGGACTCGGCGAGTCTATTCTTGGAGACTCGGTGAGTTGGTCAAGACGGAATTCTAAGATCGTTCAACTCGACAAGTCGCCCCATGGCAGTTTTTTGAATATAAGAAATCGATGATTCGATAGGTTGACTCGACGAGCAGGGTCAATCAGGAAGGTTGACTTTGACCAAAGTTGACTTAATTGACCCGGGAAGACAGTTTAGTCTAAGTGTTGTTATCGGTATTGGTTGCTCAGGGAGCTAGAGGAGCAGCATTTCGGAGAGTTATCGGTTAGCATCCGGGGGGTTATCGGCTGAGTTCAGCAGTTCAGGTGAGTTTTCCTTCCGGTAGGAACGGGTCTACGGCCACAATGCCGGCCCGTCTAGTTAGCAGTAGTTTCCGGACTTCGGTCCGATGCAGTAGTTCAGTGTGCTTGATGTCCTTGTGATTCAAGCATGTTTTTGTGTTATGTGTTCCGGACTTCGGTTCGATGCAGTATGTAGTATATGTGTTTATGCTAATAGTTATGATTATGTTATGCCATGTTCATCCAGTTAGTCTGGACTTCGGTCCGATGCAGTTAGCCGGAATTCGGTCTGATGCAGGGGTCAAGAGCCCAGTTAGTCCGGACTTCTGTCCGATGCAGTTAGTCAGACTTCGGTTCGTTGCAGGGGGCAAGGCCCCAGTTAGTCTGGAATTTGGTCCGATGCAGTGAGCCGGACTTCGGTCTGATGCAGGAGGAAAGGCCCCAGTTAGTCCGGGCTTCACCCCGACGCAGTTTCCGGAATTTAGTCCAATGCAGTGGGTAAGGCCTAGTATGTGCTTTATATGTTATTGTATGGTATATGGTAGTTTGGGGGAGCTCACTAAGTTTCGTGCTTACAGTTTTCAGTTTTGGTTTCAGGTACTTCTGCTAGCAAAGGGAAGAGCTCGGGATGATGGCATCGCACACACCACACCTTCAGCTTTTATCCTGGGAGTTTATTTCAGATGCTATGATATATTGATATAGTTCTTTGTCATGATACATCTATTATAACTTTTTGAGATTTGTGACGTACGGTTTCATTCTATATTATGGATGATTGTTATACTATTTAAACAAAAAAAATTGGGTCGTATTTTGAGTCGTTTGAAGTTGGTATCAGAGCCTTGGTTTGAGGGATTCAGGCACACTCTTGGATGTGTATGAACTCAAACTAAGGAAATGGTATAAGGTTTTCAAAAGAAAAATATTTTCGAAAAGAATTTTGAAAAAGAAACTTAAAAAGATAAAAGAGTTTTGAAAAAGTGAAAAGGGTGTGGTGCATGCGATCAGCCGAGTTTAAGTAAGTACTCCCAAATTACCCATACAAGCTTATGTTATGATTATCAGTTTCAATTTCATTAGAACAGCATGCTAGAACAGTGATGCGTTTTATGCATAAGAAACATTTCTATGTGCTCATACAAACCCTAATACTTGGATCTAGGTTTCTCTATTGAACATGCTTTTATTCCAAGACTTACAAACCCTAATCTAGCATACAAATAACAAAAACAGCATATAGAATCAGATCTAGATGTTTACCTCTTCAAATATTGGCTTAGATCTTCTTCTCTTCTTCTCTTGAGCTTAGAGTCAAAAATGTAACTCCTCTAATGGCTTACAAACACCACAAGCAAAAAGGAAACTATATGAGAGAGGTGAGAGATGCTAGAAATCGGCCTAGGGCTCTCTTAGAATCAAGTGGTAGCCGATTTCAATGCCCTAGGGGTCTTATTTATACTTACAGGCTACTATGGTTTCAGTCTAAACCCTAATGGAGAGCTTAGCCACCAAGTAGCCCAAGGAACCTTCTGGAATAAGGCCTTGGACGAAAATATGATGGATACCCATCATAATTTCGTTCCCCCTTAAGTCCATTAGGTTTCCTTAACCCAAAACTCAACTATCATACATTTGACAGTTTATACCCCTTTATTCAATTAATCTCTTTTGGTCACCAAATTAATTCCTAATTAATTTATGACCAATACTAATTAAATAAATATGATTTCTCCTTTAATATATTATTCTTATAATATATTAATAAGCCATAATATTCTCTCTTTCTCCTTAAATTACCTTGTCAAGTTGCTCTGGTGAAGGCAACCCAAAAGGACCATGCACAATCGTGTCAAGTACATACCAAATATAGTTACGGGCTTAGAAATTATTCCAACAATCTCCTACTTGGATAAGTCTAGTAACTATATCTCACATATGACTTCAGAATCCGATTAGCAATCGTAGCTCTTATACTCTGCTGTCAACTCTGATCAACTTGTCCTTTAGATAAGGGATCATATAATCCTCTATTCTGGATATCATGCTGACAATGCTTATTGTCCAGCACTTGTTTCTTGATTTCTGATTTGTTTGACATAGAATTTAGTTGAACACATCAACTTCATTCTGACCGGGCCCACCACATAAGTCAAACCAAATCTTCAAGTGGCCAAGATATCACTTTTATTCTCATAGAATAAAATTAAGGAACAGATCAACTTCGACTCATATGCATCTATTATTCACTAATTGAATCATGCACAATAATGCGTTTTATAACATCAAGTTACTGATGCGTTTGCACATCATCAATGCATAACCAACCAGCAAACAACAACCATATCTCTAAGTTTTAAGACTATATGATATTATTGCTTTGTGATCACTTGAGGCAAAACACCACGAAGTGATACCAACAAACTCGGGTTTATCCCAATGCTCAAATCATATTCAAAGCACTCATGAACTTTGCAGCAAACCTTTGCTATGCCCAAAACCTTTTAGACAATCTACAAACAATTCATGACAGTCTTCATTCATATCTACTTCCAAAATATGACTAATTGTGGACTGTTTGAATAATCCTATCATTCAGGAAGTCAAAACATGCAAAATTGAAACAATAGATAAATAACCAACACAAGATAGTTGCTTTACTCATAAATAACACAATTTTATTTACTCATCAAATCTCAAGTACAAACTATCTATTACACGTTTCCTATCTAATCCAAACTTATATCATCCTTCAGCCCAATGCTCCTAGCGTGCTGCAAGTGTTTGACCCTACTCAGTCCCTTCGTAAGGGGATCTGCTGGGTTTTCTTCTGATGATACCCTCTTCACAACGAGGAGTCCCTCTTCTACCCGATGTTTGATAAAATGGTATTTTCTGTCAATATGTCGAGATCTACCATGATCTCTTGGTTCCTTGGTCAAGGCAACCACTCCTTCATTATCAAAGAAAATTTCCATCGGCTCCTTTATGGATGGAACAACTCCAAGGTCTCCAATGAAGTTCTTCAATCATATAGCCTCCTTCGACGCTTCGCTCGCCGCAATGTACTATGATTCGCACGTTGAATCAGCTACAGTCTCCTGCTTGGAACTTTTCCAAGTCACTGCTCCTCCATTTAGGGTAAAGACCCAGCCCGACTGCGATCGGAAATTATCCAGATCCGTCTGAAAACTAGTGTCACTGTACCCTCGTACCCTTAAGTCATCACTCCCACCGAGGAGAAGAAACCATTCCTTGGTCCTTCGCAGGTACTTACGAATATTCTTAACTGCAATCCAATGGGCTCTACCAGGGTTCCCCTGATATCTGCTGACCATGCTCAAAGCGAAGGCTACATCAGGGAGAGTACAAGTCATAGCGTACATGATAGAGACAACTGCAGAAGCGTAAGGTACTCGACTCATATCAGCTATCTCTGCCTCTGTACTTGGGCTTTGAGTCTTACTCAGCTTGGTATTGCTTTGGATTGACAACTCCCCTTTCTTGGAATTTTCCATACTAAAACGCTTTAGTACCTTATCCAAGTATGTATCCTGACTGAGTCCTATCAGTCTCGTTTCTCTGTTTCTTACTATCCTTATTCCCAGAATATAAGTAGCCTCTCCGAGGTCCTTCATAGCGAAACATTTCCCAAGCCAGGACTTGACCTCCTGCAAGGTTGGGACATCGTTTCCTATGAGCAGTATGTCATCGACATACAATACGAGGAAGCTCACTATACTCCCACTGGCTTTGACATACACACAAGATTCATCTTCGTTTCGCAGAAAGCCAAACTCTTTAACCTTATCATCAAAACAACGATTCCATTTGCGAGACACTTGTTTCAATCCATAAATGGATTTCTCAAGCTTGCATACTCTATTTGGTTGCTTCGCATCGACAAAACCCTCTGGCTGATTCATGTAAAGATCCTCATCCAACTTTCCATTAAGGAAAGCGGTTTTCACGTCCATCTGCCCAATTTCATAATCATGAAACACAACTATTGCAAGCATTACCCGAATAGACTTTATCTTCGCAACTGGTGAGAAGGTCTCATCATAGTCAACTCAGGGAGTTTGAGTAAAGCCCTTCGCAACCAATCGCGCTTTATAAGCATGCATTTTCCCATCCATGTCCGTCTTCTTCTTGAAGATCCACTTGCACCCGACTATCTTACGACCCGGTACATTATCAACCAAATTCCAAACTTGGTTGTCGTACATGGACTGAATCTCGCTATCCATTACCTCTTTCCATTTCGCAGACTCCGGGCCTACCATGGCTTCCTTGTAGCTGCTAGGTTCATCCAAATTTACTAGTGTACTATCACTAATAAATGTATCCCCTTCAGTAGTAATATGAAAACCATAAAACTGGGGTAGAACACTAGCCCTAGTGGAACGTCGAAGAGGTAAGGACTTGACAACAGGTTCAACAGGAGTTTCCTCCTCAACTTGATTGCAAGTGTCAAAGGTTCATTCATCGCTTTGATCTTGAATCTCTTCAAGCTCAATTTGCCTCCCACTGTCTTATTGGCTTATCAATTCCCTTTCTCGAAAAACTCCTCTTCTAGCAACGAAGACAACATTGTCACTCGGTCTATAGAAAAGATAGCCAAAAGACTTATGCGGATAGCCGATGAAATAACATTTCTCACTACGAGGTTCGAGCTTGTCGTGAGTCTCTCGTCTTACGAAAGCCTCGCAACCCCAAACCTTAATATGTGCCAACAAGGGAGCCTTCCCTGTCCACATCTCGTGAGGAGTCTTGGAAACCTTCTTGGTGGGAACTAAGTTAAGTATATGGGCGGCAGTCTATAAGGCATACCCCCATAAAGCTATTGGTAACGAAGTCCGACTCATCATAGAACGAACCATGTCCAACAATGTCCGATTACGTCTCTCAGCCACACCATTCAATTGTGGCGTCCTCGAAGGCGTCAATTGTGAAACAATTCCGCATTCTTTTAGATAGTCTTGAAACTCAAGACTTAGGTACTCTCCTCCTCGGTCTGACCGAAGCATCCTGATTTTCCTGCCCAAATGATTCTCCACTTCATTCTTAAACTCTTTGAAGTTTTCAAAGGTTTCCGACTTTTTCTTGATTAAGTAGATATATCCATATCTGCTATAATCATCTGTAAAAGTCACGTAGAAGCGGCAAACATCCCTTGTGGTGGATCTAAAGGGCCCACACATATCGGTGTGTATGAGATCCAATAAACCCTCACCCCTTTCACAAGTGCCAGTGAAGGGTGACTTCGTCGTCTTTCCAAGTAAACAAGATTCACACGTGTCATCGTCCCTAAGGTCGAATGACTCTAACACTCCATCCTTTTGTAGTTGGGCTATGCATTTCTTGTTGACATGGCCAAGGCGACAATGCCACAAGCATGCTTTGTCTAGACTAGTAGACGAATCAATATTCAAAACATTATTTCCTAAATTATCAACAACCATCACAGATTCATAAATCCCATTACAAGGTAATGCATTGAAATAAAAGACACCATTCAAATAAACGTTAATAGAACCATTACTATTATCAAAAGAATATATGAAACCTTGTCTAAACAACCCATGAAATGAAATAATGTTTCTTGCCATATCTGCCAAATAACAACAATTGTTTAAATCTATCCCTAACCCATTGGTTAACACTAAAGAATAAACACCGAATTTGGTCACATGCGACGATCTTCTGTTTCCCATAATCAGGTTCATCTTTCCATGTTCCACCTCCCTACTTCTTTTTATACCCTGCATATCAGAACAAATGTGGTAACCACATCCTGGATCAAGAACCCATGAAGTAGCATATGATGAGTTATTAGATTTAATAGAATACATATCTGCAAAGGTGGGCTTTAATCTTCCCATCTCTTATGTCTTGCAGATATTGAGGGCAGCTTCGCTTCTAGTGGCCCTTTTGGTGGCAATAGAAGCACTCTAATTCTTTGGGATCGGAAAAGGGTTTAGTAGGGCCTACTTTGGTCCCACTTGAGGATGAACCATCACGAGGTTTCCCCTTATGGTGGCTCTTACATGGAGCCTTCCACTTTTTACCCTTTCCTTGAACTATTGGCATCACAGGAGCGACCACAACAAGGGACGGTGCAACGGATTTGTCTTTGAGGTTGCTCTCAGCAGTCCTCAAGAGTCCTTGGAGCTTGCTCAAGGAGACCTCCTCCTTGTTCATGTGGT
Source organism: Lactuca serriola (assembly GCF_051521515.1). NCBI lineage: Eukaryota > Viridiplantae > Streptophyta > Magnoliopsida > Asterales > Asteraceae > Lactuca > Lactuca serriola. Next base: position 278,017,943 of record NC_136415.1, read on the forward strand.
AGGTCATCCTAAACTGATTGTAGCAGGAGGGCAAGGAGTGGAGGATTATGTCGATAGCCAAATCCTCATCAAAATTAACATTAAGTTTGAGAAGAAGATCAACATACCTCTGCATTTTCTGCAAATGAGAGGTTAGGGATTCTCCACTCCCCATCTTAGCGGTGATCATGTTAGTAATGATCTCATAGTGCTCTTGCCTCGCGCTCTGGTGATACATGTCCAGCAAATCCTGATGAATTTCATACGGATACATGTCCTCATAGGACTTTTGGAGTTTGAGGTTCATGGTGGCCAGCATGATGCAGTGAACTTTCGTAGCATCACGCTCGTCGTCCTCAAAGGCGGCTAACTCTTCAGGAGTAGCAACGTCTGGGATGATCTTCTCAAGCTTTTCATCGAGGACATATTCTTTGTCCTCGTAGCGTGTGATCATGCGAATATACCTCATCCACTCATTGAAGTTTGAACCATCAAATGTCACTTTTTGACACAGGTTCATTAACGAGAATGACCCAAAAGTGTTGTTGTTGTTGTTGTTTGCAGACATTTGAAAAAGAAAGGAACAAAGTTTGATTAGAAATGAATCCCTAATGAAACACCCAAATGAGAAATTAGGGCTAGGATCCAACAACACTATTTACAATTAGAAAAAGATGCCGTACTTTAAAAGTAAATAATTTGAAGGTAAGTGAATGACAATTCACTAATTCTCACCATGAAAAACAAAAAGGCAATTTAGGTTTTAAATGTATAGAAAACTCCTAGATCTTTGAGATTCATTAAACTTTTCAATGGCATGTTTAATCTCGATATGCATTTCAAATTTGCGACTGGGATGCCGAGGATCGCAAACAAATTGTGAATAACCAAGCGAATCAACATGGTGCACTCAATGTCTCTATCACCTAATCAATGTGCCGGTAAACCACACACGCTCCATTGATCTATGACAAACATCGAGTCACCCTTTGCTACTAATGTCATCCCCAAATTGATGTGCCGATTAACCACACGCGCTCCATCAACGTTTGACAAGGGTACGAAGTGTAATTCCATGGATTAGCCTCATTTTCACATTTTACCCTAAAGTAACTAAGATTGGGAATTTGAAAAACATGTAGTTACTTTGTATCTTACATTATACTTTTAATGAGGAGAGGGTTGCCCTATCCTACCCGTTCGGCTAACGACCCTCCACCAGTCAAGCAAGCGGTAAGTGTGAGTGTACACCCATTAATCGCCATTTTATAGGCAGCAACCTTATACCCACCTTATAGACTGGCTTCGTGAATGAGGCCTACTAACGGTAAGACTAGCATTTTAAGTTATATATATATATATATATATATATATATATATATATATATATATATATATATATATTAAGCTTGTAATAATATTGAATAGCATAGGGTTGAATTTTAAACTTGTAAAATTCTAAGGGTTTGAAATTTAAATTATTCAAAATTAAACTTTTAATCACAAAATTCAAATTTCAAAACTTGAGGGTAAGTTTTGAACTTTTCAAAACACAAGGGATCAAATAACAAATAATTCAAATTAAACAATTAACTTCATAATTATCTATATTTGACCTAATCTTATTTTAGTCATTAGATAATTACCAAATAACTTTAAATAATCCATATTTATCATATAAACAACCTATATTTAAAAGATTTGAAATTATCTATTGTTTTGGCAAGGATAATCATTTAATTAAGATAAAATTTGGATTTTAACTTCATAAAACTATTTAAGGATCAAATCCAAGTCAAAACAGCAGCTAAATCCCGAAATACCCTCTGTCTGACGCACAAACTTGCCGAGTCAGACCTGGACTCGCCGAGTAGGGCCAACTCGCCGAGTCCAGATACTGACTCGCCGAGTTGTGTCGGGCAGAGGCAAAAAAACTCGATTTTTAGAAAACAAAACAGTTAAGCATCACATACAATTGAAACCAATCAAGGCTCTGATACCACTGATGGATTTTATGCATAAGAAACATTCCTATGTACTCATACAAACCCTAATGCTTGGATCTAGGTTTCTCTATTGAACATGCTTTTATTCCAAGACTTACAAACCCTAATCTAGCATACAAATAACAAAAACAACATATAGAATCAGATCTATATGTTTACTTCTTCAAATATTGGCTTAGATCTTCTTCTCTTCTTCTCTTGAGCTTAGAGTCACAAATGTAACTCCTCTAATGGCTTACAAACACCACAAGCAAGAAGGAAACTATATGAGAGAGGTGAGAGATGCTAGAAATCAGCCTAGGGCTCTCTTAGAATCAAGTGGTAGCCGATTTCAATGCCCTAGGGGTCTTATTTATACTTACAGGCTACTAGGGTTTCAGTCTAAACCCTAATGGACAGCTTAGCCACCAAGTAGCCCAAGGAACCTTCTGGAATAAGGCCTTGGACGAAAATATGATGGATACCCATCATAATTTCGTTCCCCCTTAAGTCCATTAGGTTTCCTTAACCTAAAACTCAACTATCATGCATTTGACAATTTATACCCCTTTATTCAATTAATCTCTTTTGGTCACCAAATTAATTCCTAATTAATTTATGACCAATACTAATTAAATAAATATGATTTCTCCTTTAATATATTAATAAGCCATAATATTCTCTCTTTCTCCTTAAATTACCTTGTCAAGTTGCTCTGGTGAAAGCAACCCAAAAGGACCATGCATAACCGGGTCAAGTACATACCAAATATAATTACGGGCTTAGACATTATTCCAACAAATAGGACTAAGGATCTAGGAGGATGCCTTATGTGTCGGCTATATGTATTTCAACTTTATGAGAATTGCATGCTAGTATTGAGTAGACAGCAGTAGGATAGCCTGGTTAGGTTATGCCTGATAGTATGAGATTAGCATTGTATGCTAGTGTATATTAGTCAGAATGATAGCCAGAGTGGTATACGCTTGATTATGTACTCAATGATCGAATGTTGCTTGCTCTGTGCTTTTAGGAGTTTTAGTTGTCTTTCACTAACTAGTAAACAAATATGTTAAGTTACATATTGCAAGGACTGAATAATTTCAGAAGCTTAGTTCTAGCTCTATTTCGCAAGTCTCGTTTGAATCCAACCATTATAGGGTAGGATCTCTCATTCGAAGAATTATCTAGTCTGAGTGATATGTAATAGTATTCGCAAGCTAGTTAGGGGAATAAAGTGGGGACTTCTTATGCAGCTGATGGCGGAGAGTGGGTTGGTGATCACCCTAGGGCAAGCCCAGGACCAGATTAGCATGAGAGTAGCAGAGATTAGTAGCAGTAGAAGGGAGTTGGTTGAGTTATGGTAACTCTTGAGGAAAGTACGGATATATGTGGAAGGTAGTATGGGCCCGTACTACCGAAAGCAGAGGATCCGTACTCGATTCAAGAGGGGCCAAGATGAAACCAAGGAATGGTGGAGTCTATGTGAGATCCCTCAGTAGCAATGAGTATTCTGACAGTTAGTGTGATATGTTTTCAGCATTGTGACGTTGTGCGAGATATCAGTTGGCAGTTCAGGTGCCGGGGAGGGATCTGGCTCAGGCTCTAGAGTCGGACAATTTGATGAACAGATGAGGGACGTCATTTCCACAGAGATTATGCGCAACATCATTGATCAGACTCATGTGATATTCGGTTCAGTCAGGGAGGCCATCGTGGAGCTTTTGGACAGTCGACTTAAGGCCTTTAGGGCGGAGACAATTTCAGGACAGTTTGGGGCTCGTCTAGAACCCGATTCTTATGGATCCCAGGGATCCATCAGGGAGGGGAATCCCATTTATAGCACTTGCCATTAGGGTTCGGGAGAGGATGGCACACCTTACCCCCAGGAGGGTTCCCTGCAGGATTGGATTTTTTGCAGAGGTTTCGCGGGCCCTCTGCGAGGAGTTACCTGACACCATCGGACGTGTCACTGATAGAGTGATCGATAGGATAGAGAGGCGGACCTCAGCTATCCGAGCAGTGGGCGAAATGGTAAGGGTGACCCAGGAGCAGGAGATGGGTTCTGATAGTCAATTAAGAAAGAGGAAGCGAGTTTCCGGTCTGGCTCAGCAAGCTGGACAGTCAGACGCTACCATGGATACTGCCAAGGACTCGAGGAGTCAGGATGGTTGCTCAAGGAAGGAGGGGACATGGGGGATGTGCGCAGTAGGTCCAAGCGTGACAGATGCGGGTGTAAGGGTCACAAACGTCAAGAATGCACAGTAGAAGTAGAGTTATGCCATCATTGTCATCGGCCTGGCCATGTTAGGGCGAACTGTCCCGTTCAGCGGTTGGGACAGCCTCGGTGTCATAGTAGGCTTCGAAAGACAAGGGGATTCAAGGATTCTTTAGAGCAGGTTACGAGTATGTATTTTTCTCTCTCTGTCAGCTTATGTTATGGTGTTATTGTTATGGTACTGCATCGATGTTAGTAGGTGCATATATTGGAGTACTATATGTTATCTGCTTGTTATTGAGTTATATGCCATCTGCATACCTTGGATTTTAGAATGGTAGTTGGAGGACGTCCCCTATAGAACAGGTTACTTCGGATGCAGTAACTGTAGCATGTATATGTAAGGCTGGAAGTGTCTCACTACTTTCGAGAAGGTGTCATTCGAGTATAGACTTGTTATAACCCCAGCAGTGGTAAGCTGGAGTTTCCAATGGAGTAACTAGAGGTCGATAGGGTTGTGGTTCGAAGACATTTCCCCCTTCAGCGTAGGTTCTCAGTATGTAGTCACTGAAGAAAATGCAATCATAGATTTAAAGGTGTTCCATTAGTTGGCAAGAATGGTTCAAGTCTAGTAAAGGGTTAGTTGGAGCGCCAACAGAGGTGAATGTGGTTGATAGCAGATCGAACCGTTAGATGGTAAGAAGGATTGAAAATCCTTTTGAACTATGAGTTGTAAGGGAATTAGCCAGATCGAAGTGGGGGAGAACCCTTCAAGTATTCGGCATGGTAGTATGATAAACTTATAAAGGGTTAGTAATCTTTGAGAAGGAAGGGAAAGCAGTCTGATGGGTTGTGTGGGTAAAGAAGTACAGGAGTTGGGAGCTTGGGAACTTCCCAACGTTGAGTTCATGTAATTGATATTAGTGGGCGAATTGGTTTGGAAACCCAACAAAATATTTTCTCGACAGAACACTAAGGTAGCAAGGATGTAAGCCTACGGGACAGTTGTAGCAATTGTTTTCGGAGGGTTGGTTTGGGAAATCGGGTTGGAGGATCGCCAACAAGACTCGAGTGAGCTGGGATGCCCTCGAAATCGTAGTTAGTGATATAGTCAGCAGCGAGAGTGTTGTAAGTCTGCGGGTGTAGCCGTAGCATTCACTAGCAGTAAAAAAGTATTAGAGTGTTGTAAGTCTATGGGTGTAGTCGTAGCATTCACTAGCAGTCAGATAATATAGAGTGTTGTAAGTCTGCGGGTGTAGCCATAGCATTCACTAGCAGCCAGATAGTGATAGAGTGTTGTAAGTTTACGGGTGTAGCCGTAGCACCCACCAGGTTGGTAGATAGCATGAGCACGTTGTTCAAACATGGAAGAAACATTAGCTCCCAAATCGGGACAAATTGGATTTCGGAATTATCTAGATGGATTAGACCTAGTTGAGCCAAAGATAAGACTGTTGAAATGTCACTGCAGTTTAAGATCGAGGAAGAAATGGAATACTTCAGGTTGCTTGTTATATAAGGCTATAATTGGTCATGTAGCAATCACGTTTAACCACGATTTAATAACATCAAGTTTCGACGGTCGGACCCGATCGGTTGGATCAGAAGGATGTTAGAGCCTCAGTAACATGATAACTAGTGGTAACTACTTCCAGAGAAGGATTTTGTTCAGAAGTCATGTGAGGCGACAGAAATAGGGAGTCCTTTGGCTCCGCAGTCGGGTTGGAACCCGATATTTTAGATGACTGTCGAGGGAATTGAGACCAGGAAGGTCTCGAGAGTTATAGGAAAGTAGCCATGTAGCAGCATGTTGTTTCAGGCAGTTCAGTGTTTCAGGTAGTCAGTGCTCAGGCAGTTTAGTGTTTCAGGCAGTCAGTATTCAGGCAGTTCAGTGTTTCAGGTAGTTCAGTGTTCAGGCAGTTTAGTGTTTTAGGCAGTTCAGTGTTCAGGCAGTTCAGTGTTTCAGGCAGTTCAGTGTTCAGGCAGTTTAGTGTTTCAGGCAGTTCAGTGTTCAGGCAGTTCAGCGTTTCAGGCAGCTCAGTGTTCAGGCGGTTCGGTGTTTTAGGCAGTCAGTGTTTCAGGCAGTCAGTGATCAGGTAGTTCAGAGTTTTCAAGAAGTTCAGTGTTTTCAGAAAGTCTTGGGTCTCCAACGGTGATGGTATTTTGGACTTTTATGGATAGCTTGTGGAGTGGCAAGCCACTCATAGCACGATTATCTGATTTATGGCCAAGTATAAGTAAATCACTAGGATAAGTGGATATGTGGATTCTGTTGTTCTAGCGAGAACCTGGGGTAGTTAGCATGAAAGGAATGGATTCATGAAGAGGACAGAATGAATTCCAACCTTGCGAGTTGCTCGGGTTATTGGCAGATATGGAAAAAAAAGGAGGATAGTTTGGCACCGGGAGAGGACCCAGGGAATTATGGTGGTATATAACTTTCGCAAGTCATGAAAGTGTGTTCCTGTCAGGAAGGGGATAGTATCCTCGGGTGATACTGGGTTGTTATGTGATGACTTTGAGGCCGGTGGTCGGCATGGAGTTTTGGCAAGTTTGTCTTAAACCCTAGCCCTAGAGTGTTTTAAGCCTATACCTCCTTGGTTTCACGTAAAGTTTGCAACTTTACGTGAAGGGTGGGCCTTAGAAGAGTGGATCTACAGTTTGGGGCCCCTGCATGGCTCGAAAAGCCACTGTATGGATTAAGATATGAAGCTACTCGGCGAGTCACGTGGGTGGACTCGGCGAGTTGTATGAAGATGGACAGGAACTCGACGAGTTGGAAGAACAACTCGGCGAGTCTATTGAAGATTGCCTTGGACTCGGCGAGTCTGTTCTTGGACTCGGTGACTCAGGTCGTAGAACCCCAACCTCTTTTGGTTAAGCTTCGGATCTGTGAGTCGATTGGCGACTCAGTGAGTTGGTCAAGACGGATTATGAGATCGTTCAACTCAACGAGTCCTAGGGCGACTCGGCGAGTTGAGTCGTGTAATGGGAGTTTTCTGAATATAAGAACTCGACGATTCGACGGGTTGACTCGATCAGTAGGGTCAATCAGGAAGGTTGACTTTGACCAAAGTTCACTTAATTGACACAGGGAAGACAATTTAGTCTAAGTGTTGTTATTGGTATTGGTTGCTCAGGGAGCTAGAGGAGCAGCATTTCGGAGAGTTGTCGGTTAGCAGCCAGAGGGTTATCGGCCGAGTTCAGCAGTTCAGGTGAGTTTTCCTTCTAGTAGGAACGGGTCTACGGCCACAATGTCGGCTCGTCTAGTTAGCAGTAGTTTCCGGACTTCGGTCTGATGTAGTAGTTCAGTGTGCTTGATGTCTTTGTGATTCAAGCATGTTTTTGTGTTATGTGTTCCGGACTTCGGTCCGATGCAGTATGTAGTATATGTGTTTATGCTAGTAGTTATGATTATGCTATGCCATGTTCAGCCTGTTAGTCCGGATTTCGGTCCGATGCAGGGGGCAAGGCCCAGTTAGTCCGGACTTCAGTCCGATGCATGGGGCAAGGCCCCAGTTAGTCCGGACTTCGGTCCGATGCAGTTAGCCGGACATCGGTCTGATGCAGGGGGGAAAGGCCCCAGTTAGTCCGGGCTTCGGCCTGATGTAGTTTCCAAACTTTGGTCCGATGCAGGGGGCAAGGCCCCAATTAGTCCGGACTTTGGTCCGATGCAGTGTGCAAGGTCCAGTATGTGCTTTATATGTTATTGTATGGTGTGTGGTACTTTGGGGGAGCTCACTAAGCTTCATGCTTACAGTTTTCAGTTTTGGTTTCAGGTACTTCCGCTAGCAATGGGAAAAGCTTGGGATGATGGCATCGCACACACCAGAGCTTTAGCTTTTATCATGGGAGTTTATTTCAGATGCTATGATAGATTGATACAGTTCTTTGTCATGACACATCTATTATAACTTTTTGAGATTTGTGACGTACGGTTTCATTATATATTATGGAGGATTGTTATACTATTTAAACAAAAAAATTTGGGTCGTATTTTGGGTCGTTTCACAAACAATAATACATGGTCTAAAAGATAAATACAAATACATACAATATGCATGTACACTAAAAAATCGAATTTCTTGTTGTAACTCACAAGCTGAGTCACAATAAGCAGAACTCAGTGGAAGCTAAAATTATTACTTGTTCTCTAATTGTCTTAAGAAATCGCTTCGTGAAACTGTGGAGTCACAAATGATGACTTTGCAAAATCTCACTAGTTTTTAGTTACACCATGGAATTTATTTAATGTTAGAATGCATGGAATTTATTCTAATAATCAAATTTATTTAATGTTAGAATGCATGGAATTTTCGGAACGTTTAAATTTTTCTAATTGCAACAAAACATCTTTATTTTATTTAAAATATAGGCAACGAAAGTCTGTAAAACTAGCTTTATAATGTGATTTTTGTGATTCTTATTTATCAAAAATTAGACGCCGGGTACCCGAAACAGGAACTTGTTCCGACAGTTCCGAGAGCGGTTCCAAAATCTTGGGAACTGATGTAATCGGTTCTGGTTCCGGTTTCAACATCCTAGGAACCGTCGGTTTTGGTTCCGGTTTCGGTTCCGGTTCCAGTTCCAGCAAATTCGGCCGGATACCCGCCTATGCTCAACCCTACAATTTGGAGTCGAAATCAATTTTTGGTCGAACTCAATTTCGGAATCGGTTCGTGCTTAACGTTGCTGTTCTTGTATCATACAATTAGGGAAAAAGTGAAAAGTCACACTTTAGGTGCCCAGAGTTTTAGAGAAGTGACAGTTTTGATCCAAAATCTGAAACATTTAAAAATCTCTAGGGCTAATGTTCGAGATGATCATATTTGATTTTTTAGCAAGAATATTTTACGTGATCAGTAAATATTGGATAACGGTTCAATTCAAAAGTGGTTCTGAAAGCCAATTTCTAAATTTGTCACATTTTTCGACTTCTTCGAATTTGAAAATCCACGTTTATTCCACTTATCGAGGGGGAGTTTCACATTGATATATCCGATTTAAGCATATTCTTATGCTCATTGGAAGGTATAAAAAGTGGGAGAATTTGGTATGGTCATTCGAAAGAAGATTGTGATTTTTCAACATGGTAATTTTTAGTGAAGTTCGAAAAAACTTTATTGAAGTCAGATATTTTTGGTATCTCGATGATCATAATCATATGTGCTTGACTACACGGTTTAATGTCTATCAATTTTGGTTCTTCTTGATCAAGTTTGATTGAAAATGTTGATCTTGATTTGTTACATGACACTTTTGAATCTTCATGCCTTTAGCGAATGTTCTTCTTGATTAATTTTGAAGATCGATGTCATGTTAAGGGGTTAGTATATAAAAATAGGACGCATAGAATTGGTATCGCTTGATCTGGAGTGGGTATTTTTGATGGGTTTCACTAAAAAGATATGGTTTTGGGATTACTTTCTATAGCCCGGGTTGATTATTGTCTTTGGAGATTTTTCTATACTGTTACATATCCTAGAGAATGATATGTATATATATATATATATATATATATATATATATATATATATATATACACACACACACACACACTATGACCTGCGATGAGAACATTTAATAAAATTCTAAACATCCCTTCGACTAAAACTACTCACTCAACCCTTTAGGTCAAACGCCTAAACTAAAGTTAGTACCGTACATAAGGCATACTACACATAAACCTGGAATGCGTGCCTATGTTATTTATGGTCGGGCTGGTACATAACCAACCTTAAGAAAGGTGTTTGACATACTATCAGTGTTGTAAAACTCGCCGAGTTGGCCGATTACTCCTCTGAGTACTCGCTACTCGGTCCCTTACCGAGGCGAGTTATAGAATTCCGAGTACTCCCCGGTCGGCCCCTTAATGAAGTGAGCAGTGTTGTAAAACTGGCTCAACTCGGTGATTAATATATAAAATAAACTTAACGATTTATTATTTAACACACACACATGTGATTATTACTACATATCAAGGTTGTAAAAATCGTTCGATGGTAGCTCGGCGGTCGACTGGCGATAAGCGATTAATCAGACTAGGCGAGGATTAATCAGGGACCCTTAATTATTAATAAAATTATTTAAAAAATTAATATTCCCTAAAAAACTAAGTATTTGAAAATTCAAAATTTTAAAATTTTAAAATTTTGAAAATTTTAGTTTAATATTTTAAATTTTGAAAGCTTAAAAATATGAAAATTTAAAATTTTGGTGTAATATTTGAAATTAATTTCTTTTTGAATTTTTTAAAAATTCCCGCCTATGACCGCCGAGACCGCCAAGACCGACTTTGAACGATTTTGACCAATTTCCGCCAAGTACCCTAACCGTAATCGGTTTAAGGCCGCCAAGCGATTAATCGCCGATTAATCGGCCGCCAAGCCCGATTTCTGCAACACTGCTACATATATATATCTTAAATTTTCAGTAATTATTCACGAAGTGAGACCATTATGTGTTTTTCAGTTTTTGTGTATTCACATGTATTTAATTTTTTTATATATTTCAAGCAACATAAGATTTTAACTTACGATTTTGACATATATAAATATCCTAATAATAGTTCTACACGAATTACCAAATCTGAGTACTCCCCGAGTACTCCTTGAGTACTACCGAGTACTCCTCGAGTACTCCCTACTCGGTAGTCGGCCGAACAGGTACCGAGTAACGAGTTCTACAACCTTGCATACTTTAACGGTTGAAAGTTTTAGAGATTGGAGAATGTTCTCAAGATTCATTGCAAAATACCTAGTACCTTAGAATCTTTATGTCAACATGAAAAACACTTATATTATTTTAAAACACTTCTACTTTTAAAAACTTACTAACACACTTAAGACCCTTTTATGTAGATGGCGGATTTACCCGACGGCCATCCTACTTGGATGGATATTATAGACCCAGATGAGCTTCACGAGGTCCCGATACAGCTAGCCGGGGATCCATATTTCCCCAAAATGCTCCAGTCGCCCCCGCAGACCTCTTGGAGGAAGAGGATTCGTCAGAGGACGAGGATGATGACGATATATAGGAGGTTACTGAGTTTGACAATGAGGGCATACTTCAGGATGCCCAAGAGATAGAGTCTGACGACGCCATTGAGGATGAGGAGGGCCTTACTGACGAGGAGTCTGCCCCTCCCACTCCACCATCCTCTCCGCCCAAGCCACACTATCATCCTTATCGACATGACAACAAGGGTCCCTATTTGATGAGGACCCCGAGGATGAGAATTCCTCCCATACACCACTTAGACCCTTTTGTTCATGTTTCATGACCCACTTGTGGTCAGCTAGGGAAATGGGCCTTGCCCTATGAGCCAGCTTGGCTCCTTGACATGCTATGCAATGAGAGGATCGCTGACCTTCCACCAAATTTTGAGATTGGTGAGTCTTCTCAGGCTCCGCCACATGCACCACTCAGGGATGACCCTAAGAATGATCTGATCCCCCACTTTATGACTCAAGGCGACCAGCTATCTGATAGAGTCGGATCCTTGGAGGGAAACATGAGGAGTTTAGGCTCTACTTCACTAGAGCAACGGGTTGAAAAACTTGAGGACGAAAAGAAGGAGGAAAAATTGGCCATTCAGACACTATGGGTGCTCATTATAGAGCATTAGCCTACAAGACCCAGATGCCTAAGAGCCGGCTGGATGCAGCTGAGCACTGATCAGTTGTTGCCAAGCAGGAGTAGCACCATCTCCGGGAGCAATTCGAGGAATTGGTCCACTATATGATTTCGCATTATGGGAGATAGACGTTTCATCCAAGGTGGCTTGTGCCCTAGGGTAGGGTTAGAACATTTGACGAATAGCTTTTGTTTTTGCAAGTGTTTATCACTGCCTGATTTGAAAATGTTCTTTTGTAAAGCTTTTCCATTTCTAACCTTATACGGTTAGTACCTTTGTCCGATGCAGTTAGTCAGACTTCGGTTCGTTGCAGGGGGCAAGGCCCCAGTTAGTCTGGACTTTGGTCCGATGCAGTGAGCCGGACTTCGGTCTGATGCAGGGGGCAAGGCCCCAGTTAGTCCGGGCTTCACCCCGACGCAGTTTCCGGAATTTAGTCCAATGCAGTGGGTAAGGCCTAGTATGTGCTTTATATGTTATTGTATGGTATATGGTAGTTTGGGGGAGCTCACTAAGTTTCGTGCTTACAGTTTTCAGTTTTGGTTTCAGGTACTTCTGCTAGCAAAGGGAAGAGCTCGGGATGATGGCATCGCACACACCACAGCTTCAGCTTTTATCCTGGGAGTTTATTTCAGATGCTATGATATATTGATATAGTTCTTTGTCATAATACATCTATTATAACTTTTTGAGATTTGTGACGTACGGTTTCATTCTATATTATGGATGATTGTTATACTATTTAAACAAAAAAAATTGGGTCGTATTTTGAGTCGTTTGAAGTTGGTATCAGAGCCTTGGTTTGAGGGATTCAGGCACACTCTTGGATGTGTATGAACTCAAACTAAGGAAATGGTATAAGGTTTTCAAAAGAAAAATATTTTCGAAAAGAATTTTGAAAAAGAAACTTAAAAAGATAAAAGAGTTTTGAAAAAGTGAAAAGGGTGTGGTGCATGCGATCAGCCGAGTTTAAGTAAGTACTCCCAAATTACCCATACAAGCTTATGTTATGATTATCAGTTTCAATTTCATTAGAACAGCATGCTAGAACAGTGATGCGTTTTATGCATAAGAAACATTTCTATGTGCTCATACAAACCCTAATACTTGGATCTAGGTTTCTCTATTGAACATGCTTTTATTCCAAGACTTACAAACCCTAATCTAGCATACAAATAACAAAAACAGCATATAGAATCAGATCTAGATGTTTACCTCTTCAAATATTGGCTTAGATCTTCTTCTCTTCTTCTCTTGAGCTTAGAGTCACAAATGTAACTCCTCTAATGGCTTACAAACACCACAAGCAAAAAGGAAACTATATGAGAGAGGTGAGAGATGCTAGAAATCGGCCTAGGGCTCTCTTAGAATCAATTGGTAGCCGATTTCAATGCCCTAGGGGTCTTATTTATACTTACAGGCTACTATGGTTTCAGTCTAAACCCTAATGGACAGCTTAGCCACCAAGCAGCCCAAGGAACCTTCTGGAATAAGGCCTTGGACGAAAATATGATGGATACCCATCATAATTTCGTTCCCCCTTAAGTCCATTAGGTTTCCTTAACCCAAAACTCAACTATCATACATTTGACAGTTTATACCCCTTTATTCAATTAATCTCTTTTGGTCACCAAATTAATTCCTAATTAATTTATGACCAATACTAATTAAATAAATATGATTTCTCCTTTAATATATTATTCTTATAATATATTAATAAGCCATAATATTCTCTCTTTCTCCTTAAATTACCTTGTCAAGTTGCTCTGGTGAAGGCAACCCAAAAGGACCATGCACAATCGTGTCAAGTACATACCAAATATAGTTACGGGCTTAGACATTATTCCAACAGTCTCCTACTTGGATAAGTCTAGTAACTATATCTCACATATGACTTCAGAATCCGATTAGCAATCGTAGCTCTTATACTCTGCTGTCAACTCTGATCAACTTGTCCTTTAGATAAGGGATCATATAATCCTCTATTCTGGATATCATGCTGACAATGCTTATTGTCCAGCACTTGTTTCTTGATTTCTGATTTGTTTGACATAGAATTTAGTTGAACACATCAACTTCATTCTGACCGGGCCCACCACATAAGTCAAACCAAATCTTCAAGTGGCCAAGATATCACTTTTATTCTCATAGAATAAAATTAAGGAACAGATCAACTTCGACTCATATGCATCTATTATTCACTAATTGAATCATGCACAATAATGCGTTTTATAACATCAAGTTACTGATGCGTTTGCACATCATCAATGCATAACCAACCAGCAAACAACAACCATATCTCTAAGTTTTAAGACTATATGATATTATTGCTTTGTGATCACTTGAGGCAAAACACCACGAAGTGATACCAACAAACTCGGGTTTATCCCAATGCTCAAATCATATTCAAAGCACTCATGAACTTTGCAGCAAACCTTTGCTATGCCCAAAACCTTTTAGACAATCTACAAACAATTCATGACAGTCTTCATTCATATCTACTTCCAAAATATGACTAATTGTGGACTGTTTGAATAATCCTATCATTCAGGAAGTCAAAACATGCAAAATTGAAACAATAGATAAATAACCAACACAAGATAGTTGCTTTACTCATAAATAACACAATTTTATTTACTCATCAAATCTCAAGTACAAACTATCTATTACACGTTTCCTATCTAATCCAAACTTATATCATCCTTCAGCCCAATGCTCCTAGCGTGCTGCAAGTGTTTGACCCTACTCAGTCCCTTCGTAAGGGGATCTGCTGGGTTTTCTTCTGATGATACCCTCTTCACAACGAGGAGTCCCTCTTCTACCCGATGTTTGATAAAATGGTATTTTCTGTCAATATGTCGAGATCTACCATGATCTCTTGGTTCCTTGGTCAAGGCAACCACTCCTTCATTATCAAAGAAAATTTCCATCGGCTCCTTTATGGATGGAACAACTCCAAGGTCTCCAATGAAGTTCTTCAATCATATAGCCTCCTTCGACGCTTCGCTCGCCGCAATGTACTATGATTCGCACGTTGAATCAGCTACAGTCTCCTGCTTGGAACTTTTCCAAGTCACTGCTCCTCCATTTAGGGTAAAGACCCAGCCCGACTGCGATCGGAAATTATCCAGATCCGTCTGAAAACTAGTGTCACTGTACCCTCGTACCCTTAAGTCATCACTCCCACCGAGGAGAAGAAACCATTCCTTGGTCCTTCGCAGGTACTTACGAATATTCTTAACTGCAATCCAATGGGCTCTACCAGGGTTCCCCTGATATCTGCTGACCATGCTCAAAGCGAAGGCTACATCAGGGAGAGTACAAGTCATAGCGTACATGATAGAGACAACTGCAGAAGCGTAAGGTACTCGACTCATATCAGCTATCTCTGCCTCTGTACTTGGGCTTTGAGTCTTACTCAGCTTGGTATTGCTTTGGATTGACAACTCCCCTTTCTTGGAATTTTCCATACTAAAACGCTTTAGTACCTTATCCAAGTATGTATCCTGACTGAGTCCTATCAGTCTCGTTTCTCTGTTTCTTACTATCCTTATTCCCAGAATATAAGTAGCCTCTCCGAGGTCCTTCATAGCGAAACATTTCCCAAGCCAGGACTTGACCTCCTGCAAGGTTGGGACATCGTTTCCTATGAGCAGTATGTCATCGACATACAATACGAGGAAGCTCACTATACTCCCACTGGCTTTGACATACACACAAAATAGAAAGTTCCATGGAAAGTCAAAAGGGAACTTCAAGCACCGCAAGCGCAACCCAAAACTTGTGGCTATGTATGCCGCAATCACAAACACTCCCACTCCAGCAAAGCCCTATTCTGGAAGTCTACCCCACTGTACTAAATGCAACTTTCACCATGTTGGAAATTGCTTGATTTGCGACATCTGCAATTTGAGGGGCCACACCTCTATGTTTTCCAGAAAGGCCTCAAACAACACAACCTCAACCACTACTGCAGGGGGAAGCCGGAATTTCTTTGAATGCAACAAGCCATGGAATTTCATGCAGGGTTGACCTAAAGTGAAGAACCATAATGGTAAAGGAAGGGCATTCGTGATAGGTGCGGGCGATGCATGCCAGGAACAAACTATGGTTACTGGTACGTTTCCTATCAACAATATTTATGCTTTCGTATTATTTGTGTCACACCCCAAAACCGGAACGGCGGAAACGTTCTGGGGTGGATGACGTCATGTCAAGTATAACAACACATGCATTATAGTAATCAAAGTACAACAAAACATTGCATTAATATTAATAATTTTATATGGTTACATTACAATACATCAAAGTAATACAGACAAGTGTAATAAGTACAGCAAGGTACTAAGCTATCTTCATCAACAGCTCCTGGGATGTACCTGTCTAGTTTCTGACCTGAGAATACAAGTTATTTGAAAAGCGAGTATCAGCATTTTTACAAATGCCGGTGAGTTCATAAGTATTTAGTGACATTTCATTCAAATAGCTTTATAAAGTAATAGTTTAAGTGTTTATAGTGCATTAGAGTTCTTTCTAGAAAATCCTATATTTTCTTTAATAAAAGCATCCTTCTACCAAGACTGGTCAGTGTTATGTGGTAAAAAGTGGTTTTCCCTTAATTGCTATCATTATCAAAATACTGAATTTGATTATTAAAGAAAGCGAGAGACAACAGGGAAATAACATATGCCTCAGCAGTGAGGACTGCTGACTAAGGCAAAGGAATCATAGACTCCAGGAGAGTATCGAATTAACGAGACACCTAGTTCCGTCTAACAAATGGAGACTCAGACCCCAGAAGGTACCAAATGAAAGGTACAGCTGGTAAGGTCTAAAACAGTGAAAAACAGACCCCAGATAGTATCAAATGAAAGATACGTCTTATAAGGTCAAAACAGAGAAAACAGACCCCAGACAGTATCAAATGAAAGATACGTCTTATAAGGTCAAAACAGAGAAAACAGACCCCAGATAGTATCAAATGAAAGATACGTCTTGTAAGGTCAAAACAGAGAAAACAGACCCCAGACAGTATCAAATGAAAGATACGTCTTATAAGGTCAAAACAGTGTGACTCTGAAAATGAATTACGAGCATACAGTGTAAACTGCCGGTGAAATACCGTTACCTTAAGGCCAAAGAATTATAAGGTAACCCGGGATACTCGTAACCATACTGACTAGAGTACCAGACGCCCTACAAGCGTCTAAAATATGACATTTGTCACCCGTTGGCTTGGTAGGCCGGGACTGTAGCTAGCAGTCTGGGTGTGGGGTTGTCAATCCCGTATAGATCTATACACACAATGTCCGCTCTCCCTACAGGAGATTATGGTTACCATTCTAGACGAAGTAGAAGGCCGTGTCCTGAAGATGCATCCCAAGTAGTGGGTAGAGACTTCCAAATAGTGGGTAGTGTGTAAGTGTTGAACTAGAAGTAGAGACTTCCCAATAGTGGGTTTCTAATGTAAGTATAGACTAGAGGTAGAGACTCTTGACTAAACTGACTAGAGAATTCCTATATGTCCATACTCATATACATAATATATAACTAATGAATCAAACAACCTTCGGACGGCCATCCGATCCCACCAGACCACATCTCAACGAAGAAAAGGAAATAGGGCGGACGAGTCTTCCTAAGTCTTTTAATCATTATTTATATATACCTATACAAGCATAGACATACATCTAACTACGACTGACTTTGTATCAAGTAGAAGTGATTCCCGTGAAGTAGGAGTGTCTAACTCGGTAAAACGGTGTACAGTGTGGTAAAATCTTGTGCATGTGGTTTATCAATCATATGTGATTGATATGATAACTGGCATGTTTAACTTGTATCCCCCCTATAAAACATGTAAAAACATTTAAAAGGTTCATTCAGGGGTATGAACTCACCTGGTGTAAGTAGGTCCGACGAAGGTGTCGTTTAGGCGTTCGGTGTCACGTAACGACTCGAACACACTCAATGACATATTTAACATATTTAACATATGTTTACATACAATTAGTATATTTAATACTAATTAAACAAATATACGCACTCAAAGGAGCGGAAAACACTTTGGTTAAGTGTTTGGGTGTCTCGGGTAGCATCTAAAGGTATGTATGGCTTAGGAATGGAGTTTCCTCTCCGAGAGTAAACTCCCAAAGCTTAGTTTATGGCCCAGGGACATCTCACCATGAGTTTACGGCCGTAAACTCATGGTGAGGTGTTCTAGTGTGTTTCAAAGCTTAATCTTGTTAGTGGGATTTTTCTAAGTACAATTCCAAAAAGGCATGAGTGGGTTTAAGGTCTTTAAGGGCATCTTAATGGAGTTTACGGCCCAGGGACAACTCCTAAGGGAGTTTAAGGCCGTAAACTCTCATATCATGGAATTAATGATGTTTTAAGCCCTTAAATCATTCCTAGCATTTTATAAAAATAATCTAAGGCCATTTGGGGGGTAAAAACCATCTTTTGGGCATGTTTAGGGGTGTTTACGGCCTTGACACATGTCTGGTCCGTAAACTCCCTTTACCCCTTCATTTCATTGTGTTTAATTGTGCTAAACCTAAAATACTAAGTCCCTAAATTTTGTATGAAGCCTAAGGGTGATTTAGGAGTGTTTTTGGGGCACTTTTGCAAGGTTTAGAGGTGTTTACGGCCTAAGCATGTGCTTGGGCCGTAAACTCTCTTTTATGCCTCAAATCATTGTGTTTTTATGATTAAACACTCCTAGACAAGTTCCTTAATTGGTTTCTAGGCTTAAAGGGACAAGCTTGGGTCATTTTTGCCACATTTTGGGTGTTTACGGCCTAAGGAGGAGCTTAGGCCATGAACTCCTTTCCAACAACTTAAATGGTCAAATTTTAAGCTATAAACACGAATCATAATGTTTAGAATAAGCTAGGGTAAGCGGACATACGGTTTGGAAGCGTTTGGTTGCGGATTTGGGGCGAAAACGAGTCTAAAGAGAGAGTATAGAGAGAGTGGGTGGAAAAGATCCAAATGGAGTTTACTCCCATATATATATATAGGTGGGAGTTGGAGCTCAGTGGAATTCTACCCAATACTGCCATTAGACGGGGCTTTTGGTCGCACCCGATTTAGTGGTCGTAATAATAAAAACTAACTTTTTCCAATTAAATGGAAATGTGTGTTATGTGTTTTTATTCCCTTTTATCACGACTTAACGACATATTAAACATAAACAACTGAAATGTTTATTAAATTGACGACCTTTAATTAACGGAACTTTTATAACTGGAATATTCCGTTAACGGTAACGGGGAAATGTAACGGAACAACTTGGGTTGTCACATCATCCCCCCGTTAGAGGGAATTTCGTCCCGAAATTCAGGTCTAGGCAAGGAAGTAGGTATGAATGGCCAAGTAGAGGTAAGAGAGTACTTCCTACACAGTTGTCCTCGCATTCCCAAGTGAACTCTAGTCTGTGTTTGTCATTCCGACAGACGTTCACGTATAGGAGGCGGATTCCGTCTAGTGTAGCTAGTGTATTCCAACTGGTGTATCTACAAGGTCAGGGTTCTCAATGGGTTCTATCAAGATGAGTGAGGCACGAAGAGTGATGTCAGGCAATCGTATATCTAGTCTAAGAAGTGGTTCGATCAGGTGTGAATCTTGTGGAATATCCGAAAGTAGTAGCGGCCTGAATAGGGTTGGACCAAATCTCCATGAGGATTCTCATATGGTCCTAAGCTCTTGGAAGGGTAGAGCTTTTCAGTACTCAGAACATAGTGTACTTCTATGTCAGGATCCTCACTGGCGTGATCGCCATTCCGAAGTTCCTAACATTCTTACCCGTACTGTGTGTGTAGTCCTTCAGGTTGGTTCTTAGGAATCTCGAGTGGTCTTTGGTTTCGTGTTTTTTGTCAACTGGCTGATAGAGACTTTCTATATCGTCGAGTGGGTTGCGCGACTATGGTTATCGGTTTGTTGTAGAGTGTCTATCTCAAGCTTGTGTAAAAGGAATCTGCACTAACGAAGCTTGAGATGCGGAAACCCTGGAGGTCGGGAAGATAGGGTTTCACCAGACGAGTGTCGGACTATCTCTGGAGGTGGTTCAATTATCTCAGCGTGAGATAGTATTCGTGGAACACCTAATAGTCCAATGAATCTCTAAGACTGTGGTTTATTCTAGCGTGGAAAGTGTAAGCTCCGACATAACCCTTCGACTAACACCAGGACTAGTGTCAAGTCTAAAACCTATTCGAGATCTGGGTCATGAGGCTTAACGCAACTACTTTCGCACTTGATCAAGTATTCTTGACTGCGAAGGTTATCCTGTGGTTCTCGGTATCCTAGTGTTCACTTCGGAGAGTGTATTTCATCGTCTATAGGGCGACGACGATTTCCTCCATGCGAGAGGGTGGAGGATGATAGGCACTACATCTCTATAACAGGGTGGGCAAGGTGCCTGAGTAGTAAGGGCATCTACTGTAACTACTCTTTCGAAGGTTCTGAGTTTCCTCGGTCTAGGTCAACTCTAGTGAGTATAGGGTCTCATCACTCGGAACTTTACTAGCTCAACCCGCAGTGATTCTCTTGACTCCGGCTCCTATTTTAGGGAATACGGTGAAGAGTTTTTCTAAGAGTTTCGTGGTAGAGCTCATGCTTCGTCTAACCACCAATACCGGGTGTATGCAGGCAGTATACAATTGAGGTCGACAGGATGTTCAGCTGTGCGACTCCACCCCAAACCCACAACCCAACGAGGAACAGGGAATAGGGAGGAAACACACACCTTAAATCTTTTTTGATCTCAATTATATGCCACCTTTACGCATATACCTAGTTATAGTGGTCAGTCTCATGAGTTCTAATCTCTATGCTTACGAAACTGACGTGCGAGGTGCGAGGGGTCTTTCTGGGGAATCTACGAAGTATGCTTCGGATGGTTATCGTCTTCTGGAGTATCTGCAGTGTCGTTCACTTTGGTGTCTATCTGACTACGAGGGGTCGGTCAACAGCGTACGGTACCCTCTCTTGGGTACTTCGGAAGGTTTAAGATAAGAGAGACGATTGACGGATCACATTAGGTTTGATTATTTGTGTTAGGTTTAGGTTCGGGAAAACCTTTATTTGCCGACATGGCTATGGAGAAAGTTCTTTTTGCACAGCACTAAGAATGTACACATGGTTGCACGAAGTCAAACCATGATCAATAGAGTCGTCGAAGTTGGCACACTCCGATATGATATATAATGAAGATCGATAAAGTCATGTGCCAAACAGGCACACAAGTTCTAGGCGTCTCGGGTTTCGTTCTGTGTATCACTACCGCGGATACTTGGACCGATAGAGTCGACGCGGAACTATAGAGAGTTCTAAGTGTTTCCGAATAGAGTACCTTTTCATGAATGGATTCTCACAAGGCATTTTATAATCGCCTCACATATAATAGTCATGTATATTTAAGGTGGGGAGGACTGTTGACTGAGCGACCCCGCCCTAAATCCACAACCAAACGAGGAACAGGAAATGAGGCGGCATTCACTCACTCTAGGTATGTCCATCTTAAATATACATGATCGTAACGTATATGTTTAGCCATTATAGTTTTACCTGATGAATTTTTTAAATCTTATAACAGTGCTGCGACTTTCGCCTTATTGGGAAGAATTTACATTTTGAATTAATCTTTTATTGTTTTTTGTTTAGTTACCCGAGATCGAGAGACGTACCAAAATCTAACGAGTTCCTTGATGCTTCTCTCTAAGCAGTAGAGTTAGGCTCCTCCTGTGTCTTTGTTGTTTCCTTCAGCTGGGCAATCCTTCTTGAAATGTCCCATTTCACCACATAGGTGACAAACCTGCTTGGTCACCGCATTAGTGATCGATGCAATGCGCTCCACCGGAGTTCTGCATACACGAGCAGTATGCCCTTTCATGTTGCACCTAGCACATAAGAGTTCCCGGCAGGCACCATGATGATGGTAGCTGCACTTGCTGCAGTGGGGAAGGTCTCCTAGGTATGGTCTTCTTGAGGTCGGGAGGGAAGGATTGACAGGGGTATAGACTACCTCAACTCGTATCCTTTCAGAAGGTCCTTGAGCTGAGGTACTTCCCTCCTCAATCTTGAGTTTTCTCTTTAGTGGGTTCGCTGAAGGTTCTTGGGTGACTGGGTATGAAAGTGTTGGTTTCTGCTGTCCATTGCCAGGATTAGAAGTCCCGACAGGGCCCTTGCTAACATTGGTGGTGTTAGCATTCAGGTGAGCTATGACAGCTGCTACGGCTGCTGAGACTGCAGCTTGGAACGTAGCTTCATCGAATAAGAGAGTAGGTTTCTTGCTTGTGGATTGGTTACGCTTCTTCGGTGGCATGGTTTTCCTACACGGAAAGGAATACAAGGTAATGAGAGATGATGGTTAACCCTAGACATTTCTGTCCTGAACGTATTAGGCATAAATTTTTCCCGTGCCTTGGGTACTGGTCGTCTGAGTGTCGACCTACATCCCTATGATGTAGTCCTGGTAATCGAAGTGGGTGTATGAGTATCGGAAAAAGGCCATAAGATGCGAGTCGTTCCTACTAAGTTACCTTTATACTGGGAAAGGTTTCACTCTCCGGCCTGGAGAGATTTGAGAACGGTGTGGAACTAAATTGCGGAAAGAGAGGCTCACAAGGGCAAATGACTAAATTCTCTCGATAGAGATGCGGGGATCCGCCCTAATCGTGTATCTGGCAACGGGAAATGACGATTTTACCTAACACATAGCGCGAGTAGTGTAACCACTAACTCACTAAATTGTATTATTTTATGGGTGTATTAGCATGACGAACACGAGGAAAAGACACTTCCCGGGTTCCATATACTGGCTCCCTCGGTCTTCCTCGTGTCTTTGACTGGAATCGGCGTTGGTTTCCTTCGGGTAGTTTCCTAGGGTTCTCTTCTCGTATGGACATATTGAATTTCTAATTTACCTCACTTCCGAATCCAACAATGGGTGTCATCACCCTATAAAGGGCAACTGGGAATCTCGGAAGTTTAGGCAAATTTCTCACCAATGTCCCTAAAAGAATATGGGCACTTGGTGCATTCAATAGTCTCGACCCAGTTCATTCGTTTCCTAGCTGGAAATCTTCTCAATGAACTTCTTCGGGGTCGAAATCAACTCTTATGTCAAGCACTGAAGTGGGTAGGGTTTTCTACAGGGTTCGTGCGAGAATGGAAATGTCTAAAGAATCCTAAGAGATTATTAACATTTCACTATATGATCCATATCAAGTCCTGCTACGATTACACAGGGTATACAAATCATATATAACTTAGATCCGATAGGCCTTCGAATATGTGATACTACTCGGAATCCACATCCAAACAAGGAAAAGGAAGTAGAGCGAAACCACGCATTCTTAGCCTATGGGATCCTTATTATATATAACCTTGGGAGTACACCCTCTGTAGTTGTAGGTATATCAATAAGGATCTTTTTAGTTATTCACGCAAGGTTTTTTTATGGATTCTAAAATACCCCTATGGTATTTTAATTCTTGTTTGATTCTTATCTTCGGGTTATGATTCTGGGATTAGTGTGAATCTTTTAGCGTTCTAAAATACTCCTATAGTATTTTAACTTAATGTTTGGCTCTAACCATCCTAGTTAGTAAGTTTCAGACCTGTTGCACACCACTATCACTCCCGAGCACACGTTCATCGCATCTCGAATAAATGTAGTTGATCAGGTTACATTTATTCCAACTTACGATTACATAACTGCCCAAGTTTGACGGCAATGTTCAACATCCGAAGACTTTTATTCTTGTTCTTCTTGTGATACTTTTGTTTGAGTGTTTAGGTTTTGGATGTTCTTATACTTTGCTAAAATATGGTTATATTTTAAAGTATAATTCTTGATCAGAGTGTTTTATCCCATTGTGTTTATAGGTTGTATATCTTTTATGAATTGATATACTTAGCTCACTATAAACAATTCTCTGATACCAATCTGTCACACCCCAAAACCGGAACGGCGGAAACGCTCTGGGGTGGATGACGTCATGTCAAGTATCACAACACATGCATTATAGTAATCAAAGTACAACAAAACATTGCATTAATATTAATAATTTTATATGGTTACATTACAATACATCAAAGTAATACAGACAAGTGTAATAAGTACAACAAGGTACTAAGCTATCTTCATCAACAGCTCCTGGGATGTACCTGTCTAGTTTCTGACCTGAGAATACAAGTTATTTGAAAAGCGAGTATCAACATTTTTACAAATGTTGGTGAGTTCATAAGTATTTAGTGACATTTCATTCAAATAGCTTTATAAAGTAATAGTTTAAGTGTTTACAGTGCATTAGAGTTCTTTCCAGAAAATCCTATATTTTCTTTAATAAAAGCATCCTTCTACCAAGACTGGTCAGTGTTATGTGGTAAAAAGTGGTTTTCCCTTAATTGCTATCATTATCAAAATACTAAATTTGATTATTAAAGAAAGCGAGAGACAACAGCGAAATAACATATGCCTCAGCAGTGAGGACTGCTGACTAAGGCAAAGGAATCATAGACTCCAGGAGAGTATCGAATTAACGACACACCTGGTTCCGTCTAACAAATGGAGACTCAGACCCCAGAAGGTACCAAATGAAAGGTACAACTGGTAAGGTCTAAAACAGTGAAAAACAGACCCCAGACAGTATCAAATGAAAGATACGTCTTGTAAGGTCAAAACAGAGATAACAGACCCCATACAGTATCAAATGAAAGATACGTCTTGTAAGGTCAAAATAGAGAAAACAGACCCCAGACAGTATCAAATGAAAGATACATCTTGTAAGGTCAAAACAGAGAAAACAGACCCCAGACAGTATCAAATGAAAGATACGTCTTATAAGGTCAAAACAGTATGACTCTGAAAATGAATTACCAGCATACAGTGTAAACTGCCGGTGAAATACCGTTACCTTAAGGCCAAAGAATTATAAGGTAACCCGGGATACTCGTAACCATACTGACTAGAGTACCAGACGCCCTACAAGCGTCTAAAATATGACATTTGTCACCCGTTGGCTTGGTAGGCCGGGACTGTAGCTAGCAGTCTGGGTGTGGGGTTGTCAATCCCGTATAGATCTATACACACAATGTCCGCTCTCCCTACAGGAGATTCTGGTTACCATTCTAGACGAAGTAGAAGGCCGTGTCCTGAAGATGCATCCCAAATAGTGGGTAGAGACTTCCAAATAGTGGGTAGTGTGTAAGTGTTGAACTAGAAGTAGAGACTTCCCAATAGTGGGTTTCTAATGTAAGTGTAGACTAGAGGTAGAGACTCTTGACTAAACTGACTAGAGAATTCCTATATGTCCATACTCATATACATAATATATAACTAATGAATCAAACGACCTTCGGACGGCCATCCGATCCCACCAAACCACATCTCAACGAAGAAAAGGAAATAGGGCGGACGAGTCTTCCTAAGTCTTTCAATCATTATTTATATGTACCTATACAAGCACAGACATACATCTAACTACGACTGACTTTGTATCAAGTAGAAGTGATTCCCGTGAAGTAGGAGTGTCTAACAAGTGAAGTAGGAGCGGTCGCAAGTGAAGTAGGAGTGTCGAACAAGTATAAGCGTATCACAAAGTAGAGACGACAATAAGTGAAGTAGGAGCATCTATCAGGTATAAGCGACTACAAGTATAAGCGATATAGAAACAATAACAGGTATAAGCATATCAGGAAGCGAAAGCGTTATCAAGTAGGAGTTTACAATAAATGAAAGCAAAGCAGCGGTAACTAACAAGTATAAGTATTCGACGTGAAAGAGGAATTTGATGAAAACCTTGGAAAACCTTTATATTTAGGAAAATCGCATTTTGTATTCTTTGGTAAAATCAGTGTCAAAACCTTTAGAAATCCTTGGAACCTTTATAAATTGGTTTGAAATGATTTTGAATAAAACAGTATAAGTAAGAGTTTGAAACAGTTTGAAAACCTTTTTGAAAGTCATTATAGTATCCTACTCGGTAAAACAGTGTACAGTGTGGTAAAATCTTGTGCATGCGGGTTATCAATCATATGTGATTGATATGATAACTGGCATGTTTAACTTGTATCCCCCCTATAAAACATGTAAAAACATTTAAAAGATTCATTCAGGGGTATGAACTCACCTGGTGTAAGTAGGTCCGACGAAGGTGTCGTTTGGGCGTTCGGTGTCACGTAACGACTCGAACACACTCAATGACATATTTAACATATGTTTACATACAATTAGTATATTTAATACTAATTAAACAAATATACGCACTCAAAGGAGCGGAAAACACTTTGGTTAAGTGTTTGGGTGTCTCGGGTAGCATCTAAAGGTATGTATGGCTTAGGAATGGAGTTTGCTCTCCGAGAGTAAACTCCCAAAGCTTAGTTTATGGCCCAGGGACATCTCACCATGAGTTTACGGCCGTAAACTCATGGTGAGGTGTTCTAGTGTGTTTCAAAGCTTAATCTTGTTAGTGGGATTTTTCTAAGTACAATTCCAAAAAGGCATGAGTGGGTTTAAGGTCTTTAAGGGCATCTTAATGGAGTTTACGGCCCAGGGACAACTCCTAAGGGAGTTTAAGGCCGTAAACTCTCATATCATGGAATTAATGATGTTTTAAGCCCTTAAATCATTCCTAGCATTTTATAAAAATAATCTAAGGCCATTTGGGGGGTAAAAACCATCTTTTGGGCATGTTTAGGGGTGTTTACGGCCTTGACACATGTCTGGTCCGTAAACTCCCTTTACCCCTTCATTTCATTGTGTTTAATTGTGCTAAACCCAAAATACTAAGTCCCTAAATTATGTATGAAGCCTAAGGGTGATTTAGGAGTGTTTTTGGGGCACTTTTGCAAGGTTTAGAGGTGTTTACGGCCTAAGCATGTGCTTGGGCCGTAAACTCTCTTTTATGCCTCAAATCATTGTGTTTTTATGATTAAACACTCCTAGACAAGTTCCTTAATTGGTTTCTAGGCTTAAAGGGACAAGCTTGGGTGTTTACGGCCTAAGGAGGAGCTTAGGCCGTGAACTCCTTTCCAACAATTTAAATGGTCAAATTTTAAGCTATAAACACGAATCATAATGTTTAGAATAAGCTAGGGTAAGCGGACTTACGATTTGGAAGCGTTTAGTTGCGGATTTGGGGCGAAAACGAGTCTAGAGAGAGAGTATAGAGAGAGAGGGTGGAAAAGCTCCAAATGGAGTTTACTCCCCTATATATATGGGTTGGAGTTGGAGCTCAGTGGAATTCTACCCAATACTGCCGTTAGATGGGGCTTTTGGTCGCACCCGATTTAGTGGTCGTAATAATAAAAACTAACTTTTTCCAATTAAATGGAAATGTGTGTTATGTGTTTTTATTCCCTTTTATCACGACTTAACGGCATATTAAACATAAACAACTGAAATGTTTATTAAATTGACGACCTTTAATTAACGGAACTTTTATAACTGGAATATTCCGTTAACGGTAACGGGGAAATGTAACGAAACAACTTGGGTTGTCACAATTTGACACTGGTGCCGATAGAAGCTTTATTTCCCATAAGTTTAGGAGAACGATAAATCATATATCATGAAAACATAATGAAGCTTACACGGTAGAAGTAGCAAATGTTAAATTAGAAAGTACCTAAGAAATACTCACCAATTTCCTTCTCACCCTGAATAACCACGTCTTCCATGTCGACCTAATGTCGATGACCATTGGAAGCTTCGATGTAATCATCGGAATGGATTGGTTATCACTACACCAAACGGAAGTCTTATATTACAAAATGGCAGTTCGACTACCTTTACCAAACAAGGAAGCCCTTTTGATTTATGGAGATAAATCAGAAATGAACCCAAGAGTCATCACTTTCATGAAGGCAAGGAAGTATTTGCAGAAGAGATTTTTCGTTTTCTTTGTTTATGTGGTGGATATGCAAGGCAAGGATAAGGAAATTAAAGACATACCGCAAGTGTGCGATTACCCAGACATATTTCCAGAAGATCTACCTGGAGTACCTTTAGTCAGACAGGTCAAATTCCGAATTGACCTAATCTCGAGTGCAACACCAGTGGCAAGATCTCGTTATTGCATGCCTCCATCAGAAATGCAAGAACAATCTAGTTAACTTCAAGAACTTCTTGAAAAAGGATTTATCCATCTAAACTTCTCTCCATGGGGAGCCCTGGTATTGTTTGTTAAAAAGAAGGATGGATCGTTTAGGATGTGCATTGATTATCAAGAGTTGAACAAGCTCACCATAGAAAACCAATATCCATTCCTAAGGATCGATGATCTGTTCGACTAGTTGCAATGATACTGCTACTACTCGAAGATCGATCTAAGATCCGGCTATCATCAACTCAGAGTTCAAGAAGCAGATATTCCAAAGATGGCATTCAATACTCAGTACGGTCACTACAAGTTTCTAGTTATGCCATTTGGATTGACCAGCACACCAATCGTATTCATGGACTTTATGAATCAAGTGTGTAAACCCTCCTTGGATAAATTTGTGATCGTTTTCATCGACAACATATTGATATATTCACGAACCAAGGAAGAACATGGCCAACACTTGCGTTTAATCCCGAAACTGTTAAGAAAAACATAAACTTTATGCAAATTTTCTAAATGTGAGTTATGGATTAACGAAGTGCATTTCTTTGTCCATGTGGTAAACAGTAAAAGGATTCATGTCGATCCCGCAAAGATCGAAGTGGTTAAGGATTGGAAAGTACCAACGACACCAAGAGAAGTATGCCAATTCTTAGGGCTAGCGGACTACTATTGGAGATTCATTAAGAACTTCTCCAGGATAACCAAGCCTTTCAGAGTACTAATCCAGAAAGATAAAAAGTTTGATTGGGGAGACAGTCAAGAGTCTGCCTTCCATAAAATGAAATAATTGTCGTGTAGTGCACCAATTTTGTCTTTTCCAAAGGGAAACATAATAATTTGTAGTATTCTATGACACCTCACATCAGGGTTAGGATGAGATCTAATGCAAAGGAATAAGGTCATTTCATACACATCCCGAAAACTTAAACAAAACGAGAAAAACTACACGACCCGTGACTTAAAGTTGGGAGTTGTAGTGTTTGCTTTAAAGATTTGGAGGCACTACCTATATGGAGCAAAGTGTGTTGTATTCACTAAGTAAAAAAATCCTTCAACACATCTTTGATCAGAAGAAGGTCTACATGAGACAACAGAGGTGGGTTGGATTGCTAAATGATTATGAATGCGAGATTCGTGATCATCCTAGTAAAGTGAATGTCGTGGCTGATGCTTTAATCATGAAAGAACGAGCAAATCCACTTCATGTAAAGGCTCTTACCCTAACCATCCACTCCAAAGTCACCACCCAAATTCATGATGTTGAACTAGAAGCACTCAAACCGAAGAATATCATGGAGGAAAACCTACAAGGTATGGACAAATAGTTTGACCTCAAGGAAGACAAACACAATATTTCATGAATTGAATTTGGACTCCAAAGTTTTGAGAAGTCGGGAGTTTAGTTTTAAATGATGCTCATAAATTGAGATATTCATACATCATGGATTAGATAAGATGTATCTTAATTTCAAAAAGCTTTATTGGTGGCCCATATGAAGGCAAAGATTGTCGCCTATGCCGGTAAATGTTTGACTTGCTACAAGATCAAAGTAGAGCACAGGAAGCCACCTCGTATACTACAAAAAATGTCAATACCAGAATGGAAGTGAGAACAAGGGATGAGAGTGGATCTAAACTTGGACCAGTAGACCCGGACCCGAAAAACCCAGGAACCGGTTAACGAGATTTTGTAGGACCGAAAACTTGACCGGTATATAGGAACTGGTTCTGGTTCGATTCCGCTTAAGGTACCGGGTAAAGTGGGTCTAGAACCGAAAAAACCCGTAAATATCAAAGTCGGTCGGATGGAACTGGTTAAAGTGAGTCTAGAATCGGATAACCCGGAAAAACCGGAATTTTTTGGTAATTACTTAGTGGTTGAACTTTGAAAATTTCAACTTTGATATCCCAACTTCGGGGGACTGTAAGTCATTGAATATTAAACCAAAAATAACAAAATTATAGTCTAAAATCATGTACAAACTATAAAATACACGTTGAAAAAATCCCATGATAATTCGAATTCAAACGAATTAGATATGCATGTTTTAAAATTTCACAAGATACAAAAATAAAGCTGACAAAAATCGCAGCTTTGATATCCCTACTTTGGGATATTATAAATATATGAATATGAAACCAAAAATGACAAAATTATAGTCTAAAATCATATACAAATTCTATGCTACATTTTGGAAAAACGGCATTGTATTTCGACTTCAAATGAATTAGATATGCATGTTTAAAAATATCACATAATACAAACAAGGCTGAAAAACATAAAATTTCCAGCTTTGATATCCCGAATTTGAGAGACTATAAGTCAATGAATAAAAACCCAAAAATAACAAAATTATAGTCTAAAATCATGTACAAACTATAAACTACACTCTGGAAAAAACTCATGTCAATCCGACTTCAAACCAATGAGATATGCATGTTTTAAAATCATCACAAAATACAAAAAAAAAAGCTGAAAAACATAAAATTTCCGGCTTTGATATCCCGACTTTGAGCGACTGTAAGTCAATGAATATAAAACAAAAATGACATAATTATATTCTAAAATCATCTACAAAGTATAAAATACACTCTGGAAAAAATCTTATGCAAGTCTCACTTCAAACGAATGAGATATGCATGTTTTAAACTTTTCATAGAAATCGGTTCCGGCCCCTAAAATCGGTTCCGGTTCCTAACACGGTTCCGGTTCTTAAACCCGGTTTACCTAGACCCAAAGGACCCGAAACTCAGATTATCCGGAACCCGAATAGAGCCATTCTTTAAACGCGGGACCCATAATGGTTTTACATATTTTGGTTCTAACGGTTCCGGTTCCGATCCAATTCTGGTTCCGGTCTGATTTTCTGGTTCTAAATCTCATCTCTAGTGGGAACAAATAATCATGGACTTCATAATAAAGTTGCCAAAAATATCAAGCGGTTATGACACCATTTGGGTAGTGGTTGACCGTTTGACCAAGTCCGCCCATTTCCTAGTCACTAAAGAGACTGTCAAGATGGAAAAACTCACCAGGACATATCTTAAGGAGATAGTCAGACTGCATGGTGTGCCAATATCTATCATCTTGGATCGAGATAGCTGATTCACTTCTAGATTTTGGCAATCACTACAAAGGTCCCTAGGTACCAAACTCGATATGAGTACAACATACCATCCTCAAACTAATGACCAGAGCGAAAGAACAATACAAACTCTGGAAGACATGCTTCGCGCTTGTGTGATAGAATTTGGTAATGCATGGGACACTCACTTGCCATTATTTGAATTCTAATACAACGGTAGTTATCACACTAGCATAAAGGCCACTCCATTTGAGGCCTTGTATGGGCGCATATGACATTCTCCGATATGCTGGGAAGAAGTAGGAGACACTCAATTAGCTAAAAAGCATGTTGGAGATACTATACTCACTGGTCCGGAGATCATTCATGAAACGACAAAGAAGATCGTTCAGATAAAGGAACGATTAAAGGTCGCACGTAGTCGATAGAAAATCTATGTTGATATAAGATGCAAACCATTAGAATTCAAAGTAGGAGATTATGTTCTGCTAAAGGTTTCTCCATGGAAGAGTGTCATTGTAACGCTCCGTTCTATAAGTAATTATTTATGGATCTCCGAGATCAAGAGTAAGGGCGTTTTGGTCCTTTATGGGCAATGGGTTTTATTCGAGTAGGTTTCGGGTCGGGGTGTGTTGCTAGAGGCGTAGGGCTTCTCGCCACCTTTTCATGGATATAAAGTCCATCGGAAATGGACTTAGAATAAAGGAGTTATGACACTTTGAATATGTTGACACTTATGGCACTTAATGGAAAAAGTTGTCAAGGAAAGGCCATGCATGTGTTTGGGACACGCGTGGGTATGCCCAGCGTATGCTGGGTTACGCCCAGCGTAATAGAATGAATGACCGCGGGTGCAAGGACGCGTACGCCCAGCGTACTAGAGTTACCCCCAACGTACGCTCAGAGTCTTAAAACCCTGATTTTAGGGCCATACACTATTTAAAGAACATAAGGGATCAACCCTAGCCTCCATATCTATCCCCTTATCCTCAGAAAACCCTAGATAGCCATTCCATCTCGATTGTTGGGTGTGTTGGCCTTATGGAGCTTAGTTTGGCAAAGAAAACTTTAGAAGGAGAAAGAAGAGGTTGGAAAAGAAGGAAACTTGGTGGCTGGAGCTTGTAGATCCGAGATAACATCACCCTTTGCAACCACTTGAAGGTATAAAGCTTCTTGCTTGACATCTATTTTGTGTAGATCTAAGTGTGGTGAAGTTTTGACACCATTTCTTGTCCCAAAAGCCCTATCATGATGCATGATGTATTTTGGTTAAGATGAGTTGTCCTTTCAGACCATGGGAGAGGTCTTGAGTAAGAAAAATGAGGTCCTAATGGCTTTGGTTGTCCCATGTATGAAGTAGGGAGGTCTTAATGGGTTAAGACCTTGAGTTAAGAGCTTTATGGACATCCAAAAGGATAAAGATTGAGACTTTATGAGTCCTATAACCTTTTTGTCGCTGGATCTAGCATATGGGCTTAAGTGCTTAAGCAAGTAAGCTCATGGAAGGATTTTTGGTACAGACGAGCGTACGCCCCGCGTACCAGAGGAGTACACCCAGCGTACGCCCTCTGTTGGGTTTTCAATTTTGGGCCTTGAGTAATTGGGTTGTTTATGGGATAGCTGGGCTTGGGCCGTGACTGGGCAGTATAGATGGAGTAATTTGAGCCCAATAGTTATTATGGACCTTGGATCTAGGCCCAATTAGAAAGGTGGGCCGAATTTAGTAAATGGGGCCAATATTGTAACACCCAAAATTTTCAAATAATTTTTCACAATTTAAAACATAATTTCATTCATAAAATAATATTGTACATAATGTATCCACTGTCTTCATAGTAAAACATATCCTAGAATCATATAAACAAAAGTTCCATGAGTGTGTACAGATCATGCCGACGCCTTCCTGTGATCATCACTTGTACCTGAAACACATACACAAAACTCTATAAGCATAAATGCTTAGTGAGTTCCCTAAAATACCACAATAATACATATCAGCCAGTAAACGCTAAAACTCTGATGACCCTCTGGTCAAATATCTCTGTGGGACCCTCTTGGTCCCATAACTCTGTGGACCCACTGGTCCTAACTCTGTAAACTCTGATTCATGCATATCACATATCACATATCACATAGAAATCACAACACATAAATAGCATACAAGATACACTGTCACATAGCTCTGATTACCACTCTAGGTAAAGTATAGTGAGAAGATTCACCTCAGGGATCTTGGTAAAATCTCGATATCAGAATACTACCCTAGCCTCCGCCTAGTCACAATAATAAATTACACTCAATAAATGTCTCTTCATAATTGGATATTCTCTCATGCAAATCCCTAGAAGGGTAAAAGGCCATTCCCTCTACAGGCCCAAAGGCCTATTTGTTGACAAACCCTAAAAGTCAACCAAAATACAATTGTCCGTTTTGACCAGACTCACCGAGTGCATACGACGAATCGACGAGTCCCATCGTCCCCACAGACTCTTCCCTTTCTAAGCCTCACTCGACTCACTGAGTCACCCCTCAACTCACCGGGTCAACACTGGAGTTAGACCCCGGGGCAACTCGGTCCGACTCATCAAGTCTACATATGGACTCGGCGAGTTTCCTCCATGGACTTTCTCAAAGAACCTCCTGAGGTCAGATCTGCTTAGCCAAATCATATATTTAACCCTTAAACACTCAAAAGTCACATAAAGGTGCAATCTTTACGTGCATGCAACCCATATCAAGCCTCAAATGGAGAAATAACACTAGAAATGGCAACCTAGTCTCCAATTCCTTTTTTGCTTACAAAAAGCTGGAAGATAATGGATCTAGGGACCTCTCATGGTCTAGATCTGATGTTATTCGTACCAAGGGGACCTTATACTCACTAGATCTCATAAGATTATGAGGGAAAAACCCTAAAACTATGAAATCCACCATATGAACATGAAATGGAAAGAATTATACCTCCAAAGACAATATCTCAAGATGATTAGTTGCACTCCAAGCTACCTTCACATTCTATATGGATCCTCTCTTCTTCCTCTAGCAAAATCACCCCAAAAATGAAGATTATAAGCCCTCTCTTGCACTCAAGCCTTCCTTACTCTCTCTAGGGTTTCTCTAGAACAAGGTGGCCGCAAATAAAGCCATCAGGGCTTTTAAATAGGCTCCAAACCCGGGGATTAGGGTTTTCCTAATCAGCACTGACTCGGCGAGTCAGGTCCTCGACTCGTCAAGTCCGCTTGCGAACCCGTGTCAATAGTAAAGACTCTAATCGACGAGTTGAGGCATCAACTCGTCGGGTTCCTCAATAAAACAATAAATAAACAATTTAATTAACATACCCGAACTCAGGATGTTACAATTCTCCCCCACTAGAATCAGACTTCACCCTTGAAGTCTCGCTCTGCAAATAACTCTGTATACTGCTCACGCATCTAAATCTCTAGTTCCCATTTCAACTTGGACCATTTCCTATGCTGCCACTGAACCTGCACCAAGGACACCTCCTTGTTTCTCAAAACCTTGATTCTCCGATCCCGAATCGCTATTGGCCTTTCAACATAATTCAGGCTCGCATCCACCTGAATATCCTCTAACGGTACCACCGCCGATTCATCGGCAATACACTTCCTTAACTGAGACACATGGAAGGTATCATGAATCTGACTCAACTCCGCAGGTAACTCCAAACGATATGCTACCCTGCCTACCCTCGCGATCACCCTGAAGGGACCAATATACCGAGGCCCCAACTTGCCTCTCTTCCTAAACCCGATGACACCTTTCCAAGGTGACACCTTCTGGAGAACGAAATCACCAACTTGGAACTCGAGCTTTGAGTGACGCCTATCCGCGTAGCTCTTCTGACGACTCTGAGCCTTCAGCAACCTCTGCCAAACCTGTTGTATCTGCTCAGTCGACTGAAGCACTATCTCCATGCTACCCATCACTCGCTGCCCTACCTCTCCCCAAGAGATGGGAGTCTGACACCTCCTCCCATACAACAACTCGAAGGGAGGCATACCTATGCTCGAATGGTGGCTATTGTTATAAGAAAACTCAGCCAAAGGCAGATACGTGTCCCAACTCCCTCCAAAGTCTAGCACACATGCCTGAAGCATGTCCTCGAGCGTCTGAATCGTCCGATCACTCTATCCGTCCGTCTGTGGGTGGTAAGCGGTACTGAAATGCAGCCTAGTACCCAACTCCTCATGGAACTTATTCTAGAACCTGGAAGTGAAACGCACATCTCCATCTGACACAATCGAGATCGGTACACAATGTTGTGATACCACCTCTCTCATATACACCTCTGCCAGCCTCTCTGCGGAAGAGCTCTCACTGATAGCAAGAAAATGAGCGCTCTTTGTCAGCCGGTCAACAATCACCCAAATTTGATCGACACCTCCCGCAGTCCTCTGCAATTTGGTGATAAAATCCATGGAAATTTGTTCCCACTTCCACTAGGGAACCTCAAGTGGCTGCAACTTGCCATGCGGACACTGGTGCTCGGCCTTAACCCTGCGACAGGTCAAGCACCTCTCTACAAATCACGGCACATCCATCTTCATACAGGGCCACCAATAGTCTCTCTTCAGGTCCAAAATACATCTTAATGGCCCCGGGATGGATCGAAAACCTCGACCTGTGCGCCTCCTCCATCAAAATGGCACGTGCCCCGCCCTCAAATGGCACCCAAATCCGGCCCTGGAAGGTCATAAGCCCCCGACTATCGGCAATGAACTCAGATATCTATCTGATCACCTGCTCTCGGTTGTGGTTCTCCGGTCTCATGGCCTCTACCTGGGCCTCCCGAATGGTGTCCAACACCGGAGTCATCACTATCAATCTCAAACAAACATCTCGTATCGGGGCACCCTCCGCTCTGCGAATCAGGGCATCGGCTACAACATTAGCCTTGCCCGGGTGGTACAGGATCTCATACTCATAATCCTTTACCA
Source organism: Lactuca serriola (assembly GCF_051521515.1). Classification (NCBI taxonomy): domain Eukaryota; kingdom Viridiplantae; phylum Streptophyta; class Magnoliopsida; order Asterales; family Asteraceae; genus Lactuca; species Lactuca serriola. Next base: position 278,053,923 of record NC_136415.1, read on the forward strand.
CATCCAACCATCTCCTCTGGCGCATATTCAGGTTGGGCTGATCCATCAGATACTTCAAGCTCTTGTGATCTGTGTAAATGGTACACCGGACTCCGTATAGATAGTGACGCCAGATCTTGAGGGCGAACACCACAACCCCCAACTCCAAATCGTGAGTAGGATACCTCGTCTCATGAGTCTTCAGCTGCCTCGATGCGTATGCTATCACATGCCCTCTCTGCATCAGCACTGCGCCCAGTCCCGATATCGACCCGTCACAATATACCACAAAGTCCTCCATTCCCTCCGGAAGGGCTAACAATGGGGCTTCGCACAATCTCTAGCGAAGTGTCTCGAATGAGGCCTGCTGCTCCGGGCCCTAACTGAAAGTCACGCCCTTCCGGGTCAGTCTGGTGAGAGCAACAGCAATCTTGGAGAAATCCTGGATGAATCTCCGACAATAACCGGCCAACCCCAGGAAACTCCTGATCTCCGAAGGGGATATCGCCACCTCCCAACTCATCACCGCCTTAATCTTGGCCGGATCGACCAATATCCCATTCTGGTTGACGAGGTGTCCTAGAAACTGGACCTCTCGTAACTAGAAATCTCATTTGGAGAATTTGGCGTAAAGCCTCTCCGATCTCAGAACTCCGAGGATCTCCCTCAAATAATCCTCATGCTCCTCTCTGGATCTCGAATACACCAATATATCATCAATGAACACGATCACCAAATGATCCAACATCGGCCTGCACACCTTGTTCATGAGATCCATGAATGTCGCCGGTGCATTGGTGAGCCCGAAAGGCATCACCACGAACTCGTAATGCCCGTAACGAGTCCTGAACGTTGTCTTCTGGATATCCTCATCACGCACCCTCATCTAATGATATCCAGACCTCAAATCAATCTTGGAGAACCATGAGGCTCCCTGCAACTGATCGAACAAATCGTCGATCCTCGGTAAGGGGTAACGGTTCTTGACTGTTAGCTTGTTCAACTCTCGGTAATCAATGCACATCCGGTGTGAACCATCCTTCTTCCTGACAAAAAGGATCAGTGCTCCCCACGGCGAGCTACTCGGCTATATAAATCCCTTTCCCAGCAACTCCTAAAGCTGTGAGGATAACTCCTGCATCTCTGGAGGTGCAAGGCGATAGGGCGCCTTGGCGATAGGCGTTGCCACCGGAACCAAGTCGATACGGAACTCCACCTGCCTCTCGGGAGGCACACCCGGCAACTCCTCAGGGAAAACATCCGGGAAATCACGCACTATCGGGACCTCATCAACCGACCTCGGTCTCTCTGCACCTACTCTCGTATCCACCACATAAGCCACAAACCCACTACAACCCTGTTGTAGACTCTGCCTCGCTCTAGCGGCTGAACAAAATGTTGACCCACAACGGGTGCCCTCTCCATAAACCATAAGAACTCCCCCTCTGGGGTCTCGTATGGTCACCAGCTGTCACTTGCAGTCGATAACCACTCCAAATCTACTCAACCAATCTATGCCCACGATGACAAATACATCTCCCATAGCAATCAGAACCAAATCAATCGGAAACTCAACGCCGAAGATATCGAGTACACATCCTCGAATCACATCAGTGGCATACATTGCTCTCTCGTCAGCTATGGAACTCGCAAAGGTCGACTCAACGCCTCTCGATGAATATTGATGTGCTGACTAAAGGCTAATGACACAAAAGACCGACTCGCACCCGAGTCAAATAACACCAAAGCAGGTACAATACTCACAAGAAATGTACCTACGCATATCATAATATAAGCATAACACCACAAACTCAAAATAAACATATGAAAGAATACATACCAGCCACAACATCTGGCGCTACGTGGACCTCCTCCGCTTTCAACTGGAAGGCTCTCCCGCGAGCCTATAACGCCTCGGCCTTCACTGGCCGACTCTCGGTAGCTCGAACAGCAGCAGGGGCAGATCCCTGTGATGCTCCCTATGGTGACCCCCGCAACTGCGGACACTCAGCCTTCCCGTGTCCGGTCTGGTTGCAGTGAAAACAGACTGCAAACCCCTTGTAACAGCCCGAATTCCCAGGTATTATTTTATTCTTATAATTTTGGTGATTTGTGAGGAGACTCGGCGAGTTGGAGCTCAAACTCGCCGAGTATGATCGCGGTTTGGGATCGGGTTCGCGTCTGGACTCGGCGAGTCCACGTTGTTTAATGAAACCCTAATTTCCAGGGTATGAGACCTATTTAAATGGGTTTATGGCCGTCATTTGCAGCCACCAACCCCAGAGAGAACCCTAAAGAGTCTTTGAGCGTCTTGTGAGAGAGAAGAGGAAGATCCTTGACTATTTGTGGGTGTTTTTGCATATAAAAGAGGATCAAGGCAATAGGAGACCAAAGAAGGTGCTAATCTAGTGATTTCTGAGCTCAGAGACTTCATTTGACGTAACCATTCGTTCCTTTCTCAATCCTTGGTGTAAATCTTAGAGTTAGGGTTTCTTTGTGGAATGATCCATGGAGTAATTGGCCTCTTCTTGTGTTGGTGCTTTAGATCTGGACCCAAAGAGGTCCAGAGACTCTTTTCCCTCAAGCTTTATGAGTGTTAATGGAGGCCATGAGCTTAGAATAACATTCTAGAGACCATATCATCAAATAAGGCCTTTGAACCTTTGCATGAGCACTAAGATAGAAACTTTACGTGATGTATGTGCTTGGAAGGACTGGATCTATGAGTTATTGGAACGGATCTGACCTCAGGAGTGAGTTTGAGTTTATGCATGGCATAGACTCGCCGAGTCTGAAGAACAGAATCGACGAGTAGCATAAAGATTGTCCATAACCACTCAGCGAGTGGTCTTGCCGAGCTAAGGGGTTGACTCAGTGAGTCAGGGAGAGTCAGAGAGGGTTGACAGGTGGACTGAGTCAAGCTGGAACTCGCCGACTTGTTCCTGAGACTCGGCGAGTTGAGTCGTGGTGGCCCCGCAACTCATGCCAGGTGGAACTCGTCGAGTTAGGAAAATACTCGACGTGTCGAGAGAGGATCCCAGGGAATCAGTGGATGCATATAGACTCTCCGAGTCGCTATAGTGCACTCGCCGAGTCCGGTCAAAGTTGACCGTTGACCATTGACCAGTGTTGACTTGATAGGGGTAGTCAAGCTTAGTTGTGAAAGTGTTAATTAGATATGTATTGTGTTATAGGAGGATTATAGCTCGGGTGATCGAGCGCGAGTGATTTCCGGGATTTGTGAGTTATCGAGATACGCGAGGTGAGTCTTCTTACTATACTTTACCTTGGGTAGGTAATCAGAGTTATGTGACAGAGTATTTGTATGGTATATGTATGTTATGTTTTGTACTGCATTATTTCTATGTGATATACGCTATGCATGTTTATAGAGTTGGAACCGGAAGGTTCACAGAGATTAGAACCAGAGGGTTCACAGAGTAGGGTCTACGGACCCACAGAGTTATAGCCTCGAGTGGCTAATATGTGTTATGTGTGGTATTTTGGGGAACTCACTAAGCTTTGTGCTTACAGTGTTGGTGTTATTTGTTTCAGGTACTAGTGATGACCGTGGGAAGGCGCCGGCTTGATCAGTACACACACACGGGATTTTTATGTTATTAGATCTTGGGATTTTTATATAGCATGGATTGAGTTTCAAACATTAATGTTTTTATGAATGTTAAATGATTTGTGTTTTTATGAAATGCGAAAAATTGTTATGAAATTTACGGTGTTACAAGTTGGTATCAGAGCCTTGGTTTGAGGGATTCGAGTACACCTTCGGGCGTATTTGAACTCAAACTGAGGATTTGAGAAGTATTTTCAAAAAGAGTAAAAGATTTTTGGAAAAACGCAGAGCAGAGTTGTGTGTACGATCAGTCCGCGCTCGAACGGTGATTTCTCAAAATACCCTCATTTTATGTGATATTGATATTGATATGATGTATTCTCATGCTAGAGTAGGCTAGGTACTCTTATTAGGACTAGAGTGGCCTGATTTGTGATGCCTTAGCCTAGGGAGAGGTGAGCTACTATGAGGTGCTTGAGAGTGAGTAGGTAGCAGCGAGGGGCTTATGAGAGATCGGTTAGAGAGTGGATTATGCATGATAGAGTACTTGGCATTTGGGATCCGAAGAGGAGGGCTTGGGGTGTATTCTGCTACGATGCGGACAGTAGTATTGGGCCCGTACTACTGAAAGCACCGGGGCGGTGTACAACCCAAGTAGGAATCTTTGGAATACCAAGGATCAAGGAGGAATGAGTTGTCGAGTGTGAGTATGCTTGAATGGATTCTAATTTAACGTATGTTGTATTTCAGAGGTAGATCATGGTGAGGACACGTCTTATGCCTGAGAGCAGTGGGGCCAGTGATGAGGAGATCCGTCGGATCATCCATGAGGAGGTGGCTGTGGCCATCAGGGCAGACATACCAGAGATGTTCGGGTCTATTAAGACCAAATTGATTGAGACCTTCAACGAGCGTTATGCCGCTCTTTCTGAGGCTGTTGTTGCAGCGGCCACCGCAGCTATTGCTGCCGCGAGGCCGCAGGGTGGTGATGCGTTGCTGTTCTGAGAGTTCAGCAACACAAAGCCGCCGGAGTTTGATGGGACCCAGGACCCGGTGGCGGCTATGAGATGGATTTCTGACATAGAGGGGTGTTTCTTCACTTGCTCATCTCCTGAGCATTTTAGAGTACGGTTCGCGCTGAACCAGCTCCGCTTGGGAGCGAAGGACTGGTGGAAGTTTGTGATGACGCACTTTACGCCTGCTGAGCTTGCGGCGGTGACCTGGAAGAGGTTCACTGCCATGTTCCGAGATGAGTACGTTCCCCAGGTGGAGAGGGAGCGTTTGGCCTAGGAGTTTCTGATCCTCAAGCAGGGTACTGAGTCTGTTACGGTGATTACCAGGATGTTCTACGAGAGGGCGATGTTCTGCCCTGAGCATGTGTCCACTGAGCAGGCACGTACGAGCCGATATTTGAGTGTCTTGAGGCGAGACATTCGGGAGTTCGTGGCGAACTCCTCATACCGGACATATGCCGAGCTTCAGGAAAATGCCCGGAATAGGGAGATTGAGCTAGAGACTCAGGCCAGGGAGGAGGCAGAGTCTCAGAGGAGGGATCGGCGACCGGCGTAGTCTCAGCCGGCAGCCAAGCAGGGCCAAGCAGGGCCAAGCCCACTGATCCCAAATCAGGGAGCCAGAAGGGCTGCACTTGTGGGAAGTGCGGCAAGGGTCATGATGGAGTCTGTAGAGCGGGATCTTGCTACAAGTGTGTCAAGGAGGGGCATATGGCCAAGGACTGCCCCAAGGGGTTTGCGATGTGTTTCCACTGCAACCAGACCGGACACCGGAAAGCAGGGTGTCCGCAATTGTGAGGATCATCTCAGGGAGCACCTCAGGGATCTGTCCCTGCCGCTATCAGAGCTACCGAGAGTCGGCCAGTGAAGGCCGAGGCGCCGAGGGCACAAGGGAGAGCCTTTCAGTTGATCGCATAGGAGGTCCGCGCAGCGCCCGATGTCGTGGCTGGTATGTATTCTTTCGTGTATTTATTTTGATGTTGAGATATTATGCTTATATTATGTTATGCATAGGTACTTTCCTTGTGAATTCTGTACCTGCCTTGGTGTTATTTGACTCGGGTGCGAGTCGGTCTTTTGTATCTTTGGCTTTTAGTCAGCATATCAGTGTTAGTCGTGAGGCATTGAGTCGGCCTCTGAGAGTTTCCATAGCTGACGAGAGGGTGATATATGCCACGGAGGTTCTCCGGGGGTGCGTGTTCGAGATTTTCGGTGTTGAGTTCCCGATTGATTTGGTTCCTATTGCGATGGATGATGTCTGTGTCATTGTGGGCATGGACTGGTTGAGTAGATTCGGTGCGGTTATCGACTGCGAGCGACAGCTGGTGACCATACGAGACCCTAGTAGGGGAGTTCTTATCGTGTACGGCGAGGGTACACGTTCTGGATCAGCATTTTGCTCGACCGCTAGGGTGAGGCAGTGTCTGCAGCAAGGATGTAAGGGTTTTGTGGCGTATGTGATGGATACGCGGGTGGATTCCGAGAGACCAAGGTCAGTTGAGGAGGTTCCGATAGTGCGTGATTTCCCATATGTATTTCCAGAGGAGTCGTCGGGTGTGCCTCCCGTGAGGCAAGTGGAGTTCAGTATCGATTTGGTTCCGGGGGCTACGCCTATCGCTAAGGTGCCTTATCGCCTTGCACCTCCAGAGATGCAAGAGTTATCCTCGCAGCTTCAGGAGCTGCTGGGGAAGGGGTTTATTCGGCCGAGCAGCTCACCGTGGGGAGCACCTATCCTGTTTTTCAAGAAGAAAGATGGTTTACACCGGATGTGCATTGATTACCGGGAGTTGAACAAGCCGACGGTCAAGAACCGCTACCCGTTGCCGAGGATCGACGATTTGTTCGATCAGTTACAGGGAGCATCTTGGTTCTCCAAGATTAATTTGAGGTCTGGATATCATCAGGTGAGGGTGCGAGATGAGGACGTCCATAAGACAGCGTTCAGGACGCGTTATGGGCATTACGAGTTTGTGGTGATGCCTTTCGGGCTCACCAATGCCCCGGCAGTGTTCATGGATCTCATGAACCGAGTGTGCAGGCCGATGCTGGATCGGTCAGTGATTGTATTTATCGATGATATTTTGGTATATTCGAGATCTAGAGAGCAGCATGAGGAGCATTTGAGGGAGATCCTCGGAGTTCTGAGAGCGGAGAGGCTTTATGCTAAATTCTCCAAGTGTGATTTCTGGTTGCGAGAGGTCCAGTTCCTGGGTCATCTCGTTAACCAGAAAGAGATATTGGTCGACCCGGCCAAAGTTGAGGCGGTGATGAGTTGGGAGGTGCCGAGGTCACCCTCCGAGATCAGGATTTTCCTAGGGTTGGCCGGTTATTATCGGAGATTTATCAAGGATTTTTCTAAAATCGCAGTGCCACTCACCAGGTTGACCCGGAAGGGTGTCGCTTTTTCATGGGGCCCCGAGCAGCAAGCCTCCTTTGAGACGCTTCACCAAAGGTTATGAGAAGCCCCGGTGTTAGCCCTCTCGGAAAGGATGGAGGAGTTTGTGGTATACTGTGATGCATCGATTTTGGGGTTGGGGGCGGTGCTGATGCAGAGAGGGCATGTGATAGCATATGCATCGAGGCAGCTGAAGCCTCATGAGACGAGATATCCCACCCATGATCTAGAGTTGGGGGCAGTGGTGTTCGCCCTCAAGATTTGGCGTCACTACCTGTATGGGGTTCGGTGTACGATATACACGGACCATAAGAGTTTGAAGTATTTGATGGATCAGCCCAACCTAAATATGCGACAGAGAAGGTGGTTGGATGTGGTCAAGGATTATGATTGTGAGATCCTGTACCACCTAGGCAAGGCTAATGTTGTCACCGATGCACTGAGCCGTAGGGCGGAGAGCACCCCGCTGCAGGATGTATGTTTGAGATTGACCGTGATAGCTCCAGTGTTGGACGCCATTCGTGGGGCACTGGCCGAGGCTATGCTACCTGAGATGCAGAAGAAAGAGCGAGTTGTTGGTTTGATTTCAGAGTTCGTTACCGATGGTCGGGGGCTTATGACATTCCAGGGGCGTATCTGGGTGCCGTTTATGGGAGGAACGCGTACCATTTTGATGGTAGAGGCTCATCGGTCGAAATTTTCGATCCATCCTGGGGCCACTAAGATGTATTTAGACCTGAGGAAAGAGTATTGGTGGCCCTGTATGAAGAGGGATGTTGCGTGCTTTGTTGAGAGGTGCTTGACGTACCGTAGGGTTAAGGCCGAGCACCAGAGACCGCATGGTAAGTTGCAGCCGTTGGAGGTTCCCGAATGGAAGTGGGAACAGATCACCATGGATTTTATCACCAAATTGCCAAGGACTGCCAGGGGATTTGATGAAATTTGGGTGATTATGGACAGGTTGACGAAGAGCGCTCACTTCCTTGCTATTAGTGAGAGCTCCTCCGCAGAGAAGCTAGCAGAGATGTACGTAAGGGAAGTGGTATCTCGGCATGGGGTGCCGATCTTGATTGTCTCAGACCGGGATGTACGTGTCACTTCCAGATTCTGTAAGAATTTTCATGAGGAGTTGGGTACTAGGCTGCATTTTAGTACCGCATATCACCCCCAGACAGACGGACAGAGTGAGCGGACAATTCAGACGCTCGAGGACATGCTCCGGGCATGTGTGTTGGATTTCAGGGGAAGTTGGGATACGTACTTACCCTTGGCAGAGTTTTCCTACAACAACAGCCATCATTCGAGCATTGGTATGCCGCCCTTTGAGTTGTTGTATGGGAGGAGGTGTCGGACCCCCATTTGTTGGGGAGAGGTTGGACAGCGTGTGATGGGCAGTACAGAGATCGTGCTTTAGACGACAGAGCAGATCCAGCAGGTCAGACAGAGGTTGTTGACCGCTCAGAGTCGTCAGAAGAGTTATGCAGACAGACGCTAGTTCGAGCTTGAGTTTCAGGTCGGCGACCTAGTACTCCTGAAGGTCTCTCCTTGGAAATGAGTGATTCGATTCAGGAAGAAGGGCAAGTTGGGGCCCCGATATATTGGTCCATTCCGAGTGATCACGAGGGTAGGCCGGGTAGCCTATCGTTTGGATTTTCCATCAGAGTTGTGGCAGATTCACGACACTTTCCAGGTGTTGCAACTACGGAAGTGTGTAGCCGATGAGTCAGCAGTGGTTCCATTAGAGGATATTTAGGTGGATGCGAGCCTGAATTATGCTGAGAGACCAGTGGCGATCAGAGATCGAAAAATCAAGGTTCTGAGGAACAAGGAGGTACCCTTGGTTTTGGTTCAGTGGCAGCATCGAAAGGGGTCCGAGATGACTTGGGAGTCGGAGCGTGAGATGCGTGAGCAGCATCCGGAGTTATTTGCAGAGCGAGACTTCGAGGGCGAAGTCTAGTTCTAGTGGAGGAGAATTGTAACAGCCCGAATTCCCAGGTATTATTTTATTCTTATAATTTTGGTGATTTGTGAGGAGTCTCGGCGAGTTGGAGCTCAAACTCACCGAGTATGATCGCGGTTTGGGCTCGGGTTCGCGTCCGGACTCGGCGAGTCCAAAAGGTGGACTCGGCGAGTCCATGCTATTTAATGAAACCATAATTTCCAGGGTATGAGACCTATTTAAATGGGCTTATGGCCGTCATTTGCGACCACCAACCCCAGAGAGAACCCTAAAGAGTCTTTGAGCGTCTTGTGAGAGAGAAGAGGAAGATCCTTGACTATTTATGGGTGTTTTTGCATATAGAAGAGGATCAAGGCAAGAGGAGACCAAAGAAGGTGTTAATCCAGTGATTTCTGAGCTCAGAGACTTCATTTGAGGTAACCATTCGTTCCTTTCTCAGTCCTTGGTGTAAATCTTAGAGTTAGGTTTTCTTTGTGGAATTATCCATGGAGTAATTGGCCTCTTCTTGTGTTGGTGCTTTAGATCTGGACCGAAAGAGGTCCAGAGACTCTTTTCCCTCAAGCTATATGAGTGTTAATGGAGGCGATGAGCTTTGAATAGCATTCTAGAGACCATATCATCAAATAAGGCCTTTGAACCTTTGCATGAGCACCAAGATAGAAACTTTACATGATGTATGTGCTTGGAAGGACTGGATCTATGAGTTATTGGAACGGATCTGACCTCAGGAGTGAGTTTGAATTTATGCATGGCATAGACTCGCCGAGTCTGAAAAACAGACTCGGCGAGTAGCATGAAGATTGTCCATAACCACTCAGCGAGTGGTCTTGCCGAGTTAAGGGGTTGACTCAGTGAGTCAGGGAGAGTCAGAGAGGGTTGACAGGTGTACTGAGTCAAGCTGGAACTCGCCGAGTTGTTCCTGAGACTCGGCGAGTTGATTCGTGGTGGCCCCACAACTCATGCCAGGTGGAACTCGTCGAGTTAGGAAAATACTCGACGTGTCGAGAAAGGATCCCAGGGAATCAGTGGATGCGTATAGACTCGCCGAGTCGCTATAGTGCACTCGCCGAGTCCGGTCAAAGTTGACCATTAATCATTGACCAGTGTTGACTTGATAGGGGTAGTCAACCTTAGTTGTGAAAGTGTTAATTAGAGATGTATTGTGTTATAAGAGGATTATAGCTCGGGGGATCGAGCGCGAGTGATTTCCAGGATTTGCGAGTTATCGAGATACGTGAGGTCAGTCTTCTCACTATACTTTACCTTGAGTAGGTAATCAGAGTTATGTGACAGAGTATTTGTATGCTATATGTATGTTATGTGTTGTACTGCATTATTTCTATGTGATTTATGTTGTGCATGTTTATAGAGTTGGAACCGGAAGGTTCACAGAGATTAGAACCAGAGGGTTCATAGAGTAGGGTCTACGGACCCACAGAGTTATAGCCTCGAGTGGCTAATATGTGTTATGTGTGGTATTTTGGGGAACTCACTAAGCTTTGTGCTTACAGTGTTGGTGTTATTTGTTTCAGGTACTAGTGATGACCGTGGGAAGGCGCCGGCTTGATCAGTACACACACACGGGATTTTTATGTTATTAGATCTTGGGATTTTTATATAGCATGGATTGAGTTTCAAACATTAATGTTTTTATGAATGTTAAATGATTTGTGTTTTTATGAAAAGCGAAAAATTGTTATGAAATTTACAGTGTTACACCCCTTGGGGAAATCCTTGGCCATGTGCCCCTCCTTGCCACACTTGTAGCAAGACCATGCTCTACAAACCCCCTCATGACCCTTGCCACACTTGCCATAACTGCGGCCCTTATGGTTCCCTGATCTCGAATCGGCGGGCTTGGCCCGCTTGGCTGCCGGCTGGGACTGAGCTTGCCGCCATTCCCTCCCCTAAGACTCCGCCTCCTCTTTATCCTGAGTCTCCAGCTCTATCTCCCTCTTCCGAGAATTTTCCTGAAGCTCGTAAAATGTTAGGTACGACGAGTTCACCACGAACTCTTGTATGTCCCTCCTCATAATACTCAGATACCGACTCATACATGCCTGCTCGGTAGACACATGCTCAGGGCAGAACATCGCCCTCTCATGAAACATCCTGGTGATCACAGTAACAGAATCAATACCCTGCTTGAGGGTCAAAAACTTATGGGCTAATCGCTACTTCTCCACCGGGGGAACATACTCATCACGAAACATGGCGGTGAACCTCTCCCAGGTCACTGCAGCAAGATCAGCAGGCGAATAGTACGCTGTAACAAACTTCCACCAGTCCTTCGCTCCCAAGCGAAGCTGGTTCAGCGCGAACCGAACCCTCAGATGCTCCAGAAATGAACATGTATAGAAGCATCCCTCAATATCAGAAACCCATATCATCGCAGCAATCAGATCCTACGTCCCATCAAACTCCGGTGGCTTCATGTTGTTGAACTCTCAGAACAGCAACGCATCACCACCCTGAGGTCTGGCAGCAGCAACAGCTGCGGAAGCTGCAGCCTCAGTAACCGCTGCGTATCTCTCATCAAAAGTCTCAATCAACGTGGTCTTTTTAGACCCAAACATCTCTGGAATCTCTGCGCGGATGGCAGCAGCCACCTCCTCATGAATCAACCTATGGATCTCCTCGTCACTGACAGCACTGCTCTCAGGTGTGTGGTGTGTCCCAACCATGATGTCTCTCTGAAATACAACACAAAATATTAGAGACTCGCTCGAGCATACACACACTTGATATCCCATTCCTACTCGATCCCTGGTACCCTAAGGATTCTTACTTGGGCTGCGCATTGATCCGGTGTCTTCAGTAGTACGGGCCCAATACTACCGTCCACACCGCACCAACATTCACCCCATGTCCTCCTCCTTGGATTTCAAATCCCAAATACTCTACTCTCACTATACATGGTCTACTCTCCAGCAGATCTCTCATAGCTCCTCGCTGCTATCTATTCACTCTCAAGCATCTCCTAGCAGCAAAACCCCTAAGCTAAGGCATCATAAATCAGGCCACTCTAGTCCTAATAAGAATACCTATCCTACTCTAGCATGCATAACATATTATCTCATATCGCATAACACATAATATAATGGTAATTTGGGAAAATCACCGTTCGGGCGCTGGCTGATCGTACACACTACTCTGCTCTGCTCTTTTCAAAACTTTTACTCTTTGAGAAAAATTTTGTGATTTTTATTTGAAAATCTCTCAAATCCTCAGTTTGAGTTCAGATACGCTCGAAGGTGCACCCGAATCCCTCAAACCAAGGCTCTGATACCAACTTGTAACATCCAAAATTTTCAAATAATTTTTCACAATTTAAAACATACTTTCATTCATAAAATAATATTGAACATAATGTATCCATTGTCATCATAGTAAAACATATCCCATAATCATATAAACAAAAGCTCCATGAGTGTGTACAGATCATGTCGGCGCCTTCCCGCGATCATCGTTGGTACCTGAAACACATACACAAAACTCTGTAACCGTAAATGCTTAGTGAGTTCCCTAAAATACCACAATAATACATATCAGCCAGTCAAGGCTGTAACTCTGATGACCCTCTGGTCGAATATCTCTGTGGGACCCTCTTAGTCCCATAACTCTGTGGACCCACTGGTCCTAACTCTGTAAACTCTGATTCATGCATATCACATATCACATAGAAATCACAACACATAAATAGCATACAAGATACACTGTCACATAGCTCTGATTACCAATCTAGGTAAAGTATAGTGAGAAGACTCACCTCGGGGATCTCGGTAAAATCTCGATATCAGAATACTACCCTAGCCTCCGCCTAGTCACAATAATAAATTACACTAAATAAATGTCTCTTCATAATTTGATATTCTCTCATGCAAATCCCTAGAAGGGTAAAAGGCCATTCTACCCTTCTATAAGCCCAAAGGCCCATTTGTTGACCAACCCTAAAAGTCAACCAAAAGTCAACTGTCCATTTTGACTAGACTCGCTGAGTGCATACGACGACTCGGCGATTCCTATCTTCCCCACAGACTCTTCCCTTTCTAAGCCTCACTCGACTCACTGAGTCACCCCTCAATTCGGTGGGTCACCACTAGATTCAGACCCCGGGGCAACCCGGTCCGACTCATCGAGTCTACATATGGACTCAGCGAGTTTCCTCCATGGACTTTCTCAAACAACCTCCTGAGGTCAGATCTGCTTAGCCAAATCATAGATCTAACCCTTAAACACTCAAAAGTCACGTAAAGGTGCAACCTTTACGTGCATGCAACCCATATCAAGCCTCAAATGGAGAAATAACACTAGAAATGGAAACCTAGTCTCCAATTCCTTATTTGCTTGCAAAAAGCTAGAATATAATGGCTCTAGGGACCTCTAATGGTCCATATCTGATGTTATTCGTACCAAGGGGACCTTATACTCACTAGATCTCATAAGATTATGAGGGAAAAACCCTAAAACTATGAAATCCACCATATGAACGTGAAATGGAAAGAATTATACCTCCAAAGACAATATCTCAAGATGATTAGCTCTACTCCAAGCTCCCTTCACGTTCTAGATGGATCCTCTCTTCTTCCTCTAGCAAAATCACCCCAAAAATGAAGATTATAAGCCCTCTCTTGCACTCAATCCTTCCTCACTCTCTCTAGGGTTTCTCTGGAACAAGGTGGCCGAAAATGAAGGCCATAAGGGCTTTTAAATAGGCTCCAAACCCGGGGATTAGGGTTTTCCTAATCAGCACCGACTCGGCGAGTCAGGTCCCCGATTCGTCGAGTCCGCTCGCGAACCCGCATCAATAGATAAGACTCTACTCGACGAGTTAAGGCATCAACTAGTCGAGTTCCGCAATAAAACAATAAATAATTAATTAAATTAACATACCCGAACTCAGGATGTTACAAATATTGGGCTTTGCATGAGGATTTGGTTTTGGGTCTTGGCCCAATAAGAGGATAATGGACTTAATGAGTGTGGTGGGCACTTGGCCTAGAAAGTAATGATGGATTCTAATGTGATGATTTTCATATGATAGTTAGGATTTCCGGTGAATCAACGGTCAGAGATTTGAAGGATTTCGGCAGTTGCAAGGTAAGTTTTCCTCACTGTACTCAAGGGTCTAAGGCACCAAGGCCGGCCCTTTGAATTCTTGTTTAGAGCTTGTTGTGTTGTGTGATGATATGCTTGCTAGTATCCTAGTATATAGGATAATGATATGAGGATATGCCTTGTTAGCTTAGTATCCTAGAGGAATGGATAGTTAAGTGATGGCTAGTTTTGTTGGATCAACACCCTGGTAGTTGGGTTGTAGTTATTTACAGACCTGTAGTTGGTCTTGCCTTATGTACGCTGGTAGGAGGTTACCTGCGGGTTATGTATGTTGAGCAGTAGCAGAGGGTATTCCATCCCGGTAGGATGATAGGACCCTAGTATGTTGGTTCTGTAGAGTATTATGTGGTTTCCTGTTATGTGTGCATGTTTGCTAGTTTGGGGCATTCCAACCTGATGGTTGTGGGTCAAGAGTATTCCATCTCGGTAGGATGACTGGACTCATAGTAGCTTGGCATTCCAACCCAATGGTTGTGGGCCTGGGGTATTCCATCTTGCAAGATGATTGGACCCATAGTAGTAGTAGTTACTGTATGTATAGGGAGTGGGGCATTCCAACCCGATGGTTGTAGGCCAGGAGTATTCCATCACGGTAGGATGATTGGACTCGTAGTAGATTGGCATTCCAACCCGATGGTTGTGGGCCTTGGGTATTCAATCCTGCGAGATGATTGGACCCATAATAGTTATTTTTGTACGTATAGGTGTTTGGGCATTCCAACCCGATGGTTGTGGGCCGAGAGTATTCCATCTCGGTAGGATGATTGGGCTCATGTTATGTAGGCATTCCAACCCGATGGTTGAGGGCCAGGGGTATTCCAATCGGAAGGTTGATTGGACCCGTAGTATGTTGTTCTTTGATGTATGCGTATGTTTATGTGTGTATGGGTACTTTGGGGGAAACTCACTAAGCTTTCGGGCTTACAGTTGTGGTTTATTGTTTTAGGTGCTTTAGGAGATCGTGGCAAGGCGAAGGCATGATCGTACCGCTCCTCATGTTTTTTGAATTATGTGATATGGTTCTGGGGGATACTTTGATGTATAAAGTATTTTGAAAAAAAGATGTATGAACGTACTGGTTTTTGAATGAAATAAAATGTTTTAAATTGGTTGAAATTCTTGGTCGTTACAAGTTGGTATCAGAGCCTTGGTTTGAGTGAATTGGAGGAACATTCGTGTGAATCCAATCTCAAATCAAGGAGAGATTTTCAAAAATGGTTTTCAAAAGGTTTTCAAAACAAGTAGAGGAGGACGCAGAGGGTACGATCAACCGGAGCCAGGATGTTACCCTAAAATACCATACAAGTTTTTTTTTTAGATATGTTAGAACAGCATGCTAGTACTAGGCTAGGGATCTTCGGGAATTGCATGATAGAATTGCCTGATTTGTGATGCCTGCTAGCCTAGGGTTTTCTTGTTATGAGATATTCAATATTCCTCTAGGGGTGAGGATTGAGTGCTTGCTATGTATGTTTGTGCTTAGGGCGTTGTGGTGATACTTGAGACAAATATGGGTAGGTGTGGAAGGTAGTATGGGCCCGTACTACTGAAAGCACGGGACCCATACATGTGTCAAGGAAGTCATAACCCCTAGGTTGCTGGTTAGAGGTTGGTTCTTGGTGGTTATGTGAGGTATCTGAGATTCTTATGGTTCGTTTCAGTATGGAGGATGCAAGACATTTCGAGGCAGGATCCAGTTCGGGATCAGGATCAGGAGAGGGTGGTCAGGATTAGGGATGAGTTATAAAACCGGAAAACCGGACCGGAACCGGAATCGGACCGCAACCGGAACCGGTATAACCGAAAAATGCTTAAACGGTCCGGGTATTCGGTTTCAAAATTACTCTTATCCGGGTTCCGGGTATTTCGGGTATGGGTCCAACGGGTCCGGTTAATCCGGGTTTTTAAACCGCATTTGTTTAAAAAACCAGGACCGGGTTTAATGGACCGGGTCCGAGTTTAAAAAACCTGAACCGGGTTTAATGTAGTCTTTTCATATTACTTTTATATGATCATCAATCCTTTAAAAATAAATCAAAATACAAAAATTAAATTCTATTTAAAACTAAATATTATTTCATTAATGCCAACCAAGCGTATGAGGAACTGGAGTATATTCCGACTCAAATTACTTTGACATATTTGTAGAAACGTCATTATGCCAAGTTGCCAACCAAGCAACTCATTATTTCTTAGTGTCATTCTCTACATTTTCAAAATGAGTAACAATTTTGGTCCCTGTACTTTACTGTTAATCATAGGTTTTGTCCAAGTTTTGATTTTGTAAAAAATGTCCCAATGGTTTTAATTTGTTGCTGAATCACTAAATCTAGCCATTAGTTTGTGAATTTCTAAATAGACTATTTTTCCCTTGGACCAAACCTAGAAAAATGATATGCCCAGGGACCATATTTGTAACTTACTAAATATTATATAGGATAGTATTTGTGATGGCATATAAGTGAATATAATAATATTGTCTTAGAAAATGAAGTATCCACTCTTAAGCCTACTAAATTACAATAGTTGAATAGATTATGAGTTTTGTTGGCTACTTACAACATGCTCTTTCTAATTTCCACAATTCATAGTAATATTATACCAACTTTGATATTAGATTACTTCTTTTTTTTAAATAATCAATGTCGTCATTTATGTAAACTTAATGTAATTTTTTGTTTATTAATTTTTTTCTATAACGGTTGAAAAATTATGAGATTGAGTTAATTACAAAAAAAATCTAGGTTTTCCGGTTCTAAACCCATTTTACCAGGTTCCACCTTACCCACTTTGATATTTCCGGGTTTTTCGGTTCTAGACCCACTTTACCCGGTACCATACCTAGAACTGAACCGGAACCGGTTCCTATATATCGGTCCGGTTTCCGGTTCTTTAAAATCCTGTTAACCGGTTCTGGGTTTTTCGGGTCCGGGTCCATCCGGTCCGGGTTTGGACCCACTTTCATCCCTAGTCAGGATGGACCAATACCACCCGAAGTCATTGGTCAGATGAGTATGGATAAGTTGGATGCTAGGATTCGTGATATCCTTCATGATGAGGTTGCTGCTATGTTCCGAGCTGATTTGTCAGAACTGTTTGAGTCGATCAAGACCGCCATGGTTGAGTATGTTGATGAGCACTATGCGGCTCTTGCAAAGACAGCGGCCACGACAGCCGCAATGGCCGTGGCAGCGGCAGGGGGAGGAGCCAGTCGGGGCTTTCAGTATCGGGATTTGGAAAATATGAAGACCCCTACTTTTGATGGAGTTCAGGATCCGAACATTGCTATGAGATGGTTTTCAAACATGGAGGGTTGCTTCTTCACGTGTTCATGCCCTTCAGATCAGAGGGTGAGCTGTGCTCTGAACCATTTGAGGCTCGGGGTGAAGGATTGGTGGAGGTTGACTATGGGATCTTATTCTGATGCGCAGCGGGCTGCGGTTTTGTGGGATCAGTTCTAGGAAATTTTCAATACTCGTTATGTTCCACAGGTTGAGAGAGAGAGGTTGGCTCAGGAGTTCCTGGAACTGAAGCAAGGTCGAGAGTCGGTGACGGAGATCACTAGGATGTTCACTGAGAGGGCGATGTTTTGCCCGGAGTTTGCTTCGGAGCAGGCTCAGATGTCTCGATATCTGAGTATGCTCAAGAGGGACATCAGGCAATTTGTATCCACGCATAGGTGTAGTACCTTGTTGGAGTTGTAGGAAGCTGCTAGGTGACACAAGTTAGAGATTAAGCTCCAGTTGAGAGAGCAGAGGCAGGCCCTGGTGCATTCGCAGCCTGCACCAAAGCAGATGAGGCCCGCTGATTATCGACAGGGAGGTCAGAGGAGTCACACTAGCGGGAAGTGCGGCAAGGTGCACGAGGGTAGTTGTCGTTCTTCTTCGGGGTGCCACAAGTGTGGCAAGGAGGGCCACATAGCCAGGGATTGCAGGCAGTCGACTCCAGCGACATGAGTTTGACTTTGTTGTCATTGTGATCAGGTGGGCCATATGAAGGCCCAGTGTCCTCTGCTGGTTGCCAGGTCAGTGCAGGCCCCAGCGCTAGCTACTTTGAGACTTACTGACGGAGGTCAGGGTCGATCAGAGCCTTCGAAGGCTCCAGGGCATGCTTATCAGCTTGTGACCAAGGAGATCAGATCTGAGCCATAAGTGTCAGTCGGTATGTTTTTCTGCTTTATCTTGTTTATGTTATGATTATGAGATGTTGTTTCTTGCATGAGATATTAAAGTGTTGTATGTGTTAGAGAAGACTGAGTATTAAGGGTTTTTAGAGGGTTAATATCCAGTGTGGAATTCGTGAGAAAGGAAGGTTATGGTTCGAGAATTCGGGAACCTTCAGCGGGAACTTAGGTTCCTTGAAGTTCGGTGTATTAGTGGGGTCGGTTGAGCAACGTGTTAGCTTCGCCGCTAGTGGATGGTGGTTAGTGCCCTAAGTGGGGGAGAATTGGAAATTCTCGGATGAGCCGCTGGTTGTAGAAGGTTGCCTGGCGCGGTTTGAATGTTGGTTATTAGGGTGGTGCGATGAGGCGGTTCGGTTATAGTAAGGGCTTTGCATGTGTCGTGGATCTTTGAACCAGTAGTGAGAATGGTGTTATGAGATAGCGGCTAGTGGGGTTGTCCCCGGATGGTGGAGATGTCGAGGAAATGCGGTAGACTATGTATGGGTTGTTGGTTATGCGATTAGTCTCTGAGTATGTATGCATGTTATGAGATAGCGGTGATCACCGCTAAGGGGTGATGTATAGTGAGGATCTGTTGCTGTGGCAATGTTGGATGATGTGTAGGCATGTTTTCAGTCTCCTTGGAAGAGGAGGAGGATAGTGGCTCCAGATTGGAGGTTTGGACAGAGGAAAGTGAGATAGCAGGTTAACAAACTCGGGAGCAGTCTGGACCGGTGATGAGGACTGTGTAAAGATATTACAATCGGAGGTCAAGGACCTAGAGATCGTGATAGGAAGGTATAAGTGGGTTACACTCAGTTGTGGCGAACCGAAGGGTTTGAGGGTGAAGCAAGGACAAGGTCCTTAGTTCCGAGTATGGTTATACGTTTGATTTATGTATATGGAGGTATTCCAATCTGGGGTATTCCATCATGAGGATGACCGAACCCTATGATTGATTGGACCTGATATGTTTGGTATTCCAAACCGAGGGTTGATTGGGCCAAACATGTGTGTGGATGCGAGGGTATTCCATCCTAGGGATGAGCGGCCCGTCATAGGCATGCCTGGTATTCCAGCCTGAGGCAGATTGGGCTAGGTGTGAGTGTTGGTTTTGGTAAGAGTATTGATGTATGTACGTTTGGGTATGCGTTAAAGAGAGAAAATGTGGCCGACAGCAGAGTATGATTTATGGTCCTGTTTTCGGGTCGGAAATTCAGGATCCCATGGTTGAGTAGTCCATTTTTAGCAATGGGAAGTGGTCAGGTGATGGTGAGTTTGGGCGGCCTGTCTGGGAGACGGATCCAATCTAACTTTCCAAGTTCAGGGCTTTCCGGAGAGGTGGCTATTTGAGACTGCATGAGAAGGAGTAGGTATCTCTTCGATATAGAGTTCCAGTGGGGTTAGCCTCCCTTGGTGGTCGGCACGCTTTAGGGGCGCGAATGTTCCTTTCGGGATTTTGGGTAGCCAGAGTTGGCAATTGGCGATTTCGAGGGCGAAATCATATTTAAGTGGCGGAGAATTGTAACGCCCCATTCTATAAGTAATTATTTATAGATCCCCAAGATCAAGAGTAAGGGCTTTTCGGTTCTTTATGGGCAATGGGTCCTCCATATCTGTTCCCTTATCCTCAGAAAACCCTAGATAGCCATTCCATCTCCATTGTTGGGTGTGTTGGCCTTGTGGAGCTTAGTTTGGCAAAGAAAAGCTTAGAAGGAGAAAGAAGAGGTTGGCAAAGAAGGAAACTTGGTGGCTGGAGCTTGTAGATCCGAGATAGTAGCACCCTTTACAACCACTTGAAGGTATAAAGCTTCTTGCTTGACATCTATTTTGTGTAGATCTAAGTGTGGTGAAGTTTTGACACCATTTCTTGTCCCAAAATCCCCATCATGATGCATGATGTGTTTTGGTTAAGATGAGCTGTCCTTTCAGACCATGGGAGAGGTCTTGAGTAAGAAAAATGAGGTCCCAATGGCTTTGGTTGTCGCATGTATGAATTAGGAAGGTCTTAATGGGTTAAGACCTTTATTTAAGAGCTTTATGGACGTCCAAAAGGATAAAGATTGAGAATTTATGAGTCTTAGGCCCTTTTTGTCACTGGATCTAGCATATGGGCTTAAGTGCTTAAGCCATTAAGCTCATGGAAGGATTTTTGGTACAGACGAGCATACGCCCCGCGTACTGGAGGAGTACGCCCAACGTACGCCCTCTGTTGGGTTTTCAATTTTTGGCCTTGAATAATTGGGCTGTTTATGGGCTAGCTGGGCTTGGGCAGTATAGATGGAGTAATTTGAGCCCAATAGTTATTATGGACCTTGGATCTAGGCTCGATTAGAAAGGTGGGCCCAATTTAGTAAATTGGGCCAATATTGGGCTTTACATGAGGATTTGTTTTGGGTCTTGGCCCAATAAGAGGATAATGGACTTAATGAGTGTGGTGGGCACTTGGCCTAGAAAGTCATGACAGATTCTAATGTGATGATTTTTATATGATAGTTGGGATTTCCGGTGAGTCAGCGGTCAGAGATTTGCAGGATTTCGGCAGTTGTATGGTGAGTTTTCCTCACTATACTCAAGGGTCTAAGGCACCAAGGCCGGCCCTTTGAATTCTTGTTTAGAGCTTGTTATGTTGTGTGATGATATGCTTGCTTGTATCCTGGTATATAGGATAATGATTTGAGGATATGCCCTGTTAGCTTAGTATCCTAGAGGAATGGATAGTTAAGTGATGGCTAGTTTTGTTGGATCAACACCCTGGTAGTTGGGTTGTGGTTATTTACAGACCTGTAGTTGGTCTTGCCTTATGTACGCTGGTAGGAGGTTACCTGCGGGTTATGTATGTTGAGCAGTAGTAGAGGGTATTCCATCCCGGTAGGATGATAGGACCCTAGTATATTGGTTCTGTAGAGTATTATGTGGTTTCCTGTTATGTGTGCATGTTTGCTAGTTTGGGGCATTCCAACCCGATGGTTGTGGGTCAAGAGTATTCCATCTCGGTAGGATGACTGGACTCATAGTAGCTTAGCATTCCAACACAATGGTTGTGGGCCTGGGGTATTCCATCTTGCAAGATGATTGGACCCATAGTAGTAGTAGTTACTGTATGTATAGGGAGTGGGGCATTCCAACCCGATGGTTGTAGGCCAGGAGTATTCCATCACGGTAGGATGATTGGACTCGTAGTAGATTGGCATTCCAACCCGATGGTTGTGGGCCTTGGGTATTCAATCCTGCGAGGTGATTGGACCCATAATAGTTATTTTTGTACGTATAGGTGTTTGGGCATTCCAACCCGATGGTTGTGGGCCGAGAGTATTCCATCTCGGTAGGATGACTGGGCTCGTGTTATGTAGGCATTCCAACCCGATGGTTGAGGGCCAGGGGTATTCCAACCGGAAGGTTGATTGGACCCGTTGTATGTTGTTCTTTGCTGTATGAGTATGTTTATGTGTGTATGGGTACTTTGGGGGAAACTCACTAAGCTTTCGGGCTTACAGTTGTGGTTTATTGTTTCAAGTGCTTCAGGAGATCGTGGCAAGGCGAAGGCGTGATCGTACCGCTCCTCATGTTTTTTGAATTATGTGATATGGTTCTGGGGGATACTCTGCTGTTTAAACTATTTTGAAAACAATATGTATGAACGTAATGGTTTTTGAATGAAATAAAATGTTTTAACTTGGTTGAAATTTTTGATCGTTACAGTCATCAAATTTGGAAAACGAGGTAAACTAAAACCCCGTTACATCGGACCTTTCAAAATCCTGGCAAGGGTTGGTCTGGTGGCTTACAAACTCAAATTACCTCAAGAACTCAACAAATTCCACAACACCTTCCATGTGTGTAGTCTCAAAAAGTGTCTCTCTAGTGAGAACCTTGTCATTCTGTTCGATGAGATCCAAGTCAACACTAAAATTCACTTCATGGAGGAACCGGTGGAGATCATGGATCGAGAAATCAAAAGCCTCAAACAAAGCCGTATACCCATAGTAAAGGTTCGATGGAACTCTCGTAGAGGGCCGAAGTTGACTTGGGAACGCAATGACTAGATGAAACAAAAGTATCCACAACTGTTCAACGATGCTCCCTCTACTACTTGAACGAAATAATAGTGGAACAAAGTAGCCTAGAACTTAATAATTTCGAGATGAAATTCCCTTAGCGGGGAGGTAATGTGACATCCCGAAATTTAGGTCAAAGACTGTGGACAATCAATTTACAGTAAATCTCTTTGTAATTTGACTCATTGAGTTTTAGTGCATCTTTTGTAAAATAAATGATTTCATTTCAACTATTATAAGATACCAGATGGTATCATACTTCAGAATGTGTAAACTGGCCAACAAATCAAACAACTCAAACTGCAACCCTAGTTAATGCATCAGAAAAACTGAAAATTCGTATTAAGTAGTTGTGAGAACGGAAAACATCTTAATCTCATAGTACATGTTCCTCTATTTCCAAAAATATAAAGAACGTCCAAAACAAAGTACGTATGCAAAAGATATGACAGTTATAAGAAAACAAATCGGTAAAACACTAATTTTCTTTAAACTGCTAAAATCGTATGCATACTACTTCTGTTGACTTACTCCTAAGTTTGTAGTCGACATATATAAGTAATTTCTTTAGTTAATGTTTATTTATTAGGAATCTTCCTAAAACTATTATATTCTTAATTTGGCTAACTGGCATTGTGTTTGTATATAAAAGGGAAAAAATGAATTTTTATTTTCTCTTTTTATAAGAAAAATACCAACATGCTTTCATTTAATTGTTTGTTACAACATTCTATTTTCATTTCTCTACTTCCAGATGAAGGTATGGATGTGAAACGAATTACATTATCTCATATCTACATGCATCATTTTGACCCATGCAAAGCACAAATTTCCTTCTAGTTAATTTTATTAATTATTGTCAGGGTTGGCCTTACCTTGTTCAGAACTAAGTTAGGGCTTAGGGCCCCTAATTTCAAAAGGGCCTACTTAACACAAGATACTTTAGCAAATCTCAATTCTTTCTTCTCCTTTCAAAGTTATGCACACCACAAAAATATCAACCAAAATTGAAAGTCTCGATTATTACAAGTGAGCGATAGTTCTTCATCCTTCTTATTTTCGGATAATCGATTCTTGAAAACTGATTATGAATAACACCTATTGTTCTTAACTTCTTTTTCTTCTATTCCTTCTCCATTCTCTGATTGATTGTCCATTCTCTGAAAAATACATTCAGCTTCTCAATATGATTCTTTCTCTATCATCTGATTCTCCATTGTTAATTGTTCAAACTTCAAAAGACTCAAAACTTCAAGGTTGTCAAGAAGACAAGAACTGAAACGGTATGTGCGATGTTTCCACTTTCCAGTTTTAAGTAATTGAGTTTTCCATTAATTATTGAATTATCTATTAGGATTAATAAACGATTTTAGGGTTAATTTTCTTTATAAATTATCCATTGTCCATTGACTACATAATATAGAATCAGGGTTGGAACGAATTTAAGTTTTTCATTATCTTCTATTCTCAATCTCAAGGCTATCATTGTCAAAACTCACGGTGTCAAGCTGGCACTACCAGTTTATTGTTTCTTTTCTATATATTTTTTAGTAAATAAAAAACTATATTAATGTTCTTGAAACTAAGACAAAAACTAAAAATAAAAGTTTAAACCATAAATTTGTGTGTGAAGGGAATTTAAGGCAAATGAGGGGGGGGGGGCATAATATAATTTGTCTCCCCAAATGCAAAACAAAAGTTCAATAACTTCATTTGTATAGATAATTATAATTATATAAATTGAAATTTATATATAATATAAGGTAAATATGTTAAGGTTTTGATTTGTTAGTGTGACATCAAAAACAAAAAGGTTATTGACGAAACACTTTTTCTTGTTTTGGGATGTATTTCATTATGTTTCTCAAAAGTTGCTACAGGCATATTACATGTAATGAATGTATATGCATTTGGCTAGGCTTAAGATCTATAATCTACTTTCAAGCTATTATTTTACTTAAAAATAGAGACAAAACGGCCTCAAATTTTTGATTCCCTTAAGGTCTTAAAACTGATTGGACCGCCTCTGATTATTGTAGTTGATTAATATTTTTTGAGCTATAATCCGGTTAAAGTTTTTGTGAAAATCTAGAATATTATTTTATTAAAACAATAATTTTTTGCAATTTTTTGCTTTACTTTTGTTAGTATAATATATTAACAATAAGTTTAAAAGAAAAAAAAAATCACTGCTATCCTCATAATTTAATAGTATTTATTTATTGATATATAAAATAATCATCATAAAAACGATACATATTCCTCATATTTTAATAATATTTATTATTGATATATATAAAATAAATCATCATAAAAACGATACATATGATTTTATTTTAGTTATCTAAGTGTTATAACTTATAACTTATATTATCATATGGTTAAAAAATAATGATTATTGTTATTATAAAACTTTAAATGTTTTTACTTATTAACTCTTATAAAATAGTATAAAACATTTTAACTACTTGACAATCTTTTTATTTAATTTTAATATCAAAATAATAATTCAATGTAAGTTTAAAAAATCTATAAATTCTATTAATTATTATCATTTCAATCATTACAAATATTATAATAATTCAATTTCAAATTTTATTATCATGTAAATCAAGATAATAAACAATGTTCTATTTCGATATATAAAAATTGTTATTTCATAGTTACAGCAAGTAAGGAGAAATCTTTTTTTTTCTTTATCGTTTTTAGAATAAAAAAAACCCTTAAAACATAGATGCAAGGACTTAAATAATTTTAATAAATAACTTTTTTATTATTTTAATTAGAAAAAATTTAACAAAGTCATGAACTTTATACGAAAATTCGATTTTGATATTGTGTTATTTGTTATCTCAAATTGGCTGCGTTTTCAACTTGTCACAATTCTAACAATTTGACCGGTCAACCTGGTTATCTGCTGATGTGATATGATGATGTGTTAGTTTTGATAACGAGACATGCTGCCGTGTCAAAATTGAAAAAAAAAATTGTAACAAAAAACACTATATTTTTCACCTTTTTCCACTTTGACGTAGGCCTGACAATTGGGATGGGTTCGGGTTGGCGGGTCAAAATACATTAACCCAACCTAACCCATATAATATATGGGTTGGTGGGTCACGAGTTGACGGGTTGAAAACATCAACCCAACCCAACCCATATAACTCGTATAAGTATATGGGTTCGTGGGTTAGTGGGTCGATCCCAACCCATATAACTCATTTAATAAGCAACACATTTTAAAATGAAATTAAAAAATACAAATAAAATAAAGTCATAAGTCTTAAATATTCAACATAAATTCATAAAACAAGGGGTGAATAAAGTCACAGGAGTGACGACGACGAGTGGTGTGGGACAGCCGGAGGACGAGAAGACGAGAAGACGAGTGGTGTGCGTGCGACACTACGACAGTTAATGACTCGATGCCTCGATGCCTCAATCGACGAAGAAAGGAGACACGGAGTCGTGAGTTTGGAGACTGAAGACTGAATTTCTTTTTTATTAGGGGCTAAGGCACGCTAAGTCGACTCGAAGATGTTTTGCAGTTTTGGAATTCGAAAAACGATTAAACGATAATCAAATATTCAAAACTGATAAATAATTAAATATATTTTTTTACACATAATATATATATATATATATATATATATATATATATATATATATAGAGAGAGAGAGAGAGAGAGAGATAGAGGTGGGTTCAATTAAGAAAATAAAAAAGGTTGAGAATGGGAGAATCATTCTCAGCCACTTATTTAATTAGCCTCTAAACATAAAGGACACGGTGGCAAACTTGTAAATATGATATAGCAGCCTCCAATCACAAATACGTAAGTGTAGAGAATTAGATAACAGTGGAAATTCATTCGTTTTTTGCTCTTTCAATCCAACCTTCAATTCTGCTTGAATACGAGCATATCTTCAACATCTACGATTAATTATACTCCCAGCATCATTAGAACAACATCATCGATAATCAACAAAAAATTCAATTCGTATCATTCATTCAACATCGTTCATAAAAAAAAACATCGAAATTAAGGTTATAAAAAGCTCAAATCATTTTTTGTTTGAAAATTTTCATATATTTCTCTACCAATCTACTTTTTTGTAAGATTTAAATAGTCAAAGTATCATATTTATGATATTTTTAAAAAAGTTAACTTGTATGCACCCCAACTGTTTGATGAAATGCATAAGCTAAATTACCACGTTATATTCACATATGAAAATGTTTTCTCACCTGAATCAATATGTGATTATTAAAACACAAAACAAATATGCAAGTCTGTATGTTATTCATATGTAAATAACATGTAAAAATTATATATATTTTTGAAAACACCTTGTAATATTCATATATGAATATACTGTGCAATATTCATATATGAATATACCAACTATTATTCAAAAGTGAATATACGATCTAATATTCACAAGTGAATATACTATGTACTATTCTCATGTGATATATCATGTAATATTATATAATATTCACATATGAAAATATCATATAATATTCATAAGTGAATATACCATCTAACATTCACAAGTGAATATACTATGTAATATTCACAAGTGAATGCATCGTATAATATTTAAATATGAATATACTATGTTTAGTATATGCTATATTCATATATGGATGATACTTAAATTGTAAAAAAAAAAAAAATTAATCATAGTTTTTATTCATAAATGAATAACGAATGTATTGTAGTAAAGACCTGATTCATTTTTATTCACTTATGAATAACGATAGCTGAAAATATAAAAAAAATAAATTTTTTATTTTATCTTAAAACTATATCAATATGGATGTCTATTTGTAGAGAATAAAAAATCATGAATTTTGATATATTTAAAATCATTTTTCGATAACAATAGCTTCTTAAAAATTAAAAAAAAAAAAAAACAAACTATGTTTTTGTATATATTAAGGTAATGCTTAGCATAGTTTAAGGAAACATGTTTGGTTGGAAAAACACATGTGCATTCCTTTCCCATTTCCGCTGGTATGTTGGAGGTTTTTGGGCAAAAATAAAAGATTGGCTGAGAATGATTCCCTCATTCTCAACCTTTTTTTTCTCAATTGAATATATATATATATATATATATATATATATATATATATATATATATATATATATATATATATATATATATATATATATATATATATATATATATATATATATATATATATATATATATATATATATATATACTAGGAAGTCTTAAGGCCGTCCTAAGGACCACCCAACATCATCATGCATTATATAGGAGGGCGATGTGTAAACGAAGACATCTTTATTGATAATGTTTATATATATATATATATATATATATATATATATATATATATATATATATATATATATAAAAGAGTAACATTCAAATATAAGTATGTATACAAATTCCATCGAAGGAAATCTAAGCAAAGACAGATAAGATTTTAACATAAGCATGAGTCATTTGCTACCACCAGACAGAATCTTCTACACCATGCCTTATGCAGTTTTTTTTTAACTTTAATATATGTTTGGAGTTAATAATAAAAGCAGTTGCTCATAATCTTTAACCTGAAACAACTCCCTAGATCAAGTATGTGGGACTCATTCACATCAAGTTACATTATTATTATTATTATAAGTGTGACTTAATTTTCAAGTTTACCTCAAGTTGATTGACTTCAAGATTTGAAGTCCCTCAACCTCTCTTTGTCTTGCAATGAGACTATGATTGTTGAAATATCAGTGTGTGGTTTGACTCCAAAGGCCAAAACACTCTGTTAAAACATGAACATGCATGGGAATTAGTGGTTAAATCATTCATCCACTGTTGTCGTTGTCACTTGTCCCATATTGATCGAAGAAGCAATTTTCATCCAAGTTTAATGATCCACATAGCGCCTTAATGAGAACTTCATTAAAAAAAAAAAAAAAAAAAAAAAAAAAAAAAAACACTCTAATTTTGAGCTATATTCATCAACAACCTACCTGAAACATCACAATTTTATAATAGCTCATTTTTAAACAAACAATTTCATGTCGACACTTACAAATAACCTTTAAACCAATATACATTAATGATTTTACCGGAAGTGAATGAGATTTTGAGGACAAAACTGAAAGCCTTTGTCCATGTTTTGGAAGAACATTGAGAAACGCTGACCAGAAAACATTAGGAAATTCATTCAAAAGGTAGAGTTTTGAACACTAAATCACTAAAGCACATAGATAACGCTCTTAAACTACCCCTAAAATGTATGCTTTACTATGTAAATCATTGCAACAAAAACCTTTCCCTAAACTTGAGATTTTCTATTTGCTGGCAAGTCTCCAAGCTTGAATCAATCAAAGTCATTTCTTTTTGTTCCATCTCAGAGAGCTCATTGACTAACAAGTCACGATTACACATGATAATAATCACATAACTAATTAAAATTCCGAAAATAAACTTGTACTAAATTACGTTTAAGATTCAAACACATATAAATCAATCAACAGGCACATGATTCACATAACTATGACACTAACTAACAAAATCATTGAAAAACAAGTAGTATAAGAAGAACATATCAAAGGAAAACAAGGTTTCTAGTTACTTACAAACAGGAAGACGTTAAGATCCGTTGTTTGATAAAGGCTTCAGAGCTAGGGCTTAAAAAGAGAAGAAACTGACCTTCAAGAGAAGCCGATGTGTGAGGTGTAAGGTCGTGGTGTCGATTATATGTTTAATGGCTAAGGATTTGATTCAATTCCACTTGCTCATTTCAAGCATTTGAAGGGAGATAATAATTTCTTTGATTGCTACTGTTAGCTACAGGTGCTACAACAATTTCTTTCAAATTTGTGTAATGGCCACTCCCAATGCAAATAAAGAAACTAAGTAAAATGTATAATATATTTTCTATTTCAAATTATACCAAGAAGTTAAATTGCGTATGTTATTATGGATCAATCCTTTTAAGTCAAATCATCAGCTTTGAGCATGAACTATGAGTTCCAGATGAGAATAAAGTTGATCCCAGATAACCTCTATCTCGTTTATAGGCTTTTCTTCTTTTTATTCATGTAGTTTATACTGGCCATTTACTAAAATGAAAACATGGTATTCAAAAATAATTTGACCATTTGAGAATAAAATAAATGAAAATTGGTAGCTTTACCTCCTTTAGTTTCCCATTTTTATTGCAGCCAAAACTTGCAAAAAGGAAATGTATGTTTTTCAATTCACATTACTTTCATCCACAAAGCATTAAATGAATGAAAGGCCATTTGAGAGATTGATAATCATCATCAAGAACACCAGATATTAATAAAAAAACGGCACATATCAGTAAATCCCTATGAACTTCAAATAAAGGGTATTTGGGGAAATATGAAAATGAAAAGACAAGAATGAGAGCCTTGACTTCTATGGTGAATATTTGTGACAACCCGAATATTTCATATATATAATTTCTACAGTCAAACACTTCATTTGGAAGTCAAATTCATTTCCGCCATCTTCTAGCAAATTTAAAATCCGTTTTAGTATTCCGAGCTTTTCACACTTAAGGAACAAGCGTTAAAAAGTAACCACTAAAGCCCTAACACCAAAAATCATGCCATAAACCTCATAAGATGGAGTTTCCGGGCGGTAAACTCCGGGCGGTAAACTATGGGGCAGTAAACTCACCCTATATAAGGGTTGAGTGAACCTCATTTACACTCTTTCCACTCTCTCTCTACCCTCTCTCTTCAAGACCCGATTTCTCCCAAGAATCTTCAAGTTTTTGTCCCCAAACTGTAAGTTCTCTTAACCTAGGTTGTGTTAAAGCTTATTACATGTCAATATACCATTGGAATCATCCAAAAATAGCATGAACAAGGTGTTTACGGCCCAAGAACTTCTTAGGCCGTAAACCCTTAAAAAGGGTGCCAAAATGCCCCTAACTCCTTCCTTGTGCTTAGAGACTAGCTTAGATCATACCCTTGAAGTGTTATGGACCTTAAACATTAGGTTTTGGAGGGTTGAATGAGAGTTTACGGCCCATGATCTTCTTAGGCTGTAAAGTCCCTCAAATGGTGCAAAATGTGCCCTAATCACCTCACCTAGCCTTGGACATTAACCTAGAATTATACCTCAATGAGTTAGGGACTTGAATCAACGATTTGGCACTTCATGCCATGAGTTTACAGCCGTAAACTCATGGGGAAGTGGTCCCCAGGCCGTAAACTCCACACAAGACCATTTGTGGACCTTAAACTCACCCAATCTCTTGTTTAGGCCTTGGAGCACATAACCACTTAAGTTATAGTAGTTTTAAGACTTGTTTGGAGACCCAATTGAGAGTTTACGGCCAGGAGTAAACTCCCATGGGCCGTAAACTCCAACAAACATTGTCATTTGATCATACATTTCCGTATAAAGCCATACACTCCTTTATTGCAACCCGATAGCCTCCTAGCACTTGACCAAAGTGTTTTCTTCGCATTCGGATGTTTATACGTGTTTAATTAGTGTTATAATCACTAATTATATGTAAACATATGTCTTCATATGTTACTAGGGTCATTAAGTGTGTTCAAGTCTTCACTTGACACCGAGCACTCAACCGACACTCCCATCCGATCCACTTGCTGCAGGTGAGTTCATACCCCTAAATTAACCTTTTAAATGTTTTAATGGGGGGAATACAAGTTGAAACATGCTAGTTATCATATCAATCATATGTGATTAATAACCCGCAAACAAAAGGATTTACTACACTTTCATCTGTTTTACCATGTATATTACTTCAGATGGTTTTCTAAAACATTGTTACTTGTTTAGATCCTTCTCAAATTATCTTTCGTGTTGTATGTTTTCCTTCAAAACCTGTTACAGCAGTGTTTCAAACAAGGGTTTTCTTCACTTAAACTGTTTTATCAAATCATTTTCAAAGCTTGTTTATGAAAGGTTTTTCAAAGGTTTTCAAAGCTTGTTTTACAAAATGACATCAAGTTGTAAATTCTTATTTGTAAAGATTTTCCAAAGGTTTTACCAAAGTTTTCTTCTATGCTTTTATTTCGTTAAATGCATGCCTATATTTGTATAGTTATATAAATAATGTTTAAAGGACTTAGAACGGCTAGTTCGCCCTATTTCCTTTTCCTTGTTGGAATGTGGTCTGGTGGGTATCGTTTATCCATCCGAAGGTCGTTTAAATATTAGTTATATATCATGTATACCTATATATACATAAAGGTTTCCATCAACCAGTTCATTTCCTTTGGGTAGTAAGGGCATCCTTCCATTCATCATTCATATACCTGAAACATTAGTAACTATTATAGGAATAGTTAGGAGATTCTATTTACTCTCTCTCTCTGTCTCTCTCTCTCTCTCTCTCTCTCTCTCTCTTTCTCTTTCTTTCTCTATCTCTCTCAGTACCTCTCTCTCTAGTACGAAGATTTACTCAGGAGTCAGTTCACTTGCGAGTCTTTACTAATATTATCATACTTTAGATAGAATGTGACACACTATTTCCCTCTACGATACCTCATAGCGCCATCGCCGTGTAACCAAAGTCTCCGGGAAGGAGAGCAAACATCATATGTATAGATCTATACGAGACCGACACTCTCACACCCTGATTGCTAGCTACAGTCTGTGCCGGTAAGGCCCATGGGTGACATAATGCCACTACCTCTATGCGTGACCTGGAGGGTCATCGGATACTCTATCGTCGATCAGCATGGTTACATACGAGTTCACATTCACCCCTTGTTTTAGACTTTGCTAGCTGTATCGTTCATTCGATACTGTCTGGAGTCTGTATTTCCTTGTTTTAGACTTTGCTAGTTGTATCGTTCATTTGATACTGTCTGGAGTCTGTATTTCCTTGTTTTAGACTTTGCTAGCTGTATCGTTCATTCGATACTGTCTGTAGTCTGTATTTCCTTGTTTTAGACTTTGCTAGCTGTATCGTTCATTCGATACTGTCTGGAGTCTGTGCTTCCTTGTGTTAGACTGAGCCAGGCGTATCATTCATTCGATACTCTCCTGGAGTCTATGTTTTCATTTGCTTTAGTCAGTAGTATTACTGCTGAGGCATATATTATTTTCCCCTAGTATTTGTACTTGTGATTTTCCCATAATTCCTTTAATGTCCAAACTGTATTTTGGTAATGATAGTATTTTGGGGAAAATTACTCCTTAAAAACATAAATCTGTCGGGTCTTGGTAGGAGACTGTTTTATTTAGAAAATATAGGATTTTCTGGAAAGAACGCTAATATACCGTAGATTCTAGACTACTATCTTTCGTAAAGTTATTTTGAATAAAAATGTGTATTTATACAAATAACACTAAATACTTATGAATTCACCAACATTATTAAAATGTTGATACTCGCTTTCAAAATAACTTGTATTCTCAGGTCATCGATAGACAGGTACATCCCAGGAGCTTTTGCGAAGTCAGCCTAGAACCGAGCTGCATCTATGTTATGTTCTGTATTTACTTTGATTTTTCTATGAAATGTAACCTATGTAAAAATTATTACTATTAATGCAATGGTTGTTGTACTTTTATTACTATACTGCATATGTTGTGATACTTGACATGACGTCCTCCACCCGAGAACGTTTCTGCCTTTCCGGTTTTGGGGTGTGACATATTGGTATCAGAGCATTGTTTATAGTGAGCTCAGTATATCACTTCATAAAAGATATACAGCCTATAAATACATTGCGATAAAACACTCTGACCAAGAATTATACTTTAAAATATAACCATATTTTACCAAAGTATAAGAACATCCAGAATGTAAACACTTGAACGAAGTATCACAAGAAGAACAAAATAAAAGTCTTTGGATGTTGACCATTACCGTCAAACCTGGGCAGTTATGTAATCGTAAGCTGGAATAA
Source organism: Lactuca serriola (assembly GCF_051521515.1). Taxonomy (NCBI): domain Eukaryota; kingdom Viridiplantae; phylum Streptophyta; class Magnoliopsida; order Asterales; family Asteraceae; genus Lactuca; species Lactuca serriola. The sequence continues at coordinate 278,087,080 of NC_136415.1, forward strand.
ATGTAACCTGATCAACTACATTTATTCGAGATGCGACCAACGTGTGCTTGGGAGTGATGGTGGTGTTGCAACGAATCTGAAACTTACCAAATAGGAATGCTAGAGCCAAACATAAAGTTTAAAATACTATAGGAGTATTTTGGAATACTAAAAGACTCACATTAATCCCAGAATCATATTCAGAAGTTAAGAATCAAGCAAGTAATTAAAATACCATAGGGGTATTTTAGGATCCGTAGATAACCTTGTGTGAAAAATTAAAAAGATCCTTATTGATATACCTATGATTACAGAGGGTATGCTTCCAAGGTTATATATAATAAGGATCCCATAGACTAAGAATGTGTGGTTTCGCTCTACTTCCTTTTCCTCGTTGGGATATGGATATAGAGTAGTATCACATATTCGAAGGCCTATCAGATCTAAATTATATATGATTTGTGTACGCTATGTAATTGTAGCAGGACTCAATATGCATCACCCAGTGAAATGTTTTAATAATCTCTTAGGATTCTTTAGACATTTCCATTCTCGGACGAACCCTGTAGAAAACCTTATCCACATTAGTGTTCGACAGAAGAGTTGATTCAGATCCAGAAGAAGTTCATTGAGAAGATTTCCAGTTCGGAAATAAATGAACTAGGACGAGACTACTGAAACCACCAAGTGTCTATACCTTTTAGGGACATCGGTGGGAAATTCGCCTGAACTTTCGAGATTTCCAGTCATCCATCATGAAGCGATGACACTCAAAGTCAGAATCGGAAGTAATACGGAGTAGAAATTCGATATGTCTACATGAGAAGAGAACCCTAGGTAACTACCCAAAGAAAACCAACGCCTGTCCCAGCCAGGGATAAGAGGTAGAAAGAGGGAGCCAATACATGGAACCCGAGAAGTGTCTTTTCCTCGTTATCGCCGTGCTAATACAACCATAAAATAATACAATTTAGTGAGTTAGTGATTACACTTCTCACACTATGCGTTAGGAAAAATCACCTTTTCCCGTCACAAGTAATACGATTAGATCGGATCCCAAAACCTCGATTTAGAGTGTTTAGCCATAAGTCTTCATGAGTTTTTCTTCCATGATCTTCGTTCCGCACTGTCCTCAAATATTTCCAAAACATGAGAGCAAATCTCCCCAGTATAAAGATAACTTAGTAGGAACGACCCCCATCTTATGGCTTTCCGATACTCTTACTCCTACCTTGATACCGGGACTACATCATAGGGATGTAAGTCGACATTCAGATAACCAATATCCAAGGCGCGGGGAAAATTATTGCCTATTATAGTAAGGATAGATACGTCCATGGTTAACCATCGTCTCTCATCAAACTGTGTTCCTTTTCGTGTAGGAAAAACCATGCCTCCGAAGAAACGTAACCAATCTGTTGGCAAGAAACCGACTCTCCTATTCGATGAAGCTACGTTCCAAGCTGTAGTCTCGGCAGCCTTAGCAGCTGTCATGGCTCATCTGAATGCTAACAACACCAATGTTAGCAGGAGCCCTTTCAAGATTCCCGATCCTAGAAATGGACATCAGAAACCAACACCTGTGTACCCAGCCACCCAAGAACCTCAACCAACTCCACTAAAGAGAAAGTTCAAGAACAAGGAGGAAAGTACCTCGGCTCAAGGACCTTCCGAAGGGAAACTAGCTGAGGCAGTCAATATCCTTGCCAACCCTTCCATCCCAACACCTAGAAGGCCATACCTAGGAAGCCTTCCCCGCTGCAGCAAGTATAGCTACCATCATCATGGTATTTGTCGAAAATTCTTTTGCGCTAGGTGCAACAAGAAGGGGCATACCGCTCGTACCTGCAGAACCCCGGTTGAGTTCATTACATCAACCACCAATGTGGCGACCAGTCCAATATGCCATCTATGTGGTGAGATTGGGCACTTCAAGCGGGACTTCCAAACTAAAAGAAACGACAAATGCGCAGGAGGAGTCTAACTCTAAATACCTAGGGAGAAGCATCAAGGAATCCGGTAGAAATTTTGGTACGTCTCTTAATCCTAGATAACTAACCAAAAACATTAAAAGGCTAATTCTAAATGTAATTACTCTCCCGTTAAGGCGGAAGTCGCAGTGCTGTTGTAAAATTCAAAATTTCATCAGGTAAAGCTATAATGGCTCGACATATACGTTAAATCCATGTATAATTAAGATGGATAGACCTCGAGTGAGTGATGCTGCCTTATTTCCTGTTCCTCATTTTGGTTGTGGATTTAGGGCGGAGTCGCTCAGTCAACAGTCATTCCCACCTTAATTATACATGACTAGTGTATGCTAGGCGATTATAGAAAGGCCTCGTGAGAATCCATTCATGAAAAGTACATTATTCTGAAACGTCAGGACCCTCTATAGTTCCACGTCGACTCTATCGGTCCAAGTATCCGCGACAGTGATACACGGGATGAAACCCGAGATGCCAAGAACTTGTGTTCCCATTCAGCACATGGCCCTATCGACCCTCATTCTATATCATATCGATGTATGCCAACTTCGACGCCTCTATCAATCATGGTTCGACTTGGTGCGACCATGTGAAAATTCCTAGTGCTGTGTAAAGAGAACTTTCACCGTAGCCTATGCATCAAATAAAGATTCTTCCGAAACTAATAAGAAAACCTAATGTGAACCGTCAGTCGTCTCTCTTATCCAAACCTTCCGAAGTACCCCGGGAGAAGGGTACCATGCGCTGTTAACCAACCCCTCCTTAGACATGTAGGACCAGAAGCGAAAGGCACCGCAAGTATTCCAGAAGACGATAACCACCCGAAACCTACTCAGTGGATTCCCCAGAAAGACCAGTAACACCACGCAACCAGGTTCGTGAACTAAGAGAAAGAACTCATGGGATTAACATACTGCTAATGGGTATATGCATTAGAGTGGTATATAATTCAGATCAATAAGATTTATGATGTGTGCTTCCTCCCTACTCCGTGTTCCTCGTTGGGTTGTGGGTTTGGGGTGGGGTCGCACAACTGAACATCCCGTCGATCTAAATTATATACGGCTTGCATACACCAAGTATTAGTGATTAAGCCAAGTATGATCTCTACCACGAACCTTATAGTAAAACCCTTCATCCTATCCCATAGAATAGGAACTGGAGTCAAGAGAACCACTGCGGGATGAGCTACTAAAATGACCACAAATCCGGAAATTTGTTGTCATCCTAGTTAAGCCAACATAGTAGCTAACACCCTCAGTTGGAAAAGTAACTCCAGTCGTAAGAGTCAAGAACATTGACTGCGACCATCCATTCACGTCTGATCCCATGAATTAAGCATCTCAACGGAGATCCCAGGAACCTGGAAGTGATGACAGGTTAAACTCTGAGAAGAGTGGATGAGGAAATTAGAAGTTCCGAGTAACGGAACCCTATACTCTCTAGATTTGATCTAGATCGAGAAAGCTCCGAAACACCAGAAGAGTAGTTGCAAAAGATACTCGCACTACTCGGGCACTTCGTCCATCCCGTTACAGACGAGTAGTGCCTAGGACACTTCGCCTCCTCACGTGGAAGAAGCCATCGTCGCCCTGTAGACGATAGACTGCATTCTCCGAAGTGAATACTAGAATGCCAAGAACCACAGGATAACCTCCGCATCCAATAATACTTGAATAAAGTACGAAAGTAGGTTGCGTTAAGCCTTATAACCCAGATCCCGAAGAGATTATAGACTCGATACCAGTCTAGGTGTTAGTCGATGGGTTATACAAGAACACGCGCTTTCTACAACTGGAATAAACTGACACCTTAGAGAATAGGGCATGTCTTAGAGATTCATTGGACTACTAGGTGTTCCAAGAATACTATCTCACACAGAAATAGTAGAACCACCTTCCGAGATAGTCCAACACTTCAGAAAATCTCTAAGGGCTGAGTTAGCCCTGAACAGAGATTGATATTCATGAAACAGCAAAGCAAGTAAGAGCATGATTCTTTCCTGTTAGGAATCATATTGTGAAAGCGTCAATTAGACAATGATGAAAAGTTTAAAAACTTTCTAAACAATCGTCTGGTAAAACCCTATCTCACCGACCCTAAGAGTTTCCGTTAGAAACATCTCAAGAATCAGAAGTGCAGGTTCATTTTGCACTAGGTTGAGATAGACGCCCTGCAACAAATAGATACCAGTAGATATCCAATTCATCCGATGATCCAGAAAACCTCTGAAAGCCAACCAGCAGGAAACACGAATCCAAGGATAACCCAAGCCTTCTAAGAACCAACCCGAAGAACTACACCCCCAGTATGAGAGGACGTCTGGAACTTCAAAATGGCGATCACGCCAGTGATGATCTCACCATAGAAGTACATTATGTTCTAAGTACTGAAAAGCTCTATCTTTCCGAGAGCTTAGGACCATCCGAGATTCTTTACAAAAATTGGTCCAACCCTCGTCAGACCACGACTACTTTCGGAATTCCATAAGTTTCACCCCAAATCAATCCACGTCCTAGACTTGAAAAAGTGCTTGCCCGAGGTAACTCTCTAAATCCCACTTGTCTTGATAGAAATCATTGGGAAACCTAACTTCGTAAAGGAACCTGTAGAAATCGCGAACCGAGCGATCAAGTGAATGAAACAAAATCCGCATCCCATTAAGTGAAGGTTGGTGGAACGTCAAGCGAAAGTCGGAGTTCACTTGGGAGCGCGAGGACCAACCGAATAGGAAGTACCCACATCTCTCTACCCAATTGTTCATGCCTACTTCCTTGTCTAAACCCTAATTTCGGGACGAAATTCCCTCTAACGGGGGGATGATGTGACAACCCGAATATTTCATATATATAATTTCTACAGTCAAACACTTCATTTGGAAGTCAAATTCATTTCCGCCATCTTCTAGCAAATTTAAAATCCGTTTTAGTATTCCGAGCTTTTCACACTTAAGGAACAAGCGTTAAAAAGTAACCACTAAAGCCCTAACACCAAAAATCATGCCATAAACCTCATAAGATGGAGTTTCCGAGTGGTAAACTCGGGCGGTAAACTTCGGGCAGTAAACTCGGGCGGTAAACTCCGAGCGGTAAACTCCGGGGCAGTAAACTCACCCTATATAAGGGTTGAGCGAACCTCATTTACACTCTTTCCACTCTCTCTCTCTACCCTCTCTCTCTCTCTCTTTCTCTTTCTTTCTCTATCTCTCTCTCTATCTCTCTCACTACCTCTCTCTCTAGTACGAAGATTTACTCATGAGTCAGTTCACTTGCGAGTCTATACTAATATTATAATACTTTAGATAGAATGTGACACACTATTTCCCTCTACGATGTCTCATAGCGCCATCGCCGTGTAACCAGAGTCTCCGGGAAGGAGAGCGAACATCATATGTATAGATCTATACGGGACCGACACTCCCACACCCTGATTGCTAGCTACAGTCTGCGCCGGTAAGGCCCATGGGTGACATAATGCCACTACCTCTACGCGTGACCTGGAGGGTCATCGGATACTCTATCGTCGATCAGCATGGTTACATACAAGTTCACATTCACCCCTTGTTTTAGACTTTGCTAGCTGTATCGTTCATTTGATACTTTCTGGAGTCTGTATTTCCTTGTTTTAGACTTTGCTAGCTGTATCGTTCATTCGATACTGTCTGTAGTCTGTATTTCCTTATTTTAGACTTTGTTAGCTGTATCATTCATTCGATATTGTCTGGAGTCTGTGCTTCCTTGTGTTAGATTGAGCCAGGCGTATCATTCATTCGATACTCTACTGGAGTCTATGTTTTCATTTGCTTTAGTCAGCAATATTACTGCTGAGGCATATGTTATTTTCCCCTAGTATTTTTACTTGTCATTTTCCCATAATTCCTTTAAAGTCCAAACTGTTTTTGGTAATGGTAGTATTTTGGGGAAAATTACTCCTTAAAAACATAAATCTTTCGGGTCTTGGTAGAAGACTGTTTTTATTTAGAAAATATAGGATTTTCTGGAAAAAAACGCTAATATGCCGTAGATTCTAGACTACTATCTTTCGTAAAGTTATTTTGGATAAAAATGTGTATTTATACAAATGACACTAAATACTTATGAACTCACCTGCATTATAAAAATGTTGATACTCGCTTTCAAAATAACTTGTATTCCTAGGTCAACGATAGACATGTACATCCCGGGAGCTTTTGCGAAGTCAGCCTAGAACCGAGTTGCATCTATGTTATGTTCTGTATTTACTTTGATGTTGCTATGAAATGTAACCTATGTAAAAATTATTACTATTAATGCAATGGTTGTTGTACTTTGATTACCACAACTAGAAAAACAGCCTTTTACGAAGCTCATTGCACGTCGTAAAAGGCTCAGACGACGCGCAAATGCGCGTCATGGAAGGCCCTGTCATAAAGAGAGACGACGCGCATTTACGACGCTCATTTACGACGTGCATTTACGACGCGCGTATACGACATGCAATGCGTATCAAGGAAGGCCCTGTCATAAAGGAAGACGACACGCATTCGCGTGTCGTAAACTTACGACACGCGTGTTAATGACACGCAGTGCGTATCAAGAAAGCCCCTGTCAAGAAAGGCCATGTCATAAATGAAGATAACACACATTTTTGCGTATCATAATTTTAAATGTTTAAAAAAAATATTATTTATAGATTTACTAATTTTCAAATTAAATAATACATTAAAAATCTCATAATACAAAATAAAATACCATAAATAACAAAGATAATTCATTTCACTAATATGTCAAATACAAATAATTATTCTAATAGTGAGTAAATGTTATTAAAAAATGAACTCATTTATATGCAATTGCATCATCTAGCTTACTATGTGCCAACAACTCTCTGTGTGCCAACAACATTAGAATATATTCGGGTATGGGGTTACAACGTTTTCCTGTCTTCATTCTCGAGCATGTAGAGTTGAACCATCAAAATGGTATGCATGTAGCCGGTTGCAGGAGCTTCAGGGGGAGCTATTCGCAATCCTTGGCTTAAAATACCAACATAGTTTGTCAAACGAGAACCTATTAAGAACAATAGATTTAATTAACATCCATGCAAAAGACAGTAATGCCCTTCTCATCTTGCATGAATGATATAACTTAACAGAAAAGGTTTGAAGCTACAAGACCATGCTAAAGGAGAATCTTTTTTTTATTGTATTTTTATATGGAACAAACTTATCAAACCTATGAAAACTTCTTCCAGCTCAAGTGCCCAATCCTACATTTTACAAAGTACAAACAAGGCCTCCTAGCAAGTTTTTTCCTACAACCAGAGTACAATGTCAATTTCATGTCAGATATTATAAAAAGACAAAATAAACAAATCAACAAACATATGACTTCATTAGACAAGGAATCAGAAAAAGGTTTACCTGTAAAATTCAGCAAATAGATCTTTATCACTAATGTAGGCAAGCAACTTTACTACCTGCAAATTAGTTCAAAAACTCAATCACTTCTGCTTACCATTTGCTGCACAGGAGACTTTCAATGATGATGAGGGCATTTACGTCTTTTGAGCAAACAAAATTTTAACATACCTTCTCAAGCGTGTCCTCAACGGCTTCATCGTTCAATTTCTCACTTCCACCATTTTTAAGAATATTATCACAAAATGTAGCAAGTAACTCTGCACTTGAACTTCCAACAACACCCTTGTCGCAGAATATTTCAAATGCCTCTTTAAAAGCCTAGAGGGGAATTCATTCAAAAGTAAGACCAAGTAATTTTGAATGACAGGAGTGGTTTATTTTGATGAAATTACTGTACTAATCTTGTGGAAAAGAGTATGGTTCATGAAACAGTGTTAATATCAATTTACTTTCGTTAAAATATTTAACTTAGAAATAAATAAATGTGTTACTCCATTTATGGAAAAATTAAGAATTATCATGATCATCTAAGAATGAAATGAAGGTTACCATTTTATCAATGCTCTCTGGTGATAAAGAGGACATTGCTTGTTGAGCTTTTTCTGCATCATATCTGGACTTATATTTTTCATCATTGATGACATCATCTACACATATTAAACCAAATATAAATTCATAAATTTCATATACTGGGATTATTAATGCTTTCACAATGCAAGTTGAACAGAAACCTCATGCATAGCTGGATTCTTCATTTGAACTTTTAATTGTTCCTGCATATCAAAGCTTGAACTCGGGAAGCTAGGTTGAGGGGTATTTCTAGAATTTGCCACCCCTCTAGAAGTGCTACTCTCACCAATATCCTCATTAAAAGTTGAAAAATCCCTTTCTTGACCTTCTGACTCTGTATTTTTATCGGATCCATTTAATGCCATTTTGGACATTTTTTGGAGCTCTTCTGGTGGCATCATGTTCATCATATCAGTTGCTGTTTTGAGCATATCAGGTGTGACATTTTACCCTGAGAAATGATAATCATTAGGTATATTTTCAAAGCACTCACCAATTCATGCAAACATTCGTTCATTTTATTCTGCTTTGTAATACTAAAATAGTTATGATGGAATGGAATCACAAAGGTCTGGAATGGAATTACTGATCATTTAAAAAACTTTGACTCGTGCAAACCTCATCACTAGTTTCGACTAAAGTAAAGAGAAAAGCTTATCCGTATATTAGAAATTGGATATATTCAAGAGGGTACAAAAAGAGAACACCTCATATATTACACAAAAATTACAAACATTCTCAAATGTAAGCACATACAGAGCTTTTTAGGGCTAGAAACTTTTACCCATACAATTACTTACAAGATTATATGTATTATTCTTGCACTTTTCATGCCGTAATTGTTATTTAATGGGATTCTAAAAATAAAAATTCCCATTGACATGTAAAAGGAATCATATCTCATAATTCATGAAATATTTATGTGATGATCATCACTTGAACTTACGCATATCTTTTGATTTTTTAAATATTTTGACGCCTTCCAACATCAAAGTGCACATCCAATATGCATGTTATGCCAGCTTTTATCTTTTGACCAACTTTGATTGGGCCAACAACTTTTGGTGTTCCTACTCAAATAATTCATTAAGTTAAGGTAACTAGATTTAATTAGTTGATTGTCATATTTTCTAGGGTAATTAAATGTGCATTCATTTATGCAACAAAATGATTTTTTTTGTTAAACAAAAACACAAAACAAGTTTAGAAATTTTACTTGTGAGTATGACATCGCCATCAATAAGTGTCATAATAGAATTAATGTGACTAATCAGAAACAGGATCTTAAATATCATATCTTCTGTAGACCCTTTTTGTCTTATTTCTCCATCAACCTGAGGGGTAAAACCGTAAAACATTAATTTTGACCTATAAAAGTGGATTATTATTATGGAATAGAGGGGCTACCTTTAACCACAATTCCAAGCTATGAGGATCTGGCACCCTTGACAAAGACAACTTCAAATTATTTAAATATGTCTATTAGTTATCAACTAATATAATAAGATAACAAAATCCTAATCAAATTAACAATTTACCAGAAAAGTGTGTAGTTTCTAATAATTCTTACAATGGAGCTAATAGGTGTGAAAGTGTCATGTCCTTTAGCAACAGTCCACGGAAGACCTAATGTTCAATAAATAAAAAAAAATAAATAAGGAGCTCTCACTTGCTTATTTCACCTGTCACTTTCCTTCACTAAACCTTCTTCTTTTGCTCCTGATGGATAAGAAAAGTCTTCATTAGCCTACACTTTGGACAAATAAACCATTAACACAAAATATAATTCTTAATCTCTAAGCTTGCAAACAAAAAAATGTCAACCCACCTCAACACTAGGAGTATCACTACTATTGTCAGCCATCTCTATGGAGCTTTCCACCATTTTCTCTCCCCACATAGCAACCAGTACAAAAGCTGCACACATGCTATGAAATTATCAGTAACAAAAAAAATTGCATTTCCCCATTATACACAAATATATTATTACCTTTTACAGGGTCTTCTGCAGTATACCACTCGCTCCAAGGACAATCATCACCCCATTGTATTTGTGTTCTAAGATCGTTCTTTCTTTAGATCCTCTTCAATCAATGCAGGAAATAAACCAAAATTTCCTTAGTGTTGTCTCATACTTGTCTACATTTTTATGTTATGATTACTGATAATAGGGCCAAACATGATGAATTGGTGCTTATTGATCTTGGAGATTGTTTATGGAAGGAAACAAGTAATAAAACTTCTATAATAACAATTAGGTATACAATTTTATCACAGAGGAATGGAATGGAACAAGTTCTTTTCATTCTCAATTTATACAGATCTATTTCTAGCACCAATTATGTACAAACATCATATAGGTCAAATACAACAATACATTCTATTTATTTTTTGTGAGACATTCAAATCATGTTGTGATATTTTACCTTACTCTGGAAAATTGTAAAATTTGGAACATGTGAATTGAAGACAGAGGTAGGATGAGAACGATTAGTGATAAAGGAGAATTAGGTGCCCTACCATCAACCTCGGCCTAAATCAAACGTATATCTCAACAATTAGGCATACAATTTAATAGACCAGGGGATGATTTCCTGGAAAAAAAAACACAAGATTTAAGAAGGTGAAGTGATTCATGTTTAGAAATTAACATGGACATATATAAAATAAAAACCGAAAATCGAATAAATTGTAAAGGGATCATAGAATTACCAGAAAGAGGAACATATAGAGCACTGCCTTAAAGAAATTGGTTTCCCCTTCAACTCTTCAGCAATCTTCATCTGGTGGAGGAGAGACATCTTCTGGCTCCAATGATTGCGTTTTTTATCACCCATGTCTTCTGGCTCCATCCCTTATGTGGAATTAACCTTCTCTATTACGTGCAAAGTTTTCTTGGAATGGAAGACCTGTTGTATACTCACTGCTGCTTTCGTTTCCAACTATCAAACACCACCGAGACCACCTGCAACAAGGAAGCACGAACAAAGAAGAAAGAAAAATATTCATCTATGGAGGAGAGAGATGAGAGAAAACCCGATGGAGGGGGAGAGACGAGAAGGTGGATGCATCGATTAGGGAGAAAACAAACTCAGAGAGTGGAGTGAAGTCGAATTTAGGAGAAGTTGTACCAGTTTTAGGGAGAAATCGAACCAGTTGGTCTTTGTTGTTGATCTTCTTTGTCGCAATTCCTGGCTCATGAATAGAGAGAAAGTTTAGGGTTTCTTGATTGAGAGAAAGGTTAGGATTGATAGAATTTACGAGAAAGTTCTTGCAGAAGGAGTTGATAAAACCCGGGGCTGTGACGATGACCATATGGGATAACGAACGGCTAACTCCGACGCAGGTGAAATATGCGTGCATTGATGCTTTTTCTGAGTTATAGAATGCGGAGGTTCTTGATTAAGAGAACCTGAACTAATTTGAAGTTGAATTCACAGTTTTTAATCTAAGGCATCGTTTCTCAAGAACAAATTAGGGTTCTTAATATTTAGGGATTTATGATTTAGGGTGATTTGGGGAGTCGTAGTAGGCAGGATGTTTAATTTTTTTGGGAATGGAAAATGGTTATGAATGATTTATTAGCAGAGGATTTTAGAAGGAGAAGAAGGAGTACCAGGCGGGGTATTTAATTTTTTTGGGATTTCGTTTCCCAAAAAAATACGGAGAACGCGCCTCCTTAAAAAAATATAAAGCGACACCTTTACACGACACGCTTTTTTTGATAGGTGCCCTCCGTATTTCTTTTTTTTTTCTTTTCTGACACTAATTTCAGGGCACGCATAAATGCGTGTCCACTATCTTTCAAATTTTAGAAGAGATGACATTATTTTTAGAGCGCACGCTTTTGCGTATCGTAAATCACTGTGTGTCATTGTTTGCGCATCATTAAAGGGCTGTTTTCTAGTAGTGTACTATACTGCATATGCTGTGATACTTGACATGAGGTCCTCCACCCCAGAACGTTTCCGCCTTTCCAGTTTTGGGGTGTGACAATATTAATCTATCACCAATCATAGAAAAACATATTAAAATCAAAATATATGTCCACCAAACAAAGGCATTTCTAAATGAGCAAATATCAAGCATGTTAGAACTTAACAAAAAAAAATCTAAACAATGCTTGCTTATGGTCAAGAACGTTTTACTTAAAAAAACAATTGTTTTATTTAGGTCACATTTAAAATTTCTTATAGACTCTGAAATTACTTATATATACCACGTTCTTCCAAACAATTAATAGCTCATAGTATTTTATTTCCATCCTATGTAAAAGATATGCCTTGGTTGGGGTTTTGATCAAAAGTCACCACTATTGTGCCTCTTAATTTTCCTTATTGTGAATGTGTTTGGTGGATTGGGTTATCCAAACATCAGAAAGTATTATAGAAAAATAACAAGTAAACTACCAATTACATTCAAAAGCTAGGGTTAACAAATTATGATAACTTTTTACCCAAAGAAAAGTTCTATAGAGAAAAGTATCACATAATCAAGGACTGAAATATACACAAACATTCAAATTTTAATTACCAAAAGTTAATTTGAAGATAAGAGAATAGATTACTTGACCTCAACCTTATTTGAGCAACTCCTAACTCTCTTCTATAGAGAATTAGATGATCCTGAAATCAAAATCCCCAATAAAAACAAATTAGTCGGTTAAAGGTTAAGAATTTAACATACGTAACTTTGAGAAACTTACTTAGTGGGTGTCCAATGGGATTTACATATATAAAGTCATATCCATATAGTAAGACAACCTTAAAATCGGATGAATGACAACCCTTGTCCAGTCACAATAGAAGAACGAAACCTTCAAGACGGAAGTAGATAGTGGTGAAGGTATGATTTCATGGGGGGAGGGGGTAGGGGGTGTGAGAGAGAGAGAGAGAGAGAGAGAGAGAAGGCGCTGGTTGTGCTTACAATCGCACCTCCAATTAAGGGCGGAAGATCTTGAACATTGTCTCTCTAGTTGGGGATTTGGTGAAACAGGAAAGAAAAAGAGAAGAGGGGATGGAGTGGCGGTGACAGTTGCGATAGAAACCAGACCTGTTTGAATAGGAGTTGCTCTTCTCTTCGTCTTTAACCCTTCGATGGAGTGGTGAAAAGCAGAGAAAAACCCAAAAATTAGACTTCCAAATGATAATACCTAGATGATGATTTAATGTATTTGGGAGGGTGCGGTGGTGTATGGGGAGTTGGGAAAACATTGAAAGCGGTGGAGATAAATCGTAGAAAAGAAGAAGAAAGGAGAGTGTACAGAACCACGGCATGCTGACGCCATCTGCTCTTCTCTAAATTCATCAAACGTGCTACATGTCTTCCTAAAAAAGAAACGCAGATGACTCACCTGGAAGAATCTTGCCTTTTTCTTTCTGAAATCTCCAATCTTGCCTTTTTTTTTTCTGAAATCTCCAATCCTACGCGCACAAGAAGAAAATTGAGTAATCCAGACGCGCCAAAAATTACCTATGTGTGTAAAGCACGAAGTCACCTCAACCAAAAAGCTTTTTGCATATAATATATATATATATATATATATATATATATATATATATATATATATATATATATACTAGGCGAATACCCGCGCGTTGCGCAGAATACAACAATATATTTGAAATTTTTACAAATATATGTTTTTTAAATTAATCAATGACATTGTTATTAACTTTTATATAATAAATCTTATAATAAGTTGGTATAAACATTGTTTGTTTAGAATTATATGATAATGTAGATATCTTTTAAAATTGTATAATCCTAAGTGACTTAATGATGTTTACTTGCAGATTACTTATGAATAAAATTAAATATAATATATGATTTAATGATATTTATAGTTGTTGTTATGATTAATTAATTTTAAAATGTTTATTTGCTTAAGATTTTAATTTCTATCATTGTATTTATTTAAAATATCAAACATTGTTTTTTGTTCTTAAAGACAACAATATAATTTTTGTATATAATTTTACTTTTAACTATTGTTATTGTAAGTTATTTAAAATAACGTATTTCGAAACTCTTAAGTATTTTAATTTGTTTTCAGAAATTTAATGTTTTTAAAATTTTTTTGATGAATATTGTTAGTTTCTATGATTTTAGTTATTTAAAACAAAAAACATTATTTTCGTTTTTAAATAAAATATTATAGTTTTTTTTATATAATATTGCTTTTAACTATTCTTATTTTAAGTTATTTATTTGAAAAGTGTTAATGATTATAAAAAATAGTTTCATGATTTTTTTTGTTAACTTAGGATTACAATTTAGGTTTAACACTATAATTTATAATCTTTAACTATTTATAAAACAGGCTCTCGGTTTTTTTCAAGTTTAACTGAAATTTTGATTTAAGTTAATTGTATAAATTATATTGAAATTAATAAATTAACTATTTTGCATTAACTCATATATTATAAAAATGTTGTGACCTCAAAATGATAATTGCTCACATACGACAACATATTTAAACTAATAAATTAACTATAATATGTCAAAAAGATAAATTCATAATTTTATAAATAGAAATATAATATGAGATTTTAATATTGTAGTTTAGTGAATCATTTGAATTAATTCTACCTGCTAGTTACACATGAATAAAATTAAATATAATATATGGTTTAATGTTATTTATAGTTGTTGTTATTGTTAATTAATTTTTTAAACCTTATTTGCTTAATGTTTTAATTTCTATCATTATAATTTTTTTAACATCAAAAATTATTTTTTATTTTAAACGTAACAATATAATCATTTATATAGAGTTATTTTTAACTATTGTTATTATAAGTTATTTTAAGCTACTTATTTGAAAACTTTTATTGATTATAAAAATATCTTTAGAAAATATTTTAGTTAAATTGATATTACAATGTAGTTTTTGCATTTATCACTACAATTTATCACTTTTAACTATTTACAAAATACTCTTTGGTTTTTTAAGTAGAACTTAAATTTATATTTAAGTTGATACTGTGATGTTATATTTAAACTAATAATTTAAGTATATTGTCTAAAATGTTCAAAAGTTGTTGCTTTAAACTGATAATGGTTGACATACAACAACATTTTAAATCTAATAAATTAAGTATAACATATTAAAAGTTAAAGACATAACTTTATAAGTAGAAGTAAATAGATTATTTTAAAATTGAAATTTAGTTTATTTATGATTACATATTAGGTTTGATATTTATTTAACTTTATTAACCATCTTATAATCATTATTAGATATACACTAAAATTTATCACTTTTAACTATTTACAAAATATTTTTTTGGGTTGTTTAAGTTAAACTAAAATTTATATTTAAGTTGACTATGTAATGTTATATTTAAATTAATAATTTAAGTATTTTATACAAATTGTTCCAAAATTGTATCTTTAAAATGATAACGATTTCCATTTAATAATATATTAAAACTAATAAATTAAGTATAGTATGTTAAAAGTTAAAAAAACATAACTTTATAAGTAGAAGTAAATATATTATTTTAATACTAAAATTTAGTTTATATATTATTATACTTTACGTATGATATTTATTTAACCTTATTAACCAACTTATAATTTGTATTAAAAAGAAATTGAAAAGTCATGGGAGTTTCAAATGAATGTGGTGAAAGGAAAAATGCATGGGAGTTTCAAATGAATGTGGTGCGCGTTGCACAGAAACACCTATATAGTTGAAGTCTTTACAAATATATATTTTCTTTTTAAATATAGCAATAACGTTGTTGTTAAATTTGATATTATAATTTTTATACTAAATTGATATAATATATTGATTATTTTAAATTATATGATAATATATACATTTATTATAACTTCATAATCTCAAGCGTTTGAATGACTTCTACCCGCGAGTTACACATGAATAAAATTAAATATAATATATGGTTTAATGTTATTTATAGTTGTTGTTATTATTAATTAATTTTTTAAAATTTATTTTCTTAATGTTTTAATTTCTATCATTATAATTATATAAAAATCAAACATTATTTATTGATTTTAAAGGTAACAATATAATCATTTATATAGAGATATTTTTAACTATTGTTATTGTAAGTTATTTTAAGCTGCTTATTTGGAAACTTTTAACGATTATAAAAATAAGTTTAAGAAATATTTTAGTTAAGTTGAGATTACAATTTAGTTTTTGCATTTATCACTATAATTTAACTATTTACAAAATATTCTTTGGATTTTTTAGTGGAACTGAAATTTATATTTAAGTTAACATTGTAATGCGCAGAAACACCTATATAGTTGAAGTCTTTATAAATATATGTTTTTTTTAATATAACAATAACGTTATTGTTAAATTTGACATAATAATTCGTATACTAAATTGATATAATATATTGATTATTTTGAATTATATGATAATATACACATCTATTATAACTTTATAATCTCAATCGTTTGAATGACTTCTACCTGCGGGTTACACATGAATAAAATTAAATATAATTTATGGTTTAATATTATTTATAGTTGTTGTTATTGTTAACTAATTTTTTAAAATTTATTTGCTTAATGTTTTAATTTCTATCATTATAATTATTTAGAACATCAAACATTATTTTTTGATTTTAAAGGTAACAATATAATCATTTATATAGAGTTATTTTTAACTATTGTTATTTTAAGTTATTTTAAGCTACTTATTCGAAAATTTTTCACGATTATAAAAATATCATTAAGAAATATTTTAGTTAAATTGAGATTACAATTTAGTTTTTGCATTTATCACTATAATTTATCACTTTTAACTATTTATAAAATATTTCTTTAGTTTTTTTAAGTGGAACTAAAATTTATATTTAAGTTGACATTGTAATGTTATATTTATGTTCACAATTTAAGTATTTTGTCTAAACTGTTCAAGTAGTAGCTTTAAACTGATAATGGTTTACATTTAACATCATATTAAATGTAATAAATTATGTATAATATGTTAAAAGTTAAAGTCATAACTTTATAAGTAAAAGTAAATATATTATTTTAAAATTTAAATTTAGTTTATTTATGATTACACTTTAGGTTTGGTATTTATTTAACTTTATTAACCAACTTATAATCATTATTAGAAAGACACCTATAATTTATCACTTTTAAGTATTTACAAAATATTCTTTGGGTTGTTTAAGTTAAACTAAAAGTTATATTTAAGTTGACCTTGTAATGTTATATTTAAATGATAATGGTTTACATCCAACAATATATTAGAATTAATAAAGTAAGTATAATATGTTATAAGTTAAAAAACATAACTTTATTAGTAGAAGTAAATATATTAGTTTAATATTGAATTTTAGTTTATATATAATTACATTTTAGGTTTGATATTTATTTACCCTAATTAACCAAATTATAATTATTATTAGAAAGAAATTGAAAAGTCATGAGAGTTTCAAATAAATGTGGTGAAAGGAAAAATATATGGGAGTTTCAAATGAATGTGGTGCAAGGAAAAATGCTTCCTTTATAAGTATACTAGATGAATTCCCAGGCGTTGCGCGGCGAAGATTAAAAATATATTGTTAAAATATTGAAAATATATGTTTAAAATGGTTATGTTATTGACATTAACTTTGAGATTATATTTTTACACTAATTTTTATATATATATATATATATATATATATATATATATATATAATCTTTATTATTTTGAACAATAATATTCATTGACATCAACCCATATATTCTCACTAATAGAATTAAATATAATTATCTATTTAATATTATCTTTAACAATTATTATTATTGATTAATTATATTTTTACTTATGCGATAATTTTCTAATTTCAATAATGATCTTTATTTAAAATACAATTTATTTATAGTTAAATGTAATTTATAATTTGATGTTATTACCATTTAAAATTGTTATTCATTAATTTTAAACCACATATTATTAATAATAAGTTAAAAAAGACTTTTAAGAAACACTTAATATTATTATTAAAATATAAAAATACACTAAATAATAATGTGATAAGATAGACAAATTGCATTTCAAACAAGACTTGCATGGATAATATGACATATCCATGTAATTTAATTTTATTATTTATAATTATTGCTTATTAATTTTAAAACCATTTGTTATTATTAATAAGTGAAAGAAACTTTAAAAAAAAACTTATTATTATAATTAAAGTGTTAAACATATACTAAAATATAAATTGATAAGATAGACAATTTGCATTTTAAAAAAAAGGCTTACATGTATAATATGGATAGTATGACATATCCATGATTTTTAATTAATTATTGTTTTGAAGCAATATGAACATACAAACATGTATACAATAGTTAATTAAATATTATATATATATATATATATATATATATATATATATATTCATCGTCCATAACATATGATCGATAACATGAATCTAATCTAGTTTACATTAAAATGTCAACCACAACATACAATGATATTCTTAAAAGAATACTTAAATCAACAAAATACAAAAAAGAATTACTATATAACAAACTTACAAATTAAAAACTTCAACATAATAACATGGCTCATAAAATTGTTCAAAGCCCTCAAACCAACCCCAAAAACTTTAAACTTGTTTTCTTTGTGAATTTTGTATTTGATTTGTATTTGTGTGTCTACTCAAAAAGATTGATCTTTTTATAGTAGAGTATTCATTAATTGTTTATTAAATACATTATATAAGTTACAAAACCTTTGAATTGTTAATCATTATTAAGAGACTTTTGAGTGATATTCATTAAAATAAATAGTTTCAAATGCATGAGGTGTTTGCAAATTTTTATGGGGGTTTCAAATGCATGAGGTTCAAAGAAAAATGTTAGCTTTATAAGTATGTATGATAATGATATATATATATATATATATATATATATATATATATATATAATCGGGTTGGCGGGTTGACCCACGAACCCAAACAGGTAACCCAACCCAACCCATGAAATAAACAGGTTGGAGGGTTGGTGGGTTGGCGGGTCAAAAATCTCAACCCAATTTATTTTTGTGTTGGGTCAGTGTCGGATTACGGGTTGGGTCGATGATTGCCACCCCTACTTTGACGCAACTTTTTTTTTTGTATAAGTTTTGACACTAATTGTTTTGCTCAAAATTGATCATCATTTCTTCTAGTTTGTTCAGTTTTGATGACGTGAGATTCTATTTTTTATATTCCAAATCGAACATCATTTTTTTGTTCATTTGAAACTGTATAAATACTTTTTTTACATTTGAAACTGCATAAATGTTTTTTTCATTTAAAAATCATATTTTTATACATGTACAAAGTTTTTTTATATTCAAAACATAATATTATGTATAAATATGTATTAATTATATTATTATCGTATTTTTAAAATATAATATATTTCTTGATTTTTTGGAAAAAGTAATAACATTCTAAAATCTGATGATGTAGTACGCTTAGAATAATTAAATTAAATTAAACTTGAGACAAATATTACACATGGGGAAATTTGGTTAAGAAGTGTAAAAAATATTTATATTGGCAA
Source organism: Lactuca serriola (assembly GCF_051521515.1). Taxonomy (NCBI): domain Eukaryota; kingdom Viridiplantae; phylum Streptophyta; class Magnoliopsida; order Asterales; family Asteraceae; genus Lactuca; species Lactuca serriola. The sequence continues at coordinate 278,106,559 of NC_136415.1, forward strand.
TTTAATTAAATTTATGTTGGAACATATTATCTATGTAGTTAAAACGACCCCTTGACCATTGTTTCCAATATCACATTAGTTTATTTAATTATACAGTACACACTTCCAAAGTTATTTTAAAATTACATATTTAATAAAAGTATTAGTATAATATATATATATATATATATATATATATATATATATATATATATATATATAAACACATAACATTATGTATAAATATATATTATTTCTATTGACTATTTAAGTAAATTATGTTGGAAGATATTATTTTTGTAGTTAAAGCGACACTCAGACCCTCGTGTTTCCAAGATCACATTAGTTTATTTGTTTGTGCATTTCACACCTCCAAATTCATTTTAAAGTTGTATATTTAATGAAAAATAATGTTATAATATATATATATATATATATATATATATATATATATATATATATATATGGTATGAATGTAAAAAACTTTGAATTATACAAAAAATATGGTATTTAAATAAAAAAATATATATTTATACATGCTTTCAAATATAAAGAAAATATTTATATCGTTACAAATAGAAAATGGAGAACAAGAAAAAATTGAGAAAAATGATGTTTAATTTAAAGCAAAAAAATGGAATGTCAAAATTGAAAATAAAAAATTAAAATTTAGTTTTAAAATTGAAAAAAATAATAATATTGTCTTTTGTGCTAACTTTTTAAATTGACACGCCAACATATCATATAATTATGCTTACGTTATAAAAAACTAACACATCAACAAACAAAGAAGTTAACCGGTAATATATTTGGATCGAATATTAATAAAAACTTAATGATTTTTATGGAATTTTTTTAGTTGTATAATTTTATTTTTGGACAATAGACGCAGGAATTTGTATATGAAATTTTAAATAAAAATTCCAACTAAAATCTATTAATATTTATTACATAAATTTTATGATAGTAAAGTTGGATTTGTAAGAATAAATATTTGTAATTACTATACTACAAGATGATTGGCATTGTCGACATTTGGTACCACCATGGCACCACACTGTCCACACCCAGGGGATCTTTGGCCACCTAATATTATTCGGTATCTTGTGAACCTGTCAGAACAGTTTTACTGTAAAAGTGATCCGCATTAAAAAGCAGGAATATATACATCATTAATAAAATCAAATATAAAGGCATTTCTAGGGATGATGTAAATTTAAAATTAGAGATGCCCACCTTTGCCTTTCTAAAACTATAGATACTTTCATAATTGCCGTTAAGCCAATTTATAAACACGACAATTTTACTTTATATATCTTAAAATGTCAAATAGATAAACTAACATATTTAACAAAATATCTTTTTGTGTACTTTACATCTTTACACAATATTGTATTGTTATACATTGCGATGTACTGTTATTGACTTTGGATTATAAACTTGTTGATTAGTTTCATTTTCTAAACTTGATACATGCATTTCTATTTTCGAACATAACCGCCTACAGTTTGTATCTTAAAAAAAACTAAAATGGAAAGTCGAATCAAGTTATGTACAAAAATTATGTAAACTAACCAATATAAATGAATATTTTAAGGAAAATGATTACAAAAAATTCAAAATTTACAAAATGAGCACCAACTCCATAATATATTTCGGAGTAGTAAAGGTCTTTCTCGTCCAATTCAGAATTTGTAAGCCATACATTTTAGACTCACGTAGTCAACGTCGGATAACCATAGTTAAGACCGTACATGTTGAACTTATATTCTAAAATGTGCCATTGTTCCAAATTGTCTTTGTACATTCCAGAATCCAGACTTACCATTATACATTTAGAACACTCATTCCGACCACCGAATACGGATATTCTTTCACTACATGTCATGTGTATTCCATCTTCTTTTGTTTAACTTACAACCAAGTAATCCTAATTGTGTTTTGGAATTGTTTTGAAATGAGTTTCTGAGATCATGATCACGAAGAGAGTTGACAAAGATAGGTTGCTTACCTTCATAATTTTGGAAGAACGAACCTTCATAGTTACTCTAACATATGAACATATATTATGGATCATTTTTCAACTCTATCTTGTGGCTCTTGGATGCATGGAAGATAATATATATATATATATATATATATATATATATATATATATATATATATATATATATATATAGTTTTGTACATTCACAACGTTCATGCTACTAGTCATCTTTATAGATAGCGTCTATTCGAGAGGTGACTACTTACGCTCAATGGTCGTAGCGGTTGTTATGGACTGAAACAATCAGACCTTGTCAATAGCGTTTTGCTTGGACATGACAAATAATGTCAACTCTTTTCCCTCATCTTCTGATGAGACTAAAGGAAACTCTTAGAGACGTTAGGGAAGTATCATTCATAAAAATACAGATGATGATAACTTTTTCCTTAGGTCAGGTCGTCTCTTATTCATATTATGAGTATTGTTGTCAGAACGTGGTTGTTGCTTTGCGCTTGAGAGTTGGTTGAAATTGAACATTTGATCTTTTGTGTTGGCGGACATGCAAATCATTAATAATGTCTGATTTTGAAGAAAACTCTGGTTGACGAGCAACTACATGTGAATGCCTTGCCAATATCAGCCCTTTTCACCTAACATATGTTAGAATGTATTGAACCTTGATATACTAGATGTCATCAACATGTTATCGGTTTATGAATGTAACATACCGATAACGGCATTCATTGAGGTTGTTAGTGAGTACACTCAACGAATTTATATTCAACACAATGAATTAGGTGGTAAAATAGTATATATATATATATATATATATATATATATATTGGAAATATTATGTAGTTGTAAAATGCTCAAAATCATTATTGTTCTTCCGTAGGGGTTTCTCCGAGGTACTAATCTCGAAGACGGAGATGGTATTTTAAAGGAGGATGGATAAGTATGCCAAGTGGCAGGCAAGAAAAATGCCATTTGCTATGTTTCAAGTGACAAATTTTTTGAAAACTTTGGTTTTTTTACTGTTGAATTTTGAAAGTCTACATGTGGGAAATGGCATAGTTATGGTATACTATGCAATCATGCCTTGGTGACATCACATTTTCAAAACTTTATAGACTATTACCATATGGTTCAGGTGGTGGGATTTCTATGCATCAAATACACTTAAACTAGGTAGTAGAAAAATCAATCTATTATATACCTAAGTATACATGCAACCCAAGGATCCGTGTTTCATAATAATTACTTCTAACCTATAAAACATAAAACATAAAGAAGGATAACATACCTCTTATGTAGCCATTGATCTCCATGCTTGAGATCTTGTCCTCCTCGAAGTTACTTGGGTAAGAGAACCCAAATCTGAAACTCTCTAATGGCATCACACCAAATGATACCAAAGATTGGAATGCAAACAAATAGGAGAAATGTCAATTTCACAAAACCTAAGAGGGTTAAAAATCATCCGTTAAAGGGGGAAAATGGTTGGCGAAAATTCAAGCCAAGGTGCAATGAAGAATGAAATCCCTAAGGCGCTATTTATAGCATTGGATCTCTTCCTAGGTTTTGTACTCTATCCCAAGTGGGATGGGAAGCAAATTTCAAAATCCTTTCTTATCAAAGAGAGATTTCGTCCACCCCTTACTCCCATAAGGGTTTTGGAACATTCATGATTAATCAGCTATTGATTAATGAATATTCAACCCTTTAATTAGATGAATTGTTTAATAAATTCCCAAATTTTCCAATTAGTTTCTAATTAAGTAATAAAACATAATAATTAATAAACCAATTACTCTTTTATTTATTCTATTCAATATGGGTCTTGAGGGCAACCTAAAAGGACCATGTTCTTAGAAATATCACTAATAGTTAATGACCTTAGACACTCTTTCCAATAGTCTCCTACTTGGACAAGTCATCATCTATACGAGGTCTAATACTTCCCCAATAATCAATAAATATAGGAAAATAAATCATATAAAATACTTTATGAGGTCTATAGATCCTAGGTAAATTTGTGGACGACCTCTAAACTAAATGATGACATGGCAGTGAGTTTCATTGATTTTGGTTACTGTTTGGTATGGTTTTGAATTTTCTTTTTGTTTAATTAAGATAAATCATAAAACCACTTTAGGGAATGTGAAAAGGCTACCTAACATTTTTCGCAGATCGTACCTCACCTGAAATACTCAGAAAAATATTGTCAGAATTTTTCATAATGCATACCTATTTTTCCCTGATTTTTGTATTTATAATGGACTAATAATGGGAAAAACAGTTCTACTTATTCAAAATTCATGAAAATTTACCAGAAGACTTTATAATATATTAGAACTCTAAATAAAAATTTGGATGATTTTTCTTGTAACATACACATTCATTTATCGTGTTATGTAATTTTAAAAATGAATAATATTATGAAATATTATGTGATATTTAGCGTTAAGTTCTAACAGATAGTTTTTACTAAAAATGAAGTAAAACTATGTTTAGAATCACTCGGAAAATATTGGAAGTCTTATGAGATTCCAATTTAATGTCAAATATTGAAATTTAACGAAAATATAAAATTTTAAATAAGTAAAATTTTATTATTGAAAGTTGTAGATAATTTCGTTAGAAACATTTAGGCGAAAACCTCATCGAAATCCGAGTTATAACGAAGAAGTTATGACCAATCGAAGATCTGCAACAAAACCGGCAAACACTATTTAGCATAAAAAGTGAGTTTTCGATAAACTACTTTTTAGATTCAGTGATAAAGTTGTAGTATTCGTTAAACCGAGAATTTTAATAAAAAGAACGTCCAAATCTGACTTCGTATGAGGAAGTTATTATTTTTCTAAGTTTCGGAATAGCAGTAGACAACTAAAAACTCGAAATAAAGATCGAGTCATTTTTAGCCGACACAACCTAAACGAGAATTGAAGGTCTTGTCAATAGTAGTACAACGGTAAAAAGACAGACGAAAACGGACATCAGATGAAGAAGTTTTGAATTTTTAACGGGCTTTTCCTGTCCCGATCCGTTAAAAATATAATATTAAAAATGAAGTCAAAATTAGCTGATGGAGTCTAAACGATAGTTGTAGATCATAATCTCACCTACGCGTGGATATAAAGAACGTAAAAAACGGAGCTCGTATGCAAAAGAAATGGATTTTTGAAGTTCGGAGCACAACCCTCGAGACCTGACTGCATTCATGCGTGAATCATAGAATTCATGACGTGAAATACTTGAACGACACCTTTCAAGAGAATAAAACAAAGAAAAATAGCAAAACTAATTGAAAAATATCTTTTACATTTTTCATAGCTTATATATGTATAATAACAATGTTAAAAAAAACTTTGCGCAATTTTGGTAAATGTATTCTATTTATTTCCATTTTTGTTAGAATAAATACATAAAAATCAAAAAATCGGGTTAAGTTGTTTAGAAACCCATTTTTATATTTTTCTCAGCTTAAGTATGTTTAATGACAGTATTATAAAAAGTTTGGGAATTTTTATCATCTGGATACTATGTTTCACAAATTTATATTGTTATGAAGGCTTAAAAATTTGGAAAAATAGTTAATCACATCAAAAATTCAAGGGAAAATTTCTGCAACACCTCCACGGTATTTGGATCGAAAATGTAAAATTTGATGAATTTTGGAAACTGTTTGATAATATTTTTGGATTTTTAGGAGTTTAAAACACCTTTAAATGTGTTGAAATACCGTCAATTAATATTACAAAAATCTGGAAAATAATATCCAAAATTATCTTAATCACATGAGTTATAAAATGTCACCATTTTAGAAAAACTGATACTCATTTAATATAAAAACCAATATTAGAACAAAAATTTGGCATTTCTCTATATGTAGAATTTAGTATATTAGCATTAGATTTCGATTAGAGACTCACTAGCGTATACCATAATTGTAGGATTTGGTAGTGGTACAAGTGGAACTTTAGATCAAGGCATCATTTGCATCATCTCAATGCATTGTGAGTATTCATGACTCCTCTATTTTTGGGTTTTAAATGTTTTGGGGGTGGAAAAGCATGTCCAACGACTGTTTATTGTTCGTTGTATTTAATTTGACTTGTATCAAACTTGGTAGCTAGATTTTGTTGTGTATGTGTATGCTATTGTTAACTCATGAGGCCTTATCGCGTTTAAGTCCCTGGAATCAGTTCACACAACTCATTAACTCATTTGAGCCCATGGTCATTATGGATAAGGCTATTAGGAGGTAGACAACTCCTCACTCGCAAGATTTGCTTGAGTACATTTTACCATATTTCCCTATGTTAGCGATAGACATAGAAGAGGGCACCCTTGGTCATTAGGCTTGGGTTATGAATTCATGGTATAATCATTATACACATGTGAGCCTTGTATCTCGTTTTAGCAACAAAATTTATTTCCCATGAGAATATGAACGTTGCATCTCATTTGGGCAACATACTTTATCTCTCATGATGACAACGAACTTTGTTTATGCAAACTTATTTACTCATTTTTGCAATATATTTCTATTTATGGAAACTTTATTTCCCATGAGAGTATGAACGTTGCATCTCATTTGGGCAACATACTTTATCTCTCATGATGACAACGAACTTTGTTTATGCAAACTTATTTACTCATTTTTGCAATATATTTCTATTTAGGGAAACTTTATTTACCATGAGAATATAAACATTGCATCTCATTTGGGCAACATACTTGATCTCTCATGATGATAACGAACTTTGTTTATGCAAACTTATTTACTCATTTTTGCAATATATTTCTATTTATGGAAACTTTATTACCTGCTTTAGCAACGAACTTCTATTAAAGAAAACTTATTTACTTATTTTAGAAATCAACATTGTTCATGGTAACTGTTATCAATATTCTGATTATCATGATTTCAAACCATATTATGTTATAAACATGTAAGTACTCACCAACTATTTTTATAGTTGACGCTCGTTTTACATGTTTTTTCAAGAATCATCGAGTAAGTGGCACTTAGGGACACATCTCTTTTAGGAGCATTCACATGTGTTATATTTCAATTCACATTGTAATTTCTTTTTAAAGTTGTTCAAAACCATTGAAAATTTATAATGCTTTTTAATACTTTGGTTGGTGTTGTCTTTATCTTTTGCTATGAAACCCTTTATACTGCCACGCCCTGTATTTCTGCTTTACCGGGGTTTGACAGAAATGGAATCAGAGCCGAAGGTTATAGAGAATACTGGTTTTCCTTTGGAGAACCACAACTATAGCCAAAAAAATTTCAAAATGTTTTAAAAATACTGAACATACTACTGGTATAACTAATTCGAGTACGCATTATTGGACTTTAATTAAGTATAGCCTGACCAACTGTGCTTAATTATGGAAATTAATGTGAGGCTGGAAACAGTTATAGTAGAATTATGTTCAAAACAATTTTCAACTTAAACTTTTGATAAACAAAATTTTTCGGTGTGCGTACGGGCATTGCATATTATAGGCATTCATCTAGATACACTTAGAAACTAAGTGCACTTTTATAACAATGCCTTTATTTAGAAATACTCTTATTCCTTATCAAGTGCTAGGTTAACCACTTAGGTTATATCACTAGCCACTCTAGGAGCAATTCACTTAGTACTAAGAATGGGTATTCCTCGGTAGCTATTGACTTTAGATGTAAGGTTAGTAGCTAGATATACACTAGTAATAATCTTAAGTCGAAACGTTTCGATACCGACACGAATGATAATTGGAGCATCGCGTAAGGAGGTAGATAAGTCGCCACTAAGTAATCACTTGGATACCATTGGCTGGCATTCCTGATTCGACTCACGAGGAGACATGGAGGTTTAACCCATACATGATTCCTTATTACTATGCTACGAGTTATCTCTAGGTTGTTTCCCACCTTGAGCTGAAAAACTTAACATAGGATGTCCATTTGACCTCTATAAAAGGTCATAAACTGCATTGACACCATAAAACGCTTTTCAAACAATTTTTCTTGTCATTTATCTTGGGGAAAAAGACATCGGTACTTGCCTTGTACCCGCCTTAGTATTTAGGTATGATCAGCTACACTAACATACTTATTCCTTACTTCTTAATCTACCATCGAAAAGCTATTTTGATTCATTGGTTTTATTTATCATCGATAAAATATTTTATAACCACTTCATACTACTTAGTAGACCTTTCCTAACAATGTAAGCCATATTCTCGCTAAAAATCTTTTGACAAGTTGCTTTAACTTAACACTTTTCTTCAAAACTCAATTTAACCAATATTGGTTTTAATCTTGTTATTTCAATTTCATTTCAAATCCATTTCAATGGATAAATGTGCTTTTAAGCGCATACAAACCATTTTAAACCTTGCTTACCATTTTGGCACGTTTTCGAAAAACATGGAAACATTTTCTTAGAAAAGTATTTAAACTCTGCTATAAAACTTAAACATATGACATTGAAGTTAATATTACGTGTAAAAGCTTCACCGGATCTTTCAAACCCCTTTTGTTTTGGGCTCTTTTGACCACTTTCTCATCTAGGCATTATACTTTACTTAAATGTGCTTTCTAAAAATCCAATATCATCTTTCTGCAACTTTCTACTTCACCCATGTTTCTATGATATGTCTAATTCCTAAATTTCCATCACACCTCATTCGTTTATTTTATTTCAAATTAGTTATATAATCTATAAAGTTTCTAGAGTTTTTTCCGCATTGCATAACATAGTGTTCAATTTTAAATTTCCAGTGATACACTCTCAACAATGTATAATTACTCTTCTAAATATATTGATTCTTTACCTTATCCATTTTAACTATGGTTGAACTTCAGTCTAAAAAGTCAAAATTGTTAGATTTTCAATTACCAGTTGTAGTGCTTCTACTTTTCACAAACAAAGTTTAACTTAATTGATAACTCACGAATGTTTAACAAAAACTTTAAAACTTCCACATGTCTATTTAATCATCAACGTAAATCAAAAACTGAAGTTGAAATATATCTCAACCTGGTTTTAAATCTACCTATTGGTATTGTTCTTATAACGTTAACAATAACAATCATTGTTGCTATCTTCATTCCCCCCCCCCCCCCCCCCCCCCCCCCGCACTTGATTTTTTGCTCTCCTTATGATTTTAGATCTTGCACACCCATAATAGTAATATAATACATTATCTAACTTTATTTCTTTCTACTTTGATTCTCTTGGTACCATGTTCGTACACATGCAGACTAGAAATCTACCCTTTCGTTGAGCGATTAATACATGTATAGTCGTGAGACAAAATTTTGATTTAGTCAATTCTAACATATTCAATTACACTTTTTATCATATACATTTTGTTTTTATTTTGAAATCTACTATAAGCAAGTGATCCTTATTTACATTTGCTCTTTCGTTCTAAATTCGGAAACTCGATTTAAAATGTAATTTTCATTGTATTTTCGTTACAATTAATACACAAGGTGACTACCCTTGTTCTTATCATTTTTCTAAATAAAGAACATATATGTGAAAGAACAAATTTTCTTATGTTTCTTCTTTTCTTTAAGAGCATAAAATGTTTTAAATGTTAGGATTATCTATCCTTCAAATTATTGTTTTTGGTAGAATCACTTAATAAAGAATGCACAATTTTCAATGATCGACATTTTTACACCTTCCTAAAAAATAACATTGTATTTTGGAATTTCCAGTGAGTTTCTAAACTCTCAAACTTGTTTTCATAAATACTCTGACTCCTCGTAAAGTTGTATTGTTTTGACGTAAACAATTAAACCATTTTTCAAGAGAGTAAACTAAATATTTCTATATAAATTCCCTTATTGACGACTTAATCCTTTAACTTTAATTTATCTTTTTATTATTTTACTACTTCAATTAATCGTCACTCATGTATCTTCATTCTCTTGAAATTATTATAAATTTTAATAATAGTGGGATTTCTTATCTTTTCTAAACGCTCAAAATGCTATCTACACAATGTAATTTAATTTATCGTAAACTTTCATTGCCTTATATATATATATATATATATATATATATATATATATATATATATATATATATATATATTCTTCAAATACGATTTTATTGTAGAGAGAGTACCAGTAGCAGTAAATATAGCTTCAGAAATCTTTGGCCATTTCGTAATTTCTTTGGTAGACGACACTTAAATAGTCTTTACATTTGAGATGTACCAAAACTCTGTTGCCTACCCTTAGTACGTCTCCTTCGGAACTCACCCTCAATCGCTTCTCTTTCATTCGTGCTACCCCTTCTTATTTCGGAATATATCTTTTCTAGATTTAATAGCCAACCTGGAAGCAAACAAATTGTTCCTAATCTCTTTGGTATTAGGCGGAAAATTTACACGTAGTGTTGATTTAGAACGCGACTTAAGGATCAATGCAGACTTAACGTTGAATGCAGTTGGTGCTTCAGCAAAAATTATAGGGCTCTTTTAAGTCAGATAATATCTAACTAGATGATCTTTTTCTACTAGGTCACCATAGTTGGATCATTATTTTCCATGATCCTAATTTCCCACAATCTAGACTGTAGAACTCGAATTAAGGAAACACTAATTTGATTATAGCTAAAAAATTGGGCTCTTCCCTTGAGGAATTAACCCAAAATAACCAAACAGCTCTCCAAGTCACCATCTCCCCAATTATATAATTGTATTCGGCTTAGTTCTAATAGAATGTGTCACGAATTAAATTTCGGGATGAAATTCTTTCAATCGGGGGAGACTGCGACAACCATCAAAATTCGAGTCGGTTTTAGATTTGACTAAACTTAGTTGCACATATAGGCACGACACATATTAGACTTAGTAACAAGAAGCTAAGTTATAATCTACTAGAAACTTGGAAACAATTAGAAACGATGGACAGTGTACTTAGATTTCACATTGTTATGTGAATTCTACAACTACTTAACTGTAGACACTATCCATATTCGGGTCACTCTTTGACTCGAACACCTTTTCATGAATCATACACAAACATTATGCACTTGACCTAGTAGTAGAAATTAGGTCGGAGTCCCGTGGAACTTAAGTCAAAGTTGAGACTATGACTAGGATACTTGGTTCTTCAAGTTCACTTGAATCTCGGAACTACTACATAGAATACCAATAAACCGATAAAATAAGTTACAAACATTATTTATAACTATAAAAGAGTTATAATACCATAAGATAAATTGAAGTCTCAAAGATTCTATTGACTTTAATATCCAAAGATTTACAAACTCTCAAAAACCCTAAAAGCCCAAAAAACTCATATTTATAAACTTTAACCCTAAATTTTTTTATAAAAATAGTTATGAACCTTAGAATATGATTTTATTATAATTAAAATTATGAAAATGCATTCAAGGAAAATAAAATTTAACTCATTAACATTTACCCTTAATTTATAAATAAAAAATCAAGAGTTTTATGCATAAAAAGTTGGTTAAGTTGCATATTTTATAAATAGTTGATATTTTTATAAAAGATTTAAATTTTATAAATAAAAAGGAGAAAAAGATGGTAATAAACCTCTTAAATTTGGACCTCTCACCTCTCTCTCTTACTTGAAAACCCTAATACTCTATTTCCCCCAAAATTTAAATCATTTCTCCTTTTCTCCACACTTCACTCTTTCTCACACTCTATAACACCAACTTCATTCTCCATCTTCTACACCCTCTAAAACACGAAATTTCCAGAGAATAGGACTCAATAACACTCCTTAAACTCAAAATCTTCACCATCTTATGGTGTTCTTGAAGGTAAAATCGATTTCTACTTCACTTTTCCTTCAAGTTTTGTTATTTTTTCTTACACTTTCTTCTTCTTCTACTCCATTCTATTGTAAAATCATGAACACTTGCACCTACTCACGGTTTTGATGATGATGGTGGTAGGTTTTCATCCAAAAAAAAAACATGTATGTTGTAGATGGTGAAGTCTCATGACCTAAACCTAAGTCAAAATCAAGGAAATGCACTTTTCTACATGTTTTGGTGGAAAAACACCACATGCATCCAAAGTTTTCTTTCAAAACTGAATTTTGAACATTTCAAACTCATGAATGGTCTTCAAACCAACATGCATGTGATGATCTTCAAGCTTAGATGCTAGATGATCAAAGTTCGTTGTTAAAAGTTTTCAAATATGTTCATAAAAGATTTATTCTCAAATAAATACCTAAAACTTTTTTCAGATCAAATCCTATTTTAACAAGAATCCCACTAATAAAGTAAGATGATCTGTAAAGTTCATAAAAAAAATTCATTTTTCTCGAATTATTATAATTATTGCAATAAAATATGGCAATAAATCATATAAAATACTTTTTGAGGTCTATAAATCCTAGGTACGCTCTTGGATGATCCCTAAACTAAATGATGACATGTCAGCGAGTTTCATTGATTTTTGTTACTGTTTGGTATGGTTTTGAATTTTCTTTTTGTATAATTAAGATAAATCATAAAACCACTTTACGGAATGTGAAAAGGCTACTTAACATTTTTCATAGATCCTACATCACATGGAATACTTAGAAAATATTTTCAGAATTTTTCATAATGTATACCTATTTTTCTCTGATTTTTGTATTTATAATGGACTAATAACGGGAAAAATAGTTCTATTCATTCAAAATTCATGAACGTTTACGAAAAGACCTTATAATATATTAGAACTCTAAATAAAAACTTGGATGATTTTTCTATTTAGTATGCTATTTTTCTTTTATTTTATAAGATTAAATAAACTTAAATCCACAAAATCAGATTACATTATATAAAAATCACCATTGGTATTTTTTCTAGATTATGTACACTGTAAATAAAGTTAAATTTTTTTTTTGGTAATTTAATTTAACCGTTTGATAGTTATTCACCAATTAATGATTATTCAAGAGAATAAAACAAAGAAAAATAGAAAAACTAGTTGAAAAATATCTTTTATATTTTTCACAGCTTATATATGTATAATAACAGTGTTTAAAAAATTTTGAGCAATTTTGGTAAATGTATTCTATTTATTTCGATTTTTGTTAGAATAAATGCATAAAAATCAAAAAATCGGGTTAAGCTGTTTAGAAACCCATTTTTATAATTTTCCCAACTTAAGTATGTTTAATGATAGTATTATAAAAAGTTTGGGAATTTTTATCATCTGGATACCATGTTTCACAAATTTATATTGTTATGAAGGCTTAAAAATTTGGAAAAATAGTTAATCACATCAAAAATTCAAGGGAAAATTTCTAGAACACCTCTACGGTATTTGGATCGAAAATGTAAAATTTTATGGATTTTGGAAACTGTTTGATAATATTTTTGGATTTTTAGGAGTTTAAAACACCTTTAAATGTGTTGAAATACCCTCAATTAATATTACAAAATTTTGGAAAATAATATCCAATATTATCTTAATCACATGAATTATAAAATGTCACCGTTTCAAAAAAATTGATACCCATTAGAACAAAAATTTGACATTTCTCTATATGTAGATTTTGGCATTTCTCTATATGTAGAATTTAGTATATTAGCATTAGATTTCGATTAGAGACTCACTAGCGTATACCATTATTATAGGATTTGGTAGTGGTAAGAGTGAAACTTAGATCAAGGCATCATTTGACATCATCTGAATGCATTGTGAGTATTCACGACTCCCTCTATTTTCGGGTTTTAAATGTTTTGGGGTGGAAAAGCATGTCCAAAGACTATTTATTGTTCGTTGTATTTAATTTGACTTGTATCAAACTTCGTTGCTATATTTTGTTGTGTATGTTTGCTATTGTTAAATCATGAGGCATTATCGCGTTTAAGTCCTTGGAATCAGTTCACACAACTCATTAACTCATGTGAGCCCATCGTCATTATGGATAACGCTATTAGGAGGTAGACAACTCCTCACTTGCACGATTCGCTTGTGTACATTTTGTTGGATTGACGTCTAAGTCCATAACTATAATTGGTAGGTATTTGACCCGACTCGGCATGGTCCATTTGGGTTGCATGGCATCGGAACATTTGGATAGACCGTTTGTGAGGAGAGGACATTTGTAACGTATTAATATATTATAAGTTCGAATATATTAATATGAAATTATGTTATTTAATTAGTATTGATCAAGAATTAATTTTGACTTAGTTTAGTGATCAAAAAGAGACTAATTAAATATATGAGGATTGATTGTGTATATCATTCATTCTTATATATGTGGGCTTATGATCCATGATTTCTTATGTTGAGTTTAACCCATGTGGTGATCCATGGAGGTTATAACCCATGGAGCATAAGGAATGGGTAAAGTCATGGGTTATATGGTGTTACCCTAATGTGCACATTATATAAGGACCCATTTAGCTCAAGAAATTGGCACTAGTGATACATATATGAGGGCTAGCCGATTTGAGCATGAGTGTCTTCTTCTCATGGTTATTCCATGTGTTGGTGATGTTGAGTGAACCATTTGAGGTGTCACACTTGGGGCACTAGGCTCTCGAGCTACATGGAGTCAAGCTACATCAACAAGGTATGTATTTCTATCTAGTTTATTACCCAAGTATCAATGTTTTGTATGCTAGTTAGGGTAATACCTTGGAATATTCATATTTGCATGTATAATATAGAAAACATAGATCCAAGGTATTTAGGGTTGCATTTACACTTAGGGGTGTTAGAATGCTCAAAAGCCAACAATGGTATCAGAGCCTAGGCTTGTTTTCTTGTTATATACTAGCAAAATTGGCTGAAAATCGAAGTTTGTATGCTGTCTGGACAGCATACTCGCCAAGTCCGTGAAGGGACTTGACGAGTCCAAGGCAAAACTCATCCAACTTGCTGAGTTGGTTCACGCACTCGACGAGTTGGACCCCAGACAACATATCTTCGACTGTTTTGGCTGGAATTGAACTAGGAACATTAACCTAAGATGTTTTTCAACTTATAAACCTATTTTTGATGTGGTAATGATCATGCTAATCCAATTTCTAAGATAATTGTCAATAGATTCATGTTTTGTATTAGTTTAATGGTTAGTCTAATTACATGAAAAAAGTTTGATTGAATTATCATGTTCTTATGAGTTGCTTAGATTAATAGGAAAGTTATGTGAAATTGTTGTTTTCAATCCAAATTAATCTAAGAGTTGATTGTAAAATGTGTTTTTGTAACTTGTCCTCAAGTTATATGAAAAGTCACATTTAATATTCGTAAAACTCATAAATATTTCCATAGGTTATGAATAAAGAAAAGTCATATTCTTTTAATAGTTTAAAGTCTTCCATAACTTGTCCTCAAGTTATGGAACTTGAAGAGTTTTTTGAATTTAAACTACTTTAAACACATATGTTATGGAATTGAAAAGTTTTTGAAAAGTTCAAAACTTGCCCTCAAGTTTTGGAATTTGAATAGTTTTCTTTCATGAGTACTTTAATTCCAAATTAAGCCCTTAGGATTTTAAAAGTTAATATTCAACCCGTATACTTTATAATATTATAAGTTAATATATATATATATATATATATATATATATATATATATATATGTATAAGAGCAAGTCGTCTTACCATTAGTAGGCCTCATTCACGAAGTCGGTCTATAAGGAGGGTATAAGGTTACTGCCTATAAAAATGGCAGTTTAATGGGTGTCCACTCTCACCCACCACTTCCTTGACTGGTGGAGGGTCGTTAGCCGAACGGGTATGACAAGGACTATAATTCTCCCTTTCATTAAAAGTATTAATGATAAATACTAAGTAACTAAACTCTTATTAAATACCTAATCTTAGTTACTCAGGAAAATGTGAATAAAGTGCTAATCCATGAAATTACACTTTGCACTTTGTTTGAGTTGTTAGTGGAGCGTGTGTGGTTAATCGGCACACTAATTGCTTTTAACAAAGTAGGCAAAGGGTTTCTTAAAGTTTATCATAGGCCGATGGAGCGTGTTGTCACACCCCCGAACCAGACGGCGGAAACGTCCGAGGGCTCGCGTGACTTTAGTTGAATATCATCACAATGAATATACATGAATCATAACATAAACGTCACCATGCATCAATATATTACAACTGGAATTGTTCACATCAAGTACATTGTTTTAACATTACACATTCATAACATAAATTGTTTGAGTGCTTTTAAAAACATAACATCCTAACATTACTTCATATTACTCTTCAGCTTACCTGTTACCTGAGAATACAAGTTATTTTGAAAAAACGTCAACATATGAAATGTTAGTGAGTTCATAAGCAATGTTGTGATAAAATGATTTGTGTAGTTTGTAAAACCCAGAAAATCCGATATTTTCTGAAAAGACATTTGTTTATCAAAGAGTGAAGATCCATAGTTGATGCATGAATGATTTCAAAACATATATATAAAGGGTATTTTGTATTATAGTTATAAAATTTCGAGCGAGTAGTATTGAATTCCCCGGAAAACCCGATGTTTTCCGATGTTGAAATGTATTCGTGATTACAGATTTTTTTGTATTGTCTTAACGAATGAATATTGATTAATCCACATTGTATATTGTCCTAATTTCGTCTACTTTGATTTCTCGTAAGCCTTAGCGAACGAAGAGAAGGGGAGCATTATGTCCCACTACTATCGTAAGTACCTTAGGCTGTCGCGGATGCGAAAGACACGATGGTCCAACTCGCATTTGATTACTGTGACCTTACTATCTTTTATAACGGGACACTTTGGCCCACTAGCACATAAAAGCTATTGGAAGTCCTTTATAAAATATTGGGTCATTGATGGCCCAATAACATATAAGCGTTATCCCTTTGGGCCCAAAGATCATGTTGGTGGGCTTGCAAGGCCCAAAAAGCATGATTTGAAACTCACAAGCCAAAAGTTTGAAGATTTACTCATTTTAGTCATCACGTATCTATTGGAGTGTTTTGATTTAATGATTGTTGTTTTGTATTGATTCGAGACCGAATCAATTCGTTTATAACGATATTTGGTGTTGAATGTGTATTCGTAATCCGTTTTGTCGATAGTCGTGGATCTTGTATTTTGTCTTAATGAATTAATTTGTTTAAAAGTAGGATTTGACCTTTTCACTACCTTTCTTTTATAAAAATAACACTTTTAGTCTTTTATATAAAAGAATTTCATTTTTAGTCCTTAAAACATTTTCTTGACACTTTTGTATCATAAACTTGTTCAAAAGACAGTTTTAACCCAAAATTTATTTTGTTAACAACTTTAGCCCTTCCAGAATGGATTTTCTCGGTTAGAACCCCATATTTCGCAACTTTTACAGTTTTGGCCCAAAATCTAAAAAGTTTACATTTTTGATCCTTTTTGGAATTAAAAAGCATTTTTGACCTTTGAAATAGTTTTATTGCACTTCTTATCCCCTGTTTTGCAGAAAGTTTCATTTCAGCCCCTTTAAACTTCATTTTTCGCAATTATGGGCTTATTGGGCCAAAAAGCCCAAATTTAGCCCATTAAGCTAAAAATTTGCATTTCAAGTCCTTTGAAAATTCTAATATTCAGAAAAATGATTATAGAAACTGTTTTGACCCTTTTGACCCTCATGAAACCGTGACTTGACAGTTTTTAACCCAAGTTTGTATTTTTGACAATTTAAGCCCTAAAATGGGTTTTATGTTAGAATATGTTCCTCATAACCTTATAAGCTATTTTTCTTGACTTGTTTAATGTAAAATAACTTATATTATGTTTTTTTTCCTTTCTCATGTCATAGATCTCGAGTTAACACCCCTTTTGGTTACATATTTATCATAAAAACACATAAAATCACACATATATGTGCATAAAATCACACATAGCATACACATACACATAGATCTACACATTTTCTTGTATTCTCCCCCATAAAACATATGAAAACCGAAAAGAGAGGGGTATGAAGCTCAACTTGAATTGTGGTTTCGGTTTTTAAGAGAGGAGTGAAGAAAATTTCGACCCTAGTAAGCTTTCTTGGATGATCTCGAGTTTAGAGGCTTCTTAGATGCAAGGTCACAAGATTGCATGGATTTAGAAGAGATTTTTGATGAAATGAAGTAGTTAGATCATGGATTAAACATCAACTTACCTTAGATTTGTGATATTAAGAAGAGATTTCCTTGTAGCCCTTGTGATTCTCGAAATTTTTTGAAGGAGAGTGTAAGGATGTTCTAGTGCGAGCTTGAGAGAATGGAAATGAATTTTGTGAGTGTGTGTGTTGTGTTCGCCGGAGAGAAGAAAAGAGAGAGGAGGAGAGAGTGGTGATGGTATTGTTGCATGGAGATATGAGGCCTTAGCATGGGAATCCAAGAGATAATGGTGAGGTGGCTACCAAAAGTCAACTCCTCTTTCTTTATGGGTTTGGGCCGAGAATGGAGAGGGGAAGAGAGAAGATTTGGGCTTTTTGCCCTTAAGCCCATATTATAGTTAAGTTAGATGATGCTTGGCCCAAATAAATCAAAGTATAATTTTTATGACCTATTAGGGCTAAATTAAATTGGTTGTGACCCATTAAGGCCCAAAATATTATGTTTCGTGTATATGGGTCCAATTAGGGCCCATTAGAGAGTTCTAGGTTCAAGATGGATAAATTGGAAGTTTATTAGTCCAAGGCCCAATAAGGAAATCCTAGTCCAAAATGGACTTAAACCGGGATTTCAAAGGTTTCCAATTCTTTGTTGACCATTTGTAGTGTTAGAATGAAGTATTTGATGAAGTATTGTTGTTATAGAATAAGAATCATGCATGCTTTCGTGTTATTGATTCATAGTTGTTATAGGTGTTGTAGTTACAAGGCACTAAAATTGCTAGTTGTGATATCATCCCCCCGTTAGAGGGAATTTCGTCCCGAAATTCTTTTGAAAGCTAGATTTGAGAATGCGAGAATAGATGAGAATACTTCTGCTTCATTTGATCTTCGATTTCCCACGTGAATTATGGTCCGCGTCTCGCGTTCCATCGAACTTTCACAATTGGAATGCGGCTCTACTTGGTACGCTTCACCTCTCGGTCCATGATTTCAACTGGCTCCTCGATAAACAGAAGGCTCTCATTGATTTCAATTTCCTATAAAGGAATGATGAGAGTGTCGTCGGATAAGCACTTTTTCAAGTTGGAGACGTGGAACACAGGGTGTAGACTGTTGAGCTCGGTGGGTAGCTGTAGTCTATAAGCCACTGGACCGATTCGGGCAAGAATCTCAAAGGGTCCAATGTATCGAGGGTTCAGTTTGCCCCGCTTCCCAAAACGAATCACTCCTTTCCAAGGAGAGACTTTCAATAACATCCTATCTCCAACTTCGAATTCCAAGGGCTTTCATCGTTTATCTGAATTATCTTCTCGGTCGTCTCGTGTATGATTTCTGAAACCGTTAAGGCGTTGTTCAGCGTTTGCCCTCTTGCTAGCTGGGTGTCTCCTACCTCAGCCCAACACAATGGTGATCTACATTTACACCCATATAATGCTTCGTAAGGAGCAACTTTGATACTCGAGTGATAACTATTGTTATATGAGAACTCGATCAAAGGAAAGTGGGTATCCCATGATTTTCCAAAGTCTATCACACACACTCGGAGCATATCTTCTAGTGTTTGAATGGTTCGCTCACTTTGACCATCTGTTTGTGGGTGGTAGGCAGTGCTCATGTCAAGTTGTGTTCCCATAGCATTCTAAAGCGATTGCCAAAAGCGTGAAGTAAATCTACTATCTCTATCTGAGATGATAGATACCGGTACTCCGTGGAGTCTCACGATTTCCTTGATGTAGATTCTTGTCAGACGCTCCATCTTGTACGATTCTTTTATTGGTAGGAAATGGGCGAACTTCGTTAATCTATCAACTATTACCCAGATCATGTCCAAACCGTCCGTCGACTTGGGTAGTTTGGTCACAAAATCCATGGTAATCCTTTCCCATTCCACTCGGGAATTACTGGCTACTGTAGTAATCTAGAGGGCTTCTGATATTCCACCTTTACTTTAGCACAAGTGAGGCACTTGCTCACGTAAGTGGCAATCTCTGCCTTCATATTAGGCCACCAATAATGTTGTTTAACATCCAAGTACATTTTGTCTGAACCCGGATGGATGGAGTATTGCGTCTTGTGGGCTTTGTTCATGACTACCTCTCTGAATCCCCCAAGTTTAGGGATCCATATGCAGTTCGTGAAGTAATATGTTCCATCTTCCTTCACCTCCAAGTTCTTCTCCATTCCACGCAGCGCTTCACTTGTTTTTGTTTTCTGCCTTCATGGCATCTGACTGGGCTGTCCTGATTTGCGAGGTCAGGTGGGATTGGATGGTTATTGAGAGAGTTTTCACATGACGTTTTGAGTATTCTTTTCGACTCAAGGCATTGGCTACCACGTTAGCCTTGCATGGATGGTACTTGATTTCGTATTCGTAGTCATTTAGCAGTTCGACCCATCTTCGTTGCCTCATGTTTAGCTCCTTTTGATTCAAGATGTGCTGGAGACTCTTGTGGTCAGTGAAGATAGTGCACTTGGTACCATAAAGGTAGTGTCTTCAAATCTTCAGGGCGAAGACCACTGCTCCCAGCTCCAGATCGTGGGTCGTGTAATTCACTTTGTGAGTCTTTAGTTGCCGGGACGCGTAAGCTATCACCTTTCCACGCTGCATGAGTACACAGCCTAAACCCTGATTTGACGCATCACAGTAGACTATAAAGTCTTCTGTTCCTTCGGGTAGCGATAGCACCGGCGCTCTGCGGGGTGCTTGCTTCAGAGATCGAAACGCGGCTTCCTGCTTGTCCGTCCATACGAAGGGTACGCCCTTTTGTGTAAGCATGGTAAGCGGTTTGGCCGTCTTAGAGAAGTTCTGGATGAATATCCTGTAATAGCCTGCGAGACCCAGAAATTGGCGAATTTATGTGGGTGTTGTTGGAATTTCCCATCCTTCGATGGCTTGGATTTTAGAAGGATCCACATGAATTCCTTCCTGACTAACAACATGGCCCAAAAAGTTCACACTTCGGAGCCAAAGCTCGCACTTAGAGAGTTTTTCGTACAACTTTTCGGTTCGCAGGGTTTCTAGGATTTATCGAAGATGTTGGCCGTGTTCTTCTTCGTTTCGGGAATATACGAGGATATCATCGATGAAAACGATGACAAAATTATAAAGAAAAGGTCGGCAGATTCGATTCGTTAGATCCATGAATGCGGCAGGAGCATTCATTAGACCGAAGGGCATTACAACAAATTTGTAATGTACGTAACGAGTTCGGAAGGCGGTTTTTGGAATATCCTTCTCCCGGACCTTGAGTTGGTGGTATCCAGATCGTAGATCTATCTTTGAGAAGTGACTAGCTCTTTAGAGCTGGTCAAATAGTTTGTCGATTCGTGGAAGCGGATATCGGTTTTTGACTGTGAGCTTGTTAAGTTCTCTGTAGTCGATACACATCCTGAAGGTACCGTCTTTCTTCTTAACGAAGAGAACCGGAGCTCCCCAAGGCGAGAAACTGGGTCGGATGAATCCTTTATCCAAAAGCTCGTTGAGCTGACTGGACAACTCTTGCATCTCCGCAGGAGCCAATCTGTAGGGCGATTTGGCGATGGGGGTAGCTCCTGGTACAAGGTCAATTCGAAACTCGACTTGTCTTTCTGGGGGTATCCCCGGAAGATCACCAGGAAAGACATCTGGGAACTCAGAAGCTACTGGAATGTCTTGAATGTTGACCTCTTTCTTGGATTTGTCTACTATGTGAGCCAGGAACGTCAAGTCCCTCTTTTGTAGGTACTTTTGCGCTTTAATTCACGAGATAAGATGAAGGTTCGTGCTGGGTTTGTCCTCGTAAATAACTAGGGTTTCGTGATTTGGGAGATGAAGGAGAACGACCTTCTCGTGACACATAATTTCAGCATGGTTGGGGCTTAACCAATCCATGCCGATAATCACATCAAACTCCTAATGGAAACAGGCATTAAGTTTATTTGAAAGACGTGGTGATTTAAGGCTAGGGTACATCCGATATAGATTTCCTTAGTGGATTCTGTCTTCACATTAGCCATTTCCACCGTGAAGGTTTCTTTAAGCTTATGGGGTTGTTGATTTAACAAGTGTTTGAATTTATTGCTCACAAAACTTCATTCTGCTCCGGTATCAAATAGGATGCATGCATAAGTGTGGTTTAGGAGAAACGTACTAGTAATAACAGCGGGATCCTGAACCACTTCTCCCTGACCCATAGCTAGTACCTTTCCTGTTCCTACGTTCCTAGGGTTGTTGGTGTTGGGGCAGTTCTGACGGATATGCCCTGTCCTTCCACATCTGTAGCAAGAGGGGCTTGATCCTGTGTTATTGCTGTTGTTGTTGTTGTTGGTGTTGTTGAGGTTGCTGTTGCTGTTGTTGTTTCCTTGTGGTTGATTCTGGGGAGGATAGGTCCTGCAATACTTTGCCGTGTGACCCTTCCGATTGCAACTGGTGCAATGCATTTCTCTGCATTCTCCATTATGGTGGATACCGCATTTGTTGCACTTTGGAAGAGTTCCCGAATACTGCCTAGGAGCACTTGGATTAGCTGAGGCTGGAGCATGTGGTATGAAGGGTACTTGAGTGGTCGCAGCATTGACCATCACTGTTTGTTGCTTCTTTGCTGATTCCGAGCCTTTTCACCCTTTTCTCTTGTTATTCTTTCCTTTCTTGTTGTCATTCTCTTTCTTGCCTTCAATTTCTGCTGGCTTCTCGCCCTTTTTGTTGTTGTGGTCGTACAGTTTTGTAACACTCGTGTTTCTAGCCTAGGCATTTATATTGAGTTGATAGTCTAGGTTAACCTTTGTAACTCATTTTGAAGAAATGAAAAGGAGTTATGTGAATATTATGTGAATTATGTGTTTTATGCTTAATTATTAGGGCTTAATTAATTAAGAATAAAAATAAGCGTCAAAATTAAAGTGTGAGATAAGCCCGATATCTTTACATAAAGTTGTAGTGGTCGAAACAAGGATTTCGGGGATATAAAGAATACCAAAATCCGAGTTATAACGAAGAAGTTATGACCTGTCGAAGTTTCGCGACAAAACCGGCACGGTGCTGAATGTCGTAAAAAGTGAGTTTTTGATAAACTACTTTTTAGCCTTAGTAATCTAAACGAAAGTTGTAGTATTCGTTAAACCGAGAAGTTCGATAAAAAGAACGCCCAAATCTGACTTCGTATGAGGAAGTTATGATTTTTCGAAGTTTCAGCGTAGCAGTAGACAGCTAAAAACTCGAATTTTAGATCGAGCGATTTTTAGCCGACACAACCTAAACGAGAATTGAAGGTCTCGTCATTAGGAGCACAACGGTAAAATGTCTGACGAAAACGGACGTCGGATGAAGAAGTTATGAATTTTTAACGGATTTCCTGTCCCGGTCTGTTAAAAATAATAAAATAAAAATTAAATCAAAATTAGCCGATGAAGTCTAAACGGAAGTTGTAGATCGTAATTTTAGCTACGCGTGCATATAACGAACGTCAAAAACGGAGCTCGTATGCGAAAGTTATGGATTTTAGAAGTTTTGGCGCGAAAACCGAGAAATTTCGCATAGTCACAATTGCCACGTCACCCTCGCTTAGAAAGTGACACGTGTCCTGCTGAGTCACCTGGCTGCTGAGTCATTAGGCTGCTGAGTCACCGAGGCTGCTGAGTCATGCGAGCCACGTGTCCTCTTCTGATTCAACCGAGGAGGAGGCCCAATCCGAAGCAGCCAGCTCCCCAGCCGAAGCTTCGCCCAGCTGCCGCGTGTGTCCGAGCCTCGCATAGCCTAGCTCCGAGCCTCGCAGGTGCGCCAGCAAGCCGCGGTCCACTTAGAAGCCGACAGCGAGCCCTCGCATGTGCGAGCCATGCGAGACATGTGCGAGACCCCCCCTGCGAAGCCTCTTAGCCGTCGGATCAAGAGACTTCTCAGCCGTTGGATCAAACTTCGGACCCTATAAATAGAAGGGTACCAGCGAGGGTTTCCGGTTACTTTTGGAATTTAGCCATTTTTAGCCCCTCTCTCCATATTTTCTTCATCTTAACATCCCGCAAAGCCCCGATATCAATTGTAAAGCCCGGAATACCCCACGAAGTGCCCGAGAAGCCCGGAAAATTTATCTTTTTGGTTTCGAAGCCCGACTTTTGCAGAGCCCGGTTTCTCAATAAAACTCCTGGTTTTATTAGAAACGATTGTTTTAGGAAACGAATTGCTGCCCGATTTTCACCAAAATCAGTGAGTGTGTAGTTACTTTCAATTTACACATAGATATGAAGTATTTACCTTGAAATACGTGTTATGTGTAAATATGCTAATTGTTTATTCGAGGTGACTGTTGAATTGATGTTTTATACAAGTTTTAAACTGTATATGCTTTTTATCTACAAAATATGTTGGGTAGAACATGGGTAGATGAAATAGTTGATGTGTGTTAAAATGGTGAGAGGCCTCGATGTCGATGTTGTGTTGTTGTTGTAGTCATCTAGCGAAGTATAGATGACGACCACGGACTTTCTAGATAGTCCAGTGGAACACTAGCAGGTTCGCAACTTGTAGGTGTTGATGAATTAAATGTTCATTGGCGTACTTCATCCCCCTCATGGTTGCCTTAAGGACATGTATGGCTGAGGAAACCACTTAGCAGTAGTGTCCATCCCGATGATAATCCTTAGGCTAGGTCCCTTGTGATAGGTGTTTAGGGACGTAAAGTGAGGACAACGGGAATGGGTAATCAGGGTTATTGTTGATTGGTGAACTTAATAAGTATATTATTATTGTGGGTTGAAAACCCTATATGCTCACCAGGCTCCCAAGCCTGACCCACTCAGTTTTATGATTACAGGTAGTGGACCCCGAGCATAGTCGGAGGATGACGAGAGATTTTTGGATTATAGGCCAGTAGTTGTAAATAACTGTTGAAAGGCTTATAATGTCTTTTTTATGCTTTTGATCTGTATCGGAACATGACATCCCGAGGTTTTGATATATATATGGAAAATATATACCTTCTTAATGAAGGATTTTGATAAAACTTTTATCATATATTGTTTGGGGACCAATTCCGCAATATCTTATAAAAAGATTTCTCTGATTTTATTTTAAAAAGCATAAATTAAATCGGTCTTTTCTGGCCGAGAAATATGGGGATGTCACAGTTGGTATCAGAGCATTAGTTTAAGCGAACTAAGAAATCGTAGAATTTCTAGACTTGAACTTAGAATGCTAAGTGATGATTGTGAGATGAGTGTCTACGATATTTTAGACACGAGCACTAGTTTATTTTAGGGAAGATGCCTAAAATGCCCTTATGTGCTAAATGCTATGTGTTTGCCATGTGTGCCATTATTTGTTCGGATCTATGGTCTGTTGCCGACCGGATCTGGAAACCTTATGTGTGTAGGATTCTAAGCGTATGAATACGAGATTAGAACTAACATGTAAACGTTTCGGAGTGATAAGGGAATTGACATGTCTAACAAGGATAAAGACCTAAATTTCGCCTTATTCGGTATATAGATTGTAATGGCAAGAACTCGGAGTGGAGCTGGAAATGCAAACAGAAACCAACAACCTCAACCTCCAGTGGTGGAACAGGTGCCTATAGTAGGAGCTGCACCCGAACCCATCACTATGGCTGGATTACGAACTATGATTCAGGCCATGTTGGCTGAACAGAGGGAGGAATTGAGGCAAATGTTGCTGAACGACAGGGATGAACCTTCAGTTCCTGTTGAACAACGTGAACTAAATAACGATCGATCTGAAGAAGGGAACAATAGCAGATCGGTTGGTCATGGTGAACCGCTTGTGGTTGGGAGGAATATCCACGAGGGTAGAGCGGAGAGAAATGGGTGCAAGTATAAGGACTTTATGACTTGCAAGCCATCGACCTTCAATGGAAAAGAAGATCCTGTCGGAGTAATGGATTGGATCTCGGAAATAGAGTTGGCTTTCATGACTTGTGATTGCCAAGGCAAGTTACAAAATACGTTTGCAGTACGTCAGTTCAGGGGTAGTGCTGCCTGTTGGTGGAGCACTTTGGGGAAAACCCTAAGCCCTAACGAGCCACTGCAATTAACTTGGGCAAATTTCTTAGTGCACTTCAAGCGCAAGTACTGCTCGGCCCAAAACGTACTTGAGTTAGAAAACCAATTTCTAACGTTGCAGAAGGGGAGTATGACTGTTGACGAATATACAAATAACTTCACAGACAAAATGGAGTTTGCTTTGCGTATTGTCCCAGATGAGTTGGCAAAAATAGACAGGTACGCAAAGGGACTTCCATGGGAGTATGCGGTGCCAGTACGTCAGGCACTTACTTTGGAGGCAGCTATCTGGGCTGCCAAGTCTGTTGAAGATATGATAAAAGGGAGAGCCGCCAGCAAGGTTGAAGTTGGCGAAAAGCGAAAGTTTGAAGGAACTTCAGGTTCCAATAAAAAGAACAAATTCTCGAAGACTGGTTCGAGAAAGTTTGGAGGAGGAAGCGAAGCCAAGTGGTGTGACAAGTGTAAGAAGAAACATGCTGGGAAGTGCAGCATGGAAGTCACTTGTTACAAATGTGGAAAGCCAGGGCATTATGCCAATGAATGCACCTTCAATAAGAACGTATGTTTTGGGTGCAATGAAGAAGGGCATATTTTGAGGGATTGCCCGAAGAAGAAGGACGCAGCAAAACCCAATCTACCACCAAAGCCGAAGGCGAGAGCCTTTCAGATGACCCTCGAAGCTGCGAAAGAAGAAGCCGATGTTGCTTCAGGTACCTTTCTCGTAAACGAATTGCCTGCCCAAATTTTGTTTGATTCTGGAGTCAATTACTCCTTTATATCGCATGAATTTGGTAGAAAGCTAGCTTTGCCTGTAGATATGCTAGTTAATGCTATAATAGTCGAGATTGCTAGTGGCAAGTTTGTACCTGTTAGCCATCGTATGAAAAACATCCTCATTGACTTGGATGGGAATAAGTTCCAAGAGGAATTATTGCCTATCGAGTTAAATGGATTCGACATAGTTTTAGGAATGGATTGGCTTAGCGCCAACGACGCAGAAATACTATGTAGAAAGAAGATAGTAAAAGTAAACCCGCCAGGGAAAGAGTCGTTTATGGTGTACGGAGTCAAACGCAGAGTAAACTTTGGAATCATTTCCTTAATGAAAGCCGGAAAGTGTTTGGCCAAGGGATGTACATCATATCTAGCATTCGTGATCGATGCCAAGATGGAAAAGAAGGAGGTGCAGAATATTCCGGTGGTGTGTGATTATCCGGAAGTCTTTCCCGAAGATCTTCCCGGATTGCCCCCTGATCGACAAGTAGAATTTCGTATCGACTTGTTGCTAGGAACGACGCCGATAGCGAAAGCACCTTATCGACTAGCGCCAACCGAAATGAAAGAACTTATGACACAACTTCAGGAGTTATTGGACAAAGGTTTTATTCGACCTAGTTCATCACCCTGGGGTGCCCATGTGTTATTTGTAAAGAAGAAAGACGGAAGCATGAGAATGTGCATCGATTACAGAGAGCTGAACAAAGTGACGATAAAGAACAAGTACCCGTTGCCAAGGATCGATGACAAAACCTGAAGGGCACAATCGAGATTGAAAAATGCCATTGAAAAGTCCAATTAATCTCAAAAGAATCTAGGAGTTTGAATACCAATTAAAACCTAATAAATTATTTCATTTTTTCATGGTGGAAATTGGTGAATCGTCATTCTACTACCTTCAAATATTTTATAGCCTGGATTACGGCATCCCTCTTCCAAGTTATAAAATATTGTGTTGGGTCCTAGCCTTAATATTTCATATTGGGTGTTATATTAAGGACTTTAAATCATCTGTCTTGAATATCTCCCAAAAAATGTCTCGTTCAGACATCTATGATCTTCCCAAATCTCTTGGAACTTCACTTCCTCCACCTCCTATAATTATTCTCCTTAACCCACAAGTTCAAGGTCAC
The DNA here is from genome assembly GCF_051521515.1 of Lactuca serriola. Lineage (NCBI taxonomy): Eukaryota > Viridiplantae > Streptophyta > Magnoliopsida > Asterales > Asteraceae > Lactuca > Lactuca serriola. The sequence continues at coordinate 278,134,499 of NC_136415.1, forward strand.
TCAAGCCCTATTGGCAAGCAAGGTCTATATGTGATCACATCTTGGAGATGAAGTCACATATTGACAAGCCGGGAGAGTTGGGTGTCAAAGTCTTGAGGAAGTTGGATGTTCAATCACTTTCTAAGTCACATAGCGAGTTCCTTTGGGACCACTATGAAACAGACTATGACATGACCCTTAATGATCTTATCTATTTGCTTGGTGCTGCTGAATCAAAAATGATTTGAGGACTAGTAAAGCAAATTTGATTAGAGGATCAACTTCCCAAACCTTCAATGGACATTGACAATAGTAACATTGGATACCCAGTAAAAGCTTTCTCTTCCCAATGGAAAGGGATCGGCCATAGTCAACTCGGTTGACCAAATGGTAAAGAGAATGGCTAAGTCTAAGATAGTTCTACCAAAGGGTCCATATGTGTCTATTGCCAAAGGAAGGGGCATTGATTGCGAAGCTGCCTATTTACCTGAAAGATCATAAGGTTGAACAAGTCAAGAAGTTTGACTCTATTTCAGGTAAAGTCCACTATCTAACTCTGTTAAGTTTCTATTCTAAGATTCTTATTACATGATGTGACTGGGTCACATGTTGATGTTTTAAGAATCAAATAAAAGTGAAGAAACTCAAAGGAAGTATATGTTGATTCTGATTGCAAAGATGGATCTCGATCGCATGGTTCAGTGATCAGAATTTTGAGTTGTTGCTTAGGAGTTATGATATATTGCTTAGGAATAGATAACAACAAGTTTTGATATGCTTTTGCACTGTAAGGATAAGTTTTTCCGCAAAGTTTTAAAATTAAAGGAAATTTTTGAATTTATTTTTTCGAAGTATCCTTACAATGGAATTTGTGAAAAAATTGTTGCTTATATGATTCCATTGATAGCAACAACGGAAAATGGATTTATTTCTTTCATTTGTGGTAATGTATAATTTACCAAATAAGGAAAGATTATCATCACCCAAGGTTTCAGTTGGATAGAAACTTGGAAATCATGCAAGTTGTAGAGTATGATGAATGACAATTTTTCATCTTTGGAAAATTAAGATTAATTCCTTGTTCACATGTATATGTGAGTCAAGTGAAGGACTAAGGGATCGAGTACACATTCTGGTGCACCGGTCAAGTCCACCACAAAAGATCGATAAGACTATTCGTCATGATTTACTAAAGTTTAGTAAATATGGTTATACTTACAAGTTTAAGTATAATTCTGAAACATTGGAAATGTTTTGATGTATAACAGAACGAATGAGAAGAATCAAATTAGGTAGAAAGATAAAAGTTTATCAAATCTGAAAAGATGGGAGAGTACTTTAGTATCAGGTTTGTGATCATCTTAATGATTTAGAAATCATATCACAATTAGTCCTCTAAGGAAATCTTAGCGCATTCTTATGACTAAGAAGAGGAATCTTGAATTGTTGGAATGGTTAAATCAAGAAGATGAGTCATACTTCGTTCCAAAACAATTCTTATAATCATACTCCAAAATTGTAACTTGAGTGACATATCTTAAATAAATGTTTATAACACTTGTCAAATTTAAGAGTAAAAGTGTCCTACTCTTGTACATTTGAAATTGGTAACTTGTGATGTTTTGGATAAAACAAAGACCAACTACGGCCAATTGTGTGAAGTGTTTGTCTTGATAAAGAACCCACACTATCTCTTGAATATTTGGCAAGAGAGTCTTATATGTTAAGAGGATAGTGGGAGTCTTAAAGATTATGACAGAATTTCAAGATCTAATCAAGAGTAAAACCTGTATTTTATCACTAGCACACAATTTTAGGTTTATAACCTATTGTGTTGACATATTCCTATTTCTGTGCCCGTTCCAGTAAAGTTGGCTATACATTTGAGTTATACATGTTCTCAATTGTTTGCATAACTACTTGGAAGCAATGGCAGGCCTTGTACTGCCAAGTGGCGAGAAGTTAAGATTGCACAAGTTGAATCCATGAGTTTGGATTTGTCATTATCCTTATCTTGTGATTATGGTTGTGACAAACTCACATGGATAAGAACACATACAATCTAAGTGTCATAAGTTTTCTCTCCGATTCATGAAAATGATGGTGAGGAAACGCTTTCCCTAAGTAGATTTTAGGTAGATAGAAAGTGTGATATTTGCATTCTCAAAGTCGTAACTGGTTAACCGGCACACTAACATGGGCTTTTAAGGAACGACAAAGGTCTGAAAAATTGAGACTATGATTAAGGCATCCCTTTTCATAGTTCTAAAATAGTTTAGACACACATGTGTGATATCTAAGGAAAAGTGTATGTTCTTGATAAAGTTTTATCAAAGCATCTCATATCAGAAATTTGAACCTTGGTAAGAAAGTCAATACAATATTGATTTCTAGAAGTCCAGCTGATTTCTGAGTACATGTCAAAGCTAGTGGGAGCATAAGTGTTATTCTAATAATCATCATGTTAGTGGGAGCATGATAATTATAATAAGTATTACAAGATAGAAATGTTAATTATAGAAAACAAAAGTTTCAATTGGGAAAAAGTTGTTTTGCTATAATTAAAGGAGAGGAAATAATACTTGATTTCAATTCTAAAAGGTTAGATTGAGGTTTTAACCATCTTTAGTCAAGGATATATATATATATATATATATACATATATATACATATATATATATATATATATATATATATATGACTTTTATGTTGGAGTGGCTCAACATAAGGAAATTTTATATATGGGTCCATTATTTGCGTTCTAAAATTCGATTATGATTACGACATCCCTTTTCATAATCTGAATTAAGAGAACTTGGCAAATAGACATAGAAATATTATAGCAAAAAGACTGGTCTAGTATCATGTCTCTATGTGCGACATCATGAATCGTGTCCCATATGCTTCGGATATAGGATCGATTGCATGTGCTATAATATTCAACCTTTCTAAATTTTTCAAAATGCTCAGGGCATTAAGAGGGGAAAAGTATAGAATTGGATATGACTAAACTAATTAAGCAATTGTCGAGGACAATCTAAGGTTTACCAAAGATTGGTTGTCAGGGACAGTTGGAAGTATAATGTTAAATTTTGGAAGGACCATATTGACATACTCTGAAAGGAGGAAACTCTTGTTCAGAAGTGACAGTAAAAATGGGAATATGGAAATGTTTCATAGTTGGAAGTTATTCAATCTGTGTAAGATTAGAAAAACTTAATGCAAGAAGGATGTTTCCATGGAGCTGATCTCCATTAGAATACTCTGTAATGTCTGTTGACAAGTCTTTGTGACTTTGTGCATAATCATTACAAGAGGATCAATGCATATAAGTTTAAAATCTAACAGATTTCGGTAAGTGATAGGAATTTGGAATTCTTACATTTTCGATAAGGATTTGGGAGTGTGAAAAGAGAATCATTGAAATTATGTTCAATTGATCTAGTTCACAAAGTAAAGATTATAGACAAACATAAAGTGCTTACTTGGTGTATGGCAAAGCTATTGTTTATAAAAACATAGTGTACATGATTGGAGCATGGGGCAACTAGTATTTTTAGTTCAAGTATAAATTGATAAAACCGAAACAATGAATAATGAGTAATCAGTATGGTGATAAATAAAAAGTGTTCTATTTATATTCATAGGTTTTGATACCATATTGGATTCAATTATTCTTGTGTTTCATTTTGCATGTTTTGACTTCCAGAATAACTAGGTTGTTCTTCTTGAATGACTAAGTTATTCAAACCATCCACAGTCGGTCATATGTTGGAAGTAGATATGAATCAAGACTGTCACGGGTTGGCTTGTAGAGGTCTAAGATGTTGGAGAAAGTGGTGCTACAACACTCATGAGTACTCATAAGTTCTGAGTATTGGATTCAACCCACGCTCATTTGACTCACTTCATGGATTTTATCACAAGTGATCATGACACGATAATATCTTATATTCTTCAAACCTAGAGATATGAGTTGTTACTATGAGTTGGATATACATTGATTGCACGGAAACGCATTGGTAACTCGATGTTATAAAACATGTCTTTGTGTATGATTCAAAAAGTAGTAGAACAAGCCATATGAGTCGAAGTTTATCCATTCCTTTTACCTTCGCGATAAAAGTGATATCTGTGGGCCCCTCAATGATTTAGTGATGAAAAATGTATGTGCTTGGCCGGGCCTGGACTGATTTGATTTGATCAATTAGTCAGTTGTCATAAATCGGAAATTAGGGAACAACAAATGGACAGAGAGAATGATTTATAATCCATGTCTCAGTCCATATGATATCTAGAATGGTGGAATATATGATCCCTTATCTAATGGACAAGTCATTGACAAAGGTCAGAGTTCATCGACAAGGTCAGAGTTCGACAACAACTTTTGAGAGCTACGATTTCCAGTTGGTTTTTGAAGTAATACGTAATAATAGTTTTAGACTTATCCAAGTGGGAGACTATTGGATTAGTGTCTGAGTCCATAACTATAATTGGTGTGTACTTGACCCGACTCGGCATGGTCCATTTGGGTTGCATGGCATCAGAACATTTGGATAGACCTTATGTGAGGAGAGGCCATTTGTGACATATTAATATATTATAAGTTCTAATATATTAATATGAAATTATGTTATTTAATTAGTATTGATCAATAATTAATTTGGACTTAATTTAGTGATCAAAAAGAGACTAATTAAATATATGGGGATTGATTGTGTAAATCATTCATTCTTATATATGTGGGCTTATGATCCATGATTTCTTATGTTGGGTTTAACCCATGTGGTGATCCATGGATACTCCATGGAGGTTAAAACCCATGGAGCATAAGGAATGGGTAAACTCATGGGTTACATGGTGTAACCCTAATGTGCACACTATATAATGACCCCTTTAGCTCAAGAAATTGGCACTAGTGATACATATATGAGGGCTAGCCGATTTGAGCATGGGTGTCTTCTTCTAATGGTTATTCCATGTGTTGGTGATATTGTGTGAACCATTTGAGGTGTCACACTTAGGGCACTAGGCTCTCGAGCTACATGGAGTCAAGCTACATCAACGAGGTATGTATTTCTATCTAGTTTATTACCCAAGTATCAATGTTTTGTATGCTAGTTAGGGTAATACCTTGGAATATTCATATTTTCATGTATAATAGAGAAAACATTGAGCCAAGTATTTAGGGTTGCATGTACACTTAGGAGTGTTAGAATGCTCAAGAACCAAAACATTTTACCATATTTCCCTATTTTAGCGATAGACATAGAAGAGGGCACCCTCGGTAATTAGGCTTGGGTTGTGAACTCATGGTATAATCATTATGCACATACGAACCTTGTATCTCGTTTTAGCAACAAACTTTATTTTCCATGAGAATATGAACGTTGCATCTCATTTGGGCAACAAAATTTATCTCTCATGATGAGTTGATGACAGCGAACTTTGTTTATGCAAACTTATTTACTCATTTTTGCAATATATTTCTATTTATGGAAACTTTATTTCCCATGAGAATATGAACGTTGCATCTCGTTTGAGCAACATACTTTATCTCTCATGATGACAACGAACTTTGTTTATGCAAACTTATTTACTTATTTTTGCAATATATTTCTATTTATGGAAACTTTATTTACCATGAGAATATGAACGTTGCATCTCATTTGGGTAACATACTTTATCTCTCACGATGAGAACGAAATTTGTTTATGCAAACTTATTTACTCATTTTTGCAATATATTTCTATTTATGGAAACTTTATTACCTGCTTTAGCAACGAACTTCTATTCATGAAAACTTATTTATGTATTTTAGAAATCAACATTGTTTATGGAAATTGTTATCAATATTCTAATTGTCATGATTTCAAACTATATTATGTTATAAACATGTGAGTACTCACCAACTATTTTTATAGTTGACGCTCGTTTTACATGCTTTTTCAGGATTCATCGAGTAAGTGGAACTTGGGGACACATCTCTTTTAAGAGCATTCACATGCGTTATATTTCAATTCACATTGTAATTTCTTTTTAAAGTTGTTCAAAACCATTGTAAATTTATAATGCTTTTTAATACTATGGTTGGTGTTGTCTTTATCTTTTGCTATGCAACCCTTTGTACTTCCACGCCCTGTATTTCCGCTTTAGCGGGGTGTGGCATAAATTTAAACCATTACTAAGCAATAAAGAATAAACTCCAATCTTGGTCACATGCGACACTTTCCTATTTCCCATGATTAACTTTATCTTCCCGTGCTCCACATCCATATTTCTTTTAGTCCTTGCAAATCAGAACAAATGTGAATACCACAACCTGTATCAAGGACCCAAGAATTAGCATGTGATGAGTTATTAGATTGAATAGTGTAAATACCTGCAAAGTAGGGATTGATCTTGCCATCCTTTATGTCCTACAAGTACTTGGGGGCAGCTTTATTTCCAATGCCCTTTTTCATTACAGTGAAAGCACTTTGCTTCCTTCGAATTTGAAGAGGGAATAGCAGAACCAACTTTTGTCCCACTTGAAGAGGATCCACTAAGAGACTTTCCCTTTCGGCTCTTGGAGGGAGCCTTCCTCTTCTTTCCCTTTCCATGTCCGATTGCCATAACAGGGGCAGAAGTAGTAGTAGGAGTAGACATAACCAACTTGCCTTTTAGATTGCTCTCTACAGTCCTACGAAGGCCTTGAAGCTTGCTAAGAGTGACCTCCTCCTTGTTCATATGATATGTCATACGAAATTGATAATAAAAAGGAGGTAAAGAGTGTAAAATAATATCTATGGTCAAATCTTCATCAAAATTAACATTAAATTTAAGCAAGTGGTCCACAAATCTCTGCATCTTTTGCAAGTGGGCCATGATGGGTTCACTATCCTTCATTTTGGTTGTGACCATGGAGGCAATGATCTCATACCTCTCCTGTCGAGCACTTTGATGGTATCTTTCCATCAAATCATGATACATTTCCTAGGGGTAGTAGTCCTCATAGGACTTCCGCAGCTCATCAGTCATGGTTGCAATCATTAGACACGACACCTTAGTCGCATCCCTCTCATGAGTAGTGTGTTTATCAATTTGTTTAGGAGTAGCAGTGGTGACATCAATCTATTTAAGCTCTTTATATAGGACATATTCTTTGTCCTCATAATGAATAGCCATCCTGATGTTTGGAATCCAATCATTGAAGTTCGAGCCATCGAAAATGACCCACCCACATAGGTTCATGAGGGAGAAAGAAACTGAAGGGATTGGGTTAGAAGCATTGTTTAGGATAGACATCTATAAAAGAAGAAGAAAAAAGTTTAGTTTAGATGATAATCCTTAATATTACACCCAACATGAAATAATAAGGCTAGGACCCAACACAATATTCTACAATTATGAAGAGGGATGCCATAATCCAATTGTAAAATATTTAAAGGTAGGTAAATGACGATTTACCAATTTCCACCATGAAAAACAAAATGGATTATTAAGTTTTAATTGGATTTGAAATTCCTAGATATTTGAGATTCATTGAATCTTTTCAATGGCATGTTTATATCTCGACTGCGCCCTTCAAGTTTGTGACTGCGATGCCGAGGATCACAAACAAGGAGTGAATAACCATGCAAATTAGCTTGGTACACCCAATGTTACAAATCACCTAATAAATGTGTCGGTTAACTACACACGCTCCATTGATCTATGATTAACACCAAGTTACCGTTTTCCACACATTGTCAGTCCTAGATTAGTGTCCCGGTTAACCACACATACTCCACTAACAACTTAACAAGGTGCAAAGTGTAATTTCATGGATTAGCACCATGTCACATTTTTCCTAAAGTAACTAAGATTGGGAATTTAATAAAAGTTTATTTACTTTATATTTTATCATTATACTTTTAATGAGGGAGAATTAATGTCATATCCTACCCGTTTGGCTAGCGACCCTCCACCAGTCAAGGAAGCGGGGGGTGAGAGTGGACACCCATTAAACTACCATTTTATAGGCAGTAACCTTATACCCCTCTTATAGACTGGCCTCGTGAATGAGGCCTACTAACTGTAAGACCGACTTTCTCTTATATATATATATATTATAAAACTTGTAATATTATAAAGTATAAGGTTTGAATTTTAACTTTTAAAACTCTAGGGTTTGGAATTAAAGTTTCATTTAATGAGACTTTGCAAATTCCAAAACTTGAGGGAAAGTTTTGAAACTTGTCAAAACTCTTCACATTCATAACTTATGAGTTTAATTTGATTTAAATGAAGAGACCTTTCATTTTCCATAACTTGAGGACAAGTTATGGAGGTCATTAAAATACATTTAGATCATTATTTTAACAACTAAAATTATCACATAATCTACGATCTAACTAAACTCAAAATCAAGATAATTTCTAGTCAACAATTTGAAAGCAATTTTGTTTATCATATAAAAACAACAATTATTTTAAAACTTTTGACAATTATCTTGTGGTTGGATGAGTACAAGCACTAACATATCATAAAAAAACATTTCCAATTATCTGCACACGGAGCCTCCAACTCGTCGAGTACATGAACTGGACTCGGCGAGTTGCTCTGTTACTGAGTGGACGCGTCGAGTCTGTTCATGTACTCGGTGAGTACACCATTCAGAAGAAAAAAATGGACTTTTTTCAGCTTTGAAAAGCAAGTAAGCATCAAATATAATAGAAAACAATCCTAGGATCTGATACCACTGTTGGGTTTTGAGCAATATAACACTCCTATGGTGCACATGCAACCCTAAATGCTTTGGATCTATGTTTTCTCTATTATACATCCATATTTTCAATTTTTCCAAAGCATTATCCTAACTAGAATACAAATTTCCCATTGAATAAAACATCTAGATAGATGACATACCTTTTGAAGGACTTGTAGTTCTTCACCCTTGAAAGCTTAAGCACCTCAAGTGTGATGCCTCTAATGGTTCACAAACACCAATATGCAAGAGGATGATTTAAGAGAATAATCTATTTATCTCAAAGAGAAGAGGCAACCGATTTTGGTCTATGAGGGTTCTATTTATAGTGTTGGGCATGCTAGGGTTACACTTGGTAAACCCTGATAACCCATGACTTTCCACATTCTCATGCTCCATGGGTTTAATGTCCATGGACTATCCATGGATTAGTTTAGCCCATAATCATGGATCATTAGCCCACACTACAAGAATGATTGATTTACATAATTAATCCCCATATATTTAATTAGTCTCTTTTGATCATAAAATTAATAAATTAATACTTGTAATATATTAATAAACCATAAATAACCTTATTCTCAAAAATCATCCTATTAAATTGCAATACTGAAGGCAACCCAAAGGGACCATGCTACAATCGGGTTAAGTACATACCAATTATAGTTATGGACGTAGACACCAAATCCAACACATACCACCCTAGTATCCTCAGTGTACTGCTTTGCTACCCATCAACAACTTTAAGTTGTCAATGCTTAAAGACCAAATCATCCAAAGCCTATATCTAACTCTAAGGGATGTATCAAGTCATAAAGTTCCTGACTTTCTAACTTTTCATGGATTAATGGAGTCAAAACCAAAGCCCTAGATTCATAACTTCACTAAAAGGCCACTAACACATGCATGGGAGATATATACCCATCAAGATTTGACTTTTATAACTTAATGACCTAAAAATGACTAGAATTTAGGCTCAAAGGTTTTGGAGTAACTTCTATTCACAAGATCCAAACTATGGGACCCAAGCTTAAAAGCTAAAACCATATCTACATAAAAGATCCATCAAGATTGAAGCTTTATACCTCAAAAAGAAAGATCAAGATGAACAAGTTCTGGATCTACAAGCTCCAAGACAACTAACACTTCTCCAATGAGCTCCTTTTTCTCCATGATGCAACAAGAACACTCTGAAAACACTCAAAAGCTCAAGAATCTCACAAATAGGGCTAGGGTTTCGAGGGAAATGATTTAGAGGGTGGAGGTTGAAGGTAAGAAGGGTTTGTATACGCTTAAGGCATTTAAATAGGGTACAAGACCCAAAAATTAGGGTTTGACTTAGCCCCGTGTATGCACTGCATACTCAAGGAACGCCCAACGTACAAGGGAGAACCTTCACGATCATTTAAGCCTAGTACGCCTAGTGTACATACCCTATACGCCCAACATACTGGCCTAAACCCATATTTTTCCTAATTACTAATGGTCATAACTCTCGCGTTCAAACCCTAAATGAACCTTTCATTTCATATGATCCATGGGTTAACAAGCCATGGACTATCCATGAAAGCTTAGTCCAACCTAAATGAACTTGGCCCATTCCATATATATAAGAGTCCATATTTAATTAGTTCATTTTGATCACTTAATTAATTCTAAATTAAGTCTTGATCAATACTATTTAAATAATATGATTCCATATTAATATATTAGAACATATAATATATTAATATAAATCATAAATATACTATTCTCAAAAGATTATCCATATAAGTTGTGCCGGTGAAGTGCAACCCAAATGGACCATGCCGGGTCGGGTCAAGTACATACCAAATATAGTTATGGACTTAGACATTAATCCAACAGTCTCCCACTTTGATAAGTCTAAAACTATTATTGAGTATGACTTCAAAACCTAACTGGCAATCGTAGCTCTTAAAGCCGCTGTCGAACTCTGATCTTGTAAATGACTTGTCCATTAGATAAGGGATCATATATTTCTCCATTCTAGATATCATATGGTCTGAGACATGGATTATAATCATTCTCTCTGTCCATTTGTTTTTTCCCAATTTCCGATTCATGATGACTGACTGATTGAACAAATCAAATCAGTCCTGGCTTGGCCAAGCACTCACATGTATCATCATTAAATCATCGAGGGGCCCACAAATATCGCTTTTATCCCGAAGGTAAAAGGAATGGATAAACTTCGACTCATATGGCTTGTTCTACTACTTGTTGAATCCTACACAAAGGCATGTTTTATAACATCGAGTTACCAATGCGTTTTCGTGCAATCAATGTATAACCAACTCATAGTAACAGCTCATATCTCTAGGTTTGAAGAATATAAGATAGTATCGTCCCATGATCACTCGTGATAAAATCCATGAAGTGATTCAATTGTGTGCAGTTTGAATCCAATACTCAGAACTTATGAGCACTCATAAGTGTTGTAGCACAACTTCGTCCACCAACTTGGACCTCTACAAGCCAACCCATGACAGTCTTGATTCATATCTGCTTCCAACATATGACCGACTGTGGATGGTTTGAATAACTTAGTCATTCCGAAAGAATAACTTAGTTATTATGGAAGTCAAAACATGCAAAGTGAAACACAAGAATAAATGAATCTAATATGGAATCAAAACCTATGAATATAAATAAAACACTTTCTATTTATCACCATACTGATTACTCATTATTCATTGTTTCGGTTTTATCAACTTTATACTTGAATTAAAACACTAGTTGTCCCATGCTCCAAGCATGTACACTATGTTTTCTAATCACTAGTCATGCCACACACCAAGTATGCATACTATGTTTGTCTATGATCTTTACTTTGCAAAATAGACCAGTTGAACATAACTCCAATGATTCTCATTTCACAGTCCCAATTCGTTACTGCAAATGGAAGAATTCCAAATTCATGCCATTTACTGAAATCTATTAGATTCTAAACTTATATGCATTGATCCTCTTGTAATGATTATGCACAACTTCACAAAGACTTGGCAACAATCATTACAAAGTATTCCAAAGGAGATCAACTCCTTGGAAACATCCTTCTTGCATTAAGTTTCCTAATCTTACAGATTGAATACTTTCTAACTTTGAAACATTTCCATATTCCATTTTGACTATCACTTCTAAACAAGAGTTGCCTCTTTTCAGACTATGTCAATATGGTCCTTCCAATATTAACAGTATACTTCTAATTGTCCTTGAGCAACCAATCTTTTGTAAACCTTATATTGTCCTCGGCAATTGCTTAATCACTTTAGTCATATCCAATTCTAGACCTTTTCCTCTTAATGCCCCATGGCATTTGGAAAATTTAGAAAGGATAAATATTATAGCACATGTAATCGATGTTTTACCCAAAGCAAATGGGACACGATTCATGATGTCTCACATAAAGACATGATTCTAGACCGGTCTTTTGCTACAATATTTTTATTTGCCATGTTCTAAAAAATTTGACTATGAAGAGGGATGCCGTAATCATAATCGAATTTTGAGAACGCAATATATAGAATTTCCTTAAGTTGAACCAATCCAACATGAAATTCATATATATATATATATATATATATATATATATATATATATTCTTGACTAAAGATGATTAAAATCTCAATCTAAGCTTAAAATCTCGCTCTAAGCTTTTTAGAATTGACATGAAGTATAATTTCCTCTCCGTTAATTACAATAAAGCAACTTTTTCAACCCCTGTAGCCTCACGAATTAAAACTTTTGTATTCTATAATTAACAATGCTAACTTGCAATACTTATCATAATTATCATGCTCCCACTAACATGATGATTATTAGCATAACACTTATGCTCCCACTAGCTTTGACATGTACTGAGAAATCAGCTGGACTTCTAGAAATCAATACTCTATTGACTTTCTTACCAAAGTTCAGATTTTTGATACTAGATTGCCTTGATAAGACTTTATCAAACTCATACACCTCTCTTAGATAGCTCACAAGTGTGTCTAAATAATTTCAGAACTATGAAAAGGGATGCCGTAGTCATAGTCTCAATTGTTTAGACCTTTTTCCATTTCTCATAAGTCAATGTTAGTGTGTCGGTTAACCATGCACGCTCCACTAACGACTTTGAGAACCGCAAATATCACAATTGCTATCTACTTAAAATCTACTTAGTGAAAGAGTTTCCTTACCATCATTTTCATGAATCGAAGAGAAACCTTATGACACTTAGATTTTATGGGGTATGTGTTCTTAACCATGTGAATTTGTCAAACCATAATCACAAGACTAGGTTAGAGACAAATCCTAACTCATATGGATTGAACTTATGCAATCTTAACTTCTTGCCACCTGGCAGCTCAAGGGCCTGCCATTGCTTCCTAGTAGGTATGAAAACAATTGAGAACATGTAGAACTCAAATGTATAGCCAACTTAATTGGAATGGGCACAGAAATGTCAACACGATAGGTTATAAACCTCTAGTTGTGTGCTAGTGATGAAATACAGTTTTTATTCTTGATTACATATTGAAACCCTTTCAGGATCTTTTAGACTCCCACTGTCTCCTTGAACTATAAGACTTTCTTAGCAAATATTCAAGAGATAGTGTGGATTCTAATCAAGACAAACACTTAACACAATTGGCCTTAGTTGGTGTTTGTTTTTTGAAAAACATCACAACTTACAAATTTCAAATGTACAAGAGTAGAAAACTTTTACTCTTACATTTGACAAGTGTTTTAAGCCTTTTTTAATACATGTCACTCAAGTTACAATCTTAGAGTATAACTCTAAGAATTGTTTTTGGAACGAAGTATGAATCATCTTCTTGATTTAACCACTTCAACAATTCATAACTCCTCTTCTTAACTATCATAATGCACTTAGAGGATGAATTGTGATAAGGTCTCAAAATCATTAAGATGATCTTAAAACATGATACTAAAGTACTCTCCCATCTATTCAGATTTGAGAAACTTTTATCCTTCTGCCTAATTTGATTCTTCTTATTCGTTCTGTCATACATTGAAAATTTTCCAATGCTTCAGAATTATACTTAAGCTTGTAAGTATAATCATATTTACTAAACCTTAGTAAATCATGACGAATAGTCTTATCCATCTTTTGTGGTGGAATTTGACAAGTGCACAAGAAAGTGCACTTGATCCCTTAGTCCTTCTCTTGACTCACACATCCATGTGAACAACTAGTTAGTCTTTATTTTCCAATGCTCGAAAGTTCTCATTCATCATACTATACAACTTGCATGATTCCAAGTTTCTATCCAACTGAAAGTTGGGTGATAAGAATCTTTCCTTATTTGGTAAATTTAGACACTACCACAAATGAAAGAATCAAATTCATATTTCCAATATTGCTATCAATGGAATCATATACGCAACATCTTTTTTTCCACAAATGCCATTGTAAGGATATTTTAAAATAAATAAAATTAAAAACTTTTCTTTTATTTTAAAACTTTGCGGAAAAACTAATCCTTACAATGCAAATGTATATGAAAACTTGTTGTCATCTATTCCTAAGCAATCTATCATAACTCTTAAGCACCTGCTCAAAATTCTGATCACCGAACCATGCCATTGAAATGCATCTTCGCGATCAGAATCAGCATATACTTGCTTTAAGTTTCTTTACTTTTCTTTGATTCTTAAAACATCAACATGTGACCCAGCCACATCATGTAATAAGAATCTCCTAGTAGGAACTTAATAGAGTTAGACAATGGACTTTACCTGAAATAAAGTCAAACTTATTGACTTTACCATCCTTAGGTAAGTTTGGCAGCTTCGTAACCAAAGCCCCTTCCTTTGGCAATAGAAACATATGGACCCTTAGGTAATACTACATGGGACTATCTCAGACTTAGCCTTTCTCTTTACCATTTGGTCAACCAAGTTGACAATGGCCAATCCCTTTCCATTGGGAAGAGAATGCATTTCTGAATTTCCTGTGTCACTATTGTCCCTATCCATAAAGTTTTGGGAAGTTGATCTCCTAATCAAATTTGATTTACTAGTCCTCCTAATCATTGCTAATTTAGAAGCACCAAGCAAATGGATGAGATCATTAAGGGTCATGTCATAGTCTGTTTCATAGTATTCCCAAAGGAATTCACTATGTGACTTAGAAAGTGATTGAACCACAAACTTTCTCAAGACTTTGATACCCAACTCTCCCGGCTTGTCATTATGTGACTTCATCTCCAAGATCTGATCACACCTAGACCTTGCCTTTCAATTAGGGCTTGAGTGACCTTGAACTTGTGGGTTAGGGAGAATAATTGGAGGAGGTGGAAGAAGTGAAGTTCCAAGAGATTTGGGAAGATCATAGATGTCTGAACTAGAAATGTTTTGGGAGATATTCAAGGTAGTTGATTTAAAGTCCTTAATATAATACCCAATATGAAATATTAAGGCTAGGACCCAACACAATATCTTATAACTTGGAAGAGGGATGTCGTAATCCAAGCTATAGAATATATGAAGGTAGGTGAATGACGATTCACCAATTTCCACTATGAAAAAAGAAATAATTTATTAGGTTTTAATTGGATTTTGAAACTCCTAGATCTTTGAGATTCATTGAACTTTCAATGGCATGTTTCAATCTCTAGTGTGCCCTTCAGGTTTTGTGACTGGGATGCCGAGGATCACAAAACAAGGTGTGAAGTAACCATGCAAATTACTTGGTACCCTTAAGTGTTTACCCCTCAATCGATGTGCCGGTTAACCAGACACGCTCCATCGATACTATGATAAACATTAAGTTACCCTTTGCCTACCTTGTTAAGTACGAGTTAGTGTGCCGGTTAACCACACACGCTCCACTAACAGACTTAAACAAAGTGCAAAGTGTAATTTCATGGATTAGCACCTTATTCACATTTTTCCTAAGTAACTAAGGTTGGGTATTTATAAGAGGTTTAGTTACTTAGTATTTATCATTAATACTTTTAATGAAGGGAGAATTAATAGTATTTGTCCTACCCATTCAACTAACGACCCTCCACCAGTCAAGGAAGCGGTGGGTGAGAGTGGACACCCATTAAACTGTCATTTTATAGGCAGTAACCTTATACCCCCTTATAGACCGGCTTCGTGAATGAGGCCTACTAACGGTAAGACTGACTAGCTCTTATACATATATGTATGTTATTAACTTATAATATTATAAAGTATAAGGGTTGAATTTTAACTTTTAAAATTCTAAGGGCTAAACTTGGAATTAAAGTATTCATAAGAGAAAACTTTTCAAATTCCAAAACTTGAGGGCAAGTTTTGTAACTTTCAAAACTTTTCTATTCCATAACTTATGTGTTTAAAGTAGTTTTAATTAAAAACCCTTCAAGTTCCATAACTTGAGGACAAGTTATGGAAGACTTTAAACTAATTAAGAAAGTGACTCTTCATAATTCATAACTTATGGAAGCTTTATGAGATTAACTAAGGTTACACATATTTTATATAATGAAGAGACTTTTGAACCTCCACAACTTGAGGACAAGTTATGGGGTCTTAAAACCTTTTAATGAGAACAAGAGTCTTCATTTTGTAACCTATGACAATTTTTTATGAGTTTTACGAAACTTAAATGTGACTTTTCATATAACTTGAGGTCAAGTTACAAAAACACATTTTAGAATCAACTCTTAGATTAAAATGGATTGAAAACACATAATCAATTAACTTTTCTATTAATCTAAGCAACTCATAAGAACAAGATAATTCAAATCAAACTTTTTCATGTAATTAGTCTAAACTTTAAACTAATACAAAACATGAATCTATTGACAATTATCTTTGAAATTGGATTAGTATGAACATTACAACATCAAAAACAAGTTTATAAGTACAAAAACAACTTAAGGTAATGTTCCTAGTCCATTTCTAGCAAAAAAAACTTGAAAATATGCTGTCTGGGGCTCCTACTCGTCGAGTTGATTTTCTTCATGGACTCGGCGAGTTCATCACTAGACTCGGCGAGTCCAGTGCCCAGAAAGCAAGAAAATCGATTTTTTCAGCATTTTTCAGCAATTTGCATCAAGTATAACTGAAAACAAGCCTTGGCTCTGATACCACTGTTGGGTTTTGAGCATTCTAACACTCCTATGGTGTACATGCAACCCTATAAACCTTGGATCTATGTTTTCTCTATTATAGATGCAAATAAGAATTTTCCAAGGCTTTAATCCTAACTAGCATATTATGAAGCTCTTATACTACAAAGTACTAGTTAGATGACATACCTTTTGATGTAGCTTGACGTCTTCAAGCTTTAAGAGCTTAGCCCCAATAGTGTGGAAGCCTCAAGTGGAATCACAAATCACCAAAACACCTTGGAAGACTTTAGAGAATATGGATACTTGGTTCTCTCTAGTGAAATCGGCTAGCCCTCTTAGTGTACCCACACTAGAGCCAATTTCACCAACCAAGGACATCTTTATATAGTATGGAGACTAGGGTTAAACCCATGACCTTTCATTTCATACGATCCATGGGTTAACAAGCCATGGACTATCCATGAAAGCTTAGTCCAACCTAAATGAACTTGGCCCATTCCATATATATAAGAGTCCATATTTAATTAGTTCATTTTGATCACTTAATTAATTCTAAATTAAGTCTTGATCAATACTATTTAAATAATATGATTCCATATTAATATATTAGAACATATAATATATTAATATAAATCATAAATATACTATTCTCAAAAGATTATCCATATAAGTTGTGCCGGTGAAGTGCAACCCAAATGGACCATGCCGGGTCGGGTCAAGTACATACCAAATATAGTTATGGACTTAGACATTAATTCAACAGTCTCCCACTTTGATAAGTCTAAAACTATTATTGAGTATGACTTCAAAACCTAACTGGCAATCGTAGCTCTTAAAGCCGCTGTCGAACTCTGATCTTGTAAATGACTTGTCCATTAGATAAGGGATCATATATTTCTCCATTCTAGATATCATATGGACTGAGACATGGATTATAATCATTCTCTCTGTCCATTTGTTTTTTCCCAATTTCCGATTCATGATGACTGACTGATTGAACAAATCAAATCAGTCCTGGCTTGGCCAAGCACTCACATGTATCATCATTAAATCATCGAGGGGCCCACAAATATCGCTTTTATCCCGAAGGTAAAAGGAATGGATAAACTTCGACTCATATGGCTTGTTCTACTACTTGTTGAATCCTACACAAAGGCATGTTTTATAACATCGAGTTACCAATGCGTTTTCGTGTAATCAATGTATAACCAACTCATAGTAACAGCTCATATCTCTAGGTTTGAAGAATATAAGATAGTATCGTCCCATGATCACTCGTGATAAAATCCATGAAGTGATTCAATTGTGTGCAGTTTGAATCCAATACTCAGAACTTATGAGCACTCATAAGTGTTGTAGCACAACTTCGTCCACCAACTTGGACCTCTACAAGCCAACCCATGACAGTCTTGATTCATATCTGCTTCCAACATATGACCGACTGTGGATGGTTTGAATAACTTAGTCATTCCGAAAGAATAACTTAGTTATTATGGAAGTCAAAACATGCAAAGTGAAACACAAGAATAAATGAATCTAATATGGTATCAAAACCTATGAATATAAATAAAACACTTTCTATTTATCACCATACTGATTACTCATTATTCATTGTTTCGGTTTTATCAACTTTATACTTGAATTAAAACACTAGTTGTCCCATGCTCCAAGCATGTACACTATGTTTTCTAATCACTAGTCATGCCACACACCAAGTATGCATACTATGTTTGTCTATGATCTTTACTTTGCAAAATAGACCAGTTGAACATAACTCCAATGATTCTCATTTCACAGTCCCAATTCGTTACTGCAAATGGAAGAATTCCAAATTCATGCCATTTACTGAAATCTATTAGATTCTAAACTTATATGCATTGATCCTCTTGTAATGATTATGCACAACTTCACAAAGACTTGGCAACAATCATTACAAAGTATTCCAAAGGAGATCAACTCCTTGGAAACATCCTTCTTGCATTAAGTTTCCTAATCTTACAGATTGAATACTTTCTAACTTTGAAACATTTCCATATTCCATTTTGACTATCACTTCTAAACAAGAGTTGCCTCTTTTCAGACTATGTCAATATGGTCCTTCCAATATTAACAGTATACTTCTAATTGTCCTTGAGCAACCAATCTTTTGTAAACCTTATATTGTCCTCGGCAATTGCTTAATCACTTTAGTCATATCCAATTCTAGACCTTTTCCTCTTAATGCCCCATGGCATTTGGAAAATTTAGAAAGGATAAATATTATAGCACATGTAATCGATGTTTTACCCAAAGCAAATGGGACACGATTCATGATGTCTCACATAAAGACATGATTCTAGACCGGTCTTTTGCTACAATATTTTTATTTGCCATGTTCTAAAAAATTTGACTATGAAGAGCGATGCCGTAATCATAATCGAATTTTGAGAACGCAATATATAGAATTTCCATAAGTTGAACCAATCCAACATGAAATTCATATATATATATATATATATTCTTGACTAAAGATGATTAAAATCTCAATCTAAGCTTAAAATCTCGCTCTAAGCTTTTTAGAATTGACATGAAGTATAATTTCCTCTCCGTTAATTACAATAAAACAACTTTTTCAACCCCTGTAGCCTCACGAATTGAAACTTTTGTATTCTATAGTTAACATTGCTAACTTGCAATACTTATCATAATTATCATGCTCCCACTAACATGATGATTATTAGCATAACACTTATGCTCCCACTAGCTTTGACATGTACTGAGAAATCAGCTGGACTTCTAGAAATCAATACTCTATTGTCTTTCTTACCAAAGTTCAGATTTCTGATACTAGATTGCCTTGATAAGACTTTATCAAACTCATACACCTCTCTTAGATAGCTCACAAGTGTGTCTAAATAATTTCAGAACTATGAAAAGGGATGCCGTAGTCATAGTCTCAATTGTTTAGACCTTTTTCCATTTCTCATAAGTCAATGTTAGTGTGTCGGTTAACCATGCACGCTCCACTAACGACTTTGAGAACCGTAAATATCACAATTGCTATCTACTTAAAATCTACTTAGTGAAAGAGTTTCCTTACCATCATTTTCATGAATCGAAGAGAAACCTTATGACACTTAGATTTTATGGGGTATGTGTTCTTAACCATGTGAATTTGTCAAACCATAATCACAAGACTAGGTTAGAGACAAATCCTAACTCATATGGATTGAACTTATGCAATCTTAACTTCTTGCCACCTGGCAGCTCAAGGGCCTGCCATTGCTTCCTAGTAGGTATGAAAACAATTGAGAACATGTAGAACTCAAATGTATAGCCAACTTAATTGGAATGGGCACAGAAATGTCAACACGATAGGTTATAAACCTCTAGTTGTGTGCTAGTGATGAAATACAGTTTTTATTCTTGATTACATATTGAAACCCTTTCAGGATCTTTTAGACTCCCACTGTCTCCTTGAACTATAAGACTTTCTTAGCAAATATTCAAGAGATAGTGTGGATTCTAATCAAGACAAACACTTAACACAATTGGCCTTAGTTGGTGTTTGTTTTTTGAAAAACATCACAACTTACAAATTTCAAATGTACAAGAGTAGAAAACTTTTACTCTTACATTTGACAAGTGTTTTAAGCCTTTTTTAATACATGTCACTCAAGTTACAATCTTAGAGTATAACTCTAAGAATTGTTTTTGGAACGAAGTATGAATCATCTTCTTGATTTAACCACTTCAACAATTCATAACTCCTCTTCTTAACTATCATAATGCACTTAGAGGATGAATTGTGATAAGGTCTCAAAATCATTAAGATGATCTTAAAACATGATACTAAAGTACTCTCCCATCTATTCAGATTTGAGAAACTTTTATCCTTCTGCCTAATTTGATTCTTCTTATTCGTTCTGTCATACATTGAAAATTTTCCAATGCTTCAGAATTATACTTAAGCTTGTAAGTATAATCATATTTACTAAACCTTAGTAAATCATGACGAATAGTCTTATCCATCTTTTGTGGTGGAATTTGACAAGTGCACAAGAAAGTGCACTTGATCCCTTAGTCCTTCTCTTGACTCACACATCCATGTGAACAAGTAGTTAGTCTTTATTTTCCAATGCTCGAAAGTTCTCATTCATCATACTATACAACTTGCATGATTCCAAGTTTCTATCCAACTGAAAGTTGGGTGATGAGAATCTTTCGTTATTTGGTAAATTTAGACACTACCACAAATGAAAGAATCAAATTCATATTTCCAATATTGCTATCAATGGAATCATATAAGCAACATTTTTTTTTCCACAAATGCCATTATAAGGATATTTTAAAATAAATAGAATTAAAAACTTTTCTTTTATTTTAAAACTTTGCGAAAAACTAACCCTTACAATGCAAATGTATATGAAAACTTGTTGTCATCTATTCCTAAGCAATCTATCATAACTCTTAAGCACCTGCTCAAAATTCTGATCACCGAACCATGCGATTGAAATCCATCTTCGCGATCAGAATCAACATATACTTGCTTTAAGTTTCTTTACTTTTCTTTGATTTTTAAAACATCAACATGTGACCCAGCCACATCATGTAATAAGAATCTCCTAGTAGGAACTTAATAGAGTTAGACAATGGACTTTACCTGAAATAAAGTCAAACTTATTGACTTTACCATCCTTAGGTAAGTTTGGCAGCTTCGTAACCAAAGCCCCTTCCTTTGGCAATAGAAACATATGGACCCTTAGGTAATACTACATGGGACTATCTCAGACTTAGCCTTTCTCTTTACCATTTGGTCAACCAAGTTGACAATGGCCAATCCCTTTCCATTGGGAAGAGAATGCATTTCTGGATTTCCTGTGTCACTATTGTCCCTATCCATAAAGTTTTGGGAAGTTGATCTCCTAATCAAATTTGCTTTACTAGTCCTCCTAATCATTGCTGATTTAGAAGCACCAAGCAAATGGATGAGATCATTAAGGGTCATGTCATAGTCTGTTTCATAGTATTCCTAAAGGAATTCACTATGTGACTTAGAAAGTGATTGAACCACTAACTTTCTCAAGACTTTGATACCCAACTCTCCCGGCTTGTCAGTATGTGACTTCATCTCCAAGATCTGATCACACCTAGACCTTGCCTTGCCAATAGGGCTTGAGTGACCTTGAACTTGTGGGTTAGGGAGAATAATTGGAGGAGGTGGAGGAAGTGAAGTTCCAAGAGATTTGGGAAGATCATAGATGTCTGAACTAGACATCTTTTGGGAGATATTCAAGGTAGTTGATTTAAAGTCCTTAATATAACACCAAATATGAAATATTAAGGCTAGGACCCAACACAATATCTTATAACTTGGAAGAGGGATGCCGTAATCCAAGCTATAGAATATTACTAGGTAGGTGAATGACGATTCACCAATTTCCACCATGAAAAAAGAAATAATTTATTAGGTTTTAATTGGATTTGGAAACTCCTAGATCTTTGAGATTCATTGAACTTTCAATTGCATGTTTCAATCTCGAGTGTGCCCTTCAGGTTTTGTGACTGGGATGCCGAGGATCACAAAACAAGGTGTGAAGTAACCATGCAAATTACTTGGTACCCTTAAGTGTTTACCCCTCAATCAATGTGCCGGTTAACCACACACGATCCATCGATACTATAATAAACATTAAGTTACCCTTTGCCTACCTTGTTAAATACGAGTTAGTGTGCCGGTTAACCACACACGCTCCACTAACAGACTTAAAAAAAGTGCAAAGTGTAATTTCATGGATTAGCACCTTATTCACATTTTTCCTAAGTAACTAAGGTTGGGTATTTATAAGAGGTTTAGTTACTTAGTATTTATCATTAATACTTTTAATGAAGGGAGAATTAATAGTCTTTGTCCTACCCATTCGGCTAACGACCCTCCACCAGTCAAGGAAGTGGTGGGTGAGAGTGGACACCCATTAAACTGTCATTTTATAGGCAGTAACCTTATACTCCCTTATAGACCGGCTTCGTGAATGAGGCCTACTAACGGCAAGACTGACTTGCTCTTATACATATATGTATGTTATTAACTTATTATATTATAAAGTA
This sequence comes from Lactuca serriola, assembly GCF_051521515.1. Taxonomy (NCBI): domain Eukaryota; kingdom Viridiplantae; phylum Streptophyta; class Magnoliopsida; order Asterales; family Asteraceae; genus Lactuca; species Lactuca serriola. The sequence goes on from NC_136415.1 coordinate 278,157,386, forward strand.
TAAGGGTTGAATTTTAACTCTTAAAATTCTAAGGGCTAAACTTGGAATTAAAGTATTCATAAGAGAAAACTTTTCAAATTCCAAAACTTGAGGGCAAGTTTTGTAACTTTCAAAACTTTTCTATTCCATAACTTATGTGTTTAAAGTAGTTTTAATTAAAAACCCTTCAAGTTCCATAACTTGAGGACAAGTTATGGAAGACTTTAAACTAATTAAGAAAGTGACTCTTCATAATTCATAACTTATGGAAGCTTTATGAGATTAACTAAGGTTACACTTATTTTATTTAATGAAGAGACTTTTGAACCTCCACAACTTGAGGACAAGTTATGGGGTCTTAAAACCATTTAATGAGAACAAGAGTCTTCATTTTGTAACCTATGACAATTTTTTTATGAGTTTTATGAAACTTAAATGTGACTTTTCATATAACTTGAGGTCAAGTTACAAAAACACATTTTAGAATCAACTCTTAGATTAAAATGGATTGAAAACACATAATCAATTAACTTTTCTATTAATCTAAGCAACTCATAAGAACAAGATAATTCAAATCAAACTTTTTCATGTAATTAGTCTAAACTTTAAACTAATACAAAACATGAATCTATTGACAATTATCTTTGAAATTGGATTACTATGAACATTACAACATCAAAAACAAGTTTATAAGTACAAAAACAACTTAAGGTAATGTTCCTAGTCCATTTCTAGCAAAAAAAAAACTTGAAAATATGCTGTCTGGGGCTCCTACTCGTCGAGTTGATTTTCTTCATGGACTCGGCGAGTTCATCACTAGACTCGGCGAGTCCAGTGCCCAGAAAGCCAGAAAATCGATTTTTTCAGCATTTTTCAGCAATTTGCATCAAGTATAACTGAAAACAAGCCTTGGCTCTGATACCACTATTGGGTTTTGAGCATTCTAACACTCCTATGGTGTACATGCAACCCTATAAACCTTGGATCTATGTTTTCTCTATTATAGATGCAAATAAGAATTTTCCAAGGCTTTAATCCTAACTAGCATATTATGAAGCTCTTATACCACAAAGTACTAGTTAGATGACATACCTTTTGATGTAGCTTGACGTCTTCAAGCTTTAAGAGCTTAGCCCCAATAGTGTGGAAGCCTCAAGTGGAATCACAAATCACCAAAACACCTTGGAAGACTTTAGAGAATATGGATACTTGGTTCTCTCTAGTGAAATCGGCTAGCCCTCTTAGTGTACCCACACTAGAGCCAATTTCACCAACCAAGGACATCTTTATATAGTATGGAGACTAGGGTTAAACCCATGACCTTTCATTTCATATGATCCATGGGTTAAACAAGCCATGGACTATCCATGAAAGCTTAGCCCAACCTAAATGAACTTGGCCCATTCCATATATATAAGAGTCCATATTTAATTAGTTCATTTTGATCACTTAATTAATTCTAAATTAAGTCTTGATCAATTCTAATTAAATAATATGATTCCATATTAATATATTAGAACTTATAATACATTAATATAAATCATAAATATACTATTCTCAAAAGATTATCCATATAAATTGTGCCGGTGAAGTGCAACCCAAATGGACAATGTCGGGTCGGGTCAAGTACATACCAAATATAGTGATGGACTTAGACATTAATCCAACAGAGGGATTATTCAAGAATATGCATTTCAGTAGGGAAGGATGTTTTGTTATGGCGGTTGCCGTCAGAATCTGTGATGCTACGGGGAGCGGTAGTACTCATTAGTCAGAGAGAGGGTGTTGTGATGCTACGGGGGAGCCGTAGGACTCACTAGTCGGAGAGAGGGTGTTGTGATGCTACGGGGAGCCATAGTACTCACTAGTCAGAGACAGGGTGTTGTGATGCTACGGGGAGCCGTAGTACTCACTAGGTAGAGAAAGGATGTTGTGATGCTACGGGGAGCCGTAGTACTCACTAGTCAGAGAGAGGGTGTGGTGATGCTACGGGGAGACGTAGTACTCGCTAGTCAGCACGAGGTTCTTATGATGAATTACTCTTTGATCAGAGCATGACACAGAAGAGTTTTAGGCTTGGGTAGCCCTAATCTAAGAGTTTTGGGAGACTGGTGGTCAGATCAGGGGCGTGACAGGGGTCTCCTTAACGATCAGGAGTCGTTATATCCTGAGTTAAGGTATGGTTATCACAATCAGAAGGAATTTGGGAAGTGATGTACGCATGGGTTGCGGGTCATGAGTCATGAGTTGAGTGGTTCGTTGGAACGAGTGGTTCCAACTCTGGGTCGGACCAGACTCTCGAGTTGAGTTTGGCTCTAGTGGTGCATTGAGTAGGCGAGATGAGATTCTGGATTCTGAGGTGGGTTCCAAGATGAGGGGTATTGTTCGTCATCTGATGTCTTAGGCCTGTATAGGTCAGTGCTCGGGTGCGGGAGATACCGCAAGATCCGCGGAGATATGTGCAGTAGACATCAGAGGTCGCGGCTAAGTCGATCTTCGGTTGGATTGTAGTTTTCGTTTGAGAATTTTGTGACTTGTGTGTCACAGGGCCGAGATAGTTGATGCAAATAGGAAGTCAGTGAGACATTTTGGATCATGTTATGGGTAACCATGGAGGTTCAACTATGGGGTTGAGGTCAGACCTCGTGTGGTGTTAAAAGAGATATGGAATTTGGAGATGAGGCCTATGAATGTGATGTTTGAGGACACTTCTGAGCGAGCATGGTTATGGTTTTGTGTCTAAGGGCAGAGTGTTGGGGATTCTTTGTTCGGATGGTTTCTGATAGCAATCTAGTAGATGTGCCCCGGTGGAGTGTGAACCCTTTATTTCGTGGGGCCTGATTCATATGATTTAGCATGGGGCCTGGTGGAGTGTGAACCCTTTATTTCGTGCCCCGGTGGAGTGTAAACCCTTTATTTCGTGGGGCCTGATCGGCTTGGAGGAGAGATAGTCGGTTGTTGGATGTGGTCTTATGAGAATCAGAGAGCCAGTGAGGAAATTGGGTTGATATTCGAGGAGCAAATATCATGGTTGTAACACCCGTTTAATTATTAATTAAATTTGGAAAATTGGGCCATATGTTGGGCTTTGACTCATAGTTGACTTTTGGGCCTTTGGATTGGGCCTTGGGCTTGGATAAAGCTGAGTTAGGGGTAAAGTAGTATTTACCCAAGTATGTATCTATGTTTATGTGTTGGAACCCAATTATTAATTGGGTGTTATTTTGGTGTTGACAGTTTGGGAATCTGTCATTTAGCAGTTGGGGTGAAGTCCGTGGGACTTCAGCAATGTGGGGTTATGTCTATGGGACTTCAACAGTGTGAGGTGAGTTACCTTCCAATAACGGTGGGTCTATGGCCACAATGCCGGCCCACCAGTAGGGATCGTATGATAGATGTTTATCTTTGTGATATTCATCTATGTTGCTACTACCTGATATGTTATATGCTAGCGTGATATGATATGTGATAGTGATAGGGTTCGTTTGTTAGGACCAAAGGGTAGGTTAGGCAACCCAGATATGCCTAACAATATGTTATGATATGTTTAGCTGCTAGCATGATATGTTATTCTAGATAGAGGTAGTAGGAGGGGGAATGGTCCCCAAGATTCGGTTGTTAGCACTGAAGGGTAGGTCGGACACCCCAGATATGTCTGACAGTAGATTATGATATGATATATGTGAAAGTAGTAGTAGGGGGTGAAATAGTCCCTGAGGTTCGGTTGTTAGGACCGAAGGGTAGTCAGCACCCCAGAATGGCTCGACATGGGTAGGTCAGCTCCCCAAAATGGCTCGACATGGGTAGGTCAGCACCCTAGAATGGCTTGACACGGGTAGGTCGGCACCCCAGATCGGCCGTACGGGTAGGTCGGCACCCAAGAATGGTCGTACCGGGTAGGTCGGGCACCACAGAAATGCGTGACAAGTATTGTATGTTATATGATTGTTTGGTATGTGGTATGATGGGGGAACTCACTAAGCTTTGTGCTTACGATTTTCAGTTTTGGTTTCAGGTACTTCGTTTTCAAAGGAAAGGAGCCGGCTTGATCGCAATGCATGACACTATGTTTTCCGCACATGAGATCTTTGGGATTACACTCTGATATGGTTTTATGATAATATGTTTTGATTACTGACACTTTGGTTTGACACAAGATATCATTATGAATGTTTTTACGCTGATGGTTTTATGTAATAACTTATTTAAAAATGAAATTTTTGGCCTTAATTTTTGGGATGTTACAAGTTGGTATCAGAGCCTTGGTTTGAGGGATTCAGACATACTTCTGGGTGCGTCTGAACTCAAACTAAGGGCTTGGTATGAAAATTTTCAAAACTAAAACCATTTTATAAAAAGGAGTTTGAAAAGAATCTAAAAAGAGAAAAGAACTTTGAGACAAACAAAGTGTGTGATGCGTGCAATCACTCGAGCTCAAGTAAGTTTTCCCCAAGATACCCATACATGTGATGTTATGATATGATATGATTATGAGAATTGCATGCTAGATTAGGGCTGAGGATCTAGGAGGATGCCTTCTATGCCTATTGTATGTGCTTGTTGACTTGCATGTTAGTACTGATCAGTCAGTAATAGGATAGCCTGTTTAGGTTATGTCTGATTGTATAAGCCTTTGAATTGCATGTACAGATTCCTAATTAGGGGATAGAATGATTTGATTGGAATATGATGGTTAGATTTTCCATTGTCTGAATGCTGCTTGCTTTGTGCTTTGTGGGAATCTTAGTAATGTGAGTTAGCTATTAAGTGAATATGCTAAGTCACATGTGGCACAGGCTGGATAATCTCAGAGTGATAGATTTGAACCTATTGCGCAACTCTCGTTTGAGTCTAACTGTTATGGGGATGAGTCTGTTACTTGAAGGATTATCTGATCTCTATTGCATGTGGCTATATTCATAAGGTAGCTAGTTGACATTATTGGGAATCTTTTAGCAGCTGAGGACTGGGTGAGTTCGGGAACCTAGGAAAGCCTAGGATATGTTTCAGTGGGTTAGGAGTGAGGCTCAGTTAGACTTGGGTTTACCAGTTTGAGGAAGTAACTTGGAGGATTGTTGAGGAAAGTATGGATAGGTGTGGAAGGTAGTATTGGGACCGTACTACTGAAAGCACATGATCCATACTCGAATCAGTGAGAGTATTTGAGAATCTAAGAAGCTTCAGGGAAGAGTTTGTGACCCAGTTTGGGGACAGAGGATGTTCCAGTTGTTGCAACTTAGCCATTGGCAAGCGAGCTATTGAGCGCGACAGGGTGTCAGACCTTGAAGGATATGATTTCCAAGAGTTGCAGATGCGACATCGATTTGGGAGCACCCTGGAAAGAGAGGTGTGTGCCAGGTGCGTATAGTAGAGGGTCCCGGGAAGAGATCCATGACTTCAGATCATCGGGTGAAAGGCCAGCAGGGCCTGAGTCAGTGCAACGCGTACAAGAAAAGTACACGAGGGAGTTTGTCACTCCAAGGGTTTTGGCTGCTACAAATTTGGCAGGGTTGATCATGTCAGCTGGAGGTGATTAGGATTCCTCCAGATGTTGCGGGTATGCCATCTTCTACTACTATTAGATGGATGTTTTGAATACGTATCGCTTTGGGATTGCGAGTGAGTTTGGATAAGTCAGATCTCGGGTCGATTTTCTGCTAGTGTTGGGTTATCAAGGATCATTTATGCCATCATCCATGCCAAAAAGTCCTTGATGAACCCACACAGGAAGGCATCTTGCGGAGTGTGTTCCGTGCGTACCGTTAGGGATCTATGCATGAGTCTTATTTAGAGGATACTCGGTCAGGGTTGGAGTGATAGTTCTCAAGTGAAGTCAACGTTAAGGGATTCTACCATCGTGCATGTATGGTCGGTGATTGTTTATGGATGAACTTTGGAGTTCAAGGCACTACCGTTGCTAGGACAGAACTGGTGACAGGAAGAGGGTAGTGTCAGTTGTAGGTTTTAGATGCATAAGTGGTTGGTCATGGGATGTTCAAGAGAATTGTATTTTCGCATGGTCTGTGTTCGGTTAGAGTTCAGTGGTACTGCAAGATTGGGAGTGGGAACAAGGATTCGTCAGCTAGAGTGAAGATTAAGGTCTTCAATTGACAGCATGTTAGATGGATTGATGTGTCAGACTGGATCAGATTTCAAGAGTACTCATCGAGATTTCCGAGGATGGGAGATCTCAAGGTTTAATCGACGATTAAACGCTAGCATTGGCAGGCACAGGTTGTCATCGGTGGGATATTAGAAAGTGAGATGTATTGGGAACCCTTCAATTCTCAAGTAATGTGAAGACTTAGTCAAATCTAAGTGGTGCAATCTCTTGGCTACCTTGTCAACTAGAAGGGTATTCTAGTTGATTCGGCCAAGATAGAGGTCGTGATGCAGTGGGAGATTTCGAGGTCTCCATCCGAGATTCAGAGTTTCCTGGGTCTAGCGGGTTATTACCGAAGATTTATATGGGAATTATTCGAGATTGAGGTTCCTTTTGATCCGAATAACCAAGAAATCAGTGGCCTTTTGCTGGGGGCCTGAGCAGCAAGCAGCCTTCGAGACTCTCAGACAGCGGTTGTGCGAGACACTGATTCTCACCCTGCCAGAAGGTGTAGATGCTTTCGTGGTTTACTGTGACGCTTTAATCACAGGCATGGGTACGGTACTGATACAGTGGGGTCACGTGATAGCAGGTTTCGAGAACCAGGTTAGGGATTCCAATTAGAACTCAAGTTCAGTTGTGTGTTAGGTCGAGTGCGTGTTCGACCTAGTATGGAAAGTGTTGTAAGACTACGGTGGTAGCCGTAGCATTCACTAACAGTCAGTTAGCATGGTAGGTGTTGTAAGCCTGCGGGTGCAGCCGTAGCATTCACCAGGTTGGCAGATACTGTGAGGGGTGTTGTAAGTCTGCGGGTGTAGCCGTAGCATTCACAAGCAATAGATAGTGTGAGGAGTGTTGTAAGTCTGTGGGTGTAGCCGTAGCATTTACCAAGTTGTCAGATAGTATGGATAGTGTTGTAAGACTACGGGGGTAGTCATAGCATTCACTAATAGTCAGATAGTATGGATAGTGTTGTAAGACTATGGGGGTATCCGAAGCATTCACTAATAGTCAGATAGTATGGAAAGTGTTGTAAGACTACGGGGATAGCCGTAGCATTCACTAGCAGCCAATTAGTATGGAAAGTGTTGTAAGTTTGCATGTGTAGTCGTAGCATTCACAAGGTTAGCAGATAGTGCTTAAGTGATGTAAGTCTGTAAGTGTAGCCACAACCTTCATTTGGATGACAGATAGCACGATCGCATTGTTAGGACGCGGAATGAACAGTAGTACACACCAATTCAGGTGCAACATTGAGGATATGGAAATCCACAGATTGGATTTCGGGATTACCCAAATGGATTAGATCTTGTTGAGTCAACGATACGACAGTTGGGACGCCCCTACAGTTAGGAGATCAGGGGAGCAATGGACTGCTTAAGGTCGTTGTGATATAAGGCTACCATTGGTCACACATTAATCAGTTTTAGTCTTAGATTTGGTGTTTTCAGAATTCGACGTATGGACCTGATCGGTTGGATCGGGAGGTTGTTAGAGCCATAGTTGCATGATAACTAGTGGCAACTAGTTCCCAAGAAGGATTACATTCAGAAGTCATGTGAGACGACCATGTGGGAGCCCTTTTAGCTCGGTGACCGGGCTGGAACCTGGTAAATTCAGATGACTGACGGATGAATTGAGACCAGGATGGCCTCGATAGATTTTGGGAGGTAGCTGTGTAGGAGCATATGACTTCATGCAGTTTAGTGTTCCAGCAGCTTCAGCATTGGGCAGTGTTAGTATTTGTGTTTCAGGTTGCGAGTATGGACAAAATGCCTAGATGATTTGGGGATTGACAAGTCACTCATAGTGGGAGTATCTAAGCCTTGGCCAAGTATTAGTGGTCTGCAAGGATAATTGGGTCTGTGACCCTGTTTTATAGTGGGAACCTCGAGCCATCAGAAGTTGAGTAGCCTGTTGAGGGATAAACGGACTGGATTCAATGATAATGATTCAATACGAATGGTCTGTCATGGGTTCGGACCATCTCGAGACAACAAATTGCAGACTAAGTAGATGTTACCTTGTTGCGAGGAAGTCAATCACCTGCGGATTTAGGGCTTTTGTGATGATTGGTCATGGCTACCCTAGGAGGGCTAAGGTGTGCCCAGGATAGTGACCATGTTACTAGAAGTGGGTGGGTGGGTAAGAAATGGTAAGGAAGGATTTCGGGGACAAATCTAATTTAAGTAAGGGAGAGTTGTAACACCCGTTTAATTATTAAATTAATTAATTAATTAATTAATGAGAGGATGGTAGCCCTAAAATAAACATATATATATGCAGGGTGTTGGTTTCGAGGAGTTATTTGGCATAATTTAGAAGTTAAGGGTTAAAGTGAAAAATCCAGACTTAATTGGTAAGTAATATTGTAGACAGGGGATGCTTAGTAACAATTAGGACTCAATATGAAAGGAATTATGGAACCAAGAGATAAAATGTAAATTCTTGATTTATATTGTAAAGAATTATTGTAATGCCCGTGTTTCTAGGCTAGGCGTTAATATTGACATAATGTTCTAGGTTAACCATTGTAACTCATTTAGAAGAAATGAAAAGCAATTATGTTAATTTTATGTGAATTATGTGTTTCATGCTTAATTATTAGGATTTAATTAATTAAGAAAAAAAATGAGCATCAAAAATTAAATTTTAGATAAAGCTGATATCAATTAAGAAAATTGTAGTGGGCATGACAAGGATTACGTATATATAAAGAATACTGAAATCCGAGTTATAACGAAGAAGTTATGACCTGTCGAAATTTCACGATAAACTGGCACGGTGCCGAATGTCGTAAAAAGTGAGTTTTTGATAAACTACTTTTTAGCCTTAGTGATCTAAACGAAACTCGTAGTGTTCGTTATACCGAGAAATTCGATAAAAAGAACGCCAAAATTTGACTTCGTATGAGGAAATTATGATTTTTCGAAGTTTCAGCTTAGCAGTAGACAGCTAAGAACTTGAATTTTAGATCGAGTGATTTTTAGCTGACACGACCTAAACGAGAATCGAAGGTCTCATCATTAGTAGCACAACGGTAAAAAGTCAGACGAAAACGAACGCCGGATGAACAAGTTATGAATTTTTAACGGCTTTCCTGTCCCGGTCTATTAAAAATAATAATATAAAAATTGAAGTCAAAATTAGCCGACGAAGTCTGAAAGAAAGTTGTAGAGCGTAATTTTACCTATGCGTGCATATAAAGAACGTCAAAAACGGAGCTCGTATGCGAAAGTTATAGATTTTGGAAGTTATGGCGCAAAAAACGAGAAAAATCCCCAAAATCGAGGAATTTCGCACACGTGGACTTCGGCCACGTGTCCTCGCTTCGCATCCGACGCGTGTCTGAAATCTGCTGAGTCACGAAGCCACCTGGTGAGGCGTGTCATATCCTTCTGAGTCCGAGTTGCGGTCCAATCCGCTGACTACACGTATAAGCTTCGGTGGCGAGCCACGCATCCAACGCGTGTGTAGTGACTCATCCGTCCGAGCCTCGCAGTGAGCCACGAACCCCCTCATTGGACCCAGACTTTCGTCCAATTAGAACATGCCAACGAGGGCCTCGCATGCACAACCCATGTGCGAGCAAGTGCTGCCTCCTTCAGATCTGCTGCCGTGTGGCTTCTCTCCTGACTGTCTGATCAGCAGCTCGCAGCCTATAAATAAGAGGGTGCGAACCCTCCCGGCTAGAATTTAGAAATTGGAAATTTTGGCCCCTTTTTCACTATTTTGGCTATTTTCACATCCCTCTAAGCCCCGATACTTATTCCAAAGCCCGGAGTACGCCACGAAGTGCCCGGGATGCCCGAAAAATTTATCTTTTCGGTTTTGAAGCCCGAGCCTTCGTAGAGCCCGGTTTCTCAATAAAACTCTCGGTTTTATTAGAACGGATCGTTTTAGGAAACGAATTGCTGCCCGATTTTCATTAAATCAGGTGAGTGTGTAGTTACTTTCACCTTACACATAGATATGAAGTATTTTACATAAAATACGTGTTGTGTGAATATATATTGTTTGTTTATTTGATATGGGTGTTAAAGGAATGATTTATACAGGTTTTTAAATAATTTAAACTGTATATGTATTTTTATCTATGAAAAATGTTGGGTAAAACATGAGTAGATGAAATAGTGGGTGTGATGAAAGGTGAGTTGGATAAAGGAGATGATCAGTAATATTGATCATGAGTTGAGGGTGAGTGGTGAAATTTGAGAGAATCACTTACCCAAAATGTTGGCCCCCGTCATTCAGTAGAGTATGGATGACAACCCTGGACTATTCTAGACAGTCTGTGGAACACTAGCAGGCCCGCAACCTGTAGGTGTAATGAACTATACGTTTATTTATTGTACTCTAAAAACCCATTGACGTGTATTGCAGGGGGGAATACCTATAAATAATACCGTCAATAAATGAGAGCTATGGACTTAGCACATGTTGAATAAACCTTGGCAGCTATGGACTTAGCGCCCATTGTATAAACCCCGGTGACGAGGTGACTTTGTGTCTATTCCTTAGGATGAATACTTAGGAAGGAGTGATAGTTAATTCTTAGGGTAAACCCTTAAGAAATAAATGAGATAATGGGGTTGGGGTAATTCAGTTGATTTATTGATGTTTAAGCATATTAAAGTATGTATTGTGGGTTGAAAACCCTATATGCTCACCAGGCTTCCAAGCCTGACCCACTCAGCTTTTTATGATTACAGGTAGTGGACCCCGAGCATAGTCGGATGATGATGATGAGTGATTTTGGATTATAGGCCAGTAGTTATAAATAACTGTTGTAAGGCTTAAAATGTCTTGTTTATGCTTTTGATCTGTATCAAAACATGACATCCCGAGGTTTTAATATAAAAGGAAATTATATATTTCTTAATGAAAGGTTTTGACAAAATTTTATCATGTTTTGTTTTGGGGACCAATTCTGCAACATCTTTTAAAAAGATTTTTCTGATTTTATTTTAAAAAAGCATAAATTAAATCGGTCTTTTCTGGCCGAGAAATTAGGGGATGTCACAGTTGGTATCAGAGCATTAGTTTAAGCGAACTAAGAAATTGTAGGATTTCTAGACTTAAACTTAGAATGCTAAGTGATGATTGTGAGATGAGTGTCTACCATAATTTAGACACAAGCACTAGGTTATTTTAGGAAAGATGCCTAAAATGCTTTTATGTGCTAAATGCTATATGCTTGCCATATATACCATTTTTTGTTCGGATCTATGGCATGTTGCCGACCGAATCTGGAAACCTTATGTGTGTAGGATTCTAAAAGTATGACTACGATATTAGAACTAACATATAAACGTTTCGGAGTAATAACGAAGATTTAACGGCTATCGAAAATAAAGATCTAAATTTACCTACGAATGGTGTATAGATCGAAATGGCGAGTACTCAAAGTGAATTTGGAAATGATAATCCGCAGCCTGAGCCAATAACAATGGTTGGTGTGCAGGAAATGGTACGTACGATGTTAGATAAACAGATGGAAGAAACCAAACGCTTACTTAAACAAAGTAAGGATGAACTTGCTATGCTAGTATGTCAGGCATCTGTTCTTGAGGCAACTATTTGGGTTGCTAAGTCTATTGAAGAAATGATCAATGACAAAACTGCCAACAAGGTTGAAGTTGACAAAAAGAGGAAACTTGAGGGGTCTTTAAGGCCCAACAAGAGCAACATGTCCTCAAAGTCTGGCAAAAGATGAGATAAAGGAGAATGGTGTGGGAAGTGCAAAAATAAACACTCTGGGAATTGTGACGGGAAGGTGAAGTATTTTAGGTTTGGAGAAATAGGACATTATGCCAATGAGTGTACGATTCCCAAGGGGGTGTGTTATGTATGTAAAGAAGAAAGCCATATTTCTAAGAACTGTCCGAAGAACAATGAAGTAACAAGGCCAAGTGCACCACCAACGCCAAGGGAATTTCAGAATATCCTTGATGAAGCAATTAATAATGCTAGGAAGTAGAAGTAAAGACTTGATACCCGAAGATCAAGTTACGAAGTAGTAATGTGAATAGTAACAAGTGGTTTAGCCTATTAGAGGTATAGTATAGGGTAAACTTGAACCTTTGTGTAATCGTTTCAAGGAAATAATATAAACCCTGGTTTTTTCATCTAATGAATGGAATGGTTGGTGTAAATTTTGAAGTTGTCCCAATCTTCTGGAATTTCCATCACCAACCAAGTTGAAGCGGGATTGATGATTGAAGATACGCATGGATGAAATCCTAGTAGAGTCTAGGAAAATTTTATGATTAATTGGACACATTCGTATGTGTTAAATTGTTTTGTGATTTTAGGACATGGGGACCGCGTGACCGTACTTGGGACGAGTATGAGTAGGTGTGAATAGTAGTAGAGATTTATACTACTGGAAACACTGGACTCACGCTTGGATCAGGGAAAGTCAGAAGGTTACCAAGAAACTCGTAATTGATTCTGTCTTATTCTAGTCTATTGTTACCATCGTTTCGGTAATGACTAAGAAGATGATTGTTATTCCGACCCTAGTGGTCATATCAAATTGAGTCTGAGTACGATGAGTTTATTATGTGGTTCATAGAACGAAGTTCGATGTAGCATTTGAATTAAGCCAGAAGATTGAAGTGAAAGATGATCAAAGCGATCAGTTGAAGTATCACACTCATTGTTAAAGAAGTTGGTAGTTAGATATGATACATGTTGAACTGTTATTGTATCACATTAGAACATGAAGGAAGGTATAGTTTGCTTAGAAATTTGTCCCTAGGAGATCTGAGTCTAAGTAGTACAATATACAATGAGAGATCATCAGAACATGACCCATCGGTCTGTTACAATAAATGAAGGAAAGTACTTATTCCAAGAAGAAGAAGGAGTCTTCAATAAGGATTTATTTTGTAACTCGAAGGTTATGATTGAAAGTCCTACGGAGATCTGAAGCTTTTTAGGATTCATCGGATATTACCGAAGGTTTATCCAAGGCTTTTCTTCGATCGCGACTCCATTGATAGCTTTGACCCACAAAGGAGTTGTTTATACTTGGAATGAGAAGCATAAGGAAGTTTTGAGAAGTTAAAGAAGAAGTTGTGTGAAGCACCGATTCTTTCGTTTCCTGAAGGAGTTGATGACTTCACAATTTATAGTGATGCCTCTAGAGTTGGGTTAGGGCGTGTTCCGACCCAAAGGGATAAAGTGATAGTGTGTGCATCGAGGCAATTGAAAGAGCATGAAAAGAACTACCCCACTCATGATCTGGAGTTGGCAGCGGTAGTATTCACCTTAAAGGTATGGAGAAGGAATTGAACATGAGGCAATGGCACTGGCTAGAGTTACTCAAGGACTACGACTGTGAGATACTTTACCATCCTGGTAAAGCAAATATTGTTGCCAATGTTCTCAGTTGGAAGGTAAATCTTGAAAAGAAAAAGCCAAGAGCGTTGAGAATTGAAGTTGTCTCGATAATTGTGGAAGCTTAAGAGGAAGCTTTAGAGAGAAATGACTGAAAGGAGGAACGTTTGGGCAAAACGTTGGTGTTTGATACAAACGGTCAAGGACTGAAGGTATTCAAAGATAGGATTTGGGTACCTAAGGCGGGAGGAGTAAGAGATCTTCTGATGGAAGAAGCTCACAAAACCATGTACTCGATTCATCTCGGCATTACGAAAATGTATAGGGATCTAAAACCCTATTATTGGTGGCCGACGATGAAGCTCGATGTTGCAAAGTATGTAGCCAAGTGTGTAACTTGTGCTAGGGTTAAGGAACAACATCAGGAACCTATGGGAGTTTAGAACCTTTACCTATACCCATGGGCAAATGGGAAGACATCACTATGGATTTTGTGACTAAACTACCCAGAACAAGGAACGGTCACGACATGATTTAGGTGGTCGTTGATCGCTTCACTAAGAGTGCGCATTTCATAGCTGCCAACGAGAAATGGTCTATGGATAAACTTGCGAATTCTTACATGAAGGAAATTATGAGGCTTCATGGTGTTCCGTTATCGATTGTATCTGATCGTGACAACCGTTTTACCTCAAGGTGTTGGAGGAGTCTGTAAGAGGAATTCGGTACCAATTTGTGTTTGGATACAACTTACCATCCGCAAACCGATGGTCAGAGCGAATAAACGATTCAAATGTTGAAGGATATGCTGAGAGCATGTACCCTGGAATTCCAAGGTAATTGGGATGAACATTTACCTTTAGTAGAATTTTTCAATGGTAATAGTTTCCACTCAAGCATCAAGATGGCACCTTATCACGCTTTGTATGGGGAAAAGTGTTGAATGTTGTCAGGTTGGCTGGAAGCTGAGGAAAAGCAGTTTATGGGACTTGAAATAGTCCATTAGACTGCTGAAAAGTTCAAAGTGATTAGGGAAAGGATGTTAGCTGCTCAAAAGAGCTATGCTAACAAGAAAAGACAACCGATATCATTCGAAGTTGGTGATTCGGTTTCACTTAAAGTCTCGTCGTGGAAGGGACTTATAAGGTTTGGTAGAAGGGGCAAGTTGAGTCCAAGGTTTATTGGACCATTTAAAAGTTCTTCAGAGGATCGGGAATCAAACTTACAAGCTAGAATTACCAGAAGAACTAGAGGGTATGAACAATACCTTTCATGTGTGTTATTTGAGGTAGTTCACGGGAGGTGTGCTCGACATAATTCCCATTTCTGAATTAAGGTTGGATGAGAGCAAGAGGTTAATTGGAGAACCTGAGACAATCATTGACCGTAAGACTAAGAAGTTGTAACGTAAGATAATTGATTTAGTGCTTGTGCATTGGAAACATATAAATGGGCTAAATCCCACCTGGGAAACGGAGAGTGACATGGTGAGTCGCTACCTGTAGTTGTTTGTCGTTGTGTGATTCCGGGGACGGAATCATCCTAAGGGAGAGAGAGTTGTAACGCCCGTGTTTCTAGGCTAGGCATTAATATTGACATAATGGTCTAGGTAAACCATTGTAACTCATTTATAAGAAATGAAAAGGAATTATGTGAATTTTATGTGAATTATGTGTTTCATGCTTAATTATTAGGATTTAATTAATTAAGAATAAAAATGAGCGTCAAAAATTAAATTTTAGATAAAGCCGATATCTATTAAGAAACTTGTAATGGGCGTGACAAGGATTACGGATATATAAAGAATGCCGAAATCCGAGTTATAACGAAGAAGTTATGACCTGTCGAAGTTTCACGTTAAACCGGCACGGTGCTGAATGTCGTAAAAAGTGAGTTTTTGATAAACTACTTTTTAGCCTTAGTGATCTAAAGGAAACTCGTATTGTTCGTTATACCGAGAAATTCGATAAAAATAACGTCAAAATCTGACTTCGTATGAGAAAGTTATGATTTTTCGAAGTTTCAGCTTAGCAGTAGACAGCTAAAAACTCGAATTTTAGATCGAGTGATTTTTAGCCGACACGACCTAAATGAGAATCGAAGGTCTCGTCATTAGTAGCACAACGGTAAAAAGTCTGACGAAAACGGACGTCGGATTAAGAAGTTATAAATTTTTAATGAATTTCCTGTCCCGGTTTGTTAGAAATAATAATATAAAAATTAAAATCAAAATTAGCCGACGAAGTCTGAACAAAAGTTGTATAGCGTAATTTTACCTACGCGTGCATATAAAGAACGTAAAAAACGGAGCTCGTATGCGAAAGTTATGGATTTTGGAAGTTTTGGCGTGCAAAACGAGAAAAATCCCCAAAACCGAGGAATTTCGCACACATGGACTTCGGCCACGTGTCCTCGCTTCGCATCCGACGCGTGTCTGAAATCTGCTGAGTTACGAAGCCACCTGGCAAGGAGTGTCATATCCTTCTGAGTCCGAGTTGCGGTCCAATCCGCTGACTACACGTATAAGCTTCGGTGGCGAGCCTCGCATCCGACACGTGTTTAGTGACTCATCCGTCCGCGCCTCGCAGTGAGCCACGAACCCCCTCATTGGACCCGGACTTCGGTCCAATCAGAACATGCCAGCGAGGGCCTCGCATGCGCAACCCACGTGCGAGTAGGTGCTGCCTCCTTCGGATCCGCTGCCGCGTGGCTTCTCTCCTGACCGTCCGATCAGCAGCTTATAAATAGGAGGGTGCGAACCCTCCCGGCTAGAATTTAGAAATTTGCAATTTTGGCGCCTTTTTCACTATTTTGGCTATTTTCACATCCCCCGAAGCCCCCATACTTATTCCAAAGCCCGGAATACGCCACGAAGTGCCCGGGAAGCCCGGAAAATTTATCTTTTCGGTTTTGAAGCCCGAGCCTTTGTAGAGCCCGATTTCCCAATAAAACTCTCGGTTTTATTAGAAACGATCGTTTTAGGAAACAAATTGCTGCCCGATTTTCATTAAATCAGGTGAGTGTGTAGTTACTTTCACCTTACACATAGATATGCAGTATTTGCATAAAATACGTGTTATTGTTTGTTTAATTGAGATGGGTGTTAAAGGAACGATTTATACAGGTTTTTAAATAATTTAAACTGTATATGTATTTTTATCTACGAAAAATGTTGGGTAAAACATGGGTAGATGAAATAGTGGGTGTGATGAAAGGTGAGTTGGATAAAGGAGATGATCAATAATATTGATCTTGAGTTGAGGGTGAGTGGTGAAATTTGAGAGAATCACTTACCCAAAATGTTGGCCCCCGTCATTCAACAGTGTATGGATGACAACCCTGGACTATTCTAGACAGTCTGTGGAACCCTAGCAGACCCACAACCTGTAGGTGTAATGAACTATACGTTCATTTGTTGTACTCTAAAAACCCATTGACATGTATTGCAAGGGGAATACCTATAAATAATACCGTCAATAAATGAGAGCTATGGACTTAGCACATGTTGAATAAACCTTGGCAGCTATAGACTTAGTGCCATTTGTATAAACCCCGGTGACGAGGTGACTTTGTGTCTATTCCTTAGGATGAATCCTTAGGAAGGAGTGATAGTTAATTCTTAGGGTAAATCCTTAAGAAATAAATGAGATAATGAGGTTGGGGTAATTCGTTTGATTGATTGATGTTTAAGCATATCAAATTATGTATTGTGGGTTGAAAACCCTATATGCTGACCAGGCTTCCAAGCCTGACCCACTCAGCTTTTTATGATTACAGGTAGTGGACCCCGAGCATAGTCGGATGATGATGATGAGTGATTTTGGATTATAGGCCAGTAGTTATAAATAACTGCTGTAAGGCTTATAATGTCTTGTTTATGCTTTTGATCTGTATCGGAACATGGCATCCCGAGGTTTTGATATAAAAGGAAATTATATATTTCTTAAAGAAAGGTTTTGACAAAAGTTTATCATGTTTTGTTTCGGGGACCAATTCCGCAACATCTTTTAAAAAGAATTCTCTGATTTTATTTTAAAAAGCATAAATTAAATCGGTCTTTTCTGGCCGAGAAATTAGGGGATGTCACAATTATGGAGTTTGGAGTTAAAAAGGTAAACACTGGATTAGTGTTGCAAAGATTCTCACGGGGGAGGGCTGTTTTAGTAAATCTGGACTTAATTTGTAAAGGAATTGAAAGGGCAGGGTTTAAATGGTAACTTATAGACTTCTTTTGAAGGGATTTCATGGAGGAGGGGCCGAAATGGTCGTTATGGCAAAGATTTGGTGGGGGACGGGGTATATAGCTTCGTTACCCGTCAAGCCCTAACCCTATGCCCCTTATGTTGCAGCCGCCATCGTCGGGGTTCTCCAGCCGCCGATCTCACCCATCTCCGACTTACAGCATCGCACCACCACCTCTGTTGAGGTTGTCATCCACCGGATACCGCTATAACGTTGCTGCCTGACGTCTTGGGCCTCTGAGACCGAAACTTAAAGCTGTTAACGGAGCCTTATACCGCCGCTGCTCCGCCATTAGTGAGTTCTTTCGTTCTCAGACCACCAGCCACCGCATAGGAGCCATAAAACCTCTGTGAGGCTATCTTTCTCGTCTCACTCCCGACGAAGGATGCTGTGGTCATCGTGGTTGCTGCTTACCCGTCGATATGCTGTCGCTCGCCATCACCGCTTGATGACGTTGATGCTGTTGTTTCCGTTGAAGTCAGTCTTTTCCCGGTGGTGGGTTGATTGCTCGTGTGTGTTGCAGTTGTTGCTTGACGGGAAACTGTGAGAAACCACCGCCACCTCCGTGAGGTGGTGGCTGTCATCTCCAAACCTTCGCTGCCGAGCACCATACGCCACCAAGAAGGTGGCTGGGTCCTTTTGCAACCAGAGCATGTGTATGTCACTATGTTTTTCCACTGTTGGTGTATGTGTGTAGTTGAAGTTCTCGGAAATGGCATCACCACCACCATAGGGTGGTGGCTGCCACCATAAGCCGCCATGGGTGTGTGTTGATGTAGTTAGTTTGTGTATTTTCTCTTGGTTAAGGCATTTTAAACTGTAATTAGCTAAAGTATAATGAAAGAAATTGATAACCACCACCTTAAGGTGGTGGCTGCCGCCTCCTGCCGCCACCGGCCACCGTGTCGGGTGGCGGTGTGATCGTCTTGTGACTTGACTCGATTGGGGATGCTTGAAACCCTAATGGGCCTTGTGAGCCTAATGGGCCCAATGAAGCCAAATGGGCGTAGTGAAAACCTTAATGAGTCTAATGGACTCTAATTGACCCAAGAAAACCCTAATGGACTTGATGACATTCTAGTGCGCTTGATAGGCCCAATAAAGCCCTAAATAACCTAAAAGTCCAATAAATTAATAAATGGGCTAGTATTTAGGTTGGAAAACCCTAATGCAATCAAAACCCTAATTTTGGAAAATTAATCGGGACACACGAAAATTATTTAATAACTTGAGATATTAAATAATAATCATTGGAAAAGATTAATCTAAGCAATATTGGACTTAATGGATTAAGTCCTTAGTGGATGAAACCCTTAATGGGTTAAGTAGGAAACTTAACCCTCACCGTGATTTTATGAGAAACCCTAATTTCACTTGGGTTTATTTTTGGGCCCTTCTATTGGGCCTTGATGATTGGGTTATTAATTGGGCCATACAAGATCATTCAATTGGACTAAAATAATTTAATGGGCCTAGGGTAAGGCCCATGTAAGGGGTTGGGCACAATTTTGAAAATTAGGCCATAGATGGGCCATAGTTGGGCCTTAATGATTATATGATGCTGGGCCTTAGAATAAGACCATGTGTAGGCCTGGGCCCAATTTGGAAAATTGGGCCATATGTTGGGCTTTGACTCATAGTTGACTTTTGGGCCTTTGGATTGGGCCTTGGGCTTGGATAAAGCTGAGTTAGGGGTAAAGTAGTATTTACCCAAGTATGTATCTATGTTTATGTGTTGGAACCCAATTATTAATTGGGTGTTATTTTGGTGTTGATACTTCGGGAATCTGTCGTCTAGCAGCTGGGGTGAAGTCTGCGGGACTTCAGCAATGTGGGGTTATGTCTACGGGACTTCAGCAGTGTGAGGTGAGTTACCTTCCAGTAGCGGTAGGTCTACGACCACAATGCCGTCCCACCAGTAGGGATCGTATGATAGATGTTTATCTTTTTCATATTCATCTGTGTTGCTACTACCTGATATGTTATATGCTAGCGTGATATGATATGTGATAGTGATAGGGTTCAGTTGTTAGGACCGAAGGGTAGGTTAGGCACCCCAGATATGCCTAACAGTATGTTATGATATGTTTAGCTGCTAGCATGATATGTTATTTGAGATAGAGGTAGTAGGAGGGGGAATGGTCCCCAAGATTCGGTTGTTAGGACCGAAGGGTAGGTCGGACACCCTAGATATGTCTGACAGTAGATTATGCTATGATATATGTGAAAGTAGTAGTAGGGGGTGAAATAGTCGCCGAGGTTCGGTTGTTAGGACCGAAGGGTAGTCAGCACCCGAGAATGGCTCGACATGGGTAGGTCAACACCCCAGAATGGCTTGACACGGGTAGGTTGGCACCCTAGAATGGCCGTACCGGGTAGGTCGGGCACCCCAGAAATGCCTGACAAGTATTGTATATTATATGATTGTATGGTATGTGGTATGATAGGGGAACTCACTAAGCTTTGTGCTTACGGTTTTTAGTTTTGGTTTCAGGTACTTCGTTTTCATAGGAAAGGAGCCAGCTTGATCGTAGCGCATCACACTATGTTTTCTGCACAGGAGATCTTTGGGATTACACTCTGATATGGTTTTATGATAATATGTTTTGATTATTGACACTTTGGTTTGAAACAAGATATCATTATGAATGTTTTTACATTGATGGTTTTATGTAATAACTTATTTAAAAATGAAATTTTTAGCCTTGAATTTTGGGATGTTACAATGTTGATCGCTCAAGTAGGCGGTCTGGGGGCGGGTCAGGCCACTAGAATTTCCGGTTATTGGGAAGGAGTATTTTAGCGGCGAAAGAGTTGGTTTAAACTCTGGTTTCGGAGGTTGTATGTGGTTTCGGGTGTCCATAGAGAAATATATCAGTGTGGTATGAAAATCATTTCGGTAGTGCCTTTCGGGTTAATGATTTAATCTATGTGTGGTTAAGGAAGGATTTCGAGGGCGAAATCAAATTCAAGTTGGGGAGAATTGTAACATCCGGATTTTCAGGGTTATTATTGTGTAGGTTAATCTTTTGATTAAAAGACAGATTCAACGAGTTGAGGGTCCAACTCGCCGAGTCGAGCCGGGTTTCTCACGTGGATTTAATGAGTGGACTCGACAAGTCAGAGGAGGGACTCGCTGAGTAGGTGTTGGGCAGAGAAACCCTAATTTCTCTGGTTTGGGACCTATTTAAGGGTCCTTATGGCCTTTATTTGCAGCTACTACACCCGGAGAAACCATAGAGAGCAGAGAGGAAGCTTGTAGTGCAAGAGGAGGGCTAATTCATCATCCTTTGGAGTGTCTTAGCAAAGGGAAGGAAGGATTTCGAGTTGGGCTGTCTTGTGGGACTCAAATCTTCCATCATTTCGTTCAGAGTTGTTGTGAGAGGTAAGGATTCATGTCCATCTTCGTTTGTTTAGTAGATTTCATGAATCTAGGGTTTCTTCATGCTTTATTTAGCTTGAATCTAGAGTATGAGAGGTCCCATGGTGAAATGATTCCTAGATCTGGACCTTAAGAGGTCCAGAGAGTCCCTTCCATTCTGCTTTATGCCTTTTCCTTGGAGTTATGAGCTAGGGTTGTCATGATATGAAGGATTTCACCAAAATAAGCATAGAGAGCCTTGCATGTGTACCAAGATTCGACCTTTACGTGGTTATTGGTCATAGGGAAGTCAGATCTATGGAATAGAGGAACGGATCTGACCTCAGAAGGTCAGATGAGTGTTGTCATGGGAGCAACTCGCTGAGTCCATAGGTAGACCCGACGAGTCGAGTCGAGATTGCCCCACGATTCGTTGTTGAGTAACTCAAAGAGTAGATTGGGAACTCGTCGTGCCTGAGAGGTTCGAAAGGGATTCAGAGAACCAGCGGGGACTCGGCGAGTTACTCATGTGCACTCGACGAGTCTGGTCAAAGTTTGACCATTGACTAGAGTTGACTTCGTTGACTTTTAGGGTTCGGTCAATGATTGGTCTTATGAGCCATTAGAAGGGTAGAATGGTCTTTTACCCTTCTTAGAGGACTTATAGAGGAGGATTAGCCTAGCCTTTAGAAGTTGTATTAATTAGAGAAATTATTTATGTGATTAGGCGGAGGCTAGCGCAGTATTTCAGAGTACGAGGTTTACCGAGTATCCGAGGTGAGTCTTCTCACTATACTTTACCTAGGGTGGTAAATAGAGTTATATGACAGAGTATCTTGTATGCTATTTATGTGATTGTGATGCACTGGATTATTTCTATGTGATTTATGCTATGTATGTTCTAGAGTTTACAGAGTTAGAACCGAAAGGTTCACAGAGTTAGGACCAGAGGGTCCACAGAGTTAGGACCAAAGGGTCCACAGAGTTATAGCCTCGAGTGGCTAATATGTGTTATATGTGGTATTTTGGGGAACTCACTAAGCTTCGTGCTTACCGTGTTATGTGTTATATGTTTCAGGTTTCTCTTAGGATCACAGAACGGCACCGACTCGATTGTACAGACCAGAGGAAGAGTTATGTTTTGAGGATCCTGGGTTATTATTTAATTGAATATGGATTTTTGCTTTGTAACCTAAACGAAATGAGATTTTTACGAAAAGTGTTTACGAATTCAACGATTTTAAATGAAAATTCTAGTTTTGAAAAATTACGGTGTTACATTACGCATGCTATCCTTACAAGACTACCTAATTTCAAACTTAATTAAGGTATCCTCTGTAAATCCAAGTTTAACCCTAAACTATATTACAATGTCGATAACCAACTTTTAATACCAACTCCATTCTTGGGCGACCCTAACCTATCTTAGTGCATATATTCCATAGAGAGTGTTAGGTATTATTATTTATTTATCTTTTCAGCAATGCTGCTTTTAATATTATTATATAATATAACCTCTTTATGCTAACATGAAAATAGTATCATATTTGGTTTGCACATAACAAAATATATATACATATATCCTAACATATAATCTAGGAAATAAGCATAAAATTCACGTACAACTTCCAGTAGAAATTTAATACTTTAATTAACCTTCTAATTAAATCATGTTCATGAACGGGACAATGCACTTACATGGCTTAGGTGGGTGACTAGTGACCTAGGCAAAGTTTCTCCTAACACCATAGATGTTCCTTGACATGACATAAGTATAATTAATACAAAGTTTTAGTCTAATGATCATGGAGACTAATAATAGTCTAAATCCTCACTAATCCCAATGTCTACATCAAGATCTATCAAGTAAGGATCAACCAGGTAGGACAGTTGCAAGGAAAGACCATTTCGATATAGTATCTTTTTTGAAATCCAACAACCAAGCCAACATGACCGTTCTAGACACGTCTCCTATAAGTTGATCAATTAGTGTAATGACATGCGATTATTGATAAATCTTATTTATAGGTTCATAATAATGACCTATGACTATAAATATAAATTACACTAAAAAAGATAGAGTGTAGCTTAACTTACAGATCTTTTTAAACAAAAATTAGGAAAACACGCGGACAGGATCTCGAAACTTAAAGCTTCTATTATCTAGACTCCTGAATCTTGCAAAGCCTTACTAAAATACTCAGAAACCCGGAAAAAAAGCCGGATCCTAAGAACAGAAATCAATTGAGAGATTTTGGGATTGGTTGCTGTGAAGAATGAAGAAGAACTCAGCGAGTATATATAAAAAGTGGGAAGGCACTCCGCGTAAGTCTTAGAGGCACACCGTGTGCATAGTGACACATGTTGTCATCCGATTCCTCCACATCCTATTCTTCTTGTGTAACACCCTGTTCTGAATCATATCTTATTTAGGGATGGTGAGCAAAGATAGGGAATTATCATGCTTAACACTGTTGAGGAAACAAGATTTGGACCTTTTTGCATGTAGGTGATGTATATTTAGATGATCTGAGGGTTCGGTTTGTGTTTTGAAACCAAGGGGTATTTTGTTAAAGTGTCCGCTCGAACTTTGATGGAAATTGGATTTTAATTTGGAAAATTTAAGGAAATTATGAGATGATAAAATCGTAGAGCTTCTCGTTATCTTTTAATGGATATAAGGATCATCGGAATCAGATTTATAATGAAGAAGTTATGGTCTTCGGAAGAATTTAGGGTTTTGAGGAAAAATCCTAGCATGCGGGGCGTACTCGTGCGAGGACCCTTATGCAAGGCATACCTTGGCGTACGCTGAGTGTAGTCAGCAGTTTGGTCGCGAAGCTTTAGCTTCGTACGCTGGACGTACGAGGAGTACGTTGGGCGTACGATGGATTCAAGAAACCCAAATTTAATGGTGTTGTACCCTATTAAAGCACCTTAAGTATTTAGGGCTGATCTCTTTACCATCCCCCAAACCTCCTAAAACCCTAAATCTTCCATTAAGCTTCCTTGGTGGTGTTCTTAAGCCTGTAAGAGGATTTTAGTGGTTGTTCTTCTCATTATGAAGGAAGCTTTGAAGATTGAAGGTGCTTTGCTTGGAAGGAAGGTCTTAGATCCATAGTCGTCTCACTTGTTGCAATCTCTTTGAGGTATCAAATTCATACCTTGGCTTATAGATGTTTACATATCCTCATTGTTTTTTTGTTATGTTTTTTGTCCCATTTTATGTTTATTGAATAGTTAAAATGTTTTAAGGACTTGTTCTTTTAGATTTGGGCTTGTAGTGGACTCCTATGGCATAAAGGTGCAAGCTTTATGAGATTTTTGGTCACATGCATGCATTAAGTCACTTTTAAAGTCCTCTTTAAGCTTAAAATATTCATTTAGCCGTTCATGAACGGAAAGTTAGCGACTTTATGTGATAATTCAACTCAAGGAAGTCAGGTCTACATTTTAGAGCAATGTCTTAAGTGATTAAGGACTGAATGTGAAATGTGGCTAAACAGGAGGAGTACATTGGGCGTACAAGCCAATATGCGCAACATACAATCCCTAAAGCATGTATGCTTAGTGTACAACTCAGTACGCCCCACATGCTTAGCAGAATGGGCCTCGGATCTTTTGGTCTTCGGTTTGGGCCATGTGTTGGGCTTGGATGTTTGGGGGCTTTGTTGGGCAATCTGATTTATGGTGTTTTTGGATGGGAATTTTATTGGGCCTTGGTTCAAGGCCCATGGAAGAGCTTTGGGCCCAATTTGGTAAATTGGGCCATGCTTGGACCTTGGGTGCTTATTTGGAATTTGGACTTTTAGATTGTTGGATTGGGCCTTGGCTTTGGGCCAAGTTCTGAAGAGGGTAAAAAGGTCTTTTGACCTGGTTTGGACAATTAGTGTGGGTCGGATTCGATTATTGATGGATGATTAACTTGTGATTTATAGCATGGGGATTCTTGCGGTCCAGTAGCCCGAGATTCTTTCTGTGAGATTCGGCAGTGCGAGGTTGTTAGGTCATATTTTGTTCGTTTGGGCTAGGCATTTATCTATATATGTCTTACTAGTCTTTGTTTGAGTTGTTTAGAGTGCTTACGGTTGGGTGAACTAAACACTGGGGTTTTTGGTTTAGTTGGTGTTTGCGGTTGCAAGGATGTTTGCGGCCGTGAATTGTTTATGGTTCACTATTCCCTATATATATGTGTCAGTCTTATCAGAAGTGTTAACGTTTGTATGTATGTGTTCTGTTGTACCAGACGTTTGCGGCTCACTATAAACATGTGCAAGTTGGATCATTCTTGCTTCTACTCCTTATTCTCATTGATTAAAGCTTGTTCTTTTGTTTGATCACTAGTTGGTTCCAGATTTGGGGACTTACAATTGGTATCAGAGCCAATCTAGTGTCAAAACTGTTTAAGTTGCATTTTCGGTTGGTGTGTTCTTCATTTTTGTGATTATTCAAGCTTGGTTACTAAGTTTCTGCTATTGATCGTGAATTCAAGACCAAGGGAATCGAAGATCAGCTCAAAATCAGCTGTTTCAACAAATTTTGGGTGTTTTCGGTTGTGAAATGTTCATCAGTTTACGACTGTAAACTCATTTTAGGCCATAAACCTCCTTGTGTTTACGACTATAAACTGTTTTCGACTACAAACATGCTATTTTCAACTGTAAACCCTCGTTTTCGAATGTGAACTGCTCTTTGACTAGAAAGTGTTGTGAGCCGTAAACTGTTCTCAACCGCAAACCCGTGTACGACCGTAAACACTTTTCAGTCGTAAACCCTCTTTAACTGTAAACCTTGTTCTCGGTTGTGAGCTTCTTTTCAATTGTCCTTTTTAACAAGTTTTATTTTCCGTCAATTAAGAAAATGTAAAAAAAAATTCAGAATGGAATCACAAAACATGATAGTTCATCAGGAGCTGGACTCAATTATGGGAACTACCACAAGAATCCCACATCCTCTGTTAGCTGAAGGATTTCCTGAATGGAAATATAGAATGGAGAAATACATCAAGATGAAGGATTTCAAAATTTGGTGCAACATTCTGAAGGGTCCAGTTAGAATCACTACCACTCGAGAAAATCGAGGAACAACAGAAGGCTCTTGCAACACTGCTAATGGCCTTATCTCCAGAAATTACACAAGGATTTCGTGAGTATGACTCAACCAAAGCTCTGTGGGAAGCCTGGATTAAAGTATATGAGGGAATTGAAGACATGAAGCAGAGCCGTGAAGACATGCTCAGACAGAAGTTCAACATGTTTAATCTCATTCTTGGAGAATCATTGGAATCTCAACTACAACGATTTATTACTCTTACCATTGAGATGAGTTCTGTAGGAATTTCAATGCCAAGTTTAGAGTTTAATAAGAAACTGCTAAACTCCCTCCCAAAGTCATGGGACATGAATGTCTCTGTTATTAAAAAGAAAAAGGATCTCAACCGACACAGTCTTGCAGAAACAATGGCAATCATTAAAGCCCATGATCTTGATGACAAGCAAAGGGAAATCAACTATGTGAACTCCTATTCTACTGCAAATCTTGGGATTTCATCGAACAATGCCTTTTCATCCTTTACCACTCCATAAAATCAACCTTTTGCTGTTATACAACCACCATCCCATGTTGTTCCACCATCCATGCCTTATCTAAATGTAGCCTCCTCCTCCAAAGCTCCTGTTACTGCCTCTACTCACAAAGAAGTTGAAGAGAATATGGCCCTAGCCTCTGGGCTGGTGAATTGCTATAATGCCTTTGTGGTTGGAGAATTTCCGCCTTAGATTTCTTTCGCTGATCTTGACTAGATTCACCTTGAAGATGTTGAGGAAATGGATATTACCTAGCAGATTGCCATGGCAGTGTAGGCCAAACAATTTGCCAAGAAAATTAGAAAGAATAATTAGGGGATGAATGCGGTGAAGAAGGTTGGATTTAACAAAGTAAGGTTGAGGTGCTTTAACTGTCATGAGCCGGGTCACTTTGCTCGTGATTGTCCAAAACCAGATAGAAGAATAAATCATGAAAGGATAATGGTGCTGGTTGGAAATATATGGGAGCTGTTGCTAACAACAAGATTGAAAATCTGACAGTGGTAGCTCAGTCATTTGATTAGGAAGACCACATTCAGGCACTAAAAATTTCAGGACCTGAAAATGCTCATTTGGCCCAGATAAGTGAAATCCCTAAGAAGAATGATGAAGAGGATCCTGAAGAAGAGATGATGTAATTGCAGTTCGCCTTCATGGTATCCACTACCCCTGAGCCTGAGAAGAAAGAGGTCAGTCAAACTTCCTGTTTTCAAACATGTATTGATACTGTTAAATTTTTACGTGAACAAATTGAAATATTGCGTAAAGAAAACAAGGACCTAAAATACGAAGGATATAACCTTAGGAAGGGCCAAAGACCACTAAAAGAACAATTAGAGGCCAAAAATAAGGATTTTAGGAACCTATAGGAAGAGTATAGCAACAAGTGTGAGAAGTAGAATTTTATCAAGAAACAACTTGCCACTGTGACCGACGAGCTTAACACATTAAAAATCCGTTTTGAAAATGCTGATTTTAATTTCAAAAAGTTTGATGTGTCAAGTGAGATAGTTGAGACTATGATAGAGAAACAAACAAGATGAAAAGAGAAGAAGCAGGTAGGTATAGGGTATGAGAGTGTCCTTCCTCCTTTACATCACAATTACACTACTATCCCTATGACCCCGGAAGAGATGGACATAGAGGAACATCTTGTGTATGGCAAGCTTGCTGTACCTGTGCCGGAGAGTAGTGCTAGGGAAAAGGATACTTACATTTCTACTTCCTATGTAGATTCACCATTAAGTCAAGGCAAGCAGGCGTCTGAAGATATTGTTTCTAATAATAATCTTGTTTCAAAATCTGATGCATTTGTTTTAAACAATGATGCTACTGTTTCTTACTCTAAAACTGATGTTTTGGTTTGTGATGATTCTGTGTCAAAATCTGATGATTCAAATGTTTTTGTTAAGTGTGGTGATGTGTTTGGTAAATCTAATGTTTTTGTCACAAGCACATCCATTCCACCTACACTTGTCACACAACCAGAATCTTGTACATGCAATTGTGGGAAGAGTAAGGGAGTCAATAAGAACACTAGACCAGAAAAGAGCACTACTAGTTTTTATGATAAGAAACAAACATGCTTTAACTGTGGAACTGCTGGTCATATTGCTCGCAATTGTCAAAATCGGGCATTTGTTCCTTTTTATGCATAGAGAAGAGAGAACGAATCACAAGGAAGATCTCTCATTAGAAAATTCTCGAGATCTCGTTCTCATGATGATGATTGGAATGTCAATAAAGACAGAAAACTGGCTGAGCTTAAAAAGAATAAACATGTTTTACATGAAAATACCACATGTACTTTAACAAAACCGAACATGGATAAGCCAAGATTGGGTTCGTCAAAGCCTTCGTTTGGGTCTTCGGCTAATCTTAGACGGAAACCCAGACGATCAAAACCAAAGAAAAATGTTTCAAAATCACCTGTAAATGTTTCTAAACCTAAATATCAATGGGTGCCCAAACATTTAAATGTCCAATCATCTCACTCTTTTGTATGTGCGTCTAGTATTCAATCAAATTTTTAAAATGAAAAAGAAATTACAATTGCAAACAAGAGAAAACCCAGTGTTTCAATGACATGGGTTCCTAAAACTAATTAATCTTGCGCATCGTGCAGGAACAGCTATGGAGGAATGTCGTTAGACCCTGTTATGTTGACATTGGTTGTTCTAGGCACATGACAAGAGACATCTCCTAACCACATGATATTCAGTATTTTAATGGGGGCTATGTTTCCTTCGTGGGAGGAGAAGGTGGGAAGATCACCCAGAAAGGAATTGTTACAAACGAAGTGCTTAGCTTTAAGAACGTCAATTATGCTCCCGAGTTGAGGCACAATCTTTTGAGTGTCTCATAGATCTATGAAAAAGGCTATTCAACTCAGTTCACTGACAAAGAGTGCCTCATCTTGAAGCCTGGAATTATTATCCCTGAAGATTGGATCTTGGTGAAATCGAAGAGGGATGGAAATGCATACATCATCGATATGAATCATATTATTCCAGAACAAGTCACTTGTCTCTTCTCTAAAGTCTCTGAACACAATGCCATGCTTTGGCACCGTTGTCTCGGCCATTCGAACGCCTAGAACCTGAATCGTCTTGCCAAAAACGAGATTGTGCGTGGACTTCCTGCAAAGACTTTATCACTTTTGAAAAATTTGTGGTGTGTGCTTAAGGCAAACATCATCGCATGCCCCATTTGCCAAAGACTATCAACTCAATCAGCAAGGTTCTTCAGATGTTGCGTATTGATTCATTTGGTCCGGTCAACATTCTCAGCATCAACAAGAGTTCTTATTGTCTGGTTGTGATAGATGACTACTCGCGATTTACATATGTTTTCTTATTATCCAACAAGAGAAGAATTGTTGATCTGATCAAAAGGTTCATCGTGATGATTGAGAATCAAACAAATAAGAAAGTGAAAGCGCTCAGAACTGATAATGGCACGGAATTCAAGGACGCTGTTCTGGATCATTTCTGTGCCGAAAAGGGTATACTGCATTAGTACAGTGTTGTTCGTATACCTCAACAAAATGGTGTTGCTGAACGGCGCAATCGTACTCTGATGGACGCTGCAAGGACGATGCTCTGTGATTTTGAACTATCGGTCTTCTTTTGGGTAGAGGCGATCAACACTTTCTGTTACGTCAAGAACTGTGTCTTGATCTACAAAGCCCAAATGAAGACCCCATATGAAATTATGTACAATCACAAGCCATTAGTTGCTCACTTCCGAATATTTGGTTGTTCCAAGTACTTCTTCAGGTTCTCCAAGTCAAAGAATCAATCCTGATGTTGAATCCACTCCTCTTACTCCTGCTGAAAGAGAGTTCATGACCAGAGATACTTCCGCTGCTACTCAATCTTTCATGGAGCTTTTCTTTCCCGAGCCAATCGCAAATGAGTTCGTGGCAAGCACCTCTCATGGTTCCAGATCGTCTGAGGCGGATAATTCAGCAGATGAAGGACTCATCAATATCAACAACCTTCCTGTCACACTAAATGACATCAGACATGAAGTTCCCACTAGACTTCAACGCGATCATCCGATCGAAAACGTCATTGGTCAACTAGGCGACAAAGTTAAAACGAGGAGTCAGAGCGGAGATGTCAATATATGTCTCTACTTTTGCTTTATTTCTCAGATCGAGCCAAAGAACGTGGAAATGGCACTGAATGAGCCTAGTTGGGTTGATGCGATGCACGGGGAACTTAATCAATTTTAGAAACTAGGGGTATGGAAACTAGTTAAGCTGCCAAAGGGAAAAAATTCTTTGGACATGCGATGTGTGTTTCGTAATAAGAAAGACGATTATATGGTGATTTTGCGAAACAAACTGGTTGTTCATGGGTTTAGGCAAATTGAAGGCCTTGACTACACTGAAGTGTATGCTCTTGTAGCGCGCCTTGAAGCCATCCGTATCTTCCTGGCTTATGCATCCTACATGGGTTTTACCGTTTATCAGATGGATGTGAATACCGCCTTTCTATATGGAGTTGTGAAAGAAGAAATTTATGTTGATCAACCTTGTGGTTTTGTTAACTCAAAATTTCCAAATCATGTCTACAAATTAGATTAGGCTGTGTATGGGTTACATCAGGCTCCTCGAGCTTGGTATGCTACTCTAACAGATCATCTTGTTGAACATGGTTAAACCAGAGGCAGGATTGATCAGACGCTCTTCATCAAGCATGTGGATGCCAACCTAATTCTTGTACATATATATGTTGATGACATCATTTTCGGGCCGACAAGCTCGAAGCTATGCAAAGAGTTCGAGGTTGTTATGAAGAAGAGATTTGAGATGAGTTCTTTATGAGAAATGACCATATTATTGGGATTGCAAGTTAAACATGATTCAACCGGAATCCTTTTGCATCAAGGAAAATACGTTGAAGACATGCTTGATAAGTTTGGGTTTAAAGATTCTAAAGTTACCTTGACGCCGATGGCAGAATGACCCTTGTTGTCTCCAAATCCTAAAGGTGAATCCGTAGATCAAATAGAGTATAGATTGATGATCGGATCCCTGATGTATCTAACTACGAGCAGACCCGACATAATGTTAGCAGCCTGTCAATGTGCATGTTATCAGGCTAATCCTAAACTCTCTCATTTAACTGATGTCAAAAGAATTTTTAGGTATCTCAAAGGTATCTGAAAACTGGGTCTTTGGTAACCTATAAATTCTGAATTTGATTTATATGCATTTGCTGACAATAATTATGGAGGTTGTGAACATGACATGAAATCCACTTTCGGGGGATGTCAATTCTTAGGCGACCGTTTGGTGTCTTGGCAGGGCAAGAAACAACAAACAGTCTCAACCTCAACGGCGGAGGTGGAATACATTGTTGCTTCTGTCTGTTCCTCTCAAGTAATTTGGATTCAACATCAGCTGTTGGACTACGGTTTGAATTTTCTTGAAACGCCTATCTTTTGTGATAATGATGCTGCAACCCAAATAGCCAAAAATCATGTCCAACACTCCAAAACTAAGCACATCAACATCAAAGTTCATTTCATTAGAGATTGTTATGAGCGCTCCCTCATCCGTTTGGAATAGATTCACACTGATAATAATGTGGCGGATCTGTTCACCAAACCGTTCAACAAAGCTCGATTCGATGTGCTTGTGGGCTTTCTCAAAATGATACGTTTTGAAGACTAATTTTTGTTTTAGGTTAGTTTAAATTTGCGCATTTATTTTCCTTTCTCTCCTATGCACAAATTTATGGGGAGAAATAAATACAAAACAAAAATCATAAAATCCAAAAATCCAAAAATTTGTTCTAATGAAGGTTGTCTGCAGGTAATTAGTTGGGAAGTGATATCAACCAAGTGATAATAGGCAATTTTAATTTGTGTAAGGTACCAACGCTGAACTGAGTAGGATCTGTGTTCAATGCGCTGGTCGGCACGAAAGATTTCAATGGACTAGACTAGGCATAGATGGACATTTAAAAGGACTTGAAAAGTATTGACTTAGATAGTTCTATTTGGTCTGAAAATATGACACTCCGATAGATTGAACGGTGAGATATACATGGGAATCTACGGGATACACTAAAGTAATTTGTATCTAGAATTGTGGCGTAACTTTTACTTGATGTATGGACGTATGTCCTTAATTCAGGTACTGATAGGGCGATTGTGGAATTCCGATAAAGTAGGTCTGTAGACAGTTATTTTCTTGCTTTCTTTTTGTTAGTCATATGTTGCCTCCTCACCATGATTGGAAGAGATTCGACTTGGACTGCAACATATGGAACTCTATCTCTATGCATCTCCTTCTCTATTCAATTCTTTATGTATGTTAGTCATATTTTTTCTCCTTTGCATGATAAGTTCTTATCCAACCTTGAACACAACATATGCAACATTATACTTCTCGATCCCTCTAATTTTGTTAGTCATATGTTAATCCCTCTACGTGATTGGAAGAGATCCGACCTGGGAATAAGACATACGCATTTCTAAAATCTATCTTCTTCCTTAATAATTGTTTGATCATCTAAAGTAAGGTGTACTTTGGAAGTTCTTGATTACCGGGGTATATCAGGAAGCGGGAAACACATTCTAATACATCGAAAATTGAACATTCAATAGGTTGTTTGTAGATCTCGCTGCTGAATTTAGGTGGACAACAATATCCTTGGCCATCGTCAGCTAAATAGTCCCTCTAGGAGTATTATTTAGGTATATAGGGTCAAAAGTCTTATCACTTATAGCATGTCTAAAATTAGTCACAATCTTTCGTGTTTAAGTGGACCACAATACCGGCGATTGATCAGATCTATTCATGAAGGTGGAGGTACTGAAAAACAGATTAAGGATGTCTTAAAACTTTGATCCCAAAATCATGAAAATAATATTAGCAATGGTGAAAAGAAATTAGTGCTATTTTATTTTTATTTTTATTTTTTAAAAATAAAAAAAAAATTCTAAAAAAGTTGTTAGTTTGAATTTAATTTTTTAGATTTAATTTTACTTTAATTTTAATTTTAATTTTTAAGTATTCAAAATGTTTTATTTTTTATTAAATGGGATGTATTGGGTTTAGATTTGAGGCTATTGGGTTTGTAGCCCATGGGTTTTGGGCCAGATATGGTCCAGGGTATAAAAGGAAATGGTTCCCAACTGAAATCCCTTCTCCATCACTTTTTCATTTACATCCGCAAACCTTCTCAGTTTCTCTCGCCTATTCGTCCTTCATTTCTCCGATTCATCATCTAATTGTTGTTTTCATCTGAAATTGACCTCTGAATCTTGTAGGTACATCATTGGCGAACCCCACACAGCTATTTTTCATTTGATTTGGTTGCGTTTTGTAGGATTCGGAAGCCAAATTGTTCTTCTTCATATGAACCGTTTACGGCTGTTCGACCATTTACGGTTGTTTGAACCATTTACGGCTATTGAACCGTTTATGGCTTTACACCGTTTACGACCATGAACTCATTTTCAACCGTTGCTATTGTTCCCGTGGAACATGTACCGATGAATTATGTGGAGGTGAATGATGATGATGATGATGATGATGATGCAAGTGATGATGATGAAGATGAAGATGTGATGAATCTTGAGGAAAATGTACTTGACCTTGATGATGATAATTTAAACGTCGATTTCGAGCAGGATGATGATTTCAGGCCAAGTTATGAGAAACTCAATTCGTTCTTTGATGATGTCCCTGATGTTGTACAACATACAACGGAGATTGAAGGAGTTAGTAGTGTTCTCAAGATAATTCCTCCAACCTTTGATCAGATGGCAGACACTTCAGCTAATCTGGATACAACTACAAGGTTTCCTCCCCTTATTATAACACAAGCATCCCAACCTCCAATCAAAAGAAGAAGAGTCGATCGAAGGGTGGGAGTGTTGATAAGGGAACAAGCTTCGTTTGCCCAACAATCTTCTGCAACTGCTGCACCAACCTAACCAACCCATGAAGACAGTCATGTCTTGAAAGAAGGACCAAGTGTTGTATGATATTTGTTTGAAACCGGTGGGAGTTCTTCAGCTCCTGATAGCTCTTCAACTCCTCCACCCTCACATGATGTAGCCTCCGAGAGGCTGGCAAGATTTTTTGCTCGTGAGGATGTTGATCCTGCACCAAGAGGCAAGGGTATATCTATAGGTGCAGGGAGCTCAGACAAAGAAGAACCATCAATTTTTGAGCTCAAGGAGAAAATTTGTGTTCTGAATAAAAAACTCATTGAAAAGTACGTTTTGATTGGAAATCTCGACATTTGAGTTTCCAAGCTTGAGGAAGAAAATTCGCTAAAAAAACAAATTTGTGCTCTATAACTCAACCTTGGAGCATTTGACCACTGGTTAATTCGAGCTGAAGAACAAACTGATAGCAGAATTTGGTGACAAATTTAAAAAAAAAACTATCGAAGATCCAAGTGCAGTCATGACTTCTCAAATTGCCCCTACTAATACATCTCAACCAGATCTGCTTGATAATTCTCCACCAATCAGAACCACAAGAATTTTGAACCGATTTGAGACTGATCTAGCTCATGCCAATCCAAGAGTTATTCTCAAACAAGCTCAGAAACATGCATCTTCACAAAAGAAGGGCAGGTGGGTCTTCATGAAAAATTCAGATAAAAATGTTCGTGGAGACCAACCCCAACTGATTGTAACCGAGATTGGAAAGAGGCGGTTCAGAGATGAATATGATGACCAGCCATGAATTCTCGTGTGGGGTTTTTATGACAAATTGAATTGTTGGCTGATAAATTGCAAGAGAGGAAATGTGGAGTATTACAGGAAAAGAATGATTTTTCTTCTTTAACAAAGGTAGACCTCATTGAGCTTTCTGATGCTCCATTCTCCAACCCAGATAATGATCCTCGCGGAACGGATTTCAAACTATTCTTGGAAAATCAAGTTAAGAGGAAATTTGATGGGATGAAAATTGTCGATCCTTCATGAAAAGAGTCAAAGGTGTTCTTGACCCTAAGACCAACAAGACATTCTAGAATGTGATGTGGCCTGCTACAAAACAGATGACACAAATTCCTATTGTTAAAAAATTTTGTAATGGATCACTGAACAATATGGAACACTGGGTTTATGATGAAGCCACAGTCTCAGCTGTCATCAAATTTCCAGATGGTGTCTTCCGTATCGTTGATAAGAAAGATTTGCTACAGTTTGGTGAACGGGATATTTACACCTTGGCTCGCCAACAAATTGTATGCAAGCTTGATATCTTTGAGGTTGCTGCTAAAGAATATACAAGCATGATCACTGAGATTATCGATAAGAAGATGTGGCTAGGGGCGATCGGAAGGTCAGACGTGCTTATCATTGAAAAGGACTGAGCCTATGCTAGCCTCAAACCAAGGAGGGGAATTTTTATGTCATATTTTTATGCTTTGGGCTAGGCATTTATCTGTATAGGTCTTAATAGTCTTTGTTTGGGTTGTTTAGAGTGTTTACGTTTGGGTGAACCGAAAACTAGGGTTTTCGGTTCAGTTAGTGTTTGCGGCTGCAAGGATGTTTGCGGTCGTGAACGGTTTACAGTTCACTATTCCCTATATATATGTGTCAGTGTTTTCAGAAGTGTTAATGGTTGTATGTGTGTGTTTCATTGTACCAGGCGTTTGCGGCTCAATATAAACGTGTGCAATTTAGATCATTCTTGCTTCTACTCCTTCTTATTCTCAATTATTATAGCTTGTTCTTGTGTTTGATCACAAGCTGGTTCCAGATTTGGGGACTTACAGAGGTGAGCTCTCCTCACTATATTTGCGGGTCGTAGGCACCAAAGTTAGCTCATTGGTTTGATAACTTGATATTCGGTTATATGCTAAGTATGGAATAGATATGAATGCTAGTTTTGATATGCTAGTTTGATATAACTGTAGGACTACCTGTAATACTTTCTGATTATCTATCTATATATGTTATTATATGTTATAAGTCGACATATTGTGTTGGTTGGGTTGAGGTTGTACTGCTCCATGCGGTAGCTAACAAACCCTGGAGAAATCCAGATATGAGTTGAGGTCCAGGGAGAGCATCTCAGACTCATACTGAGGGCTCATGAGCATTCCAGATACGAGCTGAGGGCCGGGAAGGGTATGCCAGAATCATACTGAGAGCTTAGTGCTATTTAGTCTGATAACTAACTGGGTGAGGGAGCAGGCCAAACATAAGTTGTGGGCCCGAGGGCAAGCCAGACTATGCTTTGGGCTCAGGAGCAAGCCAGATATGAGTTGTGGGCCCGATAGACAAACCAGACTCATACTGTGGGTTCATGGGTAATCCGGTCTTTAGTTGTGGACCCAGTACATGTTGTTGTTTGAATTAAGTTATATGTTTTCTTTTGGTATTTTCGGGGAACTACTAAGATTTAGGCTTACAGTTTTGGGTTATATTTCAGGTACCTCAGATGATCGCGGAAAGTCGAAGGCGTGATCGTGCACCTCCTCGTGTTTTGATTTATTATTTTGGGAAACTTTGATATTAAACATGATTTGAAAACTAAAGTTTAAATAATGATGATTTGTGGGAAGGTTTTAAAAGATTAAAATTTTCATTAATTTTATGGATGTTACAAGTTGGTATCAGAGAGACTTGGTTTGAGTGAATTGGTGGAACACACGTGTGAATCTAGTCTCAAACTACGGAAAAAGATTTAATAATAATTTTCAAATGGTTTTCAAAATAATTAAGGAGGATGCGATGTGTTCGATCAGCCGTAGCCAGTAAGTAGACCCCAAATTACCACACAGTTATTTGAGATTATGTTCTGATATATTATAACAACATGCTAGTAACATGTTAGGGATCTTCAAGAATTGTATTGTCGCACTCCCAAACTAGAACGGAGGAAACATTTGGGGGCGGAAGATATCATGTACAATATCATATCAATGCATAATAGTAAACAAGCAACGACATCATCCATTGCATTAATAGTATAATTCAATACAAGTGTGTTTAGTGTATAGTTTGAAAGACACCAAAATATGAATCAAAATAAAAGCGAAGTCTCGAATGTGCTCCGTCTTCTCAAAACCTGGTCCAGTGTACCTGTCTACTAGTGACCAGAGAATACAAGTTATTTTGAAAGAGCAGATCAGCATTTAAGCCGGTGAGTTCATAAGTATTTTAGTGTCGAATGTTTTTATAAGTTTGATGAAAGTGTTTGTAAATGTTTGATTTAAATGTTTGCATCTCCTAGAAAATCCTATATTTTCTACTTACAATAAAATATAGTCTTCTACTAAGACCCGACAGTTCTGTCTGTTTGTTCTTTTGTAAAAGTGAGTGTTTTTCCCAAGAATGACTATCATTACCAAAACTATAGTTTACATTACCGTTTATGTGAGAAGATCACAATGTGAATGTAATGGGAAAATAAAGATGTACTGTAGTATTGTATATAGTAACTACCATTGTACTAACTACCTTAAAACAATTGTTTAATTAAGGTAAAATGTGATGAGATTATAACCATGCTTGATTGACTAGTAGAACACGATGTTCGAAGACATCGAAATGGTATGACATTTGTCACCCGTAGACCTGCAGGTCCCACTGTAGCTAGCAGCAAGGTGTAGGATTGTCAATCCCGTATAGATCTATACACAAATTTACGCTCTCCCTCCAGGAGACTCTGGTTACAAAACGTGACACATCAGTATATTTCCATGCCATGAAGTAGTGGCTCACATTAATGTTATATTATTGTATTTGTATTGTATGTTCTCTTTGTTCTAGTGTATTGTATGTTCTCTCTGTTCAAGTGTATACTATGTTCCTCCCTGTTTCTCATTATAGTATGTTCTTTCTGTTTCTCATTATAGTATGTTCTTTCTATTTCTCGTTATAGTATGTCTGAACTAACTCATGTATGAACTAAATCTTTTATGTTTCATTATACTAGAAATAGGGAGTAGTAATACTCTAAACTATACCTAATATAGTTTAATAGTAATGTTGTTTGAATAATTGAGCATGTTTGTACACCTTTGCTACCCAAAGGTGTTGAACTGATGTAAAAACTTTTATATCTATACACATATACATAATATATATAACTAAGATCCAAATGACACTCGGACAAACAACCGATACCCTAAGTCCACAACTAAACAAGGAACAAGAAATAAAGTGAGTTATCAGTCCTAAGCCCTTTCAACCTTATTTAAATAACTATATCTATATAGACATGATTTTGATAATATATAAGTTTAAAAGAGTTTGGGATATAAAAGAGTTTTAACCATTTGAATGGTTATAGATGACTTGATGTCAGGCAATAAAATATTTTGAAATAGTTTGTTTGATAACACAGTTTTAAAGTATAAGAAATCCGCTTGTTTGATAGTTATTAATCACATGTGATTGATACAATAACTATAATGTTTTCTACTTGTATTCCCCCCCCCCAATAAAACCATTTAAAATTATTTTAAAGATAAGTTAGGGGTATGAACTCACCTGTAGTGAGTGATTCGAATGTAAGATCGATATAGGATGCTAAGTGTCAAGTGAAGTCTCGAGCACAAACGGATCCTATTAAGCATATAATGACACATATATGTATATAATTAGTGTATATAACAACTAATCATGATAGGGAACCACCTTAGGGAGTAGGAAACACTTGAAATGAAGTGTTACAATCACATATGTTTGTATTAAAGGTGTTCACAGCCACACATGAGTGTGTTTACTGCCTAGATGTGTTCATGACCAAGGTGTTTACGACCATGGGTGTTTACGGCCAAAACATGAAATAGATAGGGTTCACGGCCAAAGATGTTCTTGAGAAGGTTTTACGGACAAAGATGTTCTTGAGAAGGGTTTACGGCCAAAGATGTCCTTGAGAAGGTTTTACGGCCAAAGGATAATTTATGGTCATAAAATCTTGATGTTCAAGCTAAAATGGTTGATTCTTGGACGTATTTCAAGAGCTTCTAATGGATAACTAGTATATGGAAATGATACTTACCATTCGAAAGCTTGAAGGGGTGTTCCTGTCCCAATAAACTAGTGTGTTTTCTTGGTGTTCTTGAAGATTAACCCGAAAAAGAGATGAATTCACAGATGAAATCATTGGGTTTTACTAGATTAAGTAGGATATCAACTAATATAGAAAGAATCACTTACAAATATTTCGAGAAAAGGAAGCGTTCTTGATGATACTTTAGAGAGAAATGAGTGTTCTTGACTTGGAGTTGTATGAAATGAAGAAAAATGAAGGAATATCATACTTATGGAAGGAGTTCATGGCTAGACAAGAGCTTAGGGCCGTAAGCTCTAGTTTGCGGCCGTAAACTCCAAGTGTTGGAGTTTTCTG
This sequence comes from Lactuca serriola, assembly GCF_051521515.1. Classification (NCBI taxonomy): domain Eukaryota; kingdom Viridiplantae; phylum Streptophyta; class Magnoliopsida; order Asterales; family Asteraceae; genus Lactuca; species Lactuca serriola. The sequence continues at coordinate 278,196,847 of NC_136415.1, forward strand.
ACTAGACAATGCTAAAAGATAGTAGAAACAAGTCTGACTTTGATTGAATTGAATGTCTGTACAAGATAGAAATTTCAGGTTGTCACATCATCCCCCCATTAGAGAGAATTTCGTCCCAAAATTAGAGTTTAAGCAATTACAAATAACTAATTAAAAAGATGAGGATATTTCAGTTTCGTTTGATTGTCACTCTCCTAAGTGAATTCATGTCCCCGCTTGGCATTCTAGCAAACCTTCACTATCGGGATACGAATTAGCTTCGTTTGCTTGACCTCTCGGTGTATGATCTCTACTGGTTCTTCCAGGAAGTTGAGGTTCTCGTCGATCTTGATCTCGTCGAGTGGGATTACAAGACTCTCGTCGGACAGACACTTTTTAAAGTTCGAAATGTGGAAAGTAGGGTGTATGTTACTAAGTTCGTGAGGTAGTTTGACTTTGTAAGCTACAGGTCCAATTCTAGCGAGAATCTCGAAAGGCCCTACGTATCTTGGATTTAGTTTTCCATGCTTTCCAAAGCGTATCAAGCCCTTCCAGGGTGAGACCTTCAATAAAACATGGTCGCCAACCTGGAATTCCAAAGGTTTTCTCCTCTTATATGAGTAGCTTTTCTGTCGGTGTCTAGATACTTTCAATCGTTCACAAATTTGAACGATCTTCTCTGTCGTTTCCCGAATGATTTCCGGACCTGTGAGAGTGCTGTCAGGAATGTGTCCTTTAGCTAACTGAGTGTCACCCACCTCAGCCCAACATAGAGGGGATCTGCACTTTCGGCCATAGAGGGCTTGAAATGGAGCTGCCTTTATGCTCGTGTGATAACTATTGTTATCGGAGAACTCGACAAGGGGTAGATGACTTGCCCATGTATTTCCAAAGTCTATCTTCCAAAGTTTGGATAGTCCTTTCACTTTGTCACTTTGTCTGTCGGTTTGAGGATGGTTGGTTGTACTCATGTCCAACCTAGTTCCTTGGGAGCTTTGTAGCGACTGCCAGAACCTCGAAGTGAATATACTATCTCTATTAGAGATAATGGATATGGGAACACCGTGCAATCGTACTATCTCTCTAATGTATGTTCTGGTGAGCTTCTCCATCTTGTAAGTTTCTTTGATAGGAAGGAAGTGTGCGGACTTGGTTAACCTGTCTACGATCACCCAAATGGTATCGAGACCACCCGTAGTCTTGGACAACTTGGGTATGAAGTCCATCGTGATCCGCACCCACTTCCATTCAGGTATCTCCGGTTGTTGAAGTAGACCTGATGTTTTCTGGTATTCGACTTTAACCTTTGCGCAAGTAAGAAATTTACTCACGAAGGTTGCAATCTCTGCTTTCATGTTAGGCCACCAGTATGAATTATTAAGATCCATATACATCTTATCTGAACCTGGGTGGAAGGAATAATGAGTGTTGTGCGCCTTGGTCATGACCATGTCTCTAAAACCACCGTGTTTCGGTGTCCAAATCCAATCCATGAAATATAAGGCTCCGCTACCCTTGACTTCCAAATTCTTATCCATCCCTCTCATGGATTCACTCGTTACATTTTCAGGTTTCAAAGCTTCGAGCTGAGCCTCCTTAATTTGTGTGGACAAGTGTGAATGGATAGTCATAGTCAACGATTTGACTCTACGACCAGAGTATTCTTTCTGACTCAGGGCGTCAGCTACTACGTTGGCCTTGCCGGGATGATAACGAATTTCGCATTCGTAATAACTCAGTAGCTCGACCCACCGTCGTTGTCTCATGTTGAGCTCCTTGTGGTCAAATATGTGTTGTAAGCTTTTGTGGTCGGAAAAGATAGCGCTTTTCGTACCATATAGGTAGTGTCTCTAGATCTTTAGAGCAAACACAACTGCTCCTAACTCAAGATCGTTTGTGGTGTAGTTGACCTCGTGTGTCTTTAGCTGTCTTGTGGCATAGGTGATGACCTTACCTCGTTGCATCAGAACACAGCCAAGCCCTTGATTGGATGCATCGCAATAGACTACGAAGTCTTCTATTCCTTCTGGGAGAGATAGTATCGGTGCAGTGCATAAAGCTCGCTTCAGCGTTTGAAACAATTTCTCTTGCTTCTCTTCACAGTCAAAGGCCACGCCCTTCTGGGTCAAAATCGTAAGAGGTTTCGCAATCCGCGAGAAGTTCTTATTGAATGTGCGATAATAGCTAGCGAGGCCTAGAAATTGGTGAATTTCTGTAGGCGTCTTCGGTGCTGACCAGTTCTCAATGGCTGTGATTTTGGAAGGGTCCACATGAATTCCCACTTCACTAACAATGTGACCCAGGAATTCGACTCTTCGAATCCAAAACTCGCATTTAGAGAACTTCGCGTAGAGCTTCTCTGATCGTAATGTTTCCAAGATCTGACGTAGATGCTTACTATGTTCTTCCTTACTACGAGAGTAGATATGTATGTAATGGGAAAATAAAGATGTACTGTAGTATTGTATATAGTAACTACCATTGTACTAACTACCTTAAAACAATTGTTTAATTAAGGTATAATGTGATGAGATTATAACATTGATTGATTGACTAGTAAAACACGACATTCGAAGACATCGAAATGGTATGACATTCCTCACCCGTAGACCTGCAGGTCCCACTGTAGCTAGCAGCAAGATGTAGGATGGTCAATCCCGTATAGATCTATACACAAATTTACGCTCTCCCTCCAGGAGACTCTGGTTACAAAACGTGACACATCAGTATATTTCCATGCCATGAAGTAGTGGCTCACATTAATGTTATAGTATTCTTGTATTTTTATTGTATGTTCTCTTTGTTCTAGTGTATTGTATGTTCTCTCTGTTCAATTGTATACTATGTTCCTCCCTGTTTCTCATTATAGTATGTTCTTTCTGTTTCTCATTATAGTATGTTCTTTCTATTTCTCGTTATAGTATGTTTGAACTGACTCATGTATGAACTAAATCTTGTATGTTTCATTGTACTAGAAATAGGGAGTAGTAATACTCTAAACTATACCTAATATAGTTTAATAGTAATGTTGTTTGAATAATTGAGCATGTTTGTACACCTTTGCTACCCAAAGGTGTTGAACTGATGTAAAAACTTTTATATCTATACACGTATACATAATATATAACTAAGATCCAAATGACACTCGGACAAACAACCGATACCCTAAGTCCATAACTAAACAAGGAACAAGAAATAAAGTGAGTTATCAGTCTTAAGCCCTTTCAACCTTATTTATATAACTATATCTATATAGACATGATTTTGACAATATATAAGTTTAAAAGAGTTTGATAAAGAGTTTAGCATATAAAAGAGTCTTAACCATTTGAATGGTTATATATGATTTGGTGTCAGAGAATAAAATATTTTGAAATAGTTTGTTTGATAACACAATTTTAAAGTATAAAACATCCGCTTGTTTGATAGCTATTAATCACATGTGATTGATACAAGAACTATAATGTTTTCTACTTGTATTTCCCCCCCCCCCCCCCAATAAAAGCATTTAAAATCATTTAAAATATAAGCTAGGGGTATGAACTCACCTATAGTGAGTGATTCGATTGTAAGATTGATATAGGATGCTAAGTGTCAAGTGAAGTCTCGAGCACAAACGGATCCTATTAAGCATATAATGACACATATATGTATATAATTAGTGTATATAACAACTAATCATGATAGGGAACCACCTTAGGTACTAGGAAACACTTGAAATGAAGTGTTATAATCACATATAATTGTACTAAAGGTGTTCACGGCCACACGTGAGTGTGTTTACTGCCTAGATGTGTTCACGGCCAAGGTGTTTACGACCATGGGTGTTTACGGCCAAAACATGAAATATATAGGGTTTACGGCCAGAGATGTTCTTGAGAAGGGTTTACGGACAAAGATGAGAAGGGTTTACGGCCAAAGATGTCCTTGAGAAGGGTTTACGGCCAAAGGATAATTTGTGGCCGTAAAATCTGGATGTTCAAGCTAAAATGGTTGATTCTTGGACGTATTTCAAGAGCTTCTAATGGATAACTAGTATATGGAAAGGATACTTACCATTTGGAAGCTGGAATGGGTGTTCACGGCCCAATAAACTAGGGTGTGTTCTTGGTGTTCTTGAAGCTTTAACCCGAAAAAGAGATGAATTCACAGATGAAATCATTGGGTTTTACTAGATTAAGAAGGATATCAACTAATATAGAAAGAATCACTTACAAATATTTCGGGAAAAGGAAGTGTTCTTGATGATACTTTAGAGAGAAATGAGTGTTCTTGACTTGGAGTTGTATGAAATGAAGAAAAATGAAGGAATATCATACTTATGGAAGGAGTTCACGGCTAGACAAGAGCTTAGGGCCGTAAGCTCTAGTTTGCGGCCGTAAACTCCAAGTGTTGGAGTTTTCTGGCTTGGATGCTGCACAATGAACTCTAGTAGATACTTCCTAACACTCAATCCTTGAATGTACTAGGATTAGAACACTCAAACAGACCCTAAACAATGCTAAAAGATACCAGAAACAAGTCTGACTTTGATTGAATTGAATGTCTATACAAGATAGAAATTTCAGGTTGTCACAACATCCCCCCATTAGAAAGAATTTCGTCCTGAAATTAAAGTTTAAGCAATTACAAATAACTAATTAAAAAGATGAGGATATTTCAGTTTCATTTGATTTTCACTCTCCTAAGTGAATTCATGTCCCCGCTTGGCATTCTAGCGAACCTTCACTATCGGGATACGACTTAGCTTCGTTTGCTTGACCTCTCGGTGTATGATCTCTACTGGTTCTTCCACGAAGTTGAGGCTCTTGTTGATCTTGATGTCGTCGAGTGGGATTCCAAGAGTCTCGTCGGACAAACACTTTTTAAAGTTCGAAATGTGGAAAGTAGGGTTTATCTTACTAAGTTCGTGAGGTAGTTAGACTTTGTAAGCTACAGGGCCAATTCTAGCGAAAATCTCGAAAGGCCGTACGTATCTTGGATTTAGTTTTCCACGCTTTCCAAAGCGTATCAAGCCCTTCCAGGGTGAGACCTTCAATAAAACATGGTCGCCAACCTGGAATTCGAAAGGTTTTCTTCTCTTGTCTGCGTAGCTTTTCTGTCGGTGTCTAGATGCTTTCAATCGTTCACGAATTTGAACGATCTTCTTTGTCGTTTCCTGAATGATTTCCGGACCTATGAGAGTGCTGTCAGGAACGTGTCCTTTAGCTAACTAGGTGTCACCCAACTCAGCCCAGCATAGAGGGGATCTGCACTTTCGGCCATAGAGGGCTTGAAATGGAGTTGCCTTTATGCTCGTGTGATAACTATTGTTATCAGAGAACTCGACAAGGGGTAGATGACTATCCCATGTATTTCCAAAGTCTATCTTCCAAAGGTTGGATAGTCCTCTCACTTTGTTACTTTGTCCGTTGGTTTGAGGATGGTTGGTTGTACTCATGTACAACCTAGTTCCTAGGGAGCTTTGTAGCGACTGCCAGAACCTCGAAGTGAATATACTATCTCTATTAGAGATAATGGATATGGGAACACCGTGCAGTCGTACTATCTCTCTAATGTATGTTCTGGTGAGCTTCTCCATCTTGTCAGTTTCTTTAATAGGAAGGAAGTGTGCGGACTTGGTTAACCTGTCTACGATCACCCAAATGGTATCGAGACCACCCGTAGTCTTGGACAACTTGGGTATGAAGTTCATCGTGATCCGCACCCACTTCCATTCAGGTATCTCCGGTTGTTGAAGTAGACCTGATGGTTTCTGGTATTCGACTTTAACCTCTGCGCAAGTAAGACATTTACTCACGAAGGTTGCAATCTCTGCTTTTATGTTAGGCCACCAGTATGCTTTTATGTTAGGCCACCGTGCTTTTATGTTAGGCCACTAGTATGGCCTTGCCGGGATGATAACGAATTTTGCATTCATAATCATTGAGTTTCTCGACCCACCGTCGTTGTCTCATGTTGAGCTCCTTCTGGTCGAATATGTGTTGTAAGCTTTTGTGGTCGGTAAAGATAGTGCTTTTCGTACCATATAGATAGTGTCTCTAGATCTTTAGAGCAAACACAACTGCTCCTAACTCAAGATCGTGTGTGGTGTAGTTGACCTCGTGTGTCTTTAGCTGTCATGAGGCATAGGCGACGACCTTACCTCGTTGCATCAGAACACAGCCAAGCCCTTGATTGGATGCATCGCAATAGACTACGAAGTCTTCTATTCCTTCTGGGAGGGATAGTATCAGTGTGGTGCATAAGGCTCGCTTCAGCATTTGAAACACTTTCTCTTGCTTCTCTTCTCAGTCAAAGGCCACGTCCTTCTGGGTCAAAGTCTTAAGAGTTTTCGCAATCCGCAAGAAGTTCTGAATGAATGTGCGATAGTATCCAGTGAGGCCTAGAAATTGGTGACTTTCTGTAGGCGTCTTCGGTGCTGACCAATTCTCAATGGCTTTGATTTTGGAAGGGTGCACATGAATTCCCTCTTCGCTAACAACATGACCCAGGAATTCGACTCTTCGAATCCAAAACTCGCTTTTAGAGAACTTCGCCTAGAGCTTCTCTGATCGTAATGTTTCCAAGATCTGCGAACGCATTAGTCAATCCGAATGGCATCACTACGAACTCGTAGTGTCCGTAAGGAGTTCGGAAGGATGTCTTCCGAATATCCTCCTCAAGCACTCGTAACTAGTGATACCCGGATCTCAGATCTATCTTTGAAAATAATTCGCCCCTTGCAGTTGGCAGAACAAATCCTCTATGCGAGGCAGAGGGTAAAAATTCTTAACGGTAAGCTAATTTAGCTCTCTGTAGTCGATGCACATACGAAACGATCCGTCTTTCTTCTTGACGAACAAGACCGGTGCTCCCCATGGTGAGAAGCTTGGTCTAATAAAGCCCTTGCTGAGCAGTTCGTTAAGTTGATCGGACAGTTCTTGCATCTCCGCAGGCGCTAGCCGATAAGGCGATTTGGATACTGGGGTAGCCCCTGGCACTAAGTTGATTCTGAACTCGACTTGTCATTGCGGAGGTAATCCTGGTAGTTCTTCTTGAAAGATGTTGGGAAATTCGCGTACTGTTGGAATGTTCTTCAGGTCTTTCGCTTCTTGGCACATATCGACAACGTGAGCAAGGAATACGCGATATTCCGTACGTAAGTACTTTTGAGCTTGAATACTTGAGATGATACGAATGCTCGTGTCAGGTTTATCACCGTAGACTACTAGATTTTCGCCAGACGGCAGATTATGGCGAACAACCTTTTCATAACATATGATGTCGGTGCGATGCAGACTCAACCAATCCATGCTGATAATGACGTCGAAACTTTTAATTGAGACCGGCATGATGTCGATCGAAAATGAATGGCTATCTAGAGTTAGAGTACATCTTATGTATATACTGCTAGTGCTCTCAGTCTTTCCGTTAGCCATTTCTATAGCGAACGGTTCTTTTAAGTGTTCGTGATTTTTACTTAAGTAAATGAGCAAATTTTTGGTTCACGAAACTCCTCTCCGCTCCATTTTCAAACAAAATGCATGCATAAGAGTTATCGAGGAGAAACATACCAGTGACCACTGTGGGGTTGGTAACTGCTTCCTCGTGGCCTATAGCCTAACTCTTCCCACTCCACCGACATTCCCTGCCTTCAGGCAGTTCCTTTTGTAGTGGCCCACCTCGCCACAAGCGTAGAAAGCCTGGCCCACACCAGCGCCGGGGACTTGGTTGATTGGCCTTGCCGGAGATTTATAGAAACGGGTAGTGTGCCCCTTCCTGTTGCAGTTAGAACACGATATTTCCTGGAAGGCCCTAGTATGGTGGAAGATGCATTTGTTTCACTTCAACAAACTCCCCGCGTACTGTTTTACCGGAGCAGCAGCGGCAGGTGCTATCGCAGCATGATCCACCACGACCTGCTGCTTTTTGGCAGATTTCTGTGCAAAGTTCTACTTCTTCTTTTCATCCAAGAAATTCCGCTTGTTATCAGCGGCTTTGGAGTGTTTGAAGATTCCTAAGGTTGTTGTTGTTGACGGGGTGCGAACCCCATGGTCAATGAACCGTTGTGCCAATCGCTTGGCACTATCGAAGGTAGCGGGGTTTGAAGCGAGTACATTCCCCTGAAATGGAGGCACCGGCCCCCAAATATACCTGTCCACCTTCTTTGCTTCAGAAGGGACCATTCCCAGACATAGTGCTACCAGATCGCTGAATCTGGCAGTGTAAGAAACTATGTCGGAGCCCTTCATGGTTAGGCTCCAGAGCTCCTGCTCCAACTTCTGAACTTCGCCCCTCGGGTAGTATTCTTCGATCATGAGGTCCTTAAGAGCTTCCCAGCCTATAGCATTTGCCACTATAAGAGATTGTAACTTGACATGGCTATTCCCCCTTGTTAGAGCTCGGTCCACAAAGGTGCAAGCGGAAAATTTTACCTTGCTCCCTTCCGGACAGGAACAGATCTCAAAGATCGATTCTGTCTTCTCGAACCATTGCGAGAGTGCAATGATTCCACCAGTTCCATTGAAGGCCCTGGGTTTGCAGCTAGTGAAGTCCTTGTACGAGCACTCCCTAGCGTGTACTGGAGCTTCGAGAACAGTGGGAGGCACATACATCCCACTCCCACTAGTATCGGTAGTGGTGAATTGTGCTAAAGCTGCAGTAACAGCCGCATTCACAGCAACTTGGATAGCTGCTGCTGTGTGATAACCGTCAATTTCCGGTCAAGTCAAAGTCAAATAAAGTCAACAAGTCAAACCGGTCGACTCAATTAACCCTTGTGTACTAGGGCTTACGTTAGGTAATTCCTATACAACTCGCTATGCTAATGAGAAATCATCAATTGAAAAGTTTGTATATCTAGATTTCATTAACCTAAAACTATGGTAAGTAACGAACCAAACTAATAAAACAATGTTGCATACGCATCGGGAGTGTGTAGGAACCTTAAACATGGCTTAACGGAGTTTACGGACCTTGCGTTGCGAAGCTGGACACTCAAAAATGTCACAAACGAAACCTCTCTCGATCGTTTTCACTTTATCTCTCTCTATTAAAAATCTCTCCCAAATCTCTCTAAGTATGAGAAATCTCTCCATGTATGTGAAATCTCTCCCAAATCTCTCCAAGTATGTGAAATCTCTCCCAAATCTCTCTAAGTATGAGAAATCTCTCCAAGTAAGTGAAATCTCTCCAATATCTCTCTAAGTATGAGAAATCTCTCCTAAATCTCTCTAGGTATGAGAAATCTCTCCAAGTATGTGAAATCTCTCCCAAAATCTCTCTCAACTTTTTATAATTACTTGGGGCATCCCGACCCTCAAATTAGACGAAAACAGCTCGAAAACGGAAGTCTACGCGAAAAACATCCTTAAAGAGCCGAACCCTCTTAGGAACCGAATTTGTCAGAAGCGAAGGTGTCAGAAGCGAAGGTTTCAGAAGCGAACTACCCTATCTCGGACCGAAGTCTCGCATAGACTGAACCCGAAGGTCCCTTCGGACCAAACCTCGCCTGAGCACCGAACCCTACCTTCACCTTCGCCTCCTACCCCTTTCGCTCCATTTCGCCTTCGGGCTATTTCGGGGCATCTCACCTTCGGTCCATGATCAAAAGGGACCGAACCTCGGCCCACAACCGAGAGGTCTCGCAGAATGACCAAATTCACCCGATTTTCGACCACTACTTCATTTTAAGCCCATTTTTCATCATTTTAACGCGGGATTTTCACCCAAAACTGTATTTTAACATATAAGACCCCATATTTATTAACTAATCATGTTTTTGGGGATAAATCTTATCCAAGAAGAGTGGGTGAAGTACAAGAGGTGGAGTGTTGACTTTTCTTTAGTTTATGACACAAGCAACCACCCACACCCACTGCATGACCAGCCACACTCCTTCCACCATACCTAGGTCATGTCAATGTACTTTATCATCATTTCCATCCATTCTCACGTTCTAAGATCTGGGAAAACTCACCCTCTCTCCTCTCATTTCTCTCATTTTTCCTCTAAAAGACAAACTCCATTCTCTCTCAATTCTCTCTCTAAATTTCGAGATTCAAGGCTATTCTCCAAGATTTTCTTCTACTTTTGGTAAGTATTATCATTCTCCATATGATTATTTCACTTCCTTCTACTCAAATCATAGATATCTTACACAAACATCATCACATTCATGTTACATCTTCGAATCTTCAAGGCATCTTCTAAGTGTTCTTGAGTAGAACACTTCTTTCCTTCAACATTCATCCACTGAAATCACACAAGGTGAGTTCATACCCCTATCTTTTCATGTTTTCTTAAGTTTTAAGGGGGGGGGGGGGGGTAATACAAGTTAAAACACCAAGAACACAACTAAACTTTTCCAACAACTTTCATCAAGAAAGTTTAACTCCATTCACAGACTATTTTGGTCAACTTAAACATTCTAGTTTTCATAACTGTATTAGATGCAAATATTTCAGGTTTATACCTTTAAAATGACTACTTGCACATCTCCATACGATTTATGGTGATTTTTACAAAACAGCCTATCATTTCAAGAATAAATCCGGACCAGTATGTGAATATGGACATTTTAACACAAGTTAAAGACTTCCAAAAATCATAATAAAAATTATGGATAACTAGACACATTTTATGAACTCTCAGAATTTAAGGAATTAGTTTTTGACTCCGTATGATTTTTCTAAAACAGTGCAGAAAGGTTAAAAACTAGTTAACAACTTATAACTTTCATAACACTTTGTATTATGTTGAGCAAAGTGTATAACAATAAGTTCTAAATAATGAATATGTTTTCTTGTTAGTTTATCATCATAAACTGAAATTTAGTCATTCATGATAGGGATTCTTCATTCATTTAAAACACATTAACAAGCTATAACAAGCATAGTATATGGACTTTTACTACATGAGAAAGGTTTTACTCCCAAAACGAATGGGCTTTTCATATACTACATAATAGTAATAGTTTATGGACTCATAGCATTAATGTATTTTCATAAAAGGAGTTCTTTTACCTTACAAACGTTTTGGATAAACTATAATAGGTATAGTTTATGTATCATTTACTTTTCAAACTTATTTACCAAAGGTTTTCAGTTTAGTTCACATAAATCTGTTAATGAATAAATTTGTGAGTCATTCCCTTCGTGTTACCTTCATGGTAACAAAATCAAAAGTCATGTAAATTATAACCAGAGTCTCTTGTAGGGAGAGTGTGATAGTTGTGTATAGATCTATATTGGGTCTGACAAACCCGCACCTGAGCTGCTTGCAACAGCTAGACCGGCAGGTCTGAGGTGACAAGTGTCATTTAACGGCGACGCCTGAAGAACGTCGTATTACGATGTCATCTGAGTCTAGCATGGTTATAATAGCTCACATGTGGTATTAACAAATCATAAGATTTACGGGTTCTACTTTTAAATTAGCGAGTTATGTCGATTTAACTCACAAAAATTACTTTAAGTATGGAAAAATACTTGTACCCTTTCATATCAAAAAGGGTTTTATGCCGATTTAAAATCACTTTTATATCTTTAAGTATGGAAAATACTTGTTTACTTTCGGTCTTGGGATATAGGACTACCTAACTTTGATAAGGAAAATATTGGATTTTCCTTTGGAAACATATTTCTATTAAAACTACAATTTCATCTAGAATTGTTAGGTTTCAACTCTAATTGCTAAGTGTATATGCTAGAGTTATATAAGAATCTAGTCATAATCGACATAGAATTTGTGGGCATGCCTTATCTCCTGTTCCTTGTTTGGTTGTGGACTGTGACACCCAATTTTTTTTGCAAAAATTTTAAACTTTTAAAACCCATCTTAAATTAAATTAAAACAACTGAAATAGTCATAACATAATCCATCAACTTAATAATCATATAAAATAAGTGCGGAAGTAATAATAATAATAAGGTCCCAACAAAATAACTAGTAGCGATGTCCCGATGCTCCATGTCAAGCCTTAGCCTCTTTAATCTTAACACCTGAAAAGTTATAAGGGAAAAACGTAAGCACGAAGCTTAGTGAATTCAAACACAAACATTGTACTAACATTCATATTTACTAGCCCTAATCCATTTTCCAATTATAATGATAAAGGCAAAGAACGAATCAATGTCTATATTACGAGAAGGACTTGTAGGTTTGAACCGCACCGGGAAGATCCCGTATCATTTGACCCTAATCACCGCACCTCACGAAGAGTATTACGTTGGTGATCTTACCTACCCACCGCACCGGTAAATCCGTATCCTTTGGTGGTGTCCCCATATCCATAATTAGTTACATACAGTGCACATGTACGAATTAAAACAATACTTATATAGCATGCTTTTATAATAAATTCAAATAATCACACACGAGCTAACAAGCAAACACAATCATCAATACAACGGTGTGAGAGAACTCACCTTGAGTGAGTATTAAGGATGGCTAACAATCAAATAGTGCTACCAAGCTTGAGAAAACTTCAAAACCTCACCTAAGAAGGACTAAAGGTTAGAAAGGAGAAGTAACAAAGCTATGAGTTGAGAAAAGAGTAATCACAGCAAGGTCTCTAAAACAGACCTGCTGTTCAAAACGGATTTACTCCAAAATCTAAAACAAAAACATAGCTTTAACTAAATTTTATAGGAAACTATGATTGCTCTGGATTCCACAACTATAAAGAACTCATTCTAACTCCAAAAGATGAATTAAATATGAATTTTACAAAATGGTGTATCACTTCTGTCTCCAACAATACAGTCAAGTGATGTTGGCCAATTCTACCCAACTTGTGAGTAGAATTAGTCCAAAAGAAAATTAAGAGAAGTAAAGGACATACAAGTGAAAGTCTCAGAGTTGGAATTGAATGAAAAACATCTCTCAAACTCCAGATATAAAATTCACATTCTGGACAATCACAGCACTAGCAAAAGCTGGTGACTGCCCACTGACCTGGAGTGTGGATCCATTATAACCAATTTATAATTGGAAATAACACCCCATATTCTCCAGATCTTAAATTAATAATATAAGGAACATATAGAAACTTGGAATCACTCTGGATCCTTTTCCAAGCCTTAGAAATGATGAAAACAAAATGACATATCAGAACAGACCCGGATCAGACCTAACAGCTAAGATGTCGTTCTTTCACATAGATAAAGCCCTTATCAGTGAGGTTGGCCTTCTTAATAAAGTTAGACAACTCAATTCGTGAGCTTTTGGAACTGGTTTGGGGTCCGTTTGAGTTCTAGATCTCCAGATATGATTTTTACAAAATGACTACAGATCTGATGGAAAACAGAATCGTAGCCACCCGTGATTCCTTTTTGGCTTATCCATCCTTCTCCTTTTGAAACACATTTTAAGATGTGTTCATCATCCCAATTCAGTCCCCATGATAATGGTGGTACTAAAAAGGGTTAGGGATCATTAGGATTTCATTTAGCCACAAGGATGTAATAATAATCAACATGAAAATAAACATAAGCACATAAAATCATCATTCTCCCTTTTAGGGTTTCCATGATCTTTTGCCACATGTAATCCCCTAGATCCATCATCCACCATATATGGGGTGAAGATAGGATCTTGAGATGATGTATAACATACAATTACAATAAAATAAGAAGGAGAAGAGGTGAAGATGAAATCATAAAACTAGAACAAGGTTATGAATCAAGTCGTAAGAAAGGATAAGGAGGTTCATACCAATACGAATCAAGGCTGGAAATGAACAAGAATTAAGCTCCAAACAGCCCCTTGGCTGCTCTTGATCCCAAAGAGAGAGAGAGAGAGACGATTTTTGAGAGAGAGGGAGGGTTTAGAGTGTTTTCCTTGTGTGTGTTCCAAATGATTCAATTTACACATTAAGTACTATTAACTAGATGGACTTTGCAAATAGGCCCATAGCCCATGGACTTCAATAAAAGGAGTTTACAAGATGATCAAAAGAGTTCAATAACATAAGAAATCAGACATTGGTTAAATAAATTAACCCAAGGTTACAAGGATAATTAAATTAAAATAACCAAACGTACCGAGAAAACCCGGGGCGTTACAACTCTCCCCCACTAAGAACGGACTTCGTCCTCGAAGTCAACACCTAGAAACAGATCCGGATAATGAGCCCGCATCTCGCATTCTGGTTCCCAAGTCCATTCCGAACCCTTCCTATGTTGCCACTGCACTTTAACCATGTTTATAGTCTTGTTGCGAAGAGCTTTCGTCTTTCGTTCTAAAATAGCGATTGGTTTCTCAACATAATTGAGACGCTCGTCAATTTGTATGTCCTCCAGTGGTATCACAGCGGTCTCATCAACAATGCATTTTCGTAACTGAGACACGTGGAACGTATTATGAATTAGACTAAGCTCGTCAGGAAGCTCTAAACGGTAAGCCACCTTCCCCACACGAGCTATGACCTTGTAGGGTCCAATGAATCGGGGTCCGAGCTTTCCCCGCTTCCGAAATCGAATCACACCTTTCCAGGGGGAAACTTTAAGCAACACATAATCTCCCACCTGGAACTCAAGATTGGAGCGTCTTTTGTCGGCATAACTTTTCTGACGACTGCTCGCTGTGACCAAATGATCCCGAATCACTTGGATTTTCTCCGTAGTCTGTAGCACGATATCGGTACTCCCAAGTACCCTCTGCCCAACCTCGCCCCAACAAACGGGCGTCCTGCACTTCCTCCCGTACAAGGCTTCATACGGAGGCATTTTAATGCTCGAGTGATAGCTGTTGTTATAAGAAAACTCAGCTAGATGTAGATGGTCATCCCAACTACCCCCAAAATCAATCGCACACGCCCTAAGCATGTCCTCCAAGGTCTGAATCGTCCGCTCACTCTGCCCGTCTGTCTGCGGATGGAAGGCGGTACTAAAATGTAATCGTCTGCCCAATTCCTCTTGAAACTTCCTCCAGAACCGAGAAGTAAATCGGGTGTCTCGATCGGAGACGATAGAAACGGGCACCCCATGTAATGAGACAATCTCCCGAACAAAGATCTCGGCTAATTTCTCCGCCGATGAGCTCTCCTTTATAGCTAGAAAGTGAGTACTCTTAGTCAAACAATCAAAAATCACCCATATCGTATCTGATCCTCGGGCAGTTCTAGGAAGTTTTGTAATGAAGTCCATGGTTAGATGCTCCCATTTCCATTCAGGAATCTCCAATGGTTGCAACTTCCCATGCGGTTTCTGGTGTTCCGCCTTTACCTTCCGACAGGTCATACATTCTTCCACAAATCGAGCCACATCATTCTTCATTCCATGCCACCAGTAAGCCTCATGAAGGTCCCGATACATTTTAGTAGCACCAGGATGGATAGAAAATTTTGACTTATGAGACTCATCCATTAGGGTTTTCCGATTTCCCCCGGTATATGGGACCTAAACCCTACCGTAGCGAGTCAGCAAACCCCGCCCGTCTCGTTCCATCTTAGGCAACTCTTTCCCAATCTTCTCATGCCTGATGTTTTCCTCCAGTATTGCCGTCTTTTGGGCGTCCCGGATTAGATCTAACAAAGACGACACCATCGTGATCCGGAGACACTTAGCTCGAATCGGTTCGGCAGATTGTTTACGACTGAGAGCATCGGCTACCACATTAGCTTTACCGGGGTGGTAGTGAATTTCACAATCATAATCTTTTACCACATCCAACCCTCGGATCTGCCTCATATTCAAATCCCGCTGCTCGAACAAATATTTTAGACTCTTATGGTCAGTGTATATGATAAACTTCACTCCGTAGAGATAGTGTCTCCAAATCTTAAGAGCGAAAACAATAGCCCCAAGCTCCAAATCATGAGTGGGGTAGTTTCGTTCGTGGGGTTTCAGCTGTCGGGAGGCATAGGCTATCACCCTATCTCGTTGCATTAACACGGCACCAAGACCTTGAAGCGATGCATCACAGTAAACCACCATATCCTCAACCCCATCAGGTAAGGCCAAAATCGGAGCATCACACAATCGTTTCCTTAGCTCATCAAACGCCAGCTGCTGCTCCGGGCCCCAAACGAAATTCATTGATTTCTTGGTCAATCGGGTGAGTGGTAAGGCGATTTTAGAGAAATTTTCAATGAACCTCCGGTAATAACCGGCTAAACCCAAGAAACAGCGAATTTCAAAAGGTGTTTTTGGAATCTTCCATTGTTTAGCCGCATTAACCTTGGCTTGATCGACCTTAATACCGTTTTCTCAATGTCAGAGGGTGAGTACGGAATGCTGTTTTCTCAATGTCTTCTTCACGAACCCACATCTGATGGTAACCGTAACGTAAATCAATCTTGGAAAACCAAGATGCTCCCTGAAGCTGATCGAAAAGATCGTCAATACGTGCCAACGGGTACCTATTCTTTATCGTGCGCTTGTTTAGCTCCCTATAATCAATACACATTCGCTAGGATCCATCTTTCTTCTTCACAAAGAGAATAGGAGCACCCCAAGGAGAGCAGCTTAGCCGTATAAACCCTTTATCACTTAGTTCTTGAAGTTGATCTTGGAGCTCTTTCATTTCAGGTGGTGCCAAGCGGTAAGGAGATTTCGCTACCGGAGTCGCACCTGGAACCAAATCAATGCGAAACTCCACTTGCCGAATAGGTGGAAAGCCAGGGAGTTCCTCCGGAAAGACATCGCTGAAGTCAGAAACGATAGGAACGTCGTCTAGTGCTATAGCAGAAGAGCAAGAAGCCATAGCCAGGCGGGGAATGTCCCCCTGAATAATAAGTTCTCCACCTCTAGGGTTTCGAACACGAACTTGCTTCTTACGACAGTGGATTTCCGCATCAAACGCATCAAGCCAATCCATGCCTACGATAACGCAGAGCTCTCGCATCGCAATAGGGATAAGATCAATGGGGAATTCAACTCCAGAAAACTCGAGAGTGTAACCTCGATAAACATCAGTGACATAAATAGTGCGGTTGTCGACAACATCGACAACCATTGGGTGAGCCAATTTTCCGATACTACGCCCCAAACGATTAATAAACGTGTGAGATACAAAAGAATGGGTAGTACCGCTATCAAACATAACAACATCGGGCTTGGAATCTAGCAAATAAGTGTCTGCCACTGTCGTTGTAATCACCGGCTCCTCCACAGTCATCTGGTGAGCACCACCTCGTGTCACCATAGTGGTTCCCTTAGAGGATGATGCAATTGCAGGATTTGTACCCCTGTCTCCTTTACCAGTCTTCAACTTCGGGCATTCAGGCTTCTTGTGTCCCGTCTCGTTGCAGTGATAGCAGACGGGAACTGCAGAAGTAATATGAGGTACTGCACTCGCAGGGGGATCCCTACAATTCTTCCAATGATGCCCTGGCTTTTTGCAGTTGTAGCATATCAACATATTTTTCTTGCCCTGAAGACGTCCTATACTCATACCTTGACTTACTACCCTGCTTTTGCGTTTTCTGGGCATCTCTGGATGTCTTGGAAGAGGTGTCATTGGCCTTCCTCTTGGACTGGGTCTACAACTCGATTTCCCTCCTCCTCGCTACATTCATGATCGCAGATAAAGTCGAGAACTCCTGCATGCTAACGAATTCCCGAATCTCGATACGTAGGATGGTCGTGTACCGGCTGACTAACCAGGCCGTGTTCCCAGCAAACGAGGGGCAAAAAGATAGCATCTCCAAGAACTTGGCGTTCAGGTCACTAACGGATTCAGTAGTCTGCTGTAAGGCCATGAACTCTTGCTGCATCCGCTGCTGCTCCACCTTGGGCACATATTGTGCGTCGAACCTCTCCACAAATTGGGCCCAAGACATGGCCCTCACTTCTTCCTCGTTTAATAGAGCGGTGATGGTGTTCCACCATGTCTTTCCCCTTTTTCGCAGCTGATTCATGGCGATCACAACTTTGTACTGGTCCGGACACCCAATAGTCATGAAGGCGCCCTCAACATCTGACACCTAGGGCTTAGTAGCAACTGGGTCGGATTCACCATTCCAAAGGAGGAGAACTACACTTGTTGAACTTCTCGAAGTAGTATGCCGAATCCTGAACAGGTAGAGACAGTAACGCTTCCCCGGGAATAGCCGCGAGGCGCTCATCCAGAAGAGCACCGAATTGGTTGATTATGTCGTTGGTCACACCCGGGATTAGTTCGTTGAAACCGTTATTGAATTCCTCAACGACAATATCCCTAACTTGCTCCATTTGGAGCTGATTAAGTCGAGCAGGCGGAGCCATTGGTATCCACAGAAGAAGGAAAATCTTAGAAACAATTCAGCCTAGATATTTCTAGGAAGACAAAACACTCGGCTTGCCGAAAATTTTTCAACCTTGCCCCGACTCGAAACCGGCACCGATGTTTCAAATAGTAGGGGCCCTTCTACTACCTTCCACACAAGTTCCAATTTCGCATTCGCGTCTAGTTTCAAAATTTCCAGTTCGCTCTATCCGTTAATTTTACAACTCTCTCACATGTTAACACTAACTAAGTGTGTAATCTAATATTTTAAGGCTAGTAGAATCCAATTCATAGTCAACAATTTAACATAAACATTTAACATAAGAAATAAGGCTTACTTGGCTGGCTGACTGGTACACCGCGACATCTTTCACTACTAGTCTTCAGAAAGTTTGAAAAATATTTTAAAAAGAAAATAAACTCTTATAGAGCCTCAAATTTGAGTCTAGAACATCCACAAGAATGCCTAGTTCCCTCAAACTGTGGCTCTGATACCAACTTGTGACACCCAATTTTTTTTGCAAAAATTTTAAACTTTTAAAACCCATCTTAAATTAAATTAAAACAACTGAAATAGTCATAACATAATCCATCAACTTAATAATCATATAAAATAAGTGCGGAAGTAATAATAATAATAAGGTCCCAACAAAATAACTAGTAGCGATGTCCCGATGCTCCATGTCAAGCCTTAGCCTCTTTAATCTTAACACCTGAATAGTTATAAGGGAAAAACGTAAGCACGAAGCTTAGTGAATTCAAACACAAACATTGTACTAACATTCATATTTACTAGCCCTAATCCATTTTCCAATTATAATGATAAAGGCAAAGAACGAATCAATGTCTATATTACGAGAAGGACTTGTAGGTTTGAACCGCACCGGGAAGATCCCGTATCATTTGGCCCTAATCACCGCACCTCACGAAGAGTATTACGTTGGTGATCTTACCTACCCACCGCACCGGTAAATCCGTATCCTTTGGTGGTGTCCCCATATCCATAATTAGTTACATACAGTGCACATGTACGAATTAAAACAATACTTATATAGCATGCTTTTATAATAAATTCAAATAATCACACACGAGCTAACAAGCAAACACAATCATCAATACAACGGTGTGAGAGAACTCACATTGAGTGAGTATTAAGGATGGCTAACAATCAAATAATGCTACCAAGCTTGAGAAAACTTCAAAGCCTCACCTAAGAAGGACTAAAGGTTAGAAAGGAGAAGTAACAAAGCTATGAGTTGAGAAAAGAGTAATCACAGCAAGGTCTCTAAAACAGACCTGCTGTTCAAAACGGATTTACTCCAAAATCTAAAACAAAAACATAGCTTTAACTAAATTTTATAGGAAACTATGATTGCTCTGGATTCCACAACTATAAAGAACTCATTCTAACTCCAAAAGATGAATTAAATATGAATTTTACAAAATGGTGTATCACTTCTGTCTCCAACAATACAGTCAAGTGATGTTGGCCAATTGTACCCAACTTGTGAGTAGAATTAGTCCAAAAGAAAATTAAGAGAAGTAAAGGACATACAAGTGAAAGTCTCAGAGTTGGAATTGAATGAAAAACATCTCTCAAACTCCAGATATAAAATTCACATTCTGGACAATCACAGCACTAGCAAAAGCTGGTGACTGCCCACTGACCTGGAGTGTGGATCCATTATAACCAATTTATAATTGGAAATAACACCCCATATTCTCCAGATCTTAAATTAATAATATAAGGAACATATAGAAACTTGGAATCACTCTGGATCCTTTTCCAAGCCTTAGAAATGATGAAAACAAAATGACATATCAGAACAGACCCGGATCAGACCTAACAGCTAAGATGTCGTTCTTTCACATAGATAAAGCCCTTATCAGTGAGGTTGGCCTTCTTAATAAAGTTAGACAACTCAATTCGTGAGCTTTTGGAACTGGTTTGGGGTCCGTTTGAGTTCTAGATCTCCAGATATGATTTTTACAAAATGACTACAGATCTGATGGAAAACAGAATCGTAGCCACCCGTGATTCCTTTTTGGCTTATCCATCCTTCTCCTTTTGAAACACATTTTAAGATGTGTTCATCATCCCAATTCAGTCCCCATGATAATGGTGGTACTAAAAAGGGTTAGGGATCATTAGGATTTCATTTAGCCACAAGGATGTAATAATAATCAACATGAAAATAAACATAAGCACATAAAATCATCATTCTCCCTTTTAGGGTTTCCATGATCTTTTGCCACATGTAATCCCCTAGATCCATCATCCACCATATATGGGGTGAAGATAGGATCTTGAGATGATGTATAACATACAATTACAATAAAATAAGAAGGAGAAGAGGTGAAGATGAAATCATAAAACTAGAACAAGGTTATGAATCAAGTCGTAAGAAAGGATAAGGAGGTTCATACCAATACGAATCAAGGCTGGAAATGAACAAGAATTAAGCTCCAAACAGCCCCTTGGCTGCTCTTGATCCCAAAGAGAGAGAGAGGGACGATTTTTGAGAGAGAGGGAGGGTTTAGAGTGTTTTCCTTGTGTGTGTTCCAAATGATTCAATTTACACATTAAGTAGTATTAACTAGATGGACTTTGCAAATAGGCCCATAGCCCATGGACTTCAATAAAAGGAGTTTACAAGATGATCAAAAGAGTCCAATAACATAAGAAATCAGACATTGGTTAAATAAATTAACCCAAGGTTACAAGGATAATTAAATTAAAATAACCAAACGTACCGAGAAAACCCGGGGCGTTACATGGACCTAGGGCAGACCCATTATATTCAACGGTTTATTTAACTTGATTTTTATATAACTTATATACGTTGAGTGATTATAGAAGGAACCTATGGGTATTTCTACGGTTCATTATCACATAACATAGAAGCATTCATTTCACACTTAATTAAGAAAATATTGAGTTTTCTTTGGAAACATATTTCTATTAAAACTACATTTCATCTAGAATTGTTAGGGTTCAGCTATAATTGCTAAATGTATATGCTAGAGTTATATAAGAATCTAGTAACAATCGACTTAGAATTGGTGGGCCTGCCTTATCTCATGTTCCTTATTTGGTTGTGGACCTAGGGAAGACCCATTATATTCAACGGTTTATTTAACTTAATTTTTTATATTACTTATATACGCTGAGTGATTATAGAAGGAATCTATGGGTCTTTCTAGGATCCATTATCGCATAACATAGAAGCATTCATTTCATACATAATGAAGAAAATATTGGATTTTCTGGAAACATACTTTGTCACTTTTACAAGGAAAACGGTTTCTTTCTCAAATAAAACTCTTATGAACTCACCAACTTAATTGTTGACACTTTTTCAAAACTACTTGTATTCTCCGGAAATCAGTGAAACAGGAAAACCAACATCATTTTGAGGATGGGACGATAAATCGTCAAACAGTTCATTTTTTCATCATAATGTAATTGATTTTGAAACATGTAAACTTACTATGATGTGACTTTTTCAGTTATATTTATGATGGTTGTATTTACTTTGAGCACTATTATACTCGTTGTTGTGACACTATACATGAAGTCCTCCACCCCCAGACGTTTTCGTCATCCTTGGTTTGGTGGTGTGACATTTTGGGTTGTTTGGAGGAGGAGGTTTTGGAGTTTGATTCGGAGTTATTGGAGTAGTGCATCTCGTTGATCGACATGGAGGCATCTTGTAGCTATAAGATCACAAAGATGACGATTTTGGTAAGAATTCAATAGAGAGATTGACGTTAGTGACTCATGGACTAACTCTTCATAGCCCAACAATACAATGGAAGTATGATTGAATGTAGATCTAGTACTAGAAAGATGAAAGCAATTGGATAATAATTTCCCTGAGATTAGATATCTGTTAGTAATACTAGTATTATAGATGTAATAAGTTTGGGAAAATGACCTAGAAGTAGGTCTTACATCAGACCAAGATAGGAAAATTTTAATAGAGCTACGTCCTAACAAGACTTAACATATTCAAAGTCTTCAAATAGATTGGAAATTAAACTAGAGTTTTTACGTAGACTAAGTTATATCCAAAAAAGAAAGTTGAGTAGGCTCTATCTACGACGAGAACCACTAGAATGAGTCCTTGATTCCGACAGACGGCACTCCGTGTCTCTCATGCGCCTTTCAGTCATTGCCTGCCGAGCTCGAAGTTCCCTAACTTCAGCTTGGGATGCAGCTAGTCCTCACTGCAGAGCCTCATTGGCTCTCCTAGTCCTTTCCATAGTTTCTTTGAGATGGATAATGCGGACCGTGTTAACGCCCAAATTGGCATCAATTTCCATGACTCAGTCGATGGCCGCTCTACCCTACTCATCATTACGAGCAATCCTGCGGACCATAATAGTCAGGACTTTGTCCGCTTAGCCTCCCTTGCTCAAATTATTGAAGCTTCGATCTCCGTTGAAGGGTAATAGTTGAACCTGTTCATGACTCCATCGGTTCAAGTTTGTCGCCCACAAGTGTGTGGGACCTTGAAATGCTGGTCGAGGGTTAAGGTTCATGATTTGAGCATCTTGGGGTAGCTTATTGACTTCCGGTTCGGAGTCAGAACCATCCGAAAATCCTTCTGCGAGGTGATCATCCAAAGGGATTTGATGCTCATCTTTTGGCTCTGCTTCAAGCCATCCAACATTGCCTTGGTTTGGAAAGTATGGGTCACCGTGTGGACGGAATCCAGCCATGATATCTACGCGAGAAGAGGAGTATAAGAATCTTATACAAATGGACGTACTACTTAAGATAATTATAAGATGATCCTTACCAGTTACTTCAATACTTGCATAGTGCATACCAGTTATATGAAACCAAAACAGGATAGACCTTCGAATAAGTAACCCTAACTACAAATCCACAACCAAACAAGGAATAAGAAGTAAAGCAAAGATCACAGATTCTAAGTCTATGACACCTTAGTCACATATAACCTTAGCGTATCCACTTAGCAACTACTAACCTATTAGTAAAGATCTTTTTAGTTCTCAATTAAGTAATTATAGTAACACAAAATACTCCTATAGTATTTTTGGTTGATTGTTCTGTTCTAATGTTCTCATTGTAGTAGTGTTGCTAAGTTTATAGACTTGTTGCCACATCACAACCATTCTCGGGCATATGCTAATCACTTCTCGGACGAACATAGTTGATCAGGCTATGTCATTCCCAGAACTGACCATACATCCACGAGCCCACTTGTGATGTTCAACAATCAAAATACTTTTGTTCTATCCTAGTTACAAAACGTGACACATCAGTATATTTCCATGCCACGAAGTAGTGGCTCATATTAATGTTATAGTATTCTTGTATTTGTATTGTATGCTCTTTTTGTTCTAGTGTATTGTATGTTTTCTCTGTTGTAGTGTATAGTATGTTCCTCCCTGTTTCTCATTATAGCATGTTCTTTCTATTTCTCATTCTAGTATGTTCTTTCTATTTCTTGTTATAGTATGTTTGAACTGACTCTTGTATGTTTCATTGTACTAGAAATAGTGAGTAGTAATACTCTAAACTATACCTATTATAGTTTAATAGTAATGTTGTTTGAATAATTGAGCATGATTGTACACCTTTGCTACCCAAAGGTGTTGAACTGATGTAAGATCTTTTATATCTATACACATATACATAATATATAACTAAGATCCAAATGTCACTCGGACAAACAACTGATACCCTAAGTACACAACTAAACAAGGAACAGGAAATAAAGTGAGCTATCAGTTTTAAGCCCTTTCAACCTGATTTATATAACTATATCTATATAGACATGATTTTGACAATATATACGTCTAAAAGAGTTTATAAAGAGTTTAGCATATAAAAGAGTTTTAACCATTTGAATGGTTATATATGACTTGATGCCAGGCAATAAAATATTTTGAAATAGTTTGTTTGATAACACTGTTTTGAAGTATAAGAAATCCGCTTGTTTGATAGTTATTAATCACATGTGATTGATACAATAACTATAATGTTTTCTACTTGTATTCCCCCCCCCCCCCCCTAAAAGCATTTAAAATCATTTAAAAGATAAGTTAGGGGTACGAACTCACCTGTAGTGGGTGATTCGAATGTAAGATCGATATAGGATGCTAAGTGTCAAGTGAAGTCTCGAGCACAAACAAATCCTATTAAGCATAGAATGACACATTATATGTATATAATTAGTGTATATAATAGCTAATCATGATAGGGAACCACCTTAGGGACTAGGAAACACTTTAAATGAAGTGTTACAATCACATATGATTGTACTAAAGGTGTTTACGGCCACACATGAGTGTGTTTACTGCCTAGATGTGTTCACGGCCAAGGTGTTTACAACCATGGGTGTTTATGGCCAAAACAAGAAATAGATAGGGTTTATGGCCAAAGATGTTATTGGAAAGGGTTTACGGACAAAGATTTTCTTGAGAAGGGTTTACGGCCAAAGATGTCCTTGAGAAGGGTTTACGGCCAAGGGAGAATTTATGGTCGTAAACTCTTGATGTTTAAGCTAAAATGGTTGATTCTTGGACATATTTCAAGAGCTTCTAATGGATAACTAGTCCTCCCTCCGTCCCATATTGATAGTCCATGTTTCCTTTTTGGTTTGTCCCAAAATAATTGTCTACTTCTAAAAATAAATATGTCTTTTACCATAATACCCCTCATTATTAGTTAAATTACCATAAAATTAAATGCAACTACCATAGAATTAAATGCAACAGAAGGGTAAGATTGTCATTTCATTTAATAAAGTTAATGGTAATTAATGTTTTCTTAAACTGTGTGTTTTTTGTCTGTGGACTATTATTTTGGGACGGAGGGAGTATATGGAAAGAATACTTACGATTTGGAAGCTTGAAGGGGTGTTCATGGCCCAATAAACTAGTGTGTGTTCTTGGACATATTTCAAGAGCTTCTAATGGATAACTAGTATACGGAAAGGATACTTACAATTTGGAAGCTTGAAGGGGTGTTCACGACCCAATAAACTAATGTGTGTTCTTGGTGTTCTTGAAGATCTAACCCGAAAAAGAGATGAATTCACGGATGAAATCATTGGGTTTTACTAGATCAAGAAGGATATCAACTAATATAGAAACAATCACTTACAAATTTTTCGAGAAAAGAAAGTGTTCTTGATGATACTTTAGAGACAAATGAATGTTCTTGACTTGGAGTTGTATGGAATGAAGAAAAATGAAGGAATACCATACTTATGGAAGGAGTTCACGGCTAGACAAGAGCTTATGGCCGTAAGCTCTAGTTTGCGGCCGTAAACTCCAAGTGTTGGAGTTTTCCGGCTTGGATACTGCACAATGAACTCTAGTAGATACTTCCTAACACTCAATCCTTGAATGTACTAGGCTTAGATCACTCAAACAGACCCTAAACAATGCTAAATGATAGCAGAAACAAGTCTGACTTTGATTGAATTGAATCGCTGTTCAAGAGGGAAATTTCGGGTTGTCACATCATCCCCCCATTAGAGAGAATTTCGTCCAGAAATTAGATTTAAGTAATTACAAATAACTAAGTAAAAAGATGAGGATATTTCAGTTTCATTTGATCCTCGCGCTCTCAAGTGAATTCATGTCCCCACTTAGCATTCTAGCGAACCTTCACTATCGGGATACGGCTTTGCTTCGTTTGCTTGACCTCTCGGTCTATGATCTCTACTGGTTCTTCCACGAAGTTGAGGCTCTCAAGTTCGAAACGTGGAAAGTAGGGTGTGCGTTACTAAGTTCGTAAGGTAGTTTGACTTTGTAAGCTACAGGGCCAATTCTAGCAAGAATCTCGAAAGGCCCTACGTATCTTGGATTTAGCTTTCCACGCTTTCCAAAGCGTATCAAGCCCTTCTAGGGTGAGACCTTCAATAAAACATGGTCGCCAACCTGGAATTCCAAAGGTTTTCTTCTCTTGTCTGCGTAGCTTTTTTGTCGGTGTCTAGATGCTTTCAATCGTTCACGAATTTGATCGATCTTCTCTGTCGTTTCCCGAATGATTTCCGGACCTGTGAGAGTGCTGTAAGGAACGTGTCCTTTAGCTAACTGAGTGTCACCCACCTCAGCCCAGCATAGAGGGGATCTGCACTTTCGGCCATAGAGGACTTCAAATGGAGCAGCCTTTATGCTCGAGGGATAACTATTGTTATAGGAGAAGTCGACAAGGGGTACATAACTATCCCATGTCTTTCCAAAGTCTATCACACAGGATCGTAACATATCTACCAGTGTTTGGATAGTCCTATCACTTTGTCCATCAGTTTGAGGATGGTTGGCTGTACTCATGTCTAGCCTAGTTCCTAGGGAGATTTGTAGCGACTGCCAGAACCTCGAAGTGAATCTACTATCTCTATCAGAGAAAATGGATATGGGAATACCGTGCAACCGTACTATATCTATAATGTATGTTCTGGTGAGCTTCTACATCTTGTCAGTTTCTTTGATAGGAAGGAAGTGTGCGGACTTGGATAACCTGTCTACGATAACCCAAATGCTATCGAGACCACCCGTAGTATTAGGCAACTTGGTTATGAAGTCCATCGTGATCCGTTCCCACTTCCATTTAGGTATCTCCGGTTGTTGAAGTAGACCAGATGGTTTTTGGCATTCGACTTTAACCTTTGCGCAAGTAAGACATTTACTCACGAAGGTAGCAATTCGTGCTTTCATGTCAGGCCACCAATATGACTTTTTAAGATCCAGATACATCTTATCTCAACCGGGGTGGACGGAATAACGAGTGTTGTGCGCCTCGGTCATGACCATGTCTCTAAAACCACCGTGTTTCGGTCTCCAAATCCAATCCATGAAATATAAGGCTCCGCCACCCTTGACTTCCAAATTCTTATCCATCCCTCTCAGGAATTCACTCGTTACATTTTTAAGTTTCAAAGCTTTGAGCTGAGCCTCCTTAATTTGTGAGGACAAGTGTGAATGGATAGTCATAGTCAACGATTTGACTCTACGACCAGACTATTCTTTCCGACTCAGGGCGTCAGCTACTACGTTGGCCTTGCCGGGATGATAACGAATTTCGCATTCGTAATCACTGAGTAGCTCGACCCATTGTCGTTGTCTCATGTTGAGCTCCTTGTGGTCAAATATGTGTTGTAAGCTTTTGTGGTCGTTAAAGATAGTGCTTTACGTACCATATAGGTAGTGTCTCCAGATCTTTAGAGCAAACACAACTACTCC
This sequence comes from Lactuca serriola, assembly GCF_051521515.1. Lineage (NCBI taxonomy): Eukaryota > Viridiplantae > Streptophyta > Magnoliopsida > Asterales > Asteraceae > Lactuca > Lactuca serriola. Next base: position 278,224,246 of record NC_136415.1, read on the forward strand.
TAACTCAATATCGTTTGTGGTGTAGTTGGCCTCGTGTGTCTTTAGCTCTCGTGTGGCATAGGCGATGACCTTACCTCGTTGCATCAGAACACAGCCGAGCCCTTGATTGGATGCATCGCAATAGATTACAAAGTTTTCTATTCCTACTGGGAGGGATAGTATCGGTGCGGTGCATAAGGCTTGCTTCAACATTTGAAACTCTTTCTCTTGCTTCTCTTCCCAGTCAAAGGCCACGCCCTTCTACGTCAAAGACCTAAGAGGTTGCACAATCTGCAAGAAGTTCTGAATGAATCTGCGATAGTAGCCAGAGAGGCCTAGAAATTGACGAATTTCTGTAGGCGTCTTCGGTGCTGACCAGTTCTCAATGGCTTTGATTTTGGAAGGGTCCACATGAATTCCCTCTACACTAACAACGTGACCCAGGAATTCAAATCTTCGAATCCAAAACTCGCATTTAGAGAACTTCGCGTAGAGCTTCTCTGATCGTAATGTTTCCAAGATTTAACATAGATGCTTACTATGTTCTTCCTTACTACAAGAGTAGATAAGTATGTCATCAATGAAGACAATGACGAACTAATCCAAGTAAGGACGGGGTACCCGATTCATTAAATCCATGAATATTGTGCGCGCATTAGTCAATCCGAATGGCATCACTACGAACTCATAGTGTCTGTAAGGAGTTCGGAAGGCTGTCTTCGGAACATCCTCCTCAAGCACTCGTAACTGGTGATACCCGGATCTCAGATCTATCTTTGAAAAGTAATTCGCCCCATGCAGTTGGTCGAACAAATCGTCTATGCGAGGCAGAGGGCAACGATTCTTAACGGTAAGCTTGTTTAGTTCTTTGTAGTCGATGCACATACAAAACAATCCGTCTTTCTTCTTGAAGAACTAGACCGGTGCTCCCCAGGGAGATAAGCTTGGTCTAATAAAGCCCTTGCTGAGCAATTCATTAAGTTGACTGGACAGTTCTTGCATCTCCGCAGGTGCTATCCGATAAGGCGATTTGGCTACTTGGGTAGCCCCTGGAACTAAGTCGATTCTGAACTCGACTTGTCGTTACGGAGGTAACCCTGGTAGTTCTTCTGGAAAGATGTCGGGAAAGTCGCGTACTACTGGAATTTTCTTCAGGTCTTTCGCTTCTTGGCTCATATCGACAACGTGAACAAGGAATGTGCGATATTCCTTACGCAAGTACTTCTAAGCTTGAATACTTGAGATGATACGAAGGCTCGTGTCAGGTTTATCGTCGTAGAATACTAGAGTTTCACCAGACGGCAGATTAAGGCGAACAACCTTTTCATAACACATGATGTCGGCGCGACGCAGACTCAACCAATCCATGTTGATAATGACGTCGAAACTTTTAATTGAGACCGGAATGAGGTCGATCGAAAATGAATGGCTATCTAGAGTTAGAGTACATCCTATGTATGTACTGATAGTGCTCTTAGTCTTTCCGTTAGCCATTTCTACAGTGAACGGTTCTTTAAGTGTTCGTGATTTTTGCTTAAGTAAATGAGCAAATTTTTGGTTCACAAAACTCCTCTCCGCTCCACTATCAAACAGAATGCATGCATAAGAGTTATCGAGGAGAAACGTACCAGTGACCACTGTGGGGTTGTCAACTGCTTCCTCGTGGCCTATAGCCAAACTCTTCCCACTCCACCAACATTCCCTGCCTTCGGGCAGTTCCTTTTGTAGTGGCCCACCTTGCCACAACTATAGCAAGCCTGGCCTACACCAGCGTCGGGGACTTGGTTGATTGGCCTTGCTGGAGATTTGCAGAAACGGGCAGTGTGCCCCTTCCTGTTGCAGTTAGAACACTGCATTTCCCGGAAATCTCTATTATGGTGGAAGTTGCATTTGTTGCACTTCGGCAAACTCCCCGCGTACTGCTTTACCTGAGCAGCAGTGGCAAGTGCTATCGCAGCCTGATCTGCCACGACCTGCTGCTTCTTGGCAGCTTTCTGTGAAGCGTTCTACTTCTTCTTTTCATCCCAGAACTTCTGGTTGTTATCAGCGGGTTTGGAGGGTTCCGAGATTGTTAAGGTTGTTGTTGTTGACGGGGTACATACCCCATGGTCAATGAGTTATTGTGTCAATCGCTTGGCACTATCGAAGGTAGCGGGGTTTGAAGCGAGTACATTCCCTTGAAATGGATGCACCAGCCCCATATATACCTCTCCACCTTCTTTGCTTCAGAAGGGACCATTCCCGAACATAGTGCTACCAGATCGCTGAATCTGGCAGTGTAAGAAACTATGTCGGAGCCCTTCATCGTTAGGCTCCAGAGCTCCTGCTCCAGCTTCTGAACTTCGACCATCGGGCAGTATTCTTCGATCATGAGCTCCTTAAGAGCTTCCCAGCATATAGCATTTTCCACTATAAGAGATAATGACTTGACATGGCTATTCCACCATGTCAGAGCTCGGTCCGCAAAGGTGCAGGCAGCAAATTTTACCTTGCTCCCTTCCGGACAGGAACAGATCTCAAAGATCGATTCCGTCTTCTCAAACCATTGCGAGAGGGCAATGATTCCTCTAGTTTCATTGAAGGCCCTAGGTTTGCAGTTAGTGAAGTCCTTGTACGAGCACTCCCTAGCGCGTAATGGAGCTTCGACAATAGTGGGAGGCACATACGTCCCACTCCTACTAGTACCGGTAGTGGTGAATTGTGCTAAAGCTGCAGTAACAGCCGCATTCACAACAGCATGGATAGTTGTTGGGTTGTATGGAGGAGGAGGTGTTGGAGTTTGATTCAGAGTTATTGGAGTAGTGCATCTCGTTGATCGATACGGAGGCATCTTGTAGCTATAAGATCAGAAAGATTAAGATATTGGTAAGAATTCAATAGAGATATTGATGTGAGTGACTCATGGACTAACTCTTCATAGCCCAACAACATAATGGAAGTATGATTGAATGTAGATCTGGTACTAGAAAGATGAAAGCACTTGGATAATAATTTCCCTGAGATTAGATATCTGTCAATAATACTGGTATTACAGATGTAACAAGTTTGGGAAAATGACCTAGAAGTAGGTCTTACATCATGCCAAGATAGGAAAATTGTGACAGAGCTACGACCTAACAAGAGTTAACAGATTCAAAGTCTTCACATAGATAGGAAATTAAACTAGAGTTTTTACATAGACTAAGTTATATCAAAGTCTTCACATAGACAGGAAATTCTGACAGACGGCGCTCCATGTCTCTCATGCGCTTTTCAGTCATTGTCTGCCGAGCTCGAAGTTCCCTGACTTCAGCTTGGGATGCAGCTAGTCCCCACTGCAGAGCCTCATTGGCTCTCCTAGTCCTTTCCATAGCTTCTTCGAGAGGGACAATGCGGACCGTGTTAACGCCTGAATTGGCATCAATTTCCATGACTGAGTCGATGGCCACTCTACCCTGCTCATCATTACGAGCAATCATGCGGACCAGAATAGGCAGGATTCTTTTCGCTGAGCCTCCCTCGCTTAAATTATAGAAGCTTAGATCTCTGTTGAAGGGTAGTGGTTGACCCTGTTCATGACTCCATCGGTTCAAGTTTGTCGCCCACAAGGGTGTGGGACCTTGAAATGCTGATCGGGGGTTAAGGTTCGGGATTTGAGCATCTTGTGGTAAGTTGTTGACTTCCGGTTCGGAGCCAGAACCATCCGAAACGCCTTCTGCGAGGTGATCATCCAAAGGGATTGGATGCTCATCTTCTGGCTCTGCTTCAAGCCATCCAGCATTGCCTTGGTTTGGGAAGTACGGGCCGCCATGTGGATGGAATCCATCCATGATATCTACACGAGAAGATGGGTATAAGAATCTTATAGAAATAGGCGTACTACTTAAGATAATTATAAGATTATCCTTACTAGTTACTTCAATACTTGCATAGTGCATACCAGTTATATGAAACCAAAACATGATAGACCTTCGAATAAGTAACCTTAACTCCAAATCCACAACCAAACAAGGAACAGGAAGTAAAGCAAAGATCACAGATTCTAAGTCTATGACACCTTAGTCACATATAACATTAGCGCATCCACTTAGAAACTATTGACCTATTAGTAAAGACCCTTTTAGTTCTCAATTAAGTAATTATAGTAACACAAAATACACATAGAATTTTAGGTTTATTGTTTTGTTCTAATGTTCTCATTGTAGTAGTGTTGGTAAGGTTTTAGACATGTTGCCACATCACAACCATTCTCGAGCATATGCTAATCACTTCTTGAACCAACATAGTTGATCAGGCTATGTCATTCCCAGAACTGACCATACATCCCCAAGCCCACTTGTGATGTTCAACAATCACAATACTTTTATTATGTCCTAGTTACAAAACGTGACACACTAGTATATTGCCATGCCATGAAGTAGTGGCTCATATTAATGTTATAGTATTATTGTATTTATAATGTATGTTCTCTTCGTTCTAGTGTATTGTATGTTCTCTCTGTTCTATTGTATAGCATGTTCCTCCCTGTTTCTCATTATAGTATGTTCTTTCTATTTTCTCATTATAGTATGTTATTTCTATTTCTCGTTATAGTATGTTTGAACTGACTCATGTATGAACTAACTCTTATATGTTTCATTGTACTAGAAATCGTGAGTATTAATACTCTAAACTATACATATTATAGTTTAATAGTAATGTTATTTGAATAATTGAGCATGATTGTACACCTTTGCTACCCAAAGGTGTTGGACTGATGTAAGAACTTTTATATCTATACACATATACATAATATATAACTAAGATCCAAATGACACTCGGACAAACAACTGATACCCTAAGTCCACAACTAAACAAGGAACAGGAAATAAAGTGAGTTGTCAGTCCTAATCCCTTTCAACCTTATTTATATAACTATATCTATATAGACATGACTTTGGCAATATATAAGTTTAAAAGAGTTTGATAAAGAGTTTAGCATATAAAAGAGTTTTAACAATTTGAATGGTTATAGATGACTTGATGTGAGGCAATAAAATATTTTGAAATATTTTGTTTGATAACACAGTTTTGAAGTATAAGAAATCCACTTGTTTGATAGTTATTAATCACATGTGATTGATACAATAAGTATAATGTTTTCTACTTGTATTCCCCCCCCCCCCATAAAAGCATTTAAAATCATTTAGAAAATAAGTTAGGGGTATGAACTCACCTGTAGTGAGTGATTCGAATCTAAGATCGATATATAGGATGCTAAGTGTGAAGTGAAGTCTCGAGCAGAAACGGATCCTATTAAGCATATAATGACACATATATGTATACAATTAGTGTATATTACAACTAATCATGACAGGGAACCACCTTAGGGACTAGGAAACACTTGAAATGAAGTGTTACAATCACATATGATTGTACTAAAGGTGTTCATAGCCACACATGAGTGTGTTTACGACCTAGATGTGTTCACGGCCAAGGTGTTTATGACCATGGGTGTTTACGGCCAAAGATGTTTACGTCCAACACATGTAATAGCTAGGGTTTACGACCAAAGATGTTCTTGAGAAGGGTTTACGGCGAAGGGAGAATTTATGGAAGTAAACTCTTGATGTTCAAGCTAAAATGGTTGATTCTTGGACGTATTTCAAGAGCTTCTAATGGATAACTAGTATATGGAAAGGATACTTACGATTTGGAAGCTTGAAGGGGTGTTCACGGCCCAAAGAACTAGTGTGTGTTCTTGGTGTTCTTGAATATCTAACCCCAAAAAGAGATGAATTCATGGATGAAATCATGGTGGTTTACTAGATTAAAAAGGATATCAACTAATATAGAAAGAATGACTTAAATTTTTTTCGAGAAAAGGAAGTGTTCTTGATGATACTTGAGAGAGAAATGAGTATTCTTGACTTGGAATTGTAAGAAATGAAGAAAAATGAAGGAATATCATACTTATGGAAGGAGTTCACGGCTAGACAAGAGCTTACGGCCGTAAGCTCTAGTTTATGGCCGTAAACTCTAAGTGTTGGAGTTTTCCAGGTTGGATGTTGCACAATGAAATCTAGTAGATACTTCCTAACACTCAATCCTTGAATGTACTAGGCTTAGAACACTCAAACAGACCCTAAACAATGCTAAAAGATAGTAGAAACAAGTCTGACTTTGATTGAATTGAATGGATGTACAAGATACAATTTTCGGGTTGTCACATGTATGATAGGATTGCCTGATATATGATGCTTAATATCTTATGGAATACTTGATTGATTGTTGTATGAGTCTTTCGCGTGTGAACTGACTATTGACTAAATACGCTAAGTCGCATGCTATATAGGTTAAATGATGTTAGGGTAAGGGATTTGGTCCCGCTGCAACTCTTATCTTATTCTAACCGTTATAGGATTGAATCTTTTATTCTAAGATTGTTTAAGTCGTGCAACATGTGATTGTATTCATCTGATTGTTATCTAGAACCAATAGAGGGTCGTGTGGCAATGGTGGTAGGAGGAGTTAAGTATGGTCAGCCGGCTAGTTACGTTATGTTTAGTGCTCTTCTAGGAAGTGAGGATGGAGCGCATGAGTTATGGTATATGAGAAGGGATGTTCTTGATTATTCTATGGATTAGAGGGTTACTGCATGAATGTTTCTTGCTTTATGCTTTGTGGGGCTCTTAATTGATGTGAGTCAGCTACTGATTGAATATGTTAGGTCACATGTGACAAGGGTTAAATAACTCTGAGTGACGGATTTTACCCGATTTCCCAGTTGCATGTGACTGTATTCATGATATAGTTAGTTGAAATTATTGGGATTTCTTTAGTAGATGATGGCAGTGTGAGGTCGGGAACCTAGGAAAGCCTAAGAAATGCTTCAGTGGGTTTTGCTGTGCTGTTTAGCGAGTGCTTGGAGTATTAGTGTGAGAAGGTGACTTGGAGGATTTGGGATGAATCTTGAGGAAGGTATGGATAGGTGTGGAAGGTAGTATTGGGCCCGTACTACTTAAAGAAAAGGATCCATACCCGAATCGGGGAGAGTCTTGCAGAATCTAAGATGCCTGTAAGATGAGGATTCTTAGGTATGTTCAGATCTTTTGCATGTTGTTTTTCAGTATGGTGTTGAGCACTCAGGAAGAGGGTTTAGGTTTCGGTTCCGATTCAGGTGCAGGTATTTAGCAAATCGATGAGTGGATGTGGGATTTCATCCGGTCTTTTGGGATCGGAAATGGGTTATGCACCATGTTATTAGGAGGGTTAATCCCATGTTTGGATCGACACGGAGGTTTCGCTAGCCTTCCGCGAGGATTTACCTGACATTATTGGGCATGTCACTAATAGATTGGTCGCCAAGTTTGCGGATTGCACCTCGTCTTTTCAGGCGGTTGACGGGATTGTCGGGGTCACCCAGGAGCTGGAGGTTGGTTCGGATAGGCAACTAGAAAATAGGAGATGGACTCATGGTCTAGCTTGGCGATTGGAGCCGTTGGACGTTTCCATAACGAGTGTTAGAGACCCGAAGGGCCGTGGTGGTTGCGCAAAGGTTGTAGCGACACATGAAGATCTGCGCATCAGGTCTAAGTGTGGTAGATACAGGCAGATGGGCCATCTCTACCAAGAAGGCACCCTGTAAGTAGAATTGTGACATCGATATCATCATTCAGGTCATATCAAGGAAATTTCCCACGCTTAGTGGGCAGGGAAACTCCAGTTCTATCACGAGTATCTCGACAGGAAGAAGGGTCCAGAATGCCAGCAGATGCTTTTGTGGGTATGTTATCTTATGCTTTCTTTTTGTTTATTGTCATAATTTATTTTGCCTGAGAATTTTGTATTGATTCGAGGTAAGGATTATTTTTGGTTTGTTTCTCTTCTTTTGTTTGGGTCAAATCTTTAGAAAATGTTACATGCCATTTTTGCATGCTATGAATCATTAGTGGGTCGTATCTTGTTGAGTAGGTTCCAGTGTATTCGGCGGCTATTCTGTGTCTTTGATTGGATGAGCCAGAAATAATGATGTGAAGAGTCTATGGTCAGGAGTAGCAGGTTAGTTCTCCAGTGAAGTTAGGGTGCGGTTGTTTTATCTTTTGATTTGGTGGGATCGGCTGTCGCCTATGAGTTGCTGGTCACTGGATGTACCAGGGGAATCTTATTATAGCAACGATTGCATATGGTTAGATTTTAGAGATTCATTTGAGGATGGGGAAGTTGGGGTGAAGACCCGTCAGTTCGGAGCAAGGGTTATGGTCTTTAGTCGTCGAAATAAAGGACCTCAAGGTTTAGTGCTGCATCATGGGAATCGTTTGGGATTATCCGACTTTCTATGATTTTGAGGAGTATTCTTCTTGATTCTAGTAGTTGGATGGTCCTCGAGATTAGCTAGTAATGGAACGTTGGTATTGGTAAGCAGGTTACGGTCGGCTCATACTATAAGTAGATTGATGGGTGGGGAATCCATCTGAAAGAACATAATTTGTGGTTTGAGCTAGGCATCATTTTTGTATAGTTAATTGTGTCATTTTGCATTGTTTTGTTTGTAGTCATGTAATGTGTGCTGCCATACGTGTGTGTGTGCGGCCGCACACCCACATGTGCTTGGCTGCACACTCTTCTGCTGGTGGGAGGAGTACTATTTATAGCAACTGAGGTGTGTCAGTCTGTAACTTTTTACTAGAAGTCAGTGACGTATGTGTGTGTTTTCCCAAGGTGTACCTGACATTTATATGATATAGATGTGTGCATGCTTGATTCATTTTCTTCTTCTTCTCAATCTAAATCTAATTGCAATTAACTTCATTGATTACTAAATTGGATCCTTAATTTTGGGGACTTACAATTGGTATCAGAGCCAATTTGGTATCAATTGAAGTTGCTTTTTGAGTGTTTGCTGCCAACTGTTGAAGGTTTGCTGCCAACTGTTGAAGGTTTGCTGCTGACTTTCAAGGTTTGCTGTTAAGGTACGTGTGCGGCTGGGAGTTTGCGGTTGAAGGTGTGTGCGGTTGAAAGTGTTTGTGGTTGAAGGTGTGTGCGGTTGAAAGTGTTTGCGGTTGAAGGTGTGTGCGGTTAAAGAGATTGTCGGTTTAGTGTACGGTTAGATTGGTGTGTGCGGCTCAATTCAGTGTGCGGCTGGATAAGTGTGTGCGGTTAAGGAGTGTGTGTTTAAGAGTATTAGTGTGCAGTTTGAAATTACTAAAATGGAATCTCAAAACATGACTGTTCATCAAGATTTGGATGCAATAATGGGAACAACTACTCGTATTCCTAGATTGCTATCAGCTGAAGGATTTCCTGAATGGAAATATCGAATTGAAAAATACATCAAAATGAAGGATTTCAAAATTTGGAGAAGCATTTTGAGAGGACCAATTCGGATTACTTCTACTTTAGAAGATGGAACGGTAATTGACAAACAAGTTGAAAACTACACTGATGATGATTTTGAACGAGTTGAAGAACAAGAAAAGGCTCTTGCCACACTGACTATGGCATTGTCTCTGGAAATAGCACAAGGATTTCGTGAGTATACATTAGCAAAAGCATTATGGGAAGCACTCATAGAAGTTTATGAAGAAAATGAAGACATGAAGGAAAGTCGACAAGACATGCTCCGACAAAAATTCAACATGTTTAACTATGTATTGGGAGAAACATTGGAAAATCAATTGCAATGATTTATCACACTAACCACTGAAATGAGCTCCGCAGGAGTGATGGTTACTAGATCTGAAATCAACAAGAAGTTACTAAATTCTCTTCCAAAATCACGGGACATGAATGTCTCGGTGATTAAAAAGACAAAAGATTTGAACCGTTTAAGCCTGTCTGAAACAATGGCAATCATCAAAGCTTGCGATCTTGATGATAAGCAAAGAGAAATCAATCATGTAAATTCATACTCTACAGCCAATCTTGGACTTCAAAATAACAACACCGCTTTTTCAAGCTTCACCACTCTTCAAAATACTCAAATCCAGGTTCCTCAAGTTCAACCTCATACAGTCCATCATAACATACCATACATCATACCTAACATGCAACAAACTCAAATCCCTCAAACCATATCTCAAGCTGGTTCTAGTGTTAGTCCTTCCACAGACGTTTTAATTCAATCTCATGGAATTGGTTCCCAAAGCTCATTTGCAAAAGAAAAGGAGGAAAATATAGCTTTAGCTACTGGGTTAGTGAACTGCTACAATGCCTTTGTTGCTGGAGAGCTCTCTCCACAACTTCCATTCACTAATCTTGATCAAATCCGTCTTGAAGATGTGGAATAGATGGATATTACTTGGCAAATGGCAATGGCAGTATTCAGGGCTAAACAATTCTCAAAAAAGACTGGAAAGAACAACTGGGGTGTAAATTCAGACAAAAAGATGGGTTTTAGCAAAGGAAAGTTGCGTTGTTATAATTGTCATGAACCAGGACACTTTGCGAGGGAATGTCCAAAACCAAATCAGCGAGAAAACTCCGAAAGAACCATGGTGCCAGTAACGTACGTTCATAGCAACAACAGAGGATCATCTTTAAACAATCAGTCTACAAACATGGCAATGGTAGCTCAATCGTTCAACTGGGAAGTGATATGATAATGTGATAACAGGCAACCTGAGTCTGCGTTACGTACCCAAAGTTGAAGGGTCTATGCTCTGGTTTGATGTGTTGGTAGGCACGAAAGATTCTAAATGGACATGACTAGGCAGAATTGAACTTAGGAAATCAAATGACTTGACAAATCTTGACCTAGATAGTTCCGTTTAGCCTGACAATATGACGCTTGGATACGTTGAGCAGGGAGATATATATGGGAATCTACTTGTCACATTAAATGAACCCATACCTGGAACCGTGTTTTAACTTTTCCTCGATGTGCGGATTTTGTCCTTAATTCCGGTTGGATGGGGCGACTGGTAAATTCCGATAAACTAGGTCTGTAGAATATCATTTTCTTTCTTTCCCTCTGTTAGTCATATGTTGTCTCCTTTGCGCGATCTTTAATCCAACCTGGTACACAACATATGAGAGTCTATTTCTCTACAAGCTATATATATATATATATATATATATATATATATATATATATGTGTGTGTGAAATGTGTGAAAAACTTCTTATCTGTTAGCCATATGTTGTTCCTTTGCGCGACTTCTAATCCGACCTGGTACACAACATATGCAACCTTCTTATTCTCAACCCCTCTGAAGAATTATGTATCTCTTCTCTCTCTGAATGGTTGTCTGCTCACCCGGTGTAAGGAGTACTCTGGAAGTTCTTGATGGCTGGGGCATATCTGGAAGCGGGAAACACGTTCTAGTACACTTAAAATTGAACACATACAGATTGTCTATAGATCTTGCTGCTCAATTTAGGTGGACAACAATATCCCTGGTCGTCGTCAGCTAACGGTCCTTAAGATATAGTATCTAGAAACTTAGGATCAGATATAATATCTAGGAACTTAGGATCACATTGTCTTGTCACTTATAGTATGTACTATTTTTTGTCACAATTTTTCGTGCTTAAGTGGACAACAATACCGACAATCGACCAGACAAGGATGTGAATATGAAAGGTATCGACAAGCAGATAATGGTCGTCTAAAAACTTTGATCCCTAATCCTTAACAGATTAAAGGAATTTATAAAGGTTTAAATTGATTCTTGTCGATTAATAAATTTTTAAATTTTATTTTATTTTTATTTTTATTTTTATTTTTTATTAAAACTTTGAAATTAAAAATCTATTAATCCTCAAAACAATTCCTTTTAAGAAAATTGTGTGCAAAAAGGGGTTTTGGAATAAATGTTTAAAGGACAAGGGGAAGAATGTGTAAATTTTGTGAATATATATAGCGTGTGTGCGGTGAGGCTTTTTCACCGTCATTTACTGTTGCCTCAACCGCACACACATATTTTCTCTCTCAATCTCTTTGAAAATTTCCATCAAATTTCAGTGAAAACAAGCTTTACTCGGTAATTCTTATGAACGCGGCTGAATTTTTTTATCATTTTTCAAAAATTTCTCTATTGTTTGCTGTTAGTTTTTCATAAAATATGTTTGTTTGGGTAACCGCACACTGTGTATGCGGCCGCACATGTGAGTGTGTGGCTGACCGTGTACGGCCGCACACATGAGTGTGCGGCTGACCATGTACTGCCCTACAAGAGTGTGCGGCTGACCATGTGCTGCCACACAAGCGTGTGCGGCTGCATGATTTTGTGAATGTGCGGCTGAACATTTTCTTGTTGCCCTAATTTTTCATGTGTTTACTTTCAGACTAAAATGGGAGACCAGGAATTTGCTAAAGCTCATAATTCTGCAATTTTTCTTGAAGACCCTCCTGCAGCCCACAGTGACTTGAAATTCATTGTGGATGGATTGAAGAAATAATGTTTGGTTCATGCCCTAACAACAAGTCCGGCTATCTACCAGAGTTTGATCAAAGAATTTTGGAGAAATGTTGTCGTAAAGAAAAATGGTCAGGGTGACAAATTTGTTGAAGCAACAATTGAAGAAAAGAAAATCCAAGTAACGGAGAGCATCATTAGAGAATCCCTTCAAATATCGGACAGACCTGAGTATACCATGGAAATTGATATTCATCAGACTCAAGATGTCTTGGAGCATATGGGCTATGAGGGAACATTTCCCCCTACAATCAAGAAGTTGCTTCCTCCGTGTTGGAAGTATTTGGCTCATGTGTTCTTGAGCTGTATTTCCGGCAGGAGATCTGGAGCTAACGAGATCTCTTTTGCTAACACTGGTGCCATTGCAGCATTGGCTGCAGGTTTTGATTTTAGTTTCTCAAAATTCATACTGAATGAAATGATCCTGAATCTTGAAGGGAACAAATGAGACAAATTCTGGATGTATCCAAGATTTCTGCAAATCATCCTCAACGTGAATCACGCCGAGCTGCAGAGAGGAAATGATGTCTTGGATTTTAAATCCATTGGTCCAAGCGCTTTTAGGCTAATGAAACAGCAGAGAGGCGGGAAATTTGTATTTGAAGGAAAATTCCCATTGATAAAATTTGGAATTTTTAAAGAAGATGATAGAGACGAATCGGAAGAACAATCTATGCCAATGGAAAATGAAGATATTCATCACTCTCCCTCCGAACCTGAAGTGGAGGAGATTCATCACTCCCCTACAGCATGTGTAGCTGATGAACATGATTATCAGAAGGCAAATGATTCAAAATCTTCTCAAGGGGATGATGACGATAATCTTTATGATGATGTAGAATTCTTGAAAGGAATTGAGTTTACAGGAATCAATGATGACATCCCAGCAAACATAGAATTTGATCTCAATGATGAAGACTTTGATCCTTTTCTCGGTATCCCCAGCAGCCGTGCAAATAAAGTCAATGAAGTTGTTTCTCTAGCAACCAAGACTAGAGTTGAATAAGATTCTCTCAAAATTCTACTCTCCACCTCAAAGCCCTTGGAGGTCACAACAAGCCAAGGAGATGTGACATCAGAGATTCCTCCCTCTGTGTCACTTGTCTCAACATCTGCTCCAATCATTTCTGACTTATCTGAACCTCAGACTTCTCAGACTTCCTTAAGAACAAGCCAATCTATTGAAAGTTTGGAGATTCCCGCTGTAAAAAGTGTTCCTCAAGTTACCTCAACAATCACTGCAACCTTTGCTCACTCTCCTCCAAAGCAGACTAATGAAGGTCCAAGCACCATGTTCGAGACTGGTGGATCTTCTTATGTTCCAGAATATTCTCCAACTCAACCTTCTCTAGATGAAGCTTGTATCAGACTAGTAAGACATTTGGCTCAATCAAGTCCAACCTCTTCACGCGGGAAAGGAATATCATTTAACGAGGGTCGGACAGATGATGACAAATTCTCTTCATCTGATCTTCGAGAGGAAGTTGGAGTTCTCCGCCAACAGCTCATTGAAAATCAATTCAAATGGATCAACTTTCTGCATATATCTTTGAGCTCAGGGCAAAGGATGAAGAAAAGACAAAACAAATCAAAGATTTACAAACGAGTCTTGGATCCGTTCTAGCCAGTTATTTTAATCTCAAGAACGTTTTGTATGATGCTTTTGGTGAAAAAGTTAAAGCCCTCTTCCAACAGCCTCATGGAGTAGTTGATCCTCCTTCTGCTCAATCACCTCCTGCAACTGATGATCTACCTGTTGACCCACTTGCTCCAAGAACAACTACCATTGTCGACAGATTTGAAAATGAACCAGAAGGAAGCAGAGCTAGAATCACAATTAAACAGGGCAAAAGAGTTGTGACTGCAAACCAATGCGAAGGACTTTTGTTTATGAAAAATACAAATGAAAATCGCAAAGCAAAAGAACCTGCCCTGACTGTAACAGATTTGAAAAAGAGAAAGTTTGGCGATGAGTAAGGTGACAGATCTGGTATTCGTATGTGGGCTTTCGATCCAGAAACTAATTTGTGGGTGGTAAAGCGAAACTCAGGAATATCTGAGTGTTACAAAAGCACCCATGATTTTAATTCTTGGACAAAGACTGATCTAGCAGAATTATCTAGAGTCCCCTTTCACAATCCCTCACAAGATCCAAGTGCATCTAACTTTAAGAGGTTTCTTGATAGGCAGGTCAAAGAAAATTTTCCCAGTATGAAGACTGCCAAAGCCCTTTATCGAAAGGATAAAGATGTTCTTGATCCAGAAACAGGCAAACCTATGAAGATAATCTTATGGCCTGCTACAAAAAAGCAGAAAGAAATTCCAATCCCTCAGCATTTCCAGGAGGGATATCTTGACAATATGGAATTTTGGGCGTACGATGACGAAACTGCAACTGCTGCCATCAAATTGAAGGATCAAGAACGTGTTTTGAGGCTGATCAATGAAAAAGATCTTCTTCGTTTTCGAGAAAGGGACATCCGGACTCTGGCTTGTCACCAGATAATCTGTAGAAAAGAAGTAATGGAAGGTGCCGCTAAAGAATACACTACAATGGTAGCTACAATCATAAATGGAAGTTTGTGGATGGGTTCAATGGGGAGATCAGATCTGAGGTTGTTTGAGAAGCCTACTGAGGAGCCAAAGGAATGATGACAAGACTATGCTAGTCTCAAACCAAGGGGGAGACTAAAAGAACATAATTTGTGGTTTGAGCTAGGCATCATTTTTGTATAGTTAATTGTGTCATTTTGCAGTGTTTTGTTTGTAGTCATGTAATGTGTGCTGCCACACGTGTGTGTGTTTGGCTGCACACTCTTGTGCTAGTAGGAGGAGTACTATTTATAGCAACTAAGGTGTGTCAGTCTGTAACTTTTTGCTAGAAGTCAGTGACGTATGTGTGTGTTTTCCCAAGGTGTACCTAACATTTATATGATATAGATGTGTGCATGCTTGATTCATTTTCTTCTTCTTCTCAATCTAAATCTAATTGCAATTAACTTCATTGATTACTAAATTGGGTCCTTAATTTTGGGGACTTACACCATCGAACCCTTAGGTATGGGGGAGCTTTGACGAATTTAAGTGGGAGAGAATCAATCAAAATTTTTGGGAATGGTTAGGATGTGGAACTAGTGCAAGTTTCACACCCCCGATTAGGGGGAAAGATGACCTGAGTGACCGCATGGCTTGAAGTCGTGTAAGTTGGAGGATTCAGTGAGTGTGTGGTCAACGTACTGGATCTGGAGTTGCGGTATTGAGTGTGTGCTTAGCGAATGGCACAGAGGGATGCTTAAGCATGGATATTCTCGTCTTTGAGCTCTTGAGAACCTGGTGGCTAGACCAGGTGCAAAATTGGTCGTCTCAGCAATGGTATGGGATCCTTTATATCCCGGTTTAATGAGGGGTTGACATGAATCAGAAGGTATTGGGTATATTGCAAGAGTAGATCCTTGGATCTCAGGTTATGATTTAGGTACTGAGTTGATTCTTGGTGGGACTCGTGTTGGGAATCGCAGGTGTTTATGTGCAAGGTCTTCATTTTGTAGGGTATGAATTAAAAAATATGTATGCCAAGGGTATCAGTTGAAGGGATCAGGGTTAAAGGATGGTTTCATTATTGATGGTAGATCAGATTCTTGTGATTATGGTTTGGATTGGTTCTATATGAATGGAGGTTAGTCAAGTATAGGGTTTCTGAATTCAGCAGTGGTAGGTGAGTTTTGGTGTTAAAGGACGAAGTATCTTGTTCAACTATATAAGGCTTATATCCCAGTTTGTCTTGCATTGTTCATTATGTTCATGAAATTGTTATCATCATGATGAGTCTCTTCTTGAAAGATTATCTAATTCCTTTAGTCAAGTGGAATGGAATTAGTAAGTTTCGGTAGGGGAGATTTGTCAAGGAGTCAGACCAATTCGGGACTTCAGATTTCAAAATGAGTAGAAGTGTTTACTCGTCATGGGATTGTTATAGGCTCAGAAATGATTCATTCATCTTCGGCTTGGTAGAGCCCTTTTAGGGTTTGTTTCGGTCGTTTTTAGGAAGTCCATAGGGTGCTCGAGGTTATAGCCATGTGGCTCAGGATGTCAGGCATGCCTGGGATGGTAAGGACTGCATAGGAGGACAAAATGTAATTTAAGTATGCTAGAGTTGTAACACCCAGTTCTGAATCGTATCTTATTTTGGGGTGGTGACCAAAGATCGGG
This sequence comes from Lactuca serriola, assembly GCF_051521515.1. Lineage (NCBI taxonomy): Eukaryota > Viridiplantae > Streptophyta > Magnoliopsida > Asterales > Asteraceae > Lactuca > Lactuca serriola. Next base: position 278,240,810 of record NC_136415.1, read on the forward strand.
AATTATCAGGCTTAGGATCGTTGAGGAAACAAGATTTGAACCTTTTTTGGATGTGGGTGATGCAAATTTAGATGATCCGGGGGTTCGGTTTGTGTTTTGCAACCAAGGGGTATTTTGGTAAAGTGTCAGCTCGGACTTTGATGGAAATTAGATTTTTATTCGGGCAATTTTAAAGAGATTATGAGATGATAAATGCGTAAAGCTTCAAATTATCTTTTCATGGATATAAGGATCGTCGGAATCAAATTAATAATGAAGAAGTTATGGCCTTCGGAAGAATTTAGGGTTTTGGGGAAAACCCTAGTACGCAGGGCGTACATGGGGGTTACGCAAGGCGTACTCATGTGAGGACCCTTATGCGATACGTACCTTGGCGTACGCTAAGCGTAGTCAGCAGTTTGGTCGCAAAGCTTCGGCCTCGTACGTTGGGCGTATGATGAGTACGAGATATTCAAGAAAGCCTAATTTAAGGGTGTTGTACCCTATTTAAGCACCTTAAGTCTTTAGGGCTAGTGTCTTTAGCAGCACCCACACTTCCTAAAACCCTAAATCGTCCCTTAAGCTTCCTTGGTGGTGTTCTTGAGCCCTTGAGAGGCTTTTAGTTGTTGTTCTTCTTTACTGGGAAGGAAGATTTGAAGATTGAAGGTGCTTTGCTTGGAAGGAAGGTCTTCGATCCAGAATCATCTCAGTTCTTGCAATCTCTTTGAGCTACCAAGTTCATACCTTGGCTTATAAATGTTTAGATATCCTAATAGCTGTTTTGTTATGTTTTTGGTCCCATTTTGGGTTGATTGAAAAGTTAAGACGTTTTAAGGACTTTTTCTTTAAGATATGGGCTGGTAGTAAACTCCTATGGAATTAAGGTGCAAGCTTTATGAGTTTTTTGGTCATGTGAATGCATTTAGTCACCTTTTAAGTCCTCTTTAAGATTAAGAGCTTCATTTAGCCAGGCATGAACGTAACGTTCACGACTTTACATGATAACTCAACTCAAGGAAGGTAGATCTACGTTTTGGAGCAATGTATTAAGTGATTAAGGGTTGGATGTGAAAGGTGGTTGAATAGGAGGAGTAAGTTGCGCGTACAATCTAGTACGGGCAACGTACAAGCCCTAACGTATGTACACTTAGCGAACAATTGAGTATGCCCCGCGTACTCAGCAGAATGGGCCTCGGCAGTGCGAGGTGAGTTCTCCTCACTATACATGCGGGTCGAAGGCACCAAGGTCGGCCCATTGGTTTGATAACCTGATATTCGTTGGTATGTTGAGTATGGAATAGATACGCATGCTAGTTTTGATATGCTTGTTTGGTACATCTGTAGGACTACCTATGATACTGTCTGATTATCTGTGTATGTTATTATTTGTTATATGTCGACTTATTGTATGGGATGGTTTGAGGTTGTACTGATCCGTGTGGTAGCCAACAAACCTTGGAGCAATCCAGATAAGAGCTGAGGGTTGGGTAGGGTATGCCAGACTCGTAATGAGAGCTTAGTGGTATTTAGTCTGATGATAAATTGGGTCAGAGAGCAAGCCATACATAATTTATGGGCCTGAGGGAAAGCCATACTTATGTTGTGGGCTCAGGAGCAAGCCATATATGAGCTGTGGGCCCGATAGGCAAACCAGACTCATATTATGGGTTCATGGGTAATCCAGTCTTTAGTTGTGGACCCAGTACATGTTGTTATTTGAATTAAGTTATATGTTTTGTGTTGGTATTTTGGGGGAACTCACTAAGATGTGGGCTTACAGTTTTGGGTTGTGTTTTAGGTACCTCAGATGATCATGGGAAGGTGAAGGCGTGATCGTACACCTCTGATGGGATTAAAACAACTTTTAATCTAAGAAGATCGATTAGATCTTGAACAAGTATATGAATATAAAACAGTTAACAACGCAATAATAAGAACAAACAGCTTGAATCAAACGTGTCGAATGATTAAATAAAATCCTTAGAAGAGCTCGATTAAGAACATCAACTGTAAAGGATTAGAAGATTACAAGAACGATTACAGAAAAATATATTACTCTTGATCAATCGCTGTATCTATAATCTCTAAAATCTTAACCTAATATGCATGCAAGCATTTAACTTATATACAATACATAAAAGGCTCTCGGTTGGACAGGCCCAAACCGGAGAATAAAAGGCTAATCTAACGAGCCCAAAAGACGCAACATCAAAACTCTTTTCAGCCCAACAATCTCCCCCTTTGCGTCAATTTGGAGCGAGACCTTCACTTTCTACTTGGGCCGGCGGCTGAAGCTGGTACCTTCTTCTTCACGGTACTAAACAGACACTTGGTTATGGAAAGGATGGTCTGTCTAAACCGGATGTACCAATTGATCATATCATTGAAGTATTTGATATCATCAGCCGGATTGTCTTTACACTTCTTGATGATGAATAAGATGTGCTCCAAGCAAGTTGTAGTGTAAAGATGTTTGTCAGCTAAAGCGAAGAGACATTTCTGTCCTTCGGCTCTAGTGAACATCACAGAGTTTCGCCTCGAATCTATCTTGCCCATTAGCATTTGATTCAGATCACTGGCCGATCCCACAGGCTTGACTTTCGGTTTCTTCTTAAAAACTGTGGCAACCTCCTGATCCATTAGGGCCACCTCCATGATGTAGCATGCCAGCATCCTTTTGACATGGTCTAAGATGGGACCATATTCGGCTTCGTTTGTCAGCAGGATGTTGTACAAGACTATCCAATCATGAGGGTTCAGATTGGGCAGATCCGCCAGAGAGATCATGTGAGCAGTTCTTGCAGATCCTCGGATAAGCTTGAACTTGACGTTTGTGAATCTCCCCACGGCAAAAGGCTTCATCACCCGAACATTGACAATCTTCTGGGCGCTCCATGTAAGGAATTGAGGGTGAGCGGCCTCCAGGTAGAAGTCAATGAGCTCCCTGTCAAGCTCATCGTTCGGATGCGGGACTTCAGAAATGTTAGAGAAGGCGTGGAAGATGAACGCCTTTCGAGTCAGTGGCATATCGAAATGCGAATCAATGGTGTTGTTGCAGTCGAACGATATTACCGGCTCGAGCCATAGTATGCTTGGAGTCTCTATGGCCTCTTTTATCAACCGATCCCTGGTCCAGGCAGGGAAGAGCAACTTTCGGCTCTCAAGGAGATCGTTGGCTTCTTTTTGTTTACGTTCGGCTTCTTCAGCTTCACGTGCCACACGACTGACATCGTCATCAGTATTGCGACTGTTCTTTCTCTTTAACATGTCCGCAATAGTCTCCTTGTCTTCATCTTCATCTTCATCTTCATCCTCTGCTATGTGTTTGCCCTTGTTCTTCACACCCGAACACGAGGCATGACCAGTTTGGGGTGGTTCGGTTGTGTGAGTAGCGTTGGAGGACGAAGGTGGTTTCGATCCTTTCTTCTCTTCTCCCCCTTGTTTCGGAATGGACACGAAACTCGGAAGGCCTTCAATTTTGCTTAAGAGGGCCATGGCCGGGGAGAGCTTGTCAGCGAGGGTTCGCCTCACCGAATGATTAAGGATTGGGTCGTGTGCTTCCAGGATGTTGGATAGAGCCGCGTGGACATCCGAAACACACGTCTTGATGACTTCCCTCTCGGATCGAAGAGCTTCCAATTGTTGTTCAGAGTTGGAAAGCTGCGTGCTCTTGACCTTTAGGGCAGTTGTTTTACTTGCCAGAACGTCCATCAGAGAGTTCTCTGCCGCAAGATCCTCTTGTAGTTTTGCCAGACGGGCATCGATGGAGGCACGGAGTGCCGAGTTGTCGTCGCTGAGATTTTGGCGGAGGGTAGCGAACGAAGTCAACTCCGTCGAGACGAACTTGGCCAATTGTTGAACAATCGGCTCAAGAGTCGTCTTTGTGGCATTGGCGCTTTCCTGCAGAGACTTTAGCAGGTCCGAAGCGTCGGAGAATAGTTTATCGACTTTTTCGGTCGCTGCCTCACAGGCTCGGGTGGAGGCGTCTATCGCAGCAGTTGCTGAGGCTACTGAGTCATGTTGAGCCCGGGAGAAGGCATCAACGATCCTCTGAAGGGCAGCTTCAGATAAGGTGGACTGCTGGTTTGAAGAGGAGGCGAGAAGTTGATCAACCTTCTCGTGAAGATCGCGGAGATGCTTCTTTGTCACTGGAGCATCATCCTCCTCATCACTCTGAACTTGAAACGGACTATAGTAGACCGAATCAAAGTTCATGTGATCACCACCAAGGAATTGATCATCGCCATCGGAGGCGTCTTCTGGAGATTGAGGTGGTGGTGAAGCTGGGGGTGTTATGGGTTTAGTTGGTTCAGGTTGAGTAGGTGGGGGGTTAGTTTCGGGTGGTGGTTGTGTATAGGTTTCGGTTTGTGGAGGTTCGGTTACGGGAGGGGTTTCGGTTACAGGTGGTGTTTCGGTTGAGGTGGTGAATATGGGTGGAGGTATAGGGAAGGAGGTTGGTGGTATAGTAGGGGTTATGGTGGGAATGGAAATAGGTATTGTGGGTGGAGGGGAAGGAACTGGGGATTGGTGAAGTTCCATCTCCGGGGTTGGGGACCGAGGGGGTGTGTTGCCTCGTAGAGGAGAGACATCGCCTTGTGATCCCTCAGCGTCCGAACTCTCAACTTCGGATTCACTGGATGAGGAGGAAAGGATTAGCTTTCGCTTTTGTTGGGTCTTCCTCCTTTTCGGTTGTGGGGAAGAGGCAGTCTTCGGTTGTTTGCGTTTCTTGGGAGTAGGTTTTGGGGCTTTGGATGGTTTCTTCCCCTTGTCTGCCTTCTTACCCCTGGCCACCGGTTTGTCGGCATCATGAATCGATCTCAACATGTCCGGTGTCAGTTCCCTCGGACCAGATGGCCCTAACTCCTTGATCGCCTTGATCATACTGCTGTCTGATGGCACACTACCATACATCGACTCCGGGATAGAGCCAATGAAGGAGAATTTCGATGCAGCGGATACGATGATCTTCGTGGTGTGGAACGTACCAATCGAAGACATCGGTGCACCGTCAGCAGTTTGGACATCGAACCTGTCCATAACCCATCTTGTGATCAAGATCCAGAACCGGGCCAGCGACACTTCAGAGTGGCGAGAAGTGGAAGAAAGGCTCTGAATCAGTTGTTGCCAAAGGACAAACCCATAATCGAGGTTGATCCCGTTGTACACCCCGTACATGATTGACAGGAAAAGACGACTGGCTCCGTCCGATCCTGAGCTCCTCTCAGACAGTCCCTTGAAAAGAACTGTAAATAACCCATTCCATTGGGGCGGTAGGCATGACTTCTTGAATCTGGCGACGGAGGTGAGAACTTCCGTGTAGCCCATGTTGTAGAACATGCTGTAGAGCATACCAACCGGAATTGTCTCCGGGTGAACACGCGATGGGTCAGCAGCAAACCCAAGCATAGAGCAGAAGCGGGAACGAGAAATGGACGTCTTGTGTTCCGCCACTTCGAAAAAGACTCTGTCAACGGCCTTGTCGTAATAAGCTGTTGCGTAGACCTGAGATAGGGCCACCATTGGCACCGTTTCAATCTGTGACAGTGCCGGAGCAAGCTGGGAGTATTTGAGACACTCGATGACCGGCGACATGTAGGGTTCATAGGCCAGTGGGTTCAGATCAATCACGAGGCATTGCTGAGGACGGATTGGAAGAATTTGAGAAGTAGCATGGACGGAAGAGGATTCAGCCATTGTTGCAGGTTGGAGAAGATGATAACCGGGAGAGAGTTTGGAAGTATTTTGGCTCTGGAAATTATGGGGCAGTAAAGAGGTAAAAGGTGGTCTGGATGGGTTTTTATAGTAGGTGATAGGAGAGAGAAAGATCGATTCAAATCTCTTATGGAAATATGGAAGGGTTTTTGAGTGACTGATTGGTGACAGTTGGGACGTGCGATGATCACGTAGGAGAGAGAGTGTCAGATTCCTAGGATCACGCCGCCCAATAAGCGCCGGTTCAGAGAGAGGAACCGTTTCCATTTCCACACGCGCCATTAATGCCAGATGGATGACGCTTCAATACTGCACACGCATCCAAATGTGTCAGAAAAAGCGCGGCCGTTTCAAATTCACGCGCCCTCCTTTTTACCGTCGTTTGAATATCTATCCTTTGAACTTCCGCCGCGTCAGCAACTTTTTGTCTTTTTCCCCTTTTTAAGCAGCTGTATTCAATTGAGGACCCACGTGGCTAATTTTTGGCCACAACTTCATTAGTAATCCCTCAGTAATAAACCAGCCTGTAAAATAATTAGTAACGGAATGTTGAAAATCTAGGATTTTCGTGCAAAGAGTGTAAAACATAAGGAAATAAAGCAACTCTTTTTGGAATAATCTGTGATGTCAATTATGACACGAAACTGATGATCCCGGGCACGAATCTCGTCCTTCAAGATCAAGAAAGACCTCAAAGTGTTAGTGTGGAATCCCGTTGAATTACGATCAAACATTTATTAAGAAATGTTGAAAGGCTTCTTTTAATAAGGCTAATTAAGGGTGGTTTCGCTTTGATTCAACAATTCAATTCTTGATATAAGAACGAAAGTGAACAAAGTACTTGTGAGACCGGTGTAGTCTGTTGAACAAGTAGGTTGGAGTTGATTTTGTAGTGGGTTGGATTAATATGAAATCTCAAAAAAAATTTAAAACTAGATCCCTTGGGAAGAAATGTTATGGTGTGTAACAAGTTCATTGGAATCACATAAAAGAAGATTTTAGATTCCATGAGGGTACATTCGACAATTCATTGGTGAAAACTTGATCAAATTAATTTGTCACCGTCAATTCGTTGGTGTTGAATTTTGGGTTTCACTTAGCTCGTAGTAGCACGAAACTAAGATCATAAACACAGATGTTGTGTAACCATAAACCTCAGTGGTAGTTTCGGAGAGTCTCAAGGGTTACGTTGATGAAACGAATGTAGTGGAGAAGAGTTATGGAGATGGTGTGAGAAAACACAGTACCTCTGCTGCGAAAATAAGGACCAAGCAGTAAACTCTGAACTCATGTGAGAAGAGAGTGAGGTAGCTCACGATTAGAATAAATGTGTTAGCCTTATTGGGAAGACAAGGTTTGTGTATACCAGGTCATGAAGGCTATTATTCAAAATCTTATGAGGCTTGGGACACATACAACAGCATGCTTCTAGGGACATTTAAGTAATTCATTAATTATATCCCCATAAACGAATGAACATCCAAAAAAAAATAAAAGAGAAAAATATTTTTGGTGTTTTTGAGATTTAGGAAAAAAAAATAAAAGAAAATAAAAAGAATAACAAAAATAAGAAAAATTAAGCAAGAAAAAAAAATAAGACAAAAAAAACTTTGGAAAAAATATGAAAAACCGAACCCGAACGTTCGGTTGGTTTCGGTTGGGAAAAAGTTGAAAAAAAAACGAACCCGAGCGTTCGGTTGGTTTCGGTTCCTGAAAATTTTGAAAAACCGAACCCGAGCGTTCGGTTGGTTTCGGTTCAACAAAATTTTGATAAACCGAACCCGAACCTTCGATTGGTTTCGGTTCAACAAAATTTTGAAAAACCGAACCCGAACCTTCGGTTGGTTTCGGTTCAACAAAATTTTGAAAAACCGAACCCGAACCTTCAGTTGGTTTCGGTTTTGGAAAATTTTGAGAAACCAAGGAATTTAATTGGAAAATACTTTTAACACTAAGAAACACAATTTTGTACAAGAAATATACAACAGAGAAAGACTACCTTTGAAGTGATGAGCGAGACAGATGGTTTAACCGAACCCGAACGTTCGGTTGGTTTCGCTTCTTACGTTTGACGTTGAGAGGTAGTATGAGGTACTGACTCTGATTCCATCATACCTAGCCCTTGCAATATTCTGTTGAATGATGCTTCAGGAAGAGCTTTGGTAAAGACGTCAGCCAGTTGATCAGTGGTCCTTACAAAGTGAACTTCGACGTTGCCATCTTCCACGTGATCTTTGATGAAGTGATACCTCAGTGCTATGTGTTTGGTTTTAGAGTGTTGCACTGGGTTATGACAGATCCTAATTGCACTTTCAGAGTCACAATATAGTGGGATCTTCTTCATATTGAGTCCATAGTCTCGAAGTTGACTCTGGATCCAAATCACTTGTGATGTGCAGGATGCAGCGGCAATGTATTCCGCTTCAGCAGTAGACAGCGACACACATGTTTGTTTCTTGGATTGCCAGCTAACCAACTTCCCATCAAGAAATTGACAGCCACCAGTTGTGCTTTTGCGGTCGACTCCACATCCTCCAAGGTCAGCATTAGAATAGGCTTGAACGAAAAAGCCTGAATTGGATGGATACCAAAGACCTAAGGAGGCGGTTCGCTTGAGATAGCGTAGGATGTTCTTCACTGCCAGCATGTGAGGTTCGCGTGGGTTAGCCTGAAAACGAGCACAGTAACACACAAAAAACATGATATCAGGCCTGCTAGCAGTTAGATACATCAATGAGCCTATCATTTGACGATAGAGCGTGATGTCAATAACTGGTTTATCTAGTGAAGGAGTCAGCTTGGTGCCGAATGCCATTGGGACTTTGACTTTTGAGTCTCCCATCATTCCAAACTTCGCTAGGAGAGTCTTAGTGTAAGCTTCCTGATTGATAAAGATGCCTTCGGGTCCCTGTCTTATGTTTAAACCAAGGAAAAAGTTAATAGGACCCATTGAGCTCATTTCAAACTTAGTCTCCATCAACTTTCTGAATTCAGCTGTTAAGCTGGGATTCGTGGAGCCAAAGATGATGTCATCGACATAAATTTGAACTATCATAAGGTGGTTACCTTCCTTTTTACGAAAGAAGGTTGGGTCAACCGAACCTTGTTTGAATTTGGACATCTTCAAAAATTTTGTAAGCGTTTCATACCAGGCCCTCGGAGCTTGTTTGAGGCCGTACACAGCTTTATCCAGAATGTAGCAATGATTTGGATACTTTTCGTTCACGAACCCAGGAGGTTGCTCCACATACACAGTTTCTTCAAGTTCTCCATTGAGAAATGCACACTTGACGTCCATTTGGAAAACCTCAAAGTTTTTGTGAGCAGCATAGGCCAGAAATATTCTAACCGATTCTAGCCTAGCTACTGGAGCGAACGTTTCTTCGTAATCTATCCCTTCCTCCTGACAGTATCCCTTGACAACCAGACGAGCCTTGTTCCTTATGACATTACCTTCCTTGTCCATTTTGTTTCTAAAAACCCATTTAAGACCAACAACCGAAGCATCTGGAGGAGTTGGAATGAGGCGCCAGACCTTGTTCCTTTCAAACTCATTCAGTTCGTCTTGCATTGCTTGAACCCAATCAGAGTGATCGAGGGCAGTGTTCACTGTCTTCGGTTCAACTTTCGATACGAATGAGTTAAACATACAAAACTCAACCTTTGAGAATAAGGATGTCTGTTTTGCCTTCAGTTGAGATCGGGTCAGAACCTTTTCAGATACATCACCAACTACTTGGGAGATAGGATGATCTCTGGTCCATTTTGTGAGAGGAGGGTAATTCGGATCGAAGGTTGGATCTAGTTCAGCATTGATCATCTCTTCGGGCTCAGATTGGCTATCGTCATCATTCGTCATATCATCATGCTCCCCCTCAATTGATGAGTCTTGAGAAACATGAGTTTCAGGGGTTTCTTGTGGTGCTGGAGTTTCAGGCATTGAAGCACCTTCGTTTGGAGGGGCACCTTCGGTTGGAGAAGTACCTTCGGATGAGGTTGTAGAGCTTTGCTCCCCCTCGATATGAGAACTTGGCTCCCCCTCGACTGAAGCATTGTTGGTTGGAGAGTCATCAGTGGGCGATTCTCCTTCATGCATTCTTCTTGCAGCATCTTCGACAATCTTCTTCATATGATCTATCTTGCTGTCAGCTGCACCTGCTTCGGAGAGAGAAGCTTTTTCTGGTTCATCAAAGAGATCCAGAAAGTTCTCGTACATATTGGCGATCGAGACTGTGACTTGACCAGTTTGAGGAAAGATTTCCCTGGCAGTGTCATCTATGGCCTGTAGCTTCTTGACATAGCTATCGTCGAAGGTCACATAGTATGTCTCTTCAATCCTTCTTGATCGTTTGTTTAGGACCCTGTACGCCTTTGAAGTGAGTGAGTAACCCAGAAAGATTCCCTCGTCAGCCTTCAAATCAAACTTGTTGCGGTGTTCTTTAGAGTTAAAGATGAAACACCTTGAGCCAAACACGTGGAAAAATTTCACGTTGGGTTTTCTGTTATTTATTATCTCATATGGTGTGAGCGTGAATCGCTTGTTGAGATAGGACCTGTTTTGTGTATAACAAGCAGCAGAAATAGCGTCAGCCCAAAAATAAAGAGGTAAGGAAGCGAAACTTAGCATAGTTCGGGCAGCTTCACACAACGATCGGTTTCGTCTTTCGACGATTCCGTTCTGTTGTGGTGTGTAGGGAGCTGAGAAATTATGACTGATTCCCTTTTCTGCAAGAAACTCTTCAAACTCTTTGTTCTTGAATTCGAGACCATTGTCGCTCCTTATGTTGCGAACGACCTTCTTGAGCTGGACTTCAATTTGTTTGATAAATGCTTTCAGCTTTTGAGTCACTTCAGATTTGAGCTTTAGAAAGAACACCCATGTAAATCGAGAGAAGTCATCAACGATAACAAGAATGTACTTGCTACCACCGATGCTTTCAATAGATGAAGGACCACACAAATCGATATGAAGCAATTCGAGTGGTTCAACAACTTTTGTGTTAATTATGGATGGGTGACTTTGACGACTCTGCTTTCCCATTTCGCATGCAGCACACAAATGCTCTCTGTCAAACTTGAGCAATGGAAGACCCCTAACATGACTTCCAGTGACAAGTAGGTTGATATCCTTGAAATTGAGATGAGAGAGTCTTCGGTGCCACAACCAGCTTTCATCGGATTGAGCCTTTGATAGCAGACATATGGCTGGATTTCCTTTGATGGGTTTCTTTGAGACCAGTACCTCCAACAAGCTGAGAAACACTGATGAGGTTGTGTTGAAGCCCTTCCACATAGGCCACCTTTCTTATGGTAAAATCACCATTCGTTATCATCCCATATCCCTTTATGGTCCCGAAAGAGTTATTTCCAAACTTAACGTTGCCACCATTTGCAAGGGATTTGTATTCCCTAAGCTCCTCTTTCCTCCCTGTCATGTGACGCGAGCAGCCACTGTCGATGTACCATTCTTCGTCAAACTGCTCGTCACTTATAACCTGCAAAAAATTAAGCAGATTTAGGAACCCAAAGTTTCTTGGGTCCATGTGAGCTTTTCATGGGAACAGGAATAGTGAGAGAGATGTCAACTAGATATGTTCGTTTGATTAGAGTTGTTTCATCTTTCTTTTTAATGGTAAAGACTTTTATTTTATGAACATTAGGGATGTTCGTTTTGGACTCAGGTTTGGATTCATCGACCTTTTGCTTTCCCTTCTGTTCAGCTGAAGAATGAGGTTTTCGAGGGCAAGCGGGATTAGTTATGGAACTAGATGGAGATGAATGAGTGGAAGTAAAAGAACGAGAAGAATTAGGAAGAGAGGATTTGGATTTGGATGGAGATGTCTTCCTTGCTGATGACTCTAGGTGACCTTTTTGCTTTTTATCGTTGGTGGGGTTAATCTTTGAGTCTTGTTCCCTTTTCATTTTGGAGCCGAACCTCTGCGTTCGGTTGGTGTTGTTCTTGGAACCGAACCTTTGGTTTCGGTCGAAGTCCTTTTCAGAACCGAACCTTGGCTTTCGGTTGGTATCTTCTTGCGAACCGAACCTTGGCTTTCGGTTAGTATCTTCTTGCGAACCGAACCTTGGCTTTCGGTTAGTGGAACTTTCAGGCTTTCGTACAGGATTGTTTTCATACTTCAGATTCTTGTCCTTGTGTGTATAGTATGCGTTCTGGGAGTGCCAGAATTGTTTCCTTTCAGAAAGATTTTTCCTGTATCTTTGGTTCCTCTCTATCTTCTTATCCCTCATCTGCTTAGGTTGATGATGAATGTTCGCTTTTGTTTTTGCTGTAACTTTGACTGATTTCTTTTGAACTTCAGGAGTTTTTCTTTGTGCAGAAGGAACATATGGAATATCTGAAGAAGATTCAGTTTGTACTGAGGAAGCGGAAGGAGTATCTGATGAAGTTTCGCTTCGAGCTGTAGGTGTTGAAGGAATGTCTTCTTTTGCTAAACAATCATCCTCTTGAGGAATTTCTTTGGTACCACTTGTACTTGGTTCACTGAAATTATCAGGCTTGTTCAAGGGTTCAGGTATGTACCTTCCTTTCTTCATCCAAGAGGTTCTTTCAGAAAGACCAACGGTTTCGTTTCCATTATCAATAGGAGCTTCCCAGAAATACTCATCACAACCATCAGCATTGTCTTCGTTAACAATAGCTGTGAGTTCAGCTGTTTGATGTTCGGTTACTCCAGTCACCTTGTATACTTGATTTGGAGTGGTCCTGACCTTTTGATACACAACAGCTTTTTCTACTAATTTCGGGGACTTTTGTTGGGACAATCTAGCGAATTCCACAGAATTTTCAGAAATAAGGTTTTTGTGGTTTTCAGTTTCGCTTTTAACAAATTCTGAGCAGTCAACCGTATCCTCCACAAAAATTTCACTCATGTTTTCGTCCTCGTTAAGCTCAGCTGAATTTTCAACATCGATTTTGTTTTCTGAGCTTACGTTGGCGTTAAGAGAGTTAAATTTTTGCATGGTTTCGGTTCTCAGTTTAAGTCGGTCATTTTCGTCCAAAAGGTTTTTGAGCATGTCCTTGTGGTCTTTGGACTTAATGAAGGACTCAATTTTGTCCAGTCCATACATATAGGTTGGATTGACATCATCTGACGATATCACACTTTCACAATTGTAAGCTTCGGCATCGATTTCATCCTCCTTAAATTCTAGAAAGGGCAAAATCATGCGATGGATCTTTTGACCTATCTCACAGTCCAAGTGAAGTTGAGTAATATTGGAATATAAACGTTTAGCTATTAAACAAAAACATTTCGTTGTTTTAACAATTTCAAATTGTCTCTCTGCAAATAAATGTTTTCGTCTTTAACTTTAATTAATTCCGACTCTTTTAACTCAATCCACATTCGCCGCTCCTCACTCTTCGACGCCGCCCTGCTTAATTGATCAGTCAGGTTAGAATTGGTGACTCGAGTTTGAGTTAGGCTACTATCTAAATGAGAAATTCTTGTATTGATATTTTTTAGTTCTTTCTCGTAAGAGGATGGTGGTACTTTAAATGAAATAAAAGCAGATTGTACCTTCTTTATCAGTTCATCGAGTTCATTGAACTGCTGGCTGAGTGGTTTAGCCGTAAAGCACATATCCTCCTGCACCTTCGGTCCATTGCTTCCTCCATCGGTGTTGTATCCCCTCATTTGAGACACCTCAGTCACCATGAAACATTTTCCACCACTGCTTTCCTCCTTAGCCACATATGCCTTTCCATGAGTAGGCTTTCTCACTTCTTCGTCTTCTGAGTCAGTAGACCAAACTTCAGTGCTACCGAACTCATCGTCATTGACCGAACCCTGCACAATAAGAGCATTAATAGAAGGGTTAGTGGTAGACTTCTTCTTTCTTAACTCATCCAATCTCTTCTGCAGCACAGCTTCCTCATCATTTCCATTGTCCTTTTCAGCCATCTTCTTAAGAACACAGTCCTTGGCGTAGTGGCTCTTGCCACCACAACAGAAACAGCTTACTCCGGAATCGCCATCTGCTTTCGGTTCCTTTTTGGGCTCCTCAGCTTTCGGTTCATTGTTTGCTTTTTCTGAGCTGTAACTCCCCTGCCAGTTTCGGTTTTTGTTGCTGGGGAATCTTTTCTTTATGAACCTCTTAGGATTGGATACCATCATGGCATAATCCTCAGTTGAGAGGTCATATTCATCCAAGTTGAGCTCTTCATCCTCCACCACAGCTTTACTTTTAGATAGGAGGGCCAGCGAACCAAGACTAGAGACAACATTCTTCTCTTGAACCACATTCTTCTCTTGGGACTTTAGAATACCTACCAGTTTTGCCAAAGAATATGATTTAAACTGTTCATGGGCTTTGACTGTGGAAACAACTGCTCTCCATTCAGATCGTAGTCCATTCAAGAAAGTAACCTTTTGTTCAATAAGCTTCCTTTCAATGTCGTGTTTGATCATCTTGCTGAGAAGATGATTGAAGCGATCAAACGTCTGGGTCACAGTTTCTTCGGCCCCTTGCCTGAATTCACCAAATTCAGATAGAAGTAAGGTCTGGATGGAATGTTCAAGATCTTCGTCTGTGGAATACAGTTCGCGAAGTCTATCCCACACTTCCTTTGCCGTAGTGCATGAGCTGACCAGCCTGAATGTGTCGGACTGAAGGGCGAATCTAATCAACCTAAGTGCCTTAATATTGCACTGGAGTTTGTCTTTTTCATCTTGCGCGATATTCGTCACGTCCTTGAGCAGATCATTGTACTCTTTTTGCGTCTTAATGATTCTGGACGACGTAGAATGAGAAAACGGTCCACTGATGATGGCTTCCCATATGAGATAACCATTGTCCTCCGATCCAATCACATAATCTTCGAAATGATGCGCCCACACTTCATAGTCATGGGTGTACAAGATTGGAATCTTTGTCGTCGAACCGATGCTATTGGAAATATTAATAGGGTTTGATTGCGTTGCGTCCATAATGATCGTAAAAACCTGTTCAAAGATCAGACTTGTAATAAAGCAGATTAGGGCAAAACAATAAATACTAAGATACGTCAATTAAGATGACGGCTCAATAAATATCGATGATTGCGGAAAACCCTAATGGAAATCTTTTTCACAGAAAAGATGTGTATCGATTACACAGCCTCCTGCTCTGATACCAATTGATGGGATTAAAACAACTTTCAATCTAAGAAGATCGATTAGATCTTGAACAAGTATATGAATATAAAACAGTTAACAACGCAATAATAAGAACAAACAGCTTGAATCAAACGTGTCGAATGATTAAATAAAATCCTTAGAAGAGCTCGATTAAGAACATCAAATGTAAAGGATTAGAAGATTACAAGAACAATTATAGAAAAATATATTACTCTTGATCAATCGCTGTATCGATAATCTCTAAAATCTTAACCTAATATGCATGCAAGCATTTAACTTATATACAATACATAAAAGGCTCTCGGTTGGACAGGCCCAAACCGGAGAATAAAAGGCTAATCTAACGAGCCCAAAAGATGCAACATCAAAACTCTTTTCAGCCCAACAACCTCCTTATGTTTTGATTTATGATTTTGGGAAAATCTGATATTAAACATGTTTTGAAAACTAAATTGTAAACAATGATGATTTGTGAAATGGTTTTAAAATTTAAAATTTTCATTAATTTTATGGATGTTACAAGTTGGTATCAGAGCCTTGGTTTGAGTGAATTGGTGGAAGAATCGTGTGAATCCAATCTCAAACTAAGGGAAAATATTTTAAAACAATTTTCAAATGGTTTTCAAAATAATTAAGGGGGATGCGACGTGTACGATCAGTAGGAGCCAGTAAGTAGACCCCAAATTACCACACAATTATTTGAGATTATGTTATTATATGTTAAAACAGCATGCTGATAGCAAGTTACTTCAGGAGTTGTATGATAGGATTGCCTGATATATGATGCTTTATCTCTTATGGAATACTTGATTGAATGATGTATGACTCTTTCCCGTGTGAACTGACTATTGAGTGAATACACTAAGTGACATGCTACACGGGTTAAATGGTCTTAGGGTAAGGGATTTGGTCCTGCTGCGGAGCTCTCGTCTGAGTCTAACCGTTGTAGGATTGAATCTTTTAGTCTAATATTATTAAGTCATGAGACATGTGATTGTATTCACCAATGGAGGGTCGTGTAGCAGTGGTGGTAGGGTGAGTTAAGTAGGGTTATTCGGCCAGTTGCATTATGTTTAGTCCTCCCCTAGGAACTGAGGATGGAGTGCATGAGTTATGGTATGAGAGATGGGATGTTCTTGATTATTCTATGGATTGGAATGTTACTGCATGAATGATGCTTTCTTTGTGCTTTGTGGGACTCTTAATTGATGTGAGTTAGCTACTTAGTGAATATGTTATGTCACATGTGACATGGGTTAAATAATCTCAGAGTGACGGATTTGACCTTATTTTGTAGCTCTCATCTGAGTCTAACCGTTGTAGGGACAAGTCTATCACTCAAAGGATTATCTAGGATTTGTTGCATGTGATTGTATTAATGATATAGTTAATTGAAATTATTGGGATTTCTTCAGCAGCTAATGGCAGGGTGAGGTCGGGAACCTATGAAAGCCTAGTAAATTCTTCAGTGGGTTTTGTTGTGCTCTTTAGCGAGTGCTCGGAGTATTAGTTTGAGAAAGTGACTTGGAGGATTCAGGATGATTCTTGAGGAAGTTACGGATAGGTGTGGAAGGTAGTAGTTGGCTAATACTACTGAAAGCACATGATGTTGGATTAGGTGTCTAAGCCCATAAATATATTTGGTATGTACTTGACCCGATAGTAGCATGGTGCTTTTGGGTTTCCTTCACCAAAGCAACTTGACTGGATGAATAATGGAGAGAGAATGTGATTTATTAATATATTATGAGAATAATATATTAAAATAGAAATCATATTATTTAATTAATATTGGTCAAGAATTAATTTAGAATTAATTTTGTGGTCAAAAGAGATTAATTGAATTAAGGAGACTGATATTCTAATTACAAGATAATTACAAAATGGGCTGGGAACCTCTTGGATAAGAGGTGGACAAAATCGTATGGGAGCCCATAAGGATTTCGTCCAAGGCTAGGGATTCTAGAAGATTAATATGGTATGCTTAGAGCTTAAGCAACCAGATTAGGTCTTTGACTGAAACCCTAATTCCTCAGCTATATAACGACCCCCTTAGCATCTAATTTTCGACTACAAGAAACCCTAGAAGGATCCAAGAGTCGAATTTGCGCCTCCTCTTCTCTCTCTAACATTCTCCAATTGCTAGTGGTGTTTGTGATCAATTAGAGGTATTACATTTGTGATACTAAGCTCTCAAAGGCAAGGATCTTCAAGCTACAATTGAAAGGTAACATTCTTACTTGTTTAATTATGTTGATTTCGATTTCTATAGGATAAATTTAGGCTTTACAATCTTTGGATGATTATTGCATGTACAACTAGAAAAACCTAGATCCAAAGCTTCAGGGTTTGCATGTGTTGGTGCATGTAAATGCTCCACAAATAATGAGTGATAGTTAGGTTATATTTTCCCTTTATTTGTATTGTTGGTGTAAATACTCTCCCTCCTATATAAAGGGAGAGTTGGTCATTTATTTCCTAAGTAAGCTAGCTCATTTTCTTTTCTAAGTTAGTGATTACTTTTCTACAATGTAATCCTAGAGAGAGAGAAAGTGGTGGGTTCTCCCACCCAGGGAGAGTTTCTCTCCCACCATGTTCTTCATGCAATATTATGATTATTCTCTCTTGTTCTTACTTCTTTTTTATGAACTCATATTATGTTCTTCGTGTTCATACTTCCAAAAACACGATTAATCTCGAGATATCTTTCTTCCGCATTCACCGTTCGTTATAAAAATGGGTCTCTATAATTGGTATATGAGTCGTACCTTGAAGATCTCACGATTAGTTCAAGGGAATGACTCCCGTTCGATGATTATCTTGTGATTTTTCCGTGTTTCTGCAAGAAAAAAATTTCGGGTTGCAAACCGGAATTTTTTTTATGATGTTCTTTCTTATTTCTATCATTTGGGTGATTCTATCTCAACAAAATAAAAATGTTGCTGCTGCTGCTCATTCTATTTTTGCTGGAAAAAATGATGTTCTTCATGCTCTTATTATTTTTCTGTTGAAGAAATGAAGCAAATGGGAAGAGAAATTAATTTTTGTGGTCTCTTAAAAGGTTGAAGATTTGCTCCAGGCATTTTATTTATGCCTTGGAAATGAGAATACACAATTATGGGCTTATTTACATTGAAGTGGTGCACCTTTTGTTTTTTTACCTAGCAGCTTGAAATCTTCTTGAGGTATGAAGACTTTTCCTCCTCATTTACTCTTGCTGTAGATCCTTAATTGAAGAAATTTGGACGTAAATTGTGTTTGTGAAAAGCATATTGTCCTTTTTGCTCTTTTGGGTAAACAGTAATTCACTCTTATTTGCCTTCCCAAGCAAAAAACCATGTGGCTATGACAAATCCCATCATCTTTTGTCCCTAAAAACCCCCTGCACACTCCTCTTTTTGCCTTCCTAAGACCCTCCTTTGACTTAGAATGCTTTATAAAAATATTCCCTTATTAAAATATGAATAAATGGCCTTTGCGGTACCATTTTTCATGAAAATAGAGCATTTTTCGTCACTTGTTCAGCCCCTTCCGAACCCCCGAACCGCAACCAAAAACTGCCTACCGGAGTCCCCTAAGAAGCCTCTCAGAAGCCATTTTTTAGCCTTGGTCCGCAGCCCCTCTTAGGCCTACGGCTGCAGCCTTCCCTTTGCCTGCTGACCAAAGTCTTCTGACCCACAACGGAGCCTTCTCAACTTCGGACCAAAGTCACTCGGACCGCAATCTCGGATCCTTCTGACCGCAATGGCCTCGCACCGCAGCGTTGTTCCTTGTTTGGCTCGGACCGCAGGCGCGCCTACTGTAGTCTTGCATCCGTAACCGTCTCTAGCCTTCGCATACCACATCGTACTCCGACCCAAGCCAGCTCCATCAGCGCTCACCCATCCGCACCCAGCCCCTTCTGATCCGCACCCACCTTCAACCGCAACCACCCTCCACACTTCGGATTCCGTCTGATTTCCTCCCTCTCCAGCACCCCTCCTTCTTCCTCCCCCCCCCCCACCTTTTTCCTCCCTACCCTTTTTTTTAAAACCTTTTTTTTAGACTTTATTTTTAATTCAGATTTTTTTGCTACATTTTTTTTTAATTAATTAATTTATTTTTTTTCAGCCAATTTTTTTTATTTTAGCCAATTTTTTTTTTTTTTACACCAATTTTTTTATTTAGCCAATTTTTTTAACACCAATTTTTGCCACCACCTACCCATGGATTAACACATTGGTTACTTCATGCTGATTATTATTATTTGAAGAATATTCCTACCGCAGTTGGACTTCATATTATCTTTGTGACGCTTGCACCGCTACGGCGATTGATCACCAAAGTTGTTTCGCATTCTTCACGTTATGGGATTTTATGACTTGTTGCTTATGATTTTTGGTTGACGAATCATGTATCTTGAGCATGTGGACTTTATTCTCTATTGAAGACCACTTCAACTGTTCCGACACCGCAGTTTGGATATTTGGATATATTTTTGGCACAATAGATTTTCTCAGCACAGCTTCAGCAACTGTCACCCGCTTTCTCTGACCACAAGAATATTTATTTTAGTCTTTCTTGTTTCTTATTGATGCCCTTCATACATCTAGGGAGAGCTTCTCTTAGCTCTTGGTATCCGACACTCTCCATCAGATGATTTGTTGATTTTTGATAATCCGGTCATTGGTTATCAAAAATAGGGAGAGAATATCATCCAGATTTAGTTATTATTGTTTGAGTTTGGATTTTTGAAGACTTATGAAGACGATTATTTATTTAGTGATGCGATGTGGCACTTATTTTTGGTCTTCACGGATCAAATTTTTGGCATTACTCGATGTTTTTCGATTCAGATTATTTATTATTCGGACTCTACCACAGGATGATTTTGTGTTCGCATCTAGTTCAGATCTTATGGTTTCACGAGTTTGGATTTGTGATATGTTGAAGACAAAGATTATTTTAGCGATGTGACGTGGCATTTATTTTTGATCCTTGGATCAAATTTTTGGCATCGCTAGACCATGTTTTTGGACTCTCATTATTTTTATCCGGACTACATTTTATGGATGTTTCACATATTTAGCAGGTTATTCTTTTGGTGTATTATGATTCGAGAACTCGAGATGTTTTTCAGACTTTTGAAGACGAAGTGTTTCTTTTATTGGATCTTCTACTTACTCATGGTGACCTCCTTATTCGGGTGATTATGATTGGTTTGAAGATTTGGATCTTATTTTTTCTGCTTCATTGGTTGTGCTTTGAAGCCGAAGAGCTTCATTTCAGAGATTCATGGCCAGTTTCAGACTTCACAGACACTTCAGAGTTTTAGAGACATTTCAGCACTTGAGTTCATTTTACTACCACACTTGCTAGTCGGATTATCGTATTCTAGCCTTGTATCACTTATTGTATCTCTCATCATTTGTAAGCATTTAGGGAGAGAATGTTGGTGCATGTAAGTGCTCCACAAATAATGAGTGATAGTTAGGTTATATTTTCCCTTTATCTGTATTGTTGGTGTAAATACTCTCCCTCCTATATAAAGGGAGAGTTGGTCATTTATTTCCTGAGTAAGCTAGCTCATTTTCTTTTCTAAGTTAGTGATTACTTTTCTACAATGTAATCCTAGAGAGAGAGAAAGTGGTGGGTTCTCCCACCCAGGGAGAGTTTCTCTCCCACCATGTTCTTCATGCAATATTATGATTATTCTCTCTTGTTCTTCTTTTTTATGAACTCATATTATGTTCTTCGTGTTCATACTTCCAAAAACACGATTAATCTCGAGATATCTTTCTTCCGCATTCACCGTTCGTTATAAAAATGGGTCTCTACAGCATGTGCACCATAGGATTGTTGTTTTGCTCATAACCTAACAGTGGTATCAGAGCCTAGGTCATTTTTTTTCTATTGTATTAGATGTTATGCTTAATCTTTCAAAGCTGAAATTTTTTGTTTTTTTGATTCTGTCTAATTCCATGACGTGGAATAGCCTTCCACGACACCGAATGGGAATGGGATCTGACGAAAAATTTTCTGGATTTTGACTCGAATTGGGTTGGGATAATTACCATAAACGTTTTTAACTGATAAAATCCAATTTTTCAATATGGTATTGAATATCCTCATCCAATTAGAAGATAATTGTTAATTAATAAGATAATTACTTAATCTTTCAAAGCTGAATTTTTTTGTTTTTTTGATTCTGTCGAATTCCATGACGTGGAATAGCCTTCCACGACACGGAATGGGAATGGGATCTGACGAAAAATTTTCTGGATTTTGACTCGAATTGGGTTGGGATAATTACCATAAACGTTTTTAACTGATAAAATCCAAATTTTTCAATATGGTATTGATTATCTTCATCCAATTAGAAGATAATTGTTAATTAATAAGATTATTACTTGTTTATATGATAAAATAAATTATTTGTATTATTTAACATGAATTATCTTTCCATAAATGAATTAGGTCAAATTTAGATAATCATAAATTATTTGATTAATTAAATTATTTGAAATTTGATCTAGAAGGTTTTGAAAAGTTTCAAAATTTGCCCTCAAGTTTTGGAATTTAAATTTTTGATTAATAGTTTTAATTTTGAAATATTTAAATTCTTAACCCTAGAATTGTTAAGTTTAAAATTCAACCTTATACTATTATAAGATTTATATATATATATATATAAAAGATAAGCTGGTCTTACCGTTAGTAAGCCTCATTTATGAAGCTGGTCTATAAGGGTGTTTAAGGAAACGGCC
This sequence comes from Lactuca serriola, assembly GCF_051521515.1. Taxonomy (NCBI): domain Eukaryota; kingdom Viridiplantae; phylum Streptophyta; class Magnoliopsida; order Asterales; family Asteraceae; genus Lactuca; species Lactuca serriola. The sequence goes on from NC_136415.1 coordinate 278,262,384, forward strand.
TATAAAATAATTGTCATTGGGTATCCACTCTTACCTACCACACTCTTGACTAGTGGAGGGTCGTTAGTCGAACGGGTGGGATAGGGAAACTAATTCCTCATTAATAAGTATAATGATCTATAAAGTAACTAAATGTTTTTATAAATTCCCAATCTTAGTTACTTTAGGAAAAATGTGAAAATAATGCTATTCCATGAAATTACACTTTGCACCTTGCCAAGTCGTTAGTGGAGCATGTGTGGTTAACCTACACACTAATTTGGGACTAGCAAGGGTGGAACAGGGTAACTCGATGTTTATCTTAGATCAATGGAGCGTGTGTGGTTAACCGGTACATTAATTAGGTGGTAAATGACATCGAGTGTACCAAGTACATTTTCATGGTTATTCACACCTTGTTTGTGATCCTCGGTATCCCATTCACAAACTTGAAGGGAATATCGAGATTTAAACATGCCATTGAAGAGTTCAATGAATCTAAAAAGAATCTAGGAATTTCAATTCATTTAAAACATAATTGTCTTTTTTGTTTTTCCTGGTGGAAATTGGTAAATCATCATTTACCTACCTTCAAATTATTTTCAATTAGATTACGACATCCCTCTTCTGAATTGTAAATAATTGTGTTGGGTCCTAGCCCTAATCTCTCATTAGGGTGTTTAATTGGGGATTATTATCTAATCTAAACTTTGTTCCTTTTCTGTTTTAGATGTCTACTCAAAACAACAACGCTTCTGGCTTGACCCCTTCTGGCTCATTCTCACTCATGAACTTGTGTGGGAGGGTGATCTTTGATGGATCCAATTTTAACGATTGGATTCGCAACATTCACATGGTCACCCGCTACGAGGACAAAGAGTATGCTGTCGACAAGGAGCTGAAGGAGGTTAACGCAAACACTGCCAGTCCCGAGCAAATTGTTGCGTACGAGACACATGAGAGAGATGCTACAAAAGTTCATTGCATCATGCTCACAACAATGACTGCTTAACTCCAAAAGTCCTACGAGGACTACTATCCATACGAGATGCACCAAGATTTGATGGAAAGGTACCATCAAAGTGCTAGGCAGGGGAGGTACGAAATCATTGCGTCGATGATTACTACTAAAATGAAGGATGGAGAGTCCATCACGACCCACTTGCATAAAACGCAAAGATATGTGGACCGCTTGCAGAAGTTGAATGTCAACTTCGATGAGGAGTTGGCCATAGATATCATTCTACACTCCTTACCTCCCTTTAATGATCAGTTTTTTATGACTTATCATATGAACAAGGAGTAGGTCACTCTACGCAAGCTTCAAGGCCTGCTAAGGACTACTGAGAGTAGTCTAAAAGACAAATCTATTGCATCTACTCCTACTACTGTTGCCCCTGTCTTGGCTATTGGGCAAGGAAAAGGAAAGAAGAGGAAGGCTCCTTCTAAGAGCCACAAGGGAAAGTCCCATGATGGTACCTCTTCTAGTGGAACCGAAGTTGTTCCTGTTGCTCCCGCTTCAAACCCGAAGGATGCAGAGTGCTTCTACTGCCACGACAAAGGGAATTGGAAACAAAGTTTCTCGAAGTATCTTCAAGATATCAAGGATGGGAAGATAAAGCCCACCTTCGCATGTATTTATAATATTCAATCTAATAACTCATCACATGCTATTTCATGGGTCCTCGATACAGGATTTGGTTTTCACATTTGTTCTGAGTTGCAGGGTCTAAGAAGAAGTACGTATGTGTGGTATGGGAAGATAAACTTGATCATGGGGAATAGGAAATCATCGCCTGTCACCAAGATTGGAGCTTGCTCTTTAGTGCTTAGTAGTGGGTTAGGTTTTGATTTGAATCATTGTTGCTACTCGTCAGAAATAACTCGAAACATTATTTCTTTTCATGGTTTTTATAAACAAGGTTTTAGATTTTCGTTTAATAATGAAACTAGTTCTATTAATGCTTTCTTTAATGGTACTTTCTATTTTGAAGCATTGCCTTCTAATGGAATATATGAAACTGTGATGGTTGTAGACAACTTATGAAATGATGTGTTGCATATCAATTCTTCCGATGGTTTGGACAAATCATGCTTGTGACATTGTCGTCTTGGACATTTCAACAAGAAGCGCATAGCCCAAATCCAAAAGGATGTTGTGTTGGAGACATTCGACCTTAGTGACGATGACACGTGCAGATCTGATTTACTTGGAAAGATGACCAAGTCACCCTTCACTGGTACTTGTGAAAGGGGTGAGGGTTTATTGGATCTCATACATACCGATGTATGTGGGCCTTTTAGATCCACCACAAGGGATGCGAACCGCTGCTATGTGACTTTTACCAATGATTATAGCAGATATGGGTATATTTACTTAATCAAGCACAAGTCAGAAACCTTTGAAAAGTTCAAAGAGTTTAAGCAAGAAGTGGAGAATCAGCTGGGCAGGAAAATTAAGATGTTGTGATCCGATCGAGGAGGTGAGTACCTTAGTATTGAATTCGAAGACTACCTCAAGGAATGCGGAATTGTTTCAAAATTAACGCCACCTAGGACACCGCAGTTGAATGGTGTGGCTGAGAGGCGCAATCAAACCTTACTAGACATGGTTCGTTCCATGATGAGTTGAGCTTCGTTACCTATCTCATTTTGGGGGTATGCCTTAGAGACAGCTGCCCATATCCTTAATCTAGTCGCAACTAATAAGGTTGCCAAAACACCTCACGAGATGTGCACATGGAAGGTTCCCTCGTTGGCACATATCAAGGTTTGGGGTTGCGAGGCTTTCATAAGACGAGAGACTCACGACAAGCTCGAACCTCGCAGTGAGCGATGTATTTGATGGGTTTTGAGCATTCTAACACTCCTATGGTGTACATTCAACCCTATAAACCTTGGATCTACGTTTTCTCTAATATACATGCAAATTTGAGTTTTCCAAGGTTTACTTCCTAACTAGCATGGAATGGGGAACATGTAATATAAATACTAGTATAAGTACATACCTTTGTTGTTGCTTGAATTCCTTGATGACTTTGTGAGCCTAGCACCCCAAATGTTGTGCCTCAAATGCTTCACACAACACCACAAGACTTGGAATAACTTGAGAGAATGTCACTAACACTCAAAATTGGTTCTGCCCTCATAGAATCAACTAGTATCCGATTTTGCTAGCCATAGGGTCCCTTTTATAGTGTTGTCATAATTAGAGTTTACACATGAATGCCCTTAATTGTCATGACTCTTCATTTCTAATGATCCATGGGTTTGTAACTCCCATGGACTATCCATGGAGCTCCTAATGGGTTATAGCCCAACTTCATAAATAATGGATCATTAGCCCACTATAAAAGAATAGATGATTGACATAATCAACCCTATATATTTAATTAGTCTCATATTGATCACCAAATTAACTCTAAATTAATTCTTGATCAACACTAATTAAATAATACTATTATTAATATATTAGAACTTATAATATATTGATAACCATAAGTGTCCTTTCTCTCATTTTGTCTATCCAAGTATTGCAATGCCAGGCAACCCAAATGCACCATGCTGGATCGGGTTAAGTACATACCAAAAACAATTATGGACTTAGACACTATATCATGACTTCAGAATCCGACTAGCAATCATAGCTCTTTCAAAGTCTCCCGGAACTGAGATGATAATGATACGCCATTTAAGATAAGTGATCATATAATCCTCTACTCTCAAGATATCAGCCGGACAAATACATGGAACATGGTCTTACTTATTGTCCAACATTTGTTTCTTGATCTCTGATTTGTTTCGACATAGAACTAAATGATGGTTTTTGGTCCTAAGAACATCCTATGTGCTCATACAAACACTAATGATTGGATCTAGGTTTCTCTATTGTACATGCAAGTTATCCAAGACTACCAACCCTAATTCTAGCATACAAGTAATCATATTAACATGAGAATAGGTTTATAATTATTACCTTGATTGTTATGTAGCAATAACAATCCCAAATCTCCTTGTTATTGACTTTGGAAGGCTTAGAGTCACAAGTGTCACTCCTCTAATGGTTCACAAACACCATAAGCAAGAGGATGAAGAGGAGAGAGGATGGAGGCTGCCCAAAACGTGTTCTAACCCTAGAAGAGTGCTTGTCCACGTTTTTGGGTCATAAGGGATCCATATATATAGGAGGCAATTAGGGTTATCTAACAAGGAAACCCTAATTGGATGCTTAAGCCCTAAGCAACCCATGGAGCCCTTTCCTTAAGGCCTTGGACGATTTCATATGGGCTTCCCCCATAGAATCCGTCCACCTTATAATAAAAGGCAATCCGTGGCCCAAATTGCAATTATCTTATAATTACAATTCTAGTCCCTTAAGTTTAATTAATCTCTTTTAGTCACAAAACTAATTACCAATTAATTATTGACTAATATTAATTAAACAATATGATTTCTCCTTTAATATATTATTCCCATAATATATTAATAAATCATATTTAATCCTTTCTCTCCATAATTCATCCTATCAAGTTGCTTTGGTGAAGGCAACCCAAAAGGACCATGCACCATCGAGTCAAGTACATACCAAAATAGTTATGGACTTAGACACTAATCCAACAGTCTCCCACTTGGATAAGTCTAATAACTATTATGTGTATGACTTTAGATCCTGATCTGCAATTGTAGCTTTCCAAAGCCGCTGTCAACTCTGATCCTATCAGATACGCGTGTCCTTTAGATAAGGGATCATATATTCCTCCATTCTAGATATCATATGAGATATGATTTCAAATCATTCTCTTTGTACTATATCTCGATTTCGGATTTATGACGACTGACTAATTGAACAAATCAAATTAGCCCTAGTCCGGCCGAGCATTTACGTTTGTCATCACTAAATCATCGAGGGGCCCAAAGATATAGCTTTTATCCTACCTTGGATAAAAGGAACGGATAAACTTTGATACAATGCTTGCTTGCACTTACTCACCGAATCACACACAACAATATGTTTAATAACACCAAGTTACTAGTGCGTTTATATATTTTCAATGTGCAACTGATTTGCAAGATACAACTCACACATCTCGGTTTCAAGAATATAAGATGTTATCGTCTCACCAATCACTCGTGATACACTTCATGGAGCAATCCAAGTGAGCGTGGGTTTAATCCAATGCTCAAATTCATATTCATAAGCACTCATGAACGTTGCAGCAAACATTTGCTTATGTATAATGCTCTTTAGACAATCCACACACCAATTCACGACAGTCTTTATTCATACCTACTTCCAACGTATGAACGACTGTGGCCCGTTCGAATAATTCGATTATTCTTGATAAATTCAATTATTCTGGAAGCCAAAACATGCAAATGTGAAGCACAAGAATAATACTAATCCCATATGGCCTCAAACCTTTGAGTATAAATAAAACTCCTTTTATTTATCACCATATCGATTACTCATTATTTGTGGTTTCGGGTAATCAACTTCTTACTTGAATTATTACACTTGTCCCATGCTCTTAGCATGCACACAATGTTTACCTATGGTTCTTACTTTTGTGAAATAGATCAAATTGAACATATTTCCAATCATTCTCATTTCACAACTCCAAATCCTTTTTCATAAGTGTGAGAATATCAAATTCTTGTTACATATAAAATATGCTAGATTCTAACATTCTATGCAATAATCCTTTCGTAATGTCACTGCACCAAAGTCACAAAGACTATTGCCAATGATATTACAAAGTCCTCTATCGGAGATTGTTACAATACAATTCCTTAGATATGATGTCTCTCACTCAAAGTACATTCCTTTGAACATCCTTTTGCATAAAAGTTTCTAATCTAGTCATAGATTTTCAATATTCAATTTCCAATATGGACACGTTTCCATATTTTCCATATGGCAACTCATTCTTAATAGAATCCTATCTATTCGTAATGATGTCGATATAGTCCATCCAATATGGAAACATTTCCATAATTTCCATATGACAACTCATTCTTCATAGAATCTTTTCTATTCATAATAATGTCGATATGGTCCATCCAATACCATGCTTCCAACTACTCACAAGCGAACAATTCTTGTCAAACTTTGGATTGTCCTTTGATAGTTGTTTAATTATTTTAGTCAAAACCAATTCTAGTCCCTTTTCCCTCTAAATGCGCTCGACATTTGGAAAATTTTAGGATGGTCAAACATTAAAGCATTTGCAATTGATCCTATACCCGAAGCGTATGGGACACGACGCATAATGTTTTATTTGTTATGTTCTCAAAATTCGAATTGTGAAGAGGAATGTCGTAATCATAATCGAAATTTTAAGAACACACTATTTACCTTTGACTAAATTTATTAACATTTCTCAACCTAATCCTTTAGATTTGAAATGAAGCATAATATTCTCTCCCTTAATTATAGCAAAACAACTTTACAACCCTTACGACTTTTCAAGGTATAACTCTTGTTTTCTATAATTAATATTGCCAACTTGCAATACGTGCCTTAATAATCATACAATCATAACATTTATGCTCCCACTATCATGATGATTATTATAAACATAACACTTATGCTCCCACTAGCTTCGACATGTATTCAGAAACAGCTTAACTTTCAGAAAAAAAATACTTATTGAATTTCTTAAGTTCATGTTTCTAATACTTAGTGCTTTGATAATTTTTTATCAATGCTTCTTGAACTTATAAACCTTTTCCTTAGATAGTTGATATGTGTGTGTAAACAATTGCCAAACCTCACAATTCAAATTATGGAAAGGGATACCGTAACCATAATCGAATTCGAGAATGCAATTTTACAATCAATATCTTCTTAAAATCTTTCTTAGTGAAAGCATTTCCTCACAATCATTTTCATGAAGGAGGAAATCTTATGACACTTAGATTTAAACGGTGTATTTGTTCCTATCCATGTGAATTTTTCAAAACCAAAGTTTACGACAAATTCAAACTCATATGGATCGAACTTTCTTAATCTTGATTTCTTGCCTTATGGTAGCACGGCTACCCACCATGTCTTCCAAGTAGTTAAGCAGCTCACCTTTTCTTATCAATGTACTTTCCATTGATCAAGGTCCTTGCCTTTTATGCATTCAAATGAGAACTCATAGGACTCACATGCATAATTAACTCAATTGGAACTGCACAGAAACAAAATAATGTCAACACGATAGGTTGTAAACCTCAACTCGTGTGCTAGTGATGATCGATAAGGTCTATTTGATTTGTTCTTGAAACCTTTCAAGACCAATAAGACTCCCACTGACTCCTTGACATATAAGATTCTCTTGTCAACAACCATTTCTTGACAAACAAATATTCAAGAGTTAGTGTAGCTTTTATCAAAACACTTCATAAATTGGTCCTAGTTGGTCTTTGTCTTATCCAAGACATCACAACTTTCCACATTTGATGAACATTATAAACCTTTTAATACTTATCACTCAATATCACAATCTTAACTCTAAGACTTGTTTTGGAACGAAGTATGATTGACTTTCTGATTTAACCATTTCTTCAATTCTTGATTTCTCTTCTTAGACATACAATTGCACTAAGACTCACTTAGAGGATCAATTGAGATATGGTTCTTAATCATTAAGACCTATCATAAAGCATAAAAGGTACTCTCCCTTCTTCTTAGAATAGAGAAACTTTTATCTTTCTGCCTACTTGATTCCTTTTATTCGTTCTGCTATTGATCTAAACCCTTTAATCAATTCAAAATTACACTTAATCTTGTAAGTATAATCACATTTACTAAACCTTTAGTGAATCATGACGAACATCATTGTTACTCTTATGGTGGACTTGATCAACACGCAACTTTGTGTGCTCGATCTCCTAGTCCTTCACTTGACACTTTGTCAATGAATTTGTCTAATTTCCAAATATGAAATTTCTCATTCATCGTGCAACCAAGTTACATGATTCCAAGTTTCTGTCCAATTGAAACTTGGGCGATGAGAAACTCTCCCTATTTGGTAAATTCTCGACTTTCCATAAATAACATAATAAGAACCAAATCAATTATAGAAACATTTTAACATCAATTTTTTTTTCATACATGCCATTGCAAGGATAAATAAATAAAATTTAAAATCAAAATTTATTTTATTGCAGAAAAATTTGTCCTTACAATGCAATTCATTGAAAAACTATGCTAATACATCTTTCTTAGTAATCTAATTCTAACTCTAAGTAGTATCTCAAGAATCTAATCTTCTAGAAATGCGATCGAAATCCATTCTTTCACGGTTAGATTCTGCTCACTTCTTCCCTTAAGCTTCCTTTCTTTTCTTCGATCCTACAAAACATCAATTGTAATCTTATATGACATCCCCAAAATCTCGGCCAGAAAAGACCGATTTTCATTTATGCTTTTAAATAATTTCAGAGTAAATCCTTTTGATTTGAAAGAGTTGCGGAATTTGTTCCCAAAACAAAACATGATAAAATAATATTTATCAAAGCATTTCATCAAGAGATGCATTTCATTATATAATCAAAACTCGGGATGTCATGTTCCGATACAGACCATAAAGCATAAACGATATACATTACAAGTCATTCAACAAATATATACATATACAGACTTGTAAACAAAACAACAAGATGATCCATCCATCTTACGCCCTTGTGCCACTTCCTGTAATACAAATAAAACTGAGTGGGTCAGGCTTGGGAGCCTGGTGAGCATATAGGGTTTTCAACCCACAATAAATAAGTTATATTTAATTTCACCAACCAAACACTATCCCGATTACCCATTCCCGTTATCCTCACTTTACGTCCCTAAAACAACTATCTCAAGGGACCTAATCTAGGATTTTCATCGGGACGGACATCACTGCGAAGGGGTTTCCTCAACAATAGATATCCTAAAGGCAACCATGAGGGGGATAGAGTACACCGGTGAACACATCGTTCACAACACCTACAGGTTATGAACCTGCTAGCGTTCCACTGGACTGTCTAGAAAGAGTCTGTGGTCGTTATCCATACTCCGCTGAATAACTAGATCAACAACAACAACAACATCGAGGCCTCTCATCTGTTTATTACACACCAACTATCTACCCATGTTCTACCCAACATATTAGTAGATAAAATATATATTTTCATACGTAGTTTAAAGAAAACCTGTATAGCATGCTTTAATCAACACATATATCACATAACAGATGAGGCACACACACACATAACACATATCTCATAAAGAAATAAGCAGATCTATAAGATAGAAGAGAGTGAATACTCATTCACGCATAACACAACCAAATATATACACATAGCACGTATTTTTATATAAAATACTTCGTATTATTGTATTAGAAGAAATAACTACACACTCACTTGATCAGAAGACGATCCGACAGCACTACGGCTTATAGAAGTAGTAATCCACAGCAGATCTGGAAGATCTCCTCGAAAATCGAACTTCTCGCGGGCAGAGCTTCGACTCGGGAACCGCGCTTCTCGGGATCTTCGGGATCTCGGGACTTGCCTCGGGGCTAGAGTATGATACCGGGGCTTCGGGGTAGCTTCGGGGGTAAAAATGCAGAGCTTCGACACGAAAATGAGAGGGAATTGGCAAAAATACCCGGAACCCTCGCATCCTATTTATAGGAGGCTGGAGCCTCGGAGTACGCGGGGCGTATTGCGTTACGCGGGGCGTACTGCCCAAAACGTCATTGCTTACGTATCCGAAGTGCTCGAGTGCGAGTGTCGACATCCCTCGGAGTACGCTGGGCGTACTCGAGTACGCGGGGCGTACCTCGGATCAGATCGGTGACTCCTTCGGATAATGCTTCCGAATTTTTGATTTAAATTTAAATACAAAATGATTAATAAACTTCGGAAATTCATAACTTCTTCATACGAACTCCGTTTTCGACGTTCTTTATATCCACGGAAAGGTGAGACCATGCTCTACGACTTTCGTTTAGACTCCGTCGGCTAATTTTGACTTTATTTTTATTAATTATTTTTAATAGGCCGCGACAGAAACTTTCGTTATAAATTCATAACTTCTTCGTTTGACGTCCGTTCTCGCCTAACTTTTTATCGCTTCGATACCAACAACGAGATCTTTGATTCTCATTTAGATTGCTTCGGCTAACAACCGCTCGATCTCAATTCGAGTATTTCAGGCTGTATACCGCTAAGCCGGAACTTCGATAAATCATAACTTCCTCATACGAAGTCAGATTTGGGCGTTCTATATATATTCGGAAACCTCGTTTCGACTACTACAACATTAACCAAGGATATTAAGTTTATTTTACACTTAAATTTTGACGCTTATTTTTTTTTATTCTTAATTAATCATACCACATAATTAAGCAATTAAGCACAAAATACATAATACTCAAATAATACATTCTTATTATTTCAAAACGGGTTACAAAGGTTAACCTAGACTATTATATTGCTAAAAACGGCAAGCCCGGAAACACAGGCGTTACAATTCTCTCCACCTTAGAATGATTCCGTCCCCGGAATCACACATCAACAAACAAATGCGGATAGCGACCCATCATGTCACTCTCCGTCTCCCAGGTGAGATTCGGCCCATTCGTGTGTTTCCATCGGACAAGCACTAACCCAACCATCTTGCGTCGCAATTTCTTAGTCTTTCGGTCAACAATTGCCTCTGGTTCTTCAATCAACCTTTTGTTCTCATCAATTCTCAATTCAGAAATTGGAATTATGTCGGGAACTTCTCCCGTGAACTTCCTCAAATAACACACATGAAAAGTGTTATGAATTCCATTCAGTTCTTCGGGTAATTCGAGCTTGTAAGCTTGGTTCCCAATCCTCTGAAGAACTTTAAACGGTCCAATAAACCTTGGACTTAACTTTCCCCTTTTACCAAATCTTATAAGTCCCTTCCACGGCGAGACTTTAAGCAAAACCGAATCTCCAACTTCAAAGGTCATCGGTCTTTGCTTTTTGTCAGCATAGCTCTTTTGACGATCCTGAGCCGCTAACATTCTTTCCCTAATTATTTTCAACTTTTCAGCAGTTTGATGAACCAACTCCGGTCCCATAAACTGCTTTTCCCCAGCCTCAAGCCAACAAGACGGCGTACGACACTTCTGTCCATACAAAGCTTGGTAAGGTGCCATCTTAATGCTCGAGTGGAAACTATTATTATAGGAAAATTCTACCAACGGTAAATGTTCATCCCAATTACCTAGGAATTCCAGAGTACATGCTCTCAGCATATCTTCAAGTGTTTGTATCGTTCGTTCGCTCTGACCATCAGTCTGCGGATGGTAAGCTGTACTTAAACACAACTTGGTACCCAATTCCTCTTGTAGACTTTTCCAAAACCTCGATGTGAAACGGCTATCACGATCCGACACAATCGTTAACGGAACACCGTGAAGCCTCACAATTTCCTTCACGTAAGAATTCGCAAGCTTCACCATAGACCATTTCTCCCTGGCCGCTATGAAATGCGCACTCTTAGTGAATCGATCAACGACCACCCAAATCATGTCGTGACCATTCTTTGTTCTGGGCAGTTTAGTGACAAAATCCATAGCAATGTCTTCCCACTTACCCATAGGCACAGGCAAAGGTTCTAAACTCCCGTACGGTTTCTGATGTTGTGTCTTGACTCTCGCACAAGTCACACACTCGGCCACATACTTTGCAACATCAAGCTTCATCGTCGGCCACCAGTAGTAGGGTTTCAGGTCCCTATACATTTTAGTGCTACCCGGATGAATCGAGTACATGGTCTTGTGAGCTTCTTCCATCAGAAGATCTCTGACTCCTCCTGTCTTAGGTATCCAAATCCGATCTTGGAACACCTTCAGTCCATGACTGTTTACACCGAACACCAACGTTTTGCCCAAACGTTCCTCCTTTCTGTCATTCTTCTCAGAAGCTTCGCTCTGAGCTTTCTTTATACTTTCCAAAATAGTTGATACAACTTCAATTCTCAACGCTCTTGGCCTTTTCCTTTCGGGATTGACTTTCCGACTGAGAGCATCAGCAACAACATTAGCTTTACCGGGATGGTAAAGTATCTCACAGTCGTAGTCCTTGAGTAACTCTAGCCAGCGTCGTTGCCTCATATTCAATTCTTTCTGATTAAAGAGGTATTGGAGACTCTTATGATCAGTGAAAAGTTTGCACTTCGTGCCATAGAGGTAATGCCTCCATATTTTCAGAGCGAAAACTACCGCTGCCAACTCCAAATCATGAGTCGGGTAGTTCTTTTCATGCTCTTTCAGCTGTCGAGACGCATATGCTATCACCTTTTCTCTTTGGGTCAAAACACAACCCAAACCAACACCAGACGCATCGCTATAGACAGCGAAGTCTTCAACTCCATCGGGTAGAGAAAGTATCGGTGCCTCGCATAGCTTCTTCTTTAGCTTCTCAAATGCTTCCTGATGCTTCTCACCCCAAGCATAAGTAGCTCCTTTGTGGGTCAAAGCTGACAATGGACTAGCGATCGAAGAAAAGCCTTGGATAAACCTTCGGTAATATCCGGCTAATCCTAAAAAGCTTCGAATCTCCGTGGGACTTTTCGGTTGTTCCCACTTCGTCACAGCTTCAATCTTCGCTGGATCAACCATTATCCCTTCTTGGTTGACCACGTGACCCAAGAATTGGACTTCACGAATCCAAAAATCACATTTGGAGAACTTAGCATACAGCTTCTCCTTCTTCAAGACTTCTAACACTTCTCGCAAGTGTCTGCCATGCTCCTCCTGGCTTTTCGAGTAAATCAGAATGTCGTCTATGAACACTATCACGGATTTATCAAGGAACGGGTTACAAACCCTATTCATCAAATCCATGAACGCTGCTGGAGCATTGGTTAGTCCAAACGACATAACCAAGAACTCGTAGTGTCCATATCTAGTTCTGAATGCAGTCTTCTCGATATCTTGCTCTCTTACTTTTAGCTGATGATATCCTGACCTAAGATCGATCTTCGAGAAATAGCTCGAACCTTGCAATTGATCAAACAGGTCATCAATCCTCGGCAACGGATATCTATTCTTTATTGTTGCCTTGTTCAGCTCTCTGTAATCGATGCACATTCTCATACTTCCATCTTTCTTCTTTACAAATAACACCGGAGCTCCCCAGGGCGATGAACTAGGTCTAATGAAACCGTTGTCCAATAACTCCTGAAGTTGCATCATTAGTTCCTTCATCTCTGTCGGTGCTAATCGATAAGGTGCTTTCGCAATTGGCGTTGTTCCTGGCAACAAGTCAATACGAAATTCCACTTGTCGATCAGGCGGTAATCCAGGAAGATCTTCGGGAAATACTTCCGGATAATCACACACCACTGGAATATTCTGCATCACCTTCTTTTCCTTCTTAGCATCAATCACGAATGCTAAAAACGATGTACACCCCTTGGTCAAACATTTTCTGGCTTTCATCAATGAAATGATTCCAGAATTCACTCTGCGTTTATCTCCATACACCATAAACGAATCTTTCCCAGGCGGGTTTACTTTGACTATTTTCTTCTTGCATAAAATTTCGGCGTCGTTGGCGCTTAGCCAATCCATTCCCAATACGATGTCGAAACCATTAAGTTCGATAGGCAATAATTCCTCGTGGAACTTATTCCCATTCAGATCAATTAAGATGTTTTTCATGCGATAGCTAACAGGTACAAACTTGCCACTAGCAACTTCGACTAATAAGGCATTATCTAGTCTATCAACAGGCAAAGCTAGCTTTCTACCAAATTCATGCGATATAAAGGAGTAGTTGGCTCCAGAATCAAATAAAATTTGGGCAGGCAATTCGTTAACGAGAAAGGTACCTGAAGCGACATCAGCTTCATCTTTAGCAGCTTCCAGTGTCATCTGGAATGCTCTCGCCTTTGGCTTTGGCGGAATGTTGGGTCTAGCTGCCTCCTTCTTCTTCGGGCAGTCCCTCGACATATGACCCTCCTCACCACAACCATAGCAAACTTTCTTTGTGAGGGTACACTCATTGGCATAGTGCCCTGGCTTTCCACACTTGTAGCATGTGTTCGCCACCTCACATCTTCCATGATGCTTCTTCTTACATTTGTCGCACCATTTCGCTTCACCTCCACCTCCCCTCGAACCAGACTTCGAGAACTTGTTTTTCTTGTTGGACCCTGAAGTTCCATCGAACTTCCTCTTTTCTCCAACATCTATTCTTTCCAGACCCTTTTCCTTCTGCTGGGCCTCCACATTCTTAGCTGCACGAACAGCCGTTTTCAGAGTGGTTGCCATTTTGACTGTCGGACCAAAGTCAGCAGGCAGTCCGTTAGCAAACCTCTCAATCTTGGAGAGTTCCGTCGGCACTAGGTACGGAAACAACTTCATCTTCTCAGTAAATGTAGTAGCATAGTCATCTATGCTCATCTTCCCTTTCTTTAAGTTTTGAAACTCATTGTTCAGATCAATCAGATCTATCTCTGAACAATACTGCACCCTCAGCTGTTCCAAGAACTCCTCCCATGACATTTTCAGGGCTTCTCCTCGTGGCATAGTATCTGCCAACAACTTCCACCAACTCAAGACTCCAGTCTTCAGTTGTCTAACCGCAAATACGGTCTTCTGTTTGTTGCTACAGTCGCAACTTTCAAATACCATCTCCATTTCGGAGATCCAATCCATTATCTCAACAGGCTTTGGGCTTCCAGAAAGACTTGGCGGTTTGGCGCCCAAGAAATTCTTGTACATACGCCCATCCTTGTTGTTTCTCCTTTCTGGATCGTTCCTTCGTTCCTCTTGAGTCCCAACTTAACTCACCATGCGACTATTGTTCCCTTCCTCCGATTGCTCGGGAATCAATTCCGGTTCCTCAATAGGTATGATAGGTTCATCCCTATTATTATGCAACATTTGTCGCATCTCCTCCCTTTGTTCGGCTAGCATAGCCCGAATCATGGCTTGCACTGCAGCCATTGTTATTGGTTCTGGTGCTGCTGCTACAACAGGTATCTGCTCAATCACTGGCGGTTGATTCCTGTTTTCATCTGCGTTTCCAACGCCACTCCTTGTTCTCACCATTTTTGATTTACACACCGAATAATTTCACCTTATTACTCCAAACGATTACATGCTAGTTCTAATATCGTATACATACGTTTAGAATCCTAAACACATAAACCTTCAGATCCGGTCGGCAACAGACCGTAGATCCGAACAAATAATATCATATATGGCAACATATAACATTTAGCACATAAAAGCATTTTAGGCAACTTTCCTAAAATAAACTAGTGCTCGTGTCTAAAATCCAACAGACACACATCTCATCATTCCATTTAGCATTCTAAGTTTAAGTCTAGAAATCCTACAAATTCCTAGTTCGCTTAAACTAATGCTCTGATACCAACTATGACATCCCCAAAATCTCGGCCAGAAAAGACCGATTTTCATTTATGCTTTTAAATAATTTCAGAGTAAATCCTTTTGATTTGAAAGAGTTGCGGAATTTGTTCCCAAAACAAAACATGATAAAATAATATTTATCAAAGCATTTCATCAAGAGATGCATTTCATTATATAATCAAAACTCGGGATGTCATGTTCCGATACAGACCATAAAGCATAAACGATATACATTACAAGTCATTCAACAAATATATACATATACAGACTTGTAAACAAAACAACAAGATGATCCATCCATCTTACGCCCTTGTGCCACTTCCTGTAATACAAATAAAACTGAGTGGGTCAGGCTTGGGAGCCTGGTGAGCATATAGGGTTTTCAACCCACAATAAATAAGTTATATTTAATTTCACCAACCAAACACTATCCCGATTACCCATTCCCGTTATCCTCACTTTACGTCCCTAAAACAACTATCTCAAGGGACCTAATCTAGGATTTTCATCGGGACGGACATCACTGCGAAGGGGTTTCCTCAACAATAGATATCCTAAAGGCAACCATGAGGGGGATAGAGTACACCGGTGAACACATCGTTCACAACACCTACAGGTTATGAACCTGCTAGCGTTCCACTGGACTGTCTAGAAAGAGTCTGTGGTCGTTATCCATACTCCGCTGAATAACTAGATCAACAACAACAACAACATCGAGGCCTCTCATCTGTTTATTACACACCAACTATCTACCCATGTTCTACCCAACATATTAGTAGATAAAATATATATTTTCATACGTAGTTTAAAGAAAACCTGTATAGCATGCTTTAATCAACACATATATCACATAACAGATGAGGCACACACACACATAACACATATCTCATAAAGAAATAAGCAGATCTATAAGATAGAAGAGAGTGAATACTCATTCACGCATAACACAACCAAATATATACACATAGCACGTATTTTTATATAAAATACTTCGTATTATTGTATTAGAAGAAATAACTACACACTCACTTGATCAGAAGACGATCCGACAGCACTACGGCTTATAGAAGTAGTAATCCACAGCAGATCTGGAAGATCTCCTCGAAAATCGAACTTCTCGCGGGCAGAGCTTCGACTCGGGAACCGCGCTTCTCGGGATCTTCGGGATCTCGGGACTTGCCTCGGGGCTAGAGTATGATACCGGGGCTTCGGGGTAGCTTCGGGGGTAAAAATGCAGAGCTTCGACACGAAAATGAGAGGGAATTGGCAAAAATACCCGGAACCCTCGCATCCTATTTATAGGAGGCTGGAGCCTCGGAGTACGCGGGGCGTACTGCGTTACGCGGGGCGTACTGCCCAAAACGTCATTGCTTACGTATCCGAAGTGCTCGAGTGCGAGTGTCGACATCCCTCGGAGTACGCTGGGCGTACTCGAGTACGCGGGGCGTACCTCGGATCAGATCGGTGACTCCTTCGGATAATGCTTCCGAATTTTTGATTTAAATTTAAATACAAAATGATTAATAAACTTCGGAAATTCATAACTTCTTCATACGAACTCCGTTTTCGACGTTCTTTATATCCACGGAAAGGTGAGACCATGCTCTACGACTTTCGTTTAGACTCCGTCGGCTAATTTTGACTTTATTTTTATTAATTATTTTTAATAGGCCGCGACAGAAACTTTCGTTATAAATTCATAACTTCTTCGTTTGACGTCCGTTCTCGCCTAACTTTTTATCGCTTCGATACCAACAACGAGATCTTTGATTCTCATTTAGATTGCTTCGGCTAACAACCGCTCGATCTCAATTCGAGTATTTCAGGCTGTATACCGCTAAGCCGGAACTTCGATAAATCATAACTTCCTCATACGAAGTCAGATTTGGGCGTTCTATATATATTCGGAAACCTCGTTTCGACTACTACAACATTAACCAAGGATATTAAGTTTATTTTACACTTAAATTTTGACGCTTATTTTTTTTTATTCTTAATTAATCATACCACATAATTAAGCAATTAAGCACAAAATACATAATACTCAAATAATACATTCTTATTATTTCAAAACGGGTTACAAAGGTTAACCTAGACTATTATATTGCTAAAAACGGCAAGCCCGGAAACACAGGCGTTACATCTTATCACATTATGTATTAAGAATCTAGAATAGAAGCTTAAAAGAGTTAGTTAATGGATTTTACCTATATTAGAGCCATACGTTTCAACTCTCCCATCTCTTAGATCTCTTAGGTAAATGGGGCAGCTTCGTCTCTAATGCCCTTTCTCTTGGCAATAAAAGCAAATTGACTCTTTTGGAACATGACATGGAACTACTTCAGACATTGCCTTTCTCTTATGATCAAACTTTTGGATCATAGCATGTCTTTCGTTGCCATTGTCTATATCCATAGAGGTCTTGAAGGCAGATTCACCAATCAACTTTTCTTTTCCATTGCGCCAAAACATTTCTGATTCAACAGCAATAAGCATATAGGTGAGATCTATAAGGGTCACGTCGCGGTTAATCATATAGTACTCTCTTACAAACTCACTATATGAGTTAGGAAGTGATTGAAGAACCCAATCAATAGCTATTTCCTAACAGACAACAGATCCCAACATTCTTAACCTATCAATGTGTGACTTCATCCCTAGGACGTGTGCACACACTGACTTTCCTTCTTTATGTTTACTTGCCAAAAGGGCTTGAGTGATCTTGAATTTTTCAAGCCTTTGAACTTGTGGGTTAGGCAGAATAATTGGAGGAGAAGGAGGAAGTGAAGCATGATTTCTTGTTCCTCGATCGAATCGTGGAATATCATCTTCATGTGGAATGCTTGTTCCACGGGATTTGGGAAGACCATAGTTGTCGAACTTTGACATCTACAAAATGGGAGAAAACGAATTCAAGTTAGTTGATTGAATGAGTCCTTAGAAAATCACCCAAATGAGATACTAAGGCTAGGACCCAACACAATATTCTACAACTCGGGAGAGGGATGCCGTAACCCTAATTGCAGAATATTTGAAGGTAAGTGAATGACGATTCACTAATTTCCACCATGAAAAACGAAAAAGAATTTAAGTTTTAAATCTATGAAAACTCCTAGATCCTTTGAGATTCATTGAACTTTCAATGGCATGTTTAAATCTCGATATGCCCCTCTTGTTTGTGACTGGGATGTCGAGGATCACAAAGCGGGTGTGAATAACCATGCAAACTTACATGGTGCCCTCACATGTTATAGTCACCTATTCGATGTGCCGGTAATCCACACACGCTCCACCAAACTATGAAAAACATTGAGTCATCCTTTGCTACCTTTGCTTAGAACCATTTAGTGTGCCGGTAAACGACATACGCTCCACTAACGTCTTCGCAAGGGCACAAAGTGTAATTTCATGGAATTGCATCAATTCACTTTTGCCTAAGTAACTAAGATTGGGAATTTTATGAAAACATTTAGTTACTTTAATAATTCATTATACTTATAATGGAAGGTTTCGTCCAATCCTACCCGTTCAGCTAACGACCCTCCACTAGTCAAGAGTGCGGTGGGTAAGAGTGGATACCCATTCAATCGCCATTTCATAGGCAATTTCCTTAAACACCCCTTATAGACCAGCTTCGTGAATGAGGCCTACTAACGGTAAGACTGACTTTTACTCATACATATATAATGTTAGACTTTTAATGTTATATATATAGTATAGGGTGTATTTTACACTTTTAAAAATACTAGGTGGTTTAATTTAACAATTATACTTTTAATTCAATTAAATTGTTAACCTAAACTTTTATGGATTTATTAAACCTCTTTTAATTATACACCTTAATCAATTAATAAAACCATAAGGGAGTGATTTGAACTTTTCAAAACATTACTAGGGTTTTAGAATTTAACATTCCTAATTAAACTTTTAATCAACTTTTAAATTCCAAAACTTGAGGGCAAGTTTTGAAATTTTCAAAACATTAGGGTTTAGAATTTAAATATACATCAAAATTAAACTATTAGTTCAAAATTTAAATTCCAAAACTTGAGGGCAAGTTTTGAAACCTTTTTCAAAACATTAGGGTTTCAACTATTTAAATTTCAAAACAACAAAACTTTTGGGTTTAAATTTAAACTATAAAACCTAAAGGGATTAATTTGAAACTATTCCAAACTTTGTCAAGAATATTCTAGATCACATAATTCAAATAAGGCAATTAACTATAATTGGTGGTTATCTAATTAGATCTAGTTCAAATTCTTGCAAGATAATGATCAAATAATTTCCATAACTTAACATATATCAAATAAGGTAACAATTATCTAATTAGATGACCAAAATCTTTTATTTTGACAAGGATAATCATAAGGGATTAACAAAATTCGAATTTTATTAAGTTTAAACAATTATGGCAATTATCCTAAGTCAAAATAGGTAAAAATCCCGAAAATCCGCCTGTCTGACAGCTAAACTCGCCGAGTCCCCTTATGGACTCGCCGAGTAGGGGCCTACTCGCCGAGTCCACAATGGGACTCACCGAGTACATCAGGCAGGAGGCAAGAAACGACTTTTTCAAGCATGAACAAATTAACAAGGCATCAATACAATAGAAACCAATCAAGGCTCTTATACCACTGACGGGTTTTG
This sequence comes from Lactuca serriola, assembly GCF_051521515.1. NCBI lineage: Eukaryota > Viridiplantae > Streptophyta > Magnoliopsida > Asterales > Asteraceae > Lactuca > Lactuca serriola. The sequence continues at coordinate 278,282,408 of NC_136415.1, forward strand.
GTCCTAAGAAAATCCTATGTGCTCATACAAACCCTAATGCTTGGAATAGGTTTAACATGAGAATAGGTATCCAAGACTATAAGCCCTAATTCTAGCATACAAGTAATCATATTAACATGAGAATAGGTTTATAATATTACCTTGATTGTTATGTAGCAATAACAATCCCAAATCTCCTTGTTATTGACTTTGGAAGGTTTAGAGTCACAAGTGTCACTCCTCTAATGGTTCACAAACACCATAAGCAAGAGGATGAAGAGGAGAGAGGATGGAGGCTGCCCAAAACGTGTTCTAACCTTAGAAGAGTGCTTGTCCACGTTTTTGGGTCATAAGGGATCCATATATATAGGAGGCAATTAGGGTTATCTAACAAGGAAACCCTAATTGGATGCTTAAGCCCTAAGCAACCCATGGAGCCCTTTCCTTAAGGCCTTGGACGATTTCATATGGGCTTCCCCCATAGAATTCATCCACCTTATAATAAAAGGCAATCTGTGGCCCAAATTGCAATTATCTTATAATTACAATTCTAGTCCCTTAAGTTTAATTAATCTCTTTTAGTCACAAAACTAATTACCAATTAATTATTGACTAATATTAATTAAACAATATGATTTCTCCTTTAATATATTATTCCCATAATATATTAATAAATCATATTTAATCCTTTCTCTCCATAATTCATCCTATCAAGTTGCTTTGGTGAAGGCAACCCAAAAGGACCATGCACCATCGGGTCAAGTACATACCAAAATAGTTATGGACTTAGACACTAATCCAACACTAAATTGAACACATCAATTAGGTTCTGGTCGGGCCCGGTACATAAGTCAAAACCAAATAGTCGAAGGGCCTAGATATCGCTTCTATTTCTAGAAGGAGCAGATAAACTTCGACTCATATGCTTGTACTGACCACTTGTTGAATTATGCACAAAAGCACGTTTTATAACATCGAGTTACCAATACGTTTCCGTACAATCAATGGATAACCAACTCATAGTTAACAACTCATATCTCTAGGTTTGAAGATTTAAATGATATTACCATCTCACGATCACTCGAGATAAATTCCATGAAGTGATGCAAGTGAGCATGGGATGAATCCAATACTCAGGCCTTATGAGTACTCATGAATGTTGCAACAACCATTGCTATGTCTAATGCACATTAGACAAATCATACAAGCCAAATTCATGACAGTATTAAATCGATAGCTACTTCCAAAGTATGACTGACTTTGGAGAGTTCGAATAATAACATAATTATTTAGGAAGTAAAAACATGAAAAATTGAAACCATAGTAAACGATTATCATAAGATAGTAACACTTTACTCATAAATAAATAACAACTTTTATTTAATCATCAAATGTCAATTACATTTTACAAGTTTCAGAAAACTACCTAATTATTAAAACTAATATCATCCTTTAGCCCTATGCGTCTCGCATGCTATAGATGCTTAACCCTACTCAGTCCCTTCGTGAGGGGATCTGATGGGTTCACATCTGATGATACCCTCCTTGCCACGAGGAGTCCTTCTTCTATTCGATGTCTGATGAAATGGTATTTTCTGTCAATGTGCCTAGATCTTCTGTGATCTCTTGGTTCCTTAGCTAAAGCAACCGCACTTTCGATGTCATAGAAAATTTCCATTGGCTCCTTTATAGCTGGTACAACTCCAAGGTCACGAATGAAGTTCTTCAGCCATATCGCCTCCTTTGTTGCCTCGCTTGCTGCTATATACTCTGATTCGCAAGTTGAATCAGCTACTGTCTCCTACTTGGAACCTTTCCAAGTAATTGCCCCTCCATTTAGGATAAAGACCCAGCCTGACTGAGAGTGGAAATTATCCCTATCAGTCTGAAAACTAGCATCTTTATATCCTTCTACTCTCAAGTCATCACTGCCATCGACGGTAAGGACCGATTCCTTAGTTCTCCGTAGATACTTGAGAATGTTCTTTACCGCAGTCCAGTGAGCCTTGCCAGGGTTCCCTTGATATCTACTGACCATGCTCAAATCAAAGGCCACATCAGGGCGAGTACAATTCATAGCATACATGATGGAGCCCACAGTGGAAGCATACGGTATATGACTCATCTCAACTATCTCAGCCTCTGTACTCGGACTCCGAGTCTTACTCAGCTTGGCATGACTCTGGATAGGTAATTCCCCTTTCTTGGATTCTTGCATGCTGAATCTCTTCAGCACCTTATCCAAGTAGGTACTTTGAGTAAGTCCAATTATTCTCTTACTCCTGTCTCTCAATATCCTTATCCCTGGATATAGGCAGCTTCTCCAAGGTCCTTCATAGCGAAACACTTCCCAAGCCAGAACTTAACCTCCTACAAGGTTGGGATGTCATTTCATATGAGTAGTATGTCATCCACATACAGCACCAAAAAGCTAACTATGCTCCCACTAGCCCTAACATATACACAGGACTCATCCTCGCTCCTCGAAAAGCCAAACTCTTTAACTTTCTCATCAAAGAAAAGATTCCATCTGCGAGATGCTTTCTTTAAACCATAAATGGATTTCTCAAGCTTACACACTCTATTAGGATATTTTGCATCGACAAAACCCTCTAGCTGAGCCATGTAAACATCCTCAGCCGACTTTCCATTAAGGAAAGCGGTTTTGACATCCATCTGTCATATTTCATAATCATGAAATGAGTTATGGCCAACAACACCCTAATAGACTTAATCTTCGCTACTGGTGAGAAGGTCTCATCATAGTCAACTCCCGGAGTTTGAGTAAAGCCCTTCGCTACTAGTCGCACTTTGTAAGTGTGTACCTTCCCATCCATGTCGGTCTTCTTCTTGAAGATCCATTTGCACCCAACTGTCTTACGACCTGGTACATTGTCAACCAAGTTCCAAACTTGATTGTCATACATGGACTGAATCTCGTTGTCCATAGCCTCCTTCCATTTTGCAGACTCAGGGCCTGCCATGGCTTCCTTATAATTATTAGGTTCATCCAAATCTATCAGTGTACTATCACTAATAAATGTATCACCTTCAGTAGTGATGTGATAACCATAATAAAAAACATGTGTGCTCCTAACTCTTGTGGAACGCCTTGGAGATACAGACTCATCTATCGGCTCAACAGAAGTTTCCGCCTCAGGTTGTCCGATAGTATTTGAGGTTCTTTCTCATGAAAGACTCCTCTTCTTACTACAAAGACCACATTATCACTGGGTCTGTAGAAGAGGTAACCAAAGGATCTCTGTGGGTAGCCAATGAAAATACACCTCTCACTTCGAGGTTCAAGCTTGTCGTGAGTCTCACGCCTCACGAAAGCTTCACAACCCCAAATCCTGATGTGGCCCAGATTGGGAACTTTCCCAGTCCACATCTCGTGAGGTGTTTTGGCAACCTTTTTAGTAGGGACTAGATTAAGAATATGGGCGGCAGTCTCTAAGGCATACCCCTAGAATGAGATTGGTAACGAAGCTCGACTCATCAAAGAACGAACTATGTCTAACAAGGTTCGATTGTGCCTCTCAGCTACAACATTCAGCTGTGGTGTCCTAGGAGGTGTCAATTGTGAGACAATCTCACATTCCTTAAGATAGTCTGTAACATCCCGAAATTCAAGGCCAAAAATTTCATTTTTAAATAAGTTATTATAAAACCAACGGTATAAGATAACATCCATAATAACATGTCATGTCAAAACCCAAGTAAAAATAGTCAAATCATAATATCATAAATCAATATCAGAGTGTAATCCCAAAGATCTCATGTGCGGAAAACCATAGTGTGATGCGTTGCGATCAAGCCGACTCCTTTCCTTTATCACAAAGTACCTGAAACCAAAACTGAAAACCGTAAGCACGAAGCTTAGTGAGTTCCCCCATCGTACCACATAACATACATACTGCCAGGCAATGCTGGGGTGCCGACCTACCCGATACGGCCATTCTGGGGTGCCGACCTACCCATGCATCCATTCTGGCGTGCCGTCCTACCCATGTCAAGCCATTCTGGTGTGCTGACTACCCATGTTAAGCCATTCTGGGGTGCTGACTACCCTTCGGTCCTAACGATCGAAACTCAAGGACTATTTCAACCCTACTACTACTACTATTATCACATATCATAACATAATAGATTATCAGACATATCTGGGGTGTCTAAACTACCCTTCGGTCCTAACAACCGAACTCGGGGACTGGTCCCCTCCTACTACCTCTATCACATAAAATATAACAAGCCAGCATGCAAACATATCATCACATACTGTCAGACGTATCTGGGGTGTCTGACTACCCTTCGGTCCTAACAACCGAACTCGGGGACTGGTCCCTTCTTACTACCTCAATCGCATAAAACATAACAAGCCAGCATGTAAACATATCATCACATACTGTCAAACGTATCTGGGGTGTCTGACTACCCTTCAGTCCTAACAATCGAACTCTACTACTATCACATACAACATATCATGCTAGCATATAACATATCAGGTAGTAGTAATCCTAGATGATATCACAAAGACAATTATCTATCATACGAACCTTACTGGTGGGCTGGCATTGTGGCCATAGACCCACCGCTACTGGAAGGTAACTCACCTCACACTGCTGAAGTTCCGTAGACATAATCCCACACTGTTGAAGTCCTGCAGACTCAACCCCGGCTACTAGCTGACAGATTCTCGAACTGTCAACACCAAAATAACACCCAATTAATAATTGGGTCCCAATATATAACCATAAGTACATTCTTTGGGTAATTACTACATTACCCCTAGCTTGGCTTATTCAAGCCCAAGGCCCCATAGGCCCAAAGTCAATTAGGAATCAAAGCCCAACATATGGCCTAATTTTCCAAATTGGGCCTAGGCCTATACATGGTCTCATTCTAAGGACCAACATCATATACTCATTAAGGCCCAAACTATGGCCCATCTATGGCCCAATTTTCCAAATTGGGCCCAAGCCCTTTACATGGGCCTTACCCTAGGCCCAATAAGTTACTCTAGTCCATTTGCTTGATCTTGGATAGCCCATTTGATATCCCAATCATTAAGGCCCAATAGAAAGGCCCAACAATAAACCCAAATGAAATTAGGGTTTCACATAAAATGATGATTAGGGTTAAGTTTCCTACTTAACCCATTAAGCACTTAATCCATTAAGGACTTAATCCATTAAATCCCATATTGCTTAGATTAGTCTTTGCCAATGATTATTATTTAATATTTCAAACTATTAAATAATTCTCGTGTGTGTGTCCCAATTAGTTCTTAGAATTAGGGTTTTATGCCCTTAAGGTTTTCCAAACCCAACACTAGCCTATTAGCCCATTGGTTGGGCATTTAGGTAACTATGGGCCTTATTGGGCCCATTAGGGTCTCTTTGGGTTAACTAGGGTCCATTAGACCCATTAGGATTTCCTTAAGGCCATTAATGAAATCTTTGGGCTTTTATGCCCATTAAGCTTCTTTGAGCCCATTAAGGTCTATTAGGCTCATTAGGGTTTATGTCCCTTTTCAAAACACCACAAACAAGTCCAAACACCACCATCAAAGTACACCGCCACCCGACACGGCAGCCGGTGGCGGCAGCCACCACCCTACGGTGGCGGTTTTGAGATTTCATTTCATTATTCCAACACTATTACAGTTACAAAGTAAAATATCCAATACCACAAACTCACACTAATGCTAACACACACCCAAAAACACGGTGGTTCATGGTGGCAGCCACCACCTCACGGTGGTGGCGGTGGTTGTTCTTGGTATTCCAACTAGACAAAGCACACGCACATAAACTTTCGATTGCATCCAACACTCCAGCCACCCACCTGGTGGCTCAAGGCGGTGGCAACAACACCAAAACGGCAGTAACAGCAGTGGTTATGACGGTAGCCACCACCTCACGGTGGTGGCGGTGGTTTCTTCTTTGTCCCCAACCAAGCAATCATACACATGCACTCGTAATCAAGAACTGGACACCAAATTACTCCCAACCTAGCCACTACGGTGGCAGGTACCGATCAGAAACACCAACAACGGTGATCTAAAACCACCGGCAGCCCCTGCCGACATAAACTATTCCAAATCACAGAGAGAACGAAGAGAAAGGAGTAGATGAGTGGGTACAATCATTACCGAGAACTTCGTATCGACACACATGCCTTGCACAGTGGCAAACATTGCTCGTTTCACCGGAGGAGGGCAGTGAAAGCCCGCTGCTTGCATCCTCGTGCTGCTCTTCGTCGCTGGCAGCAACTTCGCCGGCGATCTTGGGTGTGGTTGACTCCAGCTTCAACGTCAAGGAGGCGGCGGTCGGACTCAACAGGTCAGGTGGCGGCTGAGCTTGTCTTCATCAATGGTGGCGGCTAGTGAAGCATTAGGGTTAGGCGTGTTTAGAGAAAAACGGGAAGGAAGGGAATGACGGGTTTAAGTCCCGTGTTCCTTTCAAACTTTCATCCTTTTGCCAAGTTTAGTCCCTCCCCCACATAGCCTTTCCAACTTGAGTCCAACATTTACCCTTTCTACCCTAGCTTTGGAATGCTTCTTCAAATTAAATGCGATAATTACCATCTAGACCCTCAACATTAAAATCCTTTACACCTTAGGTACAAAATTTACCAAACAGCCCCCAATATCATAATTATGACATAATCAACCCTTCCACCTCATTTCCTTTTAAATTAAATCCAAATAATTACCACGAAACCCTTGTCTTCATAAATATTTACAATCTGAGTCCGGAACTCACACTTTTAACCCCTGACTTCTAAAATTGTGCCAATTAACTCCTCGAAACCAACACCCTACATATATGATTATTTTTTAGGGCTACGAGCCATTCATTAATTAATTTATTTATTTAATAAATAAACGGGGTTTTACAACTCTCCCCCACTTAAATTAGATTTCATCCTCGAAATCATTCCTTACCAATCCTTACATACCAAGCCACTCTAGTAACATAGTCATCATCCTGGGCACGCCCTATCCTTCCCAGGGTAGCCATGACCAATCCTCGTAAAGCCCTAAATTCGCAGGTGTTGAATTCCTTGCAACAACACCACATGTACTCTATCTGAAATCTGTTGTCTCCAGATGGTCTGAATCCCTGAAAGACCACTCATACTAAATCCTTACTAATGAATCTAGTCTGTTCATCCCTCAACTAACTACTTAACTTTTGATAGCATGTGGTTCCCACCATAAACCTGGGTCACAACCCAAATTACCTCTGCAGATCACTTATTCTCGGCTAAGGCTCAGCTAATCCCGCTGTAGGTGACTTGTCACTCCCCAATAAACCAGCTATTTCGTGCGCGTATGCAACTAAAACACACATACTATCACTGTCCAAATGTTGAAGCTGCCCGAACACTGAACTGCTTGAAGCAGTATATGCTGCTACATAGCTGCTTACCAAAAGCTACCGAGACCTCCTGGGTCTCAATTCGCTTGCCAATCCTTTGAAATATTGGTTTTCCTCCCGGCTGCGAAGCCAAAGGACTCCCTACTTAGTCGCCTCACACGACTTCTGAACGAAATCCTTCTCTGGAACTAGTTGCCACTAGTTATCATGCCACTGTGGTTCTAACAACCTCCCGGCTGCGAAGCCAAAGGACTCCCTACTTAGTGGCGTTCCTACAGTCTTATCACTTGCTCAACCCGATCTAATCCTTCTGAGTAATTCCGAAATCCAATCCATGGATTCCCATATCCTCACTGCTACACCTGAACTGGTGGGTACTACTGTTCCTTCTGCGTCCAAGCAACGCACTTATGATGTCTACCAACCTAGTGAATGCTACGGCTACACCCACAGACTTACAACACTCTATCACTATCTAGTTGCTATTGAATGCTACGGCTACACCCGCAGACTTACAACACTCTAATATTATCTGGCTGCTAGTGAATACTACGGCTACACCCGCAGACTTACAACACTCTAACACTATCTGCCAACCTGGTGAATGCTACGGCTACACCCGCAGACTTACAACACCCTAACACTATCTGCCAACCTGGTGAATGCTATGGCTACACCCGCAGACTTACAACACCCTAACACTATCTGCTGCTACTGAATGCTACGGCTACACCCGCAGACTTACAACACTTTCCGCACCAGGCCGAACACGCACTCGACCTATCACACAACTGAACTGGAATCCTAACTGGAACTCTAACCTGGTTCATGTGACCCCACTGTATCAGTATCGTACCCATGCCTGTGATCAAAGCATCACAGCAAACCACAAAATCATCTACACCCTCTGGCAGGGTGAGAATCGGTGCCTCGTACAACTGCTTTCTGAGAGCATCGAAGGATGCCTGTTGCTCAGGCCCCCGACGAAAGGTCACCGACTTCTTGGTCATTCGGGTCAAAGGGACCTCAATCTCGGAGAACCCATATAAAACTCTGGTAATAACCCGCTATACCCAGGTAATTCCGAATCTCAGATGGAGACCTCGGAATCTCCCACTGCATCATGGCCTCTATCTTGGCCGAATCAACTAGAATATCCTTCTGGTTGACAAGGTGGTCAAGAGATTGCACCTTGCGCAACCAGAACTCACAGTTGGAGAACTTTATAAAAAAGTCTCTCCCCCACTTAGATTCGACTAAGTCTTCACATCACATGAGAATTGAAGGATTCCTAGTCCTTCTCGCTTTCTAATATCCCACTGATGACAACATGTGCCTGCCAATGCTGGCATTTAATCGCCGATTAAACCTTGAGATCTCTCATCCTCGGAAATCTCGAAGAGTACTCTTGAAATCTGATCCAGTCTGACACCTTAATCCATCTAACATGTTGTCATTTGAAGACCTTAATCTTCACTCTAGCTGACGAATCCTTGTTCCCTCTCCCAATCTTGCAGTACCACTGAACTCTAACCGAACACGGCCCATGCGAAAACACAATTCTCTTGAACATCCAATGACCCACCACTTATGCATCTAACACCCGCGACTGACACTACCCTCTTCCTGTCACCAGTTCTGTCCTAACAACAGTAGTGCCTTGAACTCCAAATTTCATCCATAAACAATTACTGACCATACCTGAACAATGATAGAACCTCTGAACGCTGACTTCATTGGAGAACAACCACTCAAATCCTGATCGAGTATCCTCTAAATAATACTCCTTCATAGATCCCGACAAAGATCCGAAATGATAACAATATGCATGGAACCCACTCCGCAAGATGCGTCCCTCTTTGGGTTAATCAAGGACCTTTCGGCATGCAGGATGGCATATATGATCCTTGGTAACCCCAACACTAGCAGAAAAACTGAACCGAGGTCTGACTTATCCAAACTCGCTCACAATTCCAAAGCGGTACGTATTCCAAACGTCCACCTATTATCATAGACGATGACATACACGCAACATCTGGAGGAATATTGACCCCCTTCTGCTGATATGACTAATCCTGCTACCCTGTAGCATCCAAAACCCTTGGAGTGACAAACTCCCTCGTGTACTTTCTCGTACGCGCTGCACTGACTCAGGCCCTGCTGGCCTTTCACCCGATGATCAGAAGTCATGGGTCTCTTCCCGGGACCCGCTACTATACTCACCTGGTACGCACCTCTCTTTCCAGGGTGCTCCCAAATCGATCCCACATCTGCAACTCTTGGAAATCATATCCTTCAGGGTCTGACACCCTGTCACGCTCACTAGCTCGCTTGCCAATGGCTAAGCTGCAACAACTGGAACATCCTCTGTCCCCAAACTGGGTCACAAACTCTTCCCTGAAGCTCCTTAGATTCTCTAAGAATCTCAATGATTCGAGTATGGATCCTATGCTTTCAGTAGTATGGGCCCAATACTACCTTACACACCTATCCATACTTTCCTCAGCAATCCTCTTGAATCCTCCAAGTTACTTCCTCAAACTGGTACACCCAAGTCTCACTGAACCTCACTACTAACTCACTAAAATATATCCTAGGCTTCCCTAGGTTCCCATACCCACCCAGTCCTCAGCTGCTGAAAGATTCCCAGTAATGTCAACTAGCTACCTCATGAATATAGCCACATGCAACAGAGATCAGATAATCCTTCGAGTAATAGACCCATCCCTAGAACGGTTGGACTCAAACAAGAGCTGCACAATAGGGTCAAATATATCACTCTCAGATTATCCAGCCTGTGCCACATGTGACCTAGCATATTCACTTAATAGTTAGCTCACATTACTAAAAGTCCCACAAAGCACAAAGCAAGCAGCATTCAGACAATGGAAACTCTAACCATCATATTCTAATCAAATCATTCTATCCTCTAGTCAGGAATCTGTACATGCAATTCAAAGGCTCATACAATCAGGCATAACCTAAACAGGTTATCCTATCACTGACTGATATGTACTAGCATGCAAGTCTACAAGCACATAAAATAGGCATATAAGGCATCCTCCTACATCCTTAGCCCTAATCTAGCATGCACTTCTCATAATCATATCATATCATATCATAACATGTATGGGTATCTTAGGGAAAACTTACTTGAGCTCGGCTGATTGCATGCATCACACACTTTGTTCTTCTCAAAGTTCTTTTCTCTTTTCAGATTCTTTTCAAACTCCTTTTATAAAATGGTTTTACTTTTGAAAACATTCATACCAAGCCCTTAGTTTGAGTTCAGACACACCCGAGAGTATGTCCGAATCCCTCAAACCAAGGCTCTGATACCAACTTGTAACATCCCAAAATTCAAGGCCAAAAATTTCATTTTTAAATAAGTTATTATAAAACCAACGGTATAAGATAACATCCATAATATCATGCCATGTCAAAACCCAAGTAGAAATAGTCAAAGCATAATATCATAAAACAATATCAGAGTGTAATCCCAAAGATCTCATGTGCGGAAAACCATAGTGTGATGCGATGCAATCAAGCCAGCTCCTTTCCTTTATCACGAATTACCTGAAACCCAAACTGAAAACCGTAAGCACGAAGCTTAGTGAGTTCCCCCATCGTACCACATACTATACAATCACATAACATACATACTGCAAGGAAATTCTGGGGTGCCGACCTACCCGGTACGGCCATTCTGGGGTGCCGACCTACCCATGCGGCCATTCTGGGGTGTCGTCCTACCCGTGTCAAGCCATTCTAGGGTGCTGACTACCCATGTCAAGCCATTCTGGTGTGCTGACTACCCTTCGGTCCTAACGACCGAACCTCGAGGATTATTTCACCCCTACTACTACTACTACTATCACATATCATAACATAACAGATTATCAGACATATCTGGGGTGCCTGAACTACCCTTCGGTCCTAACAACCGAACTTAGGGACTGGTCCCCTCCTACTACCTCTATTGCATAAAACATAACAAGCCAGCATGCAAACATATCATCACATACTGTCAGACGTATCTGGGGTGTCTGACTACCCTTCGGTCCTAACAACCGAACTCGGGGACTGGTCCCCTCCTACTACCTCTATCGCATAAAACATAACAAGCCAGCATGCAAACATATCATCACATACTGTCAGACGTATCTGGGGTGTCTGATTACCCTTCGGTCCTAACAACCGAACTCTACTACTATCACATACAACGTATCATGCTAGCATATAACATATCAGGTAGTAGCAATCCTAGATGATATCACAAAGACAATCATCTATCATACGAACCCTACTGGTGGGTCGGCATTGGGTAATTACTACATTACCCCTAGCTTGGCTTATTCAAGCCCAAGGCCCCATAGGCACAAAGTCAATTAGTAATCAAAGCCCAACATATGGCCCAATTTTCCAAATTGGGCCTAGGCCTATACATGGTCTCATTCTAAGGCCCAACATGATATACTCATTAAGGCCCAAACTATGGCCCAATTTTCCAAATTGGGCCCAAGCCCTTTACATGGTCCTTACCCTAGGCCCATTAAATTACTCTTCTCCGTTTGCTTGATCTTGGATAGCCCATTTGATATCCCATTCATTAAGGCCCAATAGAAAAGCCCAACAATAAACCCAAATGAAATTAGGGTTTCACATAAAATGATGATTAGGGTTAAGTTTCCTACTTAACCCACTAAGCACTTAATCCATTAAGGACTTAATCCATTAAGTCCCATATTGCTTAGATTAGTCTTTGCCAATGATTATTATTTAATATTTCAAACTATTAAATAATTCTCGTGTGTGTGTCCCGATTAGTTCTTAGAATTAGGGTTTTATGCCCTTAAGGTTTTCCGAACCCAACACTAGCCCATTAGCCCATTGGTTGGGCATTTAGGTCACTATGAGCCTTATTGGGCCTATTAGGGTCTCTTTGGGTTAACTAGGGTCCATTAGACCCATTAGGATTTCCTTAAGCCCATTAATCAAATGTTTGGGCTTTTATGCCCATTAAGCTTCTTTGAGCCAATTAAGGTCAATTAGGCCCATTAGGGTTTATGTCCTTTGTCCAAACACCACAAACGAGTCCAAACACCATCAAAGCACACCGCCACCCGACACGGCAGCCACCACCCTACGGTGGTGGTTTTGAGATTTCATTTCAGTATTCCGACGCTATTATAGTTACAAAGTAAAAAATCCAATACCACACACTCACACTAATGCTAACACACACCCAAAAACACGATGGTTCATGGTGGCATCCACCACCTCACGGTGGTGGTGGTGGTTGTTCTTGGTATTCCAACTAGACAAAGCACACACACATAAACTTCAGATTGCATCCAACACTCCAGCCACCCACCTGGTGGCTCAAGGCGGTGGCAACAACACCAAAACGACAGTAACAGCAGTGGTTATGATGGTAGCCACCACCTCACGGTGGTGGCGGTGGTTTCTTCTTTGTCCCCAGCCAAGCATTCAGACACACGCACTCGTAATCAAGAACTGGACACCGAATTACTCCCAACCCAGCCACTACGGTGGCAGGTACCGATCGGAAACACCAACAACGGTGATCTAAAACCACCGGCAGCCCCTGCCGACATAAACTATTCCAAATCAAAGAGAGAACGAAGAGAAAGGAGTAGATGAGTGGGTACAATCATTACCGAGAACTTCGTATCCACACACATGCCTTGCATAGTGGTGAACATTGCTCGTTTCACCGGAGGAGGGCAGCGACAACCCGCTGCTGCCATCCTCGTGCTGCTCTTCATCGCTGGCAGCAGCTTCGCCGGCGATCTTGGGTGCGGTGGACTCCAGCTTCAACGTCAAGGAGGCGGCGGTCGGACTCAATAGAGCAGGTGGCGGCCGAGCTTGTCTTCATCAACGGTGGCAGCTAATGAAGCATTAGGGTTAGGCGTGTTTAGAGAAAAACGGGAAGGAAGGGAATGGCGGTTTGAAGTCCTGTGTTCCTTTCAAACTTTCATCCTTTTGACAAGTTTAGTCCCTCCCCCACATAGCCTTTCCAACTTGACTCCAATATTTACCCTTTCTACCCTAGCTTTGGAATGCTTCTTCAAATTAAATCCAATAATTACCATCTAGACCCTCAACATTAAAATCCTTTACACCTTAGGTACAAAATTTACCAAACAGCCCCCAATATCATAATTATGACATAATCAACCCTTCCACCTCATTTCCTTTTAAATTAAATCCAAATAGTTACCAAAGCTGACTTCATAAATATTTACAAACTGAGTCCGGAACTCACACTTTTAACCCCTGACTTCTAAAATTCTGCCAATTAACTCCTCGAAACCAACACCCTGCATATATGATTATTTGTTTAGGGCTACAAGCCATTCATTAATTTATTTATTTATTTAGTAAATAAACGGGGTTTTACATAGTCAAGGAACTCAATGCTAAGATACTCTCCTCCCCGATCGGACCGGAGCATCATGATGTTCCTGCCCAATTGATTCTCAACTACCTTACACACCTATCCATACTTTCCTCAGCAATCCTCTTGAATCCTCCAAGTTACTTCCTCAAACTGGTACACCCAAGTCTCACTGAACCTCACTACTAACTCACTAAAATATATCCTAGGCTTCCCTAGGTTCCCATACCCACCCAGTCCTCAGCTGCTGAAAGATTCCCAGTAATGTCAACTAGCTACCTCATGAATATAGCCACATGCAACAGAGATCAGATAATCCTTCGAGTAATAGACCCATCCCTAGAACGGTTGGACTCAAACAAGAGCTGCACAATAGGGTCAAATATATCACTCTCAGATTATCCAGCCTGTGCCACATGTGACCTAGCATATTCACTTAATAGTTAGCTCACATTACTAAAAGTCCCACAAAGCACAAAGCAAGCAGCATTCAGACAATGGAAACTCTAACCATCATATTCTAATCAAATCATTCTATCCTCTAGTCAGGAATCTGTACATGCAATTCAAAGGCTCATACAATCAGGCATAACCTAAACAGGTTATCCTATCACTGACTGATATGTACTAGCATGCAAGTCTACAAGCACATAAAATAGGCATATAAGGCATCCTCCTACATCCTTAGCCCTAATCTAGCATGCACTTCTCATAATCATATCATATCATATCATAACATGTATGGGTATCTTAGGGAAAACTTACTTGAGCTCGGCTGATTGCATGCATCACACACTTTGTTCTTCTCAAAGTTCTTTTCTCTTTTCAGATTCTTTTCAAACTCCTTTTATAAAATGGTTTTACTTTTGAAAACATTCATACCAAGCCCTTAGTTTGAGTTCAGACACACCCGAGAGTATGTCCGAATCCCTCAAACCAAGGCTCTGATACCAACTTGTAACATCCCAAAATTCAAGGCCAAAAATTTCATTTTTAAATAAGTTATTATAAAACCAACGGTATAAGATAACATCCATAATATCATGCCATGTCAAAACCCAAGTAGAAATAGTCAAAGCATAATATCATAAAACAATATCAGAGTGTAATCCCAAAGATCTCATGTGCGGAAAACCATAGTGTGATGCGATGCAATCAAGCCAGCTCCTTTCCTTTATCACGAATTACCTGAAACCCAAACTGAAAACCGTAAGCACGAAGCTTAGTGAGTTCCCCCATCGTACCACATACTATACAATCACATAACATACATACTGCAAGGAAATTCTGGGGTGCCGACCTACCCGGTACGGCCATTCTGGGGTGCCGACCTACCCATGCGGCCATTCTGGGGTGTCGTCCTACCCGTGTCAAGCCATTCTAGGGTGCTGACTACCCATGTCAAGCCATTCTGGTGTGCTGACTACCCTTCGGTCCTAACGACCGAACCTCGAGGATTATTTCACCCCTACTACTACTACTACTATCACATATCATAACATAACAGATTATCAGACATATCTGGGGTGCCTGAACTACCCTTCGGTCCTAACAACCGAACTTAGGGACTGGTCCCCTCCTACTACCTCTATTGCATAAAACATAACAAGCCAGCATGCAAACATATCATCACATACTGTCAGACGTATCTGGGGTGTCTGACTACCCTTCGGTCCTAACAACCGAACTCGGGGACTGGTCCCCTCCTACTACCTCTATCGCATAAAACATAACAAGCCAGCATGCAAACATATCATCACATACTGTCAGACGTATCTGGGGTGTCTGATTACCCTTCGGTCCTAACAACCGAACTCTACTACTATCACATACAACGTATCATGCTAGCATATAACATATCAGGTAGTAGCAATCCTAGATGATATCACAAAGACAATCATCTATCATACGAACCCTACTGGTGGGTCGGCATTGGGTAATTACTACATTACCCCTAGCTTGGCTTATTCAAGCCCAAGGCCCCATAGGCACAAAGTCAATTAGTAATCAAAGCCCAACATATGGCCCAATTTTCCAAATTGGGCCTAGGCCTATACATGGTCTCATTCTAAGGCCCAACATGATATACTCATTAAGGCCCAAACTATGGCCCAATTTTCCAAATTGGGCCCAAGCCCTTTACATGGTCCTTACCCTAGGCCCATTAAATTACTCTTCTCCGTTTGCTTGATCTTGGATAGCCCATTTGATATCCCATTCATTAAGGCCCAATAGAAAAGCCCAACAATAAACCCAAATGAAATTAGGGTTTCACATAAAATGATGATTAGGGTTAAGTTTCCTACTTAACCCACTAAGCACTTAATCCATTAAGGACTTAATCCATTAAGTCCCATATTGCTTAGATTAGTCTTTGCCAATGATTATTATTTAATATTTCAAACTATTAAATAATTCTCGTGTGTGTGTCCCGATTAGTTCTTAGAATTAGGGTTTTATGCCCTTAAGGTTTTCCGAACCCAACACTAGCCCATTAGCCCATTGGTTGGGCATTTAGGTCACTATGAGCCTTATTGGGCCTATTAGGGTCTCTTTGGGTTAACTAGGGTCCATTAGACCCATTAGGATTTCCTTAAGCCCATTAATCAAATGTTTGGGCTTTTATGCCCATTAAGCTTCTTTGAGCCAATTAAGGTCAATTAGGCCCATTAGGGTTTATGTCCTTTGTCCAAACACCACAAACGAGTCCAAACACCATCAAAGCACACCGCCACCCGACACGGCAGCCACCACCCTACGGTGGTGGTTTTGAGATTTCATTTCAGTATTCCGACGCTATTATAGTTACAAAGTAAAAAATCCAATACCACACACTCACACTAATGCTAACACACACCCAAAAACACGATGGTTCATGGTGGCATCCACCACCTCACGGTGGTGGTGGTGGTTGTTCTTGGTATTCCAACTAGACAAAGCACACACACATAAACTTCAGATTGCATCCAACACTCCAGCCACCCACCTGGTGGCTCAAGGCGGTGGCAACAACACCAAAACGACAGTAACAGCAGTGGTTATGATGGTAGCCACCACCTCACGGTGGTGGCGGTGGTTTCTTCTTTGTCCCCAGCCAAGCATTCAGACACACGCACTCGTAATCAAGAACTGGACACCGAATTACTCCCAACCCAGCCACTACGGTGGCAGGTACCGATCGGAAACACCAACAACGGTGATCTAAAACCACCGGCAGCCCCTGCCGACATAAACTATTCCAAATCAAAGAGAGAACGAAGAGAAAGGAGTAGATGAGTGGGTACAATCATTACCGAGAACTTCGTATCCACACACATGCCTTGCATAGTGGTGAACATTGCTCGTTTCACCGGAGGAGGGCAGCGACAACCCGCTGCTGCCATCCTCGTGCTGCTCTTCATCGCTGGCAGCAGCTTCGCCGGCGATCTTGGGTGCGGTGGACTCCAGCTTCAACGTCAAGGAGGCGGCGGTCGGACTCAATAGAGCAGGTGGCGGCCGAGCTTGTCTTCATCAACGGTGGCAGCTAATGAAGCATTAGGGTTAGGCGTGTTTAGAGAAAAACGGGAAGGAAGGGAATGGCGGTTTGAAGTCCTGTGTTCCTTTCAAACTTTCATCCTTTTGACAAGTTTAGTCCCTCCCCCACATAGCCTTTCCAACTTGACTCCAATATTTACCCTTTCTACCCTAGCTTTGGAATGCTTCTTCAAATTAAATCCAATAATTACCATCTAGACCCTCAACATTAAAATCCTTTACACCTTAGGTACAAAATTTACCAAACAGCCCCCAATATCATAATTATGACATAATCAACCCTTCCACCTCATTTCCTTTTAAATTAAATCCAAATAGTTACCAAAGCTGACTTCATAAATATTTACAAACTGAGTCCGGAACTCACACTTTTAACCCCTGACTTCTAAAATTCTGCCAATTAACTCCTCGAAACCAACACCCTGCATATATGATTATTTGTTTAGGGCTACAAGCCATTCATTAATTTATTTATTTATTTAATAAATAAACGGGGTTTTACATAGTCAAGGAACTCAATGCTAAGATACTCTCCTCCCCGATCGGACCGGAGCATCATGATGTTCCTGCCCAATTGATTCTCAACTTCCTGCTTAAATTCTTTGAACTTTTCAAAGGTTTCTGACTTATGCTTGATTAAGTAGATATATCCATATCTGCTGTAATCATCAGTGAAAGTCACATAATAGCGATTAGCATCCCTTGTAGCAACTTTAAAGGGCCCACACACATTTGTGTGTACTAGGTCCAACAAACTTTCACTCCTATCATAAGTACCTGTGAAGGGTGATTTTTTCATTTTTCCAAGTAAACAAGACTCGCAACTATCATCTGACTTTAGGTCAAATGATTCCAAGACTCCAGCCTTTTGGAGTTGGCCTATGTGCTTCTTGTTGACATTTCCAAGACGATAATGCCACAAGGATGCTTTATCTAAGCTATTTGAAGAATCAATATACAACACATTATTTCCTAGATTGTCTACAACATTCACAGCTTCATATACACCATCACAAGGTAATAGTTTAAAGTAAAATACATCATTGTAATAAACATTAATAGCACCATTATTATTATCAAACGAAAATGTAAACCCTTGTTTGTACAAGCCATGAAAGGAAATAATATTTCTCGCCATTTCAGATGAATAACAACATTTATTCAAATCTAAAATTAACCCATTATTTAGCAATAAAGAATAAACTCCTATCTTGGTAACAGGTGATGCTTTCCTGTTGCCCATGACTAAGTTTATCTTCCCGTGCTCCACTTGGTGACTTCTTCTTAGTCCCTGCAAATCAGAACAATGTGAATACCACAACCTATATCAAGCACCCAAGAATTAGCATTAGATGAGTTATTAGACAATATTGTATAAATACCGACATGGGTGGGTTTAACTTTCCCATCCTTTACATCTTGCAAGTATTTGGGGCAGCTTCGCTTCCAGTGCCCCTTTTCCTGGCAATAGAAGCATTATGCTTCCTTTGGGTTTGAAGAAGGAGTGATGGGACCTTTCTTTGTCCCACTTGAAGTGGAGCCATCAAGGGCCTTTCCCTTGGTACTCTTCGAAGGGGTTTTCCTCTTCTCCCCTTTCCCTGTCCAATTGCAAAAACAGGAGTTGTTGAAGGAGTAGAAGTAACAACCGCTTTACCCTTAAGGCCATTTTCAGTTGTCCTTGAAGTTTGCTAAGTGTGACTTCCTCCTTGTTCATATGATAAGTCATACAAAGCTGATCATAACTTGGAGGTAAGGAATGGAGAATGATATTAATCGCCATGTCCTCAGGGAAGTCAACATTGAGCTTTAGCATCCGGTCAACGAACCTTTGAATCTTCTGCAAGTGACCGGTGATGGGTTCACCATCCTTCATTTTGGCTGTTATCATGGAGGAGATAATTTCATACCTCTCTTGATGCGCACTCTGACGGTACCTATCCATCAGATCCTAGTGCATCTCATAGGGGGAGAAATCTTAGTAGGATTTTTGAAGTTAGGGAGTCATGGTGGCCAACATGATGCAGGACACTTTAGTAGCATCCTTCTCATGTGCAACAAACTCCGCAAACTCTTCAGGAGTAGCAGTAGCTTCATTCACAACCTTAAGCTCCCCATCGATGACATACTCCTTGTCCTCATAAAGGGTAATCATCCTGATGTTTTTGATCCATTCATTGAAGTTGGATCCATCAAAAGTGACTTTCCCACACAAGTTCATAAGGGAAAAGGAGCTTGTAGGGTTTGAGCCAGCAGCATTGTTGGAAGACATCTAAAAGAAAGAAAGACAAGTTTTATTAGATAAAGTGTCCTTAATAAGTCACCCAAATGAAATATTAAGGCTAGGATCCATCAAACTATTTATCGTTGGAAGAGGGATGCCGTAATCCAAGCTATAAAATATTGGAAGGTAGGTAAATGACGATTTACCAATTTCCACTATAAAAACGAAATATTTTATTATTAGGTTTTATTGGATTTGAAACTCCTAGATCTTTTGAGATACATTGAACTCTTCAATGGCATGTTTGAATCTCGATTGTGCCCTCTCAAGTTTGTGACTGGGATGCCGAGGATCACAAACAAGGTGTGAATAACCATGCAAATTGACTTGGTACCCTTAACTATATTACCTAATTGATGTGCCGGTTAACCACACACGCTCCACCGATCTATAATAAAGTCAATTTACCCTTTGTCACTCTTACTAGTGCTTATTAGTGTGCCGGTTAACCACACACACTCCACTAACGACTTGGTAAGGTACAAAGTGTAATTTCATGGGTTAGCACCTATTTCACATTTTCCTAAAGTAACTAAGATTAGGAATTTATAATGTATAGTTACTTTATAATTTCATTATACTTTTAATGAGGATTAAGGTCCTATCCTACCTTTTTCGGCTAACGACCCTCCACCAATCAAGGAAGTGGTGGGTGACAGTGGACACCCATTAAACCACCATTTTATAGGCAGTAACCTTATACCCCCATTATAGACCAGCTTCGTGAATGAGGCCTACTAATGATAAGACTGACATGTTCTTATACATATCTATATAATTAAAATTATAATAATAGTATAAGGGTTGAATTTTAAACATTTAAAATTCTAAGGTTTAATTTTGGAATTAAAGTATTAAAGTGTAAGACTTTATAAATTCCAAAACTTAAGGGCCAGTTTTGAAACTATTCCAAGACTCTTCAATTTGTAACTTATGAGTTTAATGGTTCATAAAAATGAAGACTCTTCATTTTATGAAACCTCTTATTCTTTAATGACAATTTTAAAGAAGTGACTTTTCATTTTATGTAACCTATGTGTTTAATAATGGACTTTAAAAGAAAAAACTTTTGTTAATCCATAACTTGAAGACAAATTATGGATTCCATTAAAACACATAATGATCAAGAATTAAACTAACAAGCAAGTTACAAATAATTCCTATGATCTTCTAAACTCATAAGTTCATGAACATGCATATCAACAATTTCAAGAATCATAAATAAACCATATAAAACTTGAAATTTTGATAATAATCACTTATTTGGATGAGAATAAGCATTACCATAACATCAAAATCAAGTTTTAAGAACAAAAACACTTTGTGGTAATGATTCTAATCCAAAACAGGCCAAAAACTAAATTTTTTTTCACTGAACAGTCACCACCTCGTTGTAAACTGGTAGATTCCAAAAAAACAATTTTTCTTGCAAATTGCATCAAGTATCAAGAAAACAAACCTAGGATCTGATACCACTGATGGGTTTTGATCATTCTAACACTCCCATGGTGTACATGCAACCCTATAAACCTTGGATCTATGTTTTCTCTAATATACATGCAAATTTGATTTTTCCAAGGTTTACTTCCTAACTAGCATGGCTTGGGGAACATGTAATATAAAAACTAGTAGAAGTACATACCTTTGTTGTTGCTTGAATTCCTTGATGACTTTGTGAGCCTAGCACCCCAAATGCTGTGCCTCAAATGCTTCACACAACACCACAAGACTTGGAATAACTTGAGAGAATGTCACTAACACTCAAAATCGGTTATGCCCTCTTAGAATCAACTAGTAGCCGATTTTGCTAGCCATAGGGTCCCTTTTATAGTGTTGTCACAATTAGGGTTTACACATGAATGCCCTTAATTGTCGTGACTCTTCATTTCTAATGATCCATGGGTTTGTAACTCCCATGGACTATCCATGGAGCTCCTAATGGGTTATAGCCCAACTTCATAAACCATGGATCCACTACTAGAATATATGCCTTTAATGACACGTAATTTACGACACGCACCAATTTATGTTACGCGAATGAGAGTATCCTTAAAATAGTGTTATCACTCCAAAAAAATTAATGATTTACGTCACGCGTTATTGCGTGCCCTTAAATTAGTGTCTCTAGAAAAAAAAACATGGAGGGTACTTTATTTAAACGTGCGTCATCTGTACCCGTCGATTTATAATTTTAATGAAATGCGCGTTTAGTAGAAGGGGGAATCGAAATCCCCAAAATTTTGAAAACCCGACTCGTTCTTTCTACCTTCTTTCTATCTTTCATCTTCGCAATATGTCACACCCCGAAAACCGGTGGCGGAAATATTTCCGGGATTGACTCCACGTTGAGTATCAAATCCAATGTACATAGTAAGTAAAGTGAAACAAACATTACATTACATATTAAAAGTTTTACAATTTGTTTCAAAAGACACAGTTTATACAGTTGTGATACATATCATAGATGTAAACAAAATGAACGAGCCTTGCACGCACATGATCCTGAATCAAGTAAGTCTTCGGGTACCTGTACTATCGATGACCTGAGAACACAAGCAGTTTGAAAATCAGCATAACGCTGGTGAGTTCATAAGTAATTTTGTGAAAATGTTTATGTTTCCTTTCTGTTTCTGAAAATGTAACACACGCCGAGAAAATCCCATATTTTCTTTAAAGTTGGTTGTTGTTTCATAAAAGTAAGGTATGGTTTAGTTATCCAATTCATTGTTTTATGTCTTTAATGTATCAGTGTATTTCCAGGAAAGTCCCATACTTTCCTGAAGGGTGGTTATTGTAAAAGATGTAATGTTATTCAGTTGGTTACTCTTTTTTGATTATGTGAATGTTACCCAGGAATGCCCCATGCTTTCCTGTATGATGGTTTTCAATGTAAAAGATGTATTTTGTTAGACCTGGTTATGTACAAGACTTCCCAGGAAGGTCCCATACCGTCCTGAATGTTGGTTATCATTTGTAAAAGATGTAAAAGATGTAAACTGAATCCTGGTTATCTGTAAAATGTAGTATGTGGTTCATTATTACTATAAGTAAATCTCTGTTATCCTAGTTGCGAGTTCCATAACCATACTAAAGACTGAACCTGTGGCAATAAGTAGTCCACAGCCTTGTGGCAATAAGTAGTCCACAATCCTTATGACTTTCGTCACCCTTGAACCATTTTGGTTCGGTTGTAGCTAGCAGCAAGGTGTGGGGTAGTCAGTCCAGTATAGATCTATACACTCAAGTCACGCTCTCTAAATTCCAGAGATTCTGGTTACGGGTGTAGTCCTCCACTCGCGTATCTCTGTGGAGTGTTTGCCGAGGGAGTGTCTCCAATCATGCAAAATAACAAATTTACTAGTAATACTAGGGTAATCCTCCATTCACGTATTTCTGTGGAATGTTACCGAGGACAAGACAGTGTACGAAATATATTATTCATGTGTTATAAGTCATGCTTTTAACAGATAAAATGTGGAAACCATTTGTGAAATATATAAAACATAACAGTTTATAAAACTCATTTCACAAATAAATGTTTAGGTAATCTGTGTATTCAACTCATTATCAGTTGTGTAATCAATATTAAAAGCATATGAAATGTGAAGCACACACATGAAAATAAGTTTTTGAGTACAAGAAAACCCTTGTACTTTGCTTGTGTTCCCCCCCTGAAAACAGTGAAAAACAGTGAAAAAGGGTAGGGGTATGAACTCACCGGACTCGAGAATGTGTCGGTTTTGGATACTAGACATTGATTCGGGGATTGTTTACTTGCGATGACCCTATGTAAAATGAAATAATGTCCATATATATACTATTAGGGATACATTCACTAATCATATGGAACATTACACTCCAACGAGGTTAAACACCTCAAAATGAGCGTTTGGAGTGACCCGGGTGACATCTTCAGACGTGTAAAGGCACTAGGGACTTGGGACTTGAGTTTACTCTCCATAAGTAAACATTTAAATGAGTTTACAACCACAAAACACACCCACACATGAGTTTACGGCCGTAAACTCATGTTGGTGTGATTTTGATGGTTTAAGGGCTTGAATGGACATGGGGATTGCTAGAATGGATTATCTAAAATGCCTTGGAACACTTGGAAATGAATTTACAACATTTAAAAGGGAGTTAACGGCCACCCCATAAGAGTTTACGGCCGTAAACTCACCCATGGCCAAGGAAAAATTGATTTGAGCTTTATAGGACAATCACATGTGATTCTAACTAATTTTCTAAGCTTTGTTATGAATTTAGGTTACCATTTAACACACTTATTGGAGTTTACGGCCTAGAGGTATGTTCTAAGGCCGTAAACTCTCCTTTACCCATGAAAAAGATAGTTTTTGATGCTTAAAACAATCACATATGATTCTAGAAATTTATACAAGCCCTTTGAGTGTATTTGATGCATCATTAACATGGTTTTATGAGTTTACGGCCAAAGGTATGCTCCTAGGCCGTAAACTCTTGTAAATGATAATTTTGATATGTTTCAAATCCTTAAACTATTTTTAGATGCATCTAGATTTTACCACAAGGCCATTGGTTGAGTTTCAAGGCATTTGGACAAGTTTAAAGGCTCTAAATCCCCAATTAAGAGGAGTTTACGGCCCAAGAACATACCTTGGCCGTAAACTCTCTTTTGTCCCTCATAATTCATGTTTTAATTGTTTTAAGTCTAGATTTGCAAGCCTTATAGTCATATTTAAGTCCCAACTTTGATTTGGAAGGGTAATTTGGCTTAAAAACCCCTCTTAATGGAGTTTACGGCCCAAGCTTGCTCCTTGGCCGTAAACTCATGTTCTTGATCCCAAAACTCAATTAACTCATCAATTTGAAGGCTAAAGATGTTGAATAACATGCTAGGGAGGTTACCTTAAAGATTTGAAGCCTTAAACTTGAGATTTTGACCTTAAATCTAGCTTGAGGAGAGAGGTTGTGAAAGTTTATTGAGAAATTGGCCAAAGGCTTCAAATGAAGTCTTAAAACACTTTATATAGTGTTCGGGAATTGGACACGACGGAATTCTACCTGATACCGACGTTAAGTGAGGCTTTTGGTCGTACCCGATTGAGTTACCGTAACCCGATACGGTAATTTCTAGAAATATTCCAATCACTAAAATGGGGTGCTAAAATGATTTCTAAACATATTAAGACACCCATTAAGTCTTTTTAGGTCAATATAAATTAATGACTTAATAAAATGGCGAAATTGGAAACGAAATTGAAAATGACGTCTGATTGATCAGATGGGATTACAAGTTGTGGTACAAGAAGTGACATGAAATTTCGGGTTGTTACATTATCCCCCCGTTAAAGGGAATTTCGTCCCTAAATTCAAGACAAGAGATAAGAGAAAATACAAATCATGGACCTAGAAAGAGTTGCGGATATTTTTTTTTTCATCGAGTCTTCTCGCTCCCAAGTGAACTCCGGTCCCCGCTTGGCATTCCAGCGAACCTTTACCAACGGGATGCGACTCTGCTTCGTACGTTTGACTTCTCGATCCATGATTTCGATTGGTTCCTCCACAAAATTGAGGTTTTCATCGATTTCAATCTCGTCTAATGGAATCACTAGAGTTTCATCGGATAGGCACTTCTTGAGGTTTGAAACATGAAAGACGGGATGGATGTTACTAAGTTCGTGAGGTAAATGAAGCTTATAGGCCACCGGACCAACTCTAGCGATGATTTCAAAAGGTCCAATGTACCTCGGATTAAGTTTCCCACGTTTACCGAAACGTACAGTGCCTTTCCAGGGCGAGACCTTCAACAGAACACGGTCCCCAACCTGGAATTCTAGTGGTTTCCGATGATTATCAGCGTAACTCTTCTGACGATCGCGCGAGGCCTTTAGTCATTCACGGATTTGGATAATTCTCTCAGTGGTTTCACGGATGATCTCAGGACCAGTAAGTGCACTGTCGGGGACTCGACTCTTGGCTAACTGTGTATCTCCTACCTCTGCCCAGCACAGAGGGGATCTGCACTTGCGACCGTATAGGGCTTCGAACGGGGCAGCCCTAATGTTGGTGTGGTAATTGTTGTTGTACGATAATTTGATCAAAGGTAGATGTGCGTCCCACGACTTTCCAAAGTCAATGACACATGCCCTAAGCATGTCCTCCAGGGTTTGGATTTTTCTCTCGCTTTGACCGTCGGTCTGAGGATGGTATGCCGTGCTCATGTCTATTTGGGTTCCAAGGGCTTTCTGGAGAGACTGCCAAAATCGGGAAGTAAACCTGCTATCTCGATCAGAGATAATGGATGCAGGTACACCGTGTAGTCGAACTACCTCTTGAATACATATATCCGTGCGAGTCTTTCCATCTTGTATGATTCTTTGATTGGAACGAAGTGAGCTGATTTTGTCAAACGATCGACAATCACCCAAATGGTATCATACCCACTCGAGCACTTGGGTAGTTTGGTGATGAAATCCATGGTGATCATCTCCCATTTCCATTCAGGTATCTCAGGTTGTTGGAGCAGACCCGAGGGTTTCTGATGTTCAACTTTTACTTTGGCACAAGTCAGACATTTGCCCACAAATGAAGCTATCTCAGCCTTCATATTTGGCCACCAATATTGTTTCTTGAGATCTAAGTACATCTTGTCAGAGCCCGGGTGAACAGAGTATCTGGTTCTATGTGCTTCCTCCATGACTAATTCTCTAAATCCTCCGGACTTGGGAATCCAGATTCGATCCATAAAACAATGGACTCCGTCACTTCTGATCTCAAGTTTCTTTTCCATCCCTCTCAAAGCTTCAGTTGTCATGTTCTCGGGTTTCAGGGCTTCTAACTGAGCTTCTCGGATTTGCATGGGTAGGTTGGAATGGATGATTATCGACTGGCTCCTCACCTTGTTGCTGGTACTCTCCTTTCGGCTAAGGGCATCTGCTACCACATTGGCCTTGTCGGGATGGTAATTTCACACTCATAATCACCGAGTAATTCTACCCACCGCCTTTGTCTCATATTCAAGTCTTTTTGGTCGAAAATATGTTGTAGGCTCTTATGGTCGGTGGAGATCGTGCACTTGGTTCCGTAAAGGTAATGCCTCCAAATCTTTAATGCAAAAACTACGGCTCCTAGCTCCAAGCCGTGTGTGGTATAGTTGACTTCGTGGGCTTTCAACTGCCTAGAAGCATAAGCAATTACTTTTCCTCTCTGCATAAGCACACAACCTAAACCTTGAGTAGACGCATCGCAGTAGACAACAAAGTCCTCTGTCCCTTCGGGTAGGGTCAGGACAGGTGCGCTGCATAAAGCTTTCTTCAACGTCTGAAATGCGGTTTCTTGTTTATCACCCCAACAAAAGGGTACACCTTTCTGTGTCAGAGTGGTTAGAGGTTTGGCGATTCTGGAAAAGTTTTGGATGAACCTTCGATAATAGCCAGCGAGACCCAAGAATTGTCGGATTTCTGTGGGTGTCTTTGGTGCTGACCAATTCTCTATTGCTTTAATCTTGGAGGGATTGACATGAATACCCTCCTCACTTACTACATGACCAAGGAAAGTTACCTTCCGTATCCAGAACTCACATTTTGAAAATTTCGCGTATAACCTCTCGGATTGCAGGGTCTCCAACACTAGCCTCAAATGTTGTTTGTGGTCTTCTTCACTTCGGGAATAGACGAGTATGTCATCGATGAATACTATGACAAACTTATCCAAATAAGGACGACACACCCGGTTCATCAGATCCATGAACACTGCCGGTGCGTTGGTTAAACCAAAGGGCATCACTACGAACTCGTAGTGTCCATATCGAGTCCTGAAAGCTGTTTTGGGCACATCACTTTCATGAACTCGCAACTGATGGTACCCTGATCGAAGGTCTATCTTAGAGAAGTAACTGGCTCCCTGGAGTTGATCGAAAAGGTCATCTATTCGAGGAAGAGGATATCAGTTTTTGACAGTCAACTTGTTTAGCTCACGATAATCAATAAACATACGAAAGGATCCATCCTTCTTCTTGACAAACAAAACCGGGGCTCCCCAGGGTGAGGAACTCGGTCTAATGAATCCTTTGCTAAGCAGCTCGTTAAGTTGACTGGATAGCTCCTGCATTTCTGCTGGAGCTAAGCGATACGGAGACTTCGCTACAGGAGTAGCCCCAGGAATTAGGTCAATACGGAACTCGACCTGACGTTCGGGAGGAATTCCTGGAAGCTCTTCGGGAAACACATCAGGAAAATTACAGACCTCGGGGATGCTCGCGAGGTCTTTAACTTCTTTTTTCTCATTAATTACATGGGCTAAGAATGCAATACACTCCTTTCGCAGGAGTTTCTGAGCTTTGATGCAGGAAATGATACGAAGGTTGGAACCGAGTTTATCGCCATAGATTACTAGAGTTTGACCCGAAGGAAGGTTAAGACGGATGGATTTTTCGAAGCAAAGGATATCTGCATGATTGGGACTCAACCAATCCATGCCAATAATGACATCAAAGCTCTTTATTGATACGAGCATAAGATCGATAGGAAATGAATGGTCGTTTAAGGTAAGAGTGCAATCTACGAATACCTCACTCGCACTTTCTTTCTCTCCATTTGCCATTTCGACGGTAAATATTTCGGTTAGGGGTTGGGAATTATGTTTTAGGTTATGTTTGAATGCATGACTAATAAAACTTCTTTCAGCACCCGAATCGAAAAGAATATTAGCATACGAGTTGTCGAGAAGAAACGTACCCGAGACAACATTGGGATCGGCGACTGCTTCTTCCCGTCCCATAGCAAGGACCCTTCCGTTGTTGCCAGCAGTAGTCTTCTTGGGGCAGTTCCTTTTAAAGTGCCCGGCCTCACCACAGTTATAACAGGCTTGACCAACGCCTGTTCCAGAAGATTGATTTGCTGATTGAGTCGGAGCTTTGCAGTATCGAACAGTGTGCTCCTTCTTACCACAATTGGTACAGGATAGTTCTCGACAGGGACCAGGGTTGTGGTGATACTTGCATTTTTCACAAAGAGGGAGGTTACCAACATATCGACTGGTAGGAGTTGGTGCTGTGGATCCCACAACAGAAGCAGCAGCTACGGGGGTAGTAGCAGCATGAACTGCTACTGTTTGTTGTCTTTTGGAGGAGCCTTGGGAAGATTGACCCTCCTTTTTCTTCCAAAATTTTCTTTTCTCACCACTTCTTTTGGTCGACTCAGGGGTAGCAGTGGTGGCTTCCTCAACATCATCACTGTGGTGAATTATAGCTTGGGCTAAAGTCTTAGCACTATCATAAGTATCTGGGCGAGCAGCTAAGACATGACCTTTGGTCGGATTGGTTAACCCCCAAATAAACCTCTCGATCTTTTTGCTTTCAGGGGTGACTAGTCCAGGGCAGAGAAGGGCAAGATCATCAAATCGGGAAGTGTAGGCAGCAATGTCGGAACCTTTCATCTTCAGGTTCCAGAGCTCGTGCTCTAACTTCTGCATTTCGCCTCTGGGACAATATTCAGCAAGGAGGAGTTCTTTCATAGTCTCCCAGCCCATGGCATTGGCTACTGGGAGAGTTAAGGATTTGACTCGGCCATTCCACCAAGTCAATGCTTTATCAAGGAAGGTACAAGCTGCGAACTTGACCTTATCGGACTCATCACAGGCACAGATTTCGAAGATGGATTCAATTCTCTCGAACCATCGGGATAAGGAAATGACACCACCAGTGCCATTGAAGAAAGAAGGCTTCGCATTCATGAAGTCCTTATAGGAACCCTCCTTACGGCGTTCCTGATTACCATCTTGAATTTGATTACTACCTCCTGAACCACTGGTATTAAGCTGAGACATGGCAGCTGCCACCGCAGCGGTAACAGCTGTTTGAAATAACACGGGATCGATTTCAGGAGGAGGTGGCGGAGGATTGTTGGAGCTGGGTCTCTTCCTGGGAGGCATCTTGATCTAATAAGATCAATAAAGAGAGAAAGGATGATAAGTCCTCTAAATCGAGAGATATGACAGGTATTTATTACAATTAAGCGGTAAAGCAGGAAAGAGTTACTGAAGCAAGTATACTATTACTAATGGAATGATCGGGGGTCTATACATGTATGATTGTTCGAGAAATACTCCCATAGTATTTCATGGTTTGTTACAATATTGGCTCGATGTTTGTGGTATTAGGGTAAGTTTTAGGCATGCCGCATACCACAATCACTCCCAAGCACATGTTGGCCGTGTCTCGAATGAATATAGTTGGCCAGGCTATATTGACCCTAGACACGACTACATAACTGCCCAGGTTTAACTGCAATACACAACACCCATTTACTTATATTTTGTTCTACTTATAGATACGAATCTTGACGGTTCGGTATACTTGTATATCTTTGAAAATACTTGTAGTCTGGAGATACTTTTATTTCAGAGCACTTAGGCCCTTTAGTGTTTATAGTTTTATACCATGTAAGGTTTGGTATACTTTATTCACTATAAACAAAGGCTCTGATACCAATCTGTCACACCCCGAAAACCGGAGGCGGAAATATTTCCGGGATTGACTCCACGTTGAGTATCAAATCCAATGTACATAGTAAGTAAAGTGAAACAAACATTACATTACATATTAAAAGTTTTACAATTTGTTTCAAAAGACACAGTTTATACAGTTGTGATACATATCATAGATGTAAACAAAATGAACGAGCCTTGCACGCACACGATCCTGAATCAAGTAAGTCTTCGGGTACCTGTACTATCGATGACCTGAGAACACAAGCAGTTTGAAAATCAGCATAACGCTGGTGAGTTCATAAGTAATTTTGTGAAAATTTTTATGTTTCCTTTCTGTTTCTGAAAATGTAACACACGCCGAGAAAATCCCATATTTTCTTTAAAGTTGGTTGTTGTTTCATAAAAGTAAGGTATGGTTTAGTTATCCAATTCATTGTTTTATGTCTTTAATGTATCAGTGTATTTCCAGGAAAGTCCCATACTTTCCTGAAGGGTGGTTATTGTAAAAGATGTAATGTTATTCAGTTGGTTACTCTTTTCTGATTATGTGAATGTTACCCAGGAATGCCCCATGCTTTCCTGTATGATGGTTTTCAATGTAAAAGATGTATTTTGTTAGACCTAGTTATGTACAAGACTTCCCAGGAAGGTCCCATACCGTCCTGAATGTTGGTTATCATTTGTAAAAGATGTAAAAGATGTAAACTGAATCCTGGTTATCTGTAAAATGTAGTATGTGGTTCATTATTACTATAAGTAAATCTCTGTTATCCTAGTTGCGAGTTCCATAACCATACTAAAGACTGAACCTGTGGCAATAAGTAGTCCACAGCCTTGTGGCAATAAGTAGTCCACAATCCTTATGACTTTCGTCACCCTTGAACCATTTTGGTTCGGCTGTAGCTAGCAGCCAGGTGTGGGGTAGTCAGTCCCGTATAGATCTATACACTCAAGTCACGCTCTCTAAATTCCATAGATTCTGGTTACGGGTGTAGTCCTCCACTCGCGTATCTCTGTGGAGTGTTTGCCGAGGACGTGTCTCCAATCATGCAGAATAACAAATTTACTAGTAATACTAGGGTAATCCTCCATTCACGTATTTCTGTGGAATGTTACCGAGGACAAGACAGTGTACGAAATATATTATTCATGTGTTATAAGTCATGCTTTTAACAGATAAAATGTGGAAACCATTTGTGAAATATATAAAACATAACAGTTTATAAAACTCATTTCACAAATAAATGTTTAGGTAATCTGTGTATTCAACTCGTTATCAGTTCTGTAATCAATATTAAAAGCATATGAAATGTGAAGCACACACATGAAAATAAGTTTTTGAGTACAAGAAAACCCTTGTACTTTGCTTGTGTTCCCCCCCTGAAAACAGTGAAAAACAGTGAAAAAGGGTAGGGGTATGAACTCACCGGACTCGAGAATGTGTCGGTTTTGGATACTAGACATTGATTCGGGGATTGTTTACTTGCGATGACCCTATGTAAAATGAAATAATGTCCATATATATACTATTAGGGATACATTCACTAATCATATGGAACATTACACTCCAACGAGGTTAAACTCCTCAAAATGAGCGTTTGGAGTGACCCGGGTGACATCTTCGGACGTGTAAAGGCACTAGGGACTTGGGACTTGAGTTTACTCTCCATAAGTAAACATTTAAATGAGTTTACAACCACAAAACACACCCACACATGAGTTTATGGCCGTAAACTCATGTTGGTGTGATTTTGATGGTTTAAGGGCTTGAATGGACATGGGGATTGCTAGAATGGATTATCTAAAATGCCTTGGAACACTTGGAAATGAATTTACAACATTTAAAAGGGAGTTTACGGCCACCCCATAAGATTTTACGGCCGTAAACTCACCCATGGCCAAGGAAAAATTGATTTGAGCTTTATCGGACAATCACATGTGATTCTAACTAATTTTCTAAGCTTTGTTATGAATTTAGGTTACCATTTAACACACTTATTGGAGTTTACGGCCTAGAGGTATGTTCTAAGGCCGTAAACTCTCCTTTACCCATGAAAAAGATAGTTTTTGATGCTTAAAACAGTCACATGTGATTCTAGAAATTTATACAAGCCCTTTGAGTGTATTTGATGCATCATTAACATGGTTTTATGAGTTTACGGCCAAACGTATGCTCCTAGGCCGTAAACTCTTGTAAATGATAATTTTGATATGTTTCAAATCCTTAAACTATTTTTAGATGCATCTAGATTTTACCACAAGGCCATTGGTTGAGTTTCAAGGTATTTAGACAAGTTTAAAGGCTCTAAATCCCCAATTAAGAGGAGTTTACGGCCCAAGAACATACCTTGGCCGTAAACTCTCTTTTGTCCCTCATAATTCATGTTTTAATTGTTTTAAGTCTAGATTTGCAAGCCTTATAGTCATATCTAAGTCCCAACTTTGATTTGGAAGGGTAATTTGGCTTAAAAACCCCTCTTAATGGAGTTTACGGCCCAAGCTTGCTCCTTGGCTGTAAACTCATGTTCTTGATCCCAAAACTCAATTAACTCATCAATTTGAAGGCTAAAGATGTTGAATAACATGCTAGGGAGGTTACCTTAAAGATTTGAAGCCTTAAACTTGAGATTTTGACCTTAAATCTAGCTTGAGGAGAGAGGTTGTGAAAGTTTATTGAGAAATTGGCCAAAGGCTTCAAATGAAGTCTTAAAACACTTTATATAGTGTTCGGGAATTGGACACGACGGAATTCTACCCGATACCGACGTTAAGTGAGGCTTTTGGTCGTACCCGATTGAGTTACCGTAACCCGATACGGTAATTTCTAGAAATATTCCAATCACTAAAGTGGGGTGCTAAAATGATTTCTAAACGTATTAAGACACCCATTAAGTCTTTTTAGGTCAATATAAATTAATGACTTAACAAAATGGGGAAATTGGAAACGAAATTGAAAATGACGTCTGATTGATCGGATGGGATTACAAGTTGTGGTACAAGAAGTGACATGAAATTTCGGGTTGTTACACAATGACTCTCCTTCTCCGACACTCTCTCCTCTAGATCTCCCTTCATTCTGTACCTCCTGTCTCTCTGTAAACCCTAAGCCATCACCACCTCCATTCTCTCTAGCACGTTCTAGGGTTTTATTTTCTTCCAAGATTCCGTTTCTCTCGTTTTCTCTCAGCACAGTACGTACGAGGTTTCTCTCGTTTTCTCTCAATTCTCTCCTCTAGATCTCCCTTCATTTTCTACCTTCTTTAAAGCCGATTGTTTTTATGGTTTTCTGGATCGTAATTGGGTTATGTCTAAGTCGAGGGTTTCACCAACCACCTACAAATTGCCGCCCTAGTGACTAGTGAGGCGTTGAAGACGACGAAAATCAAAAGTAAGCAAGGAGTGAACAACTGGAAAGATCATGAGTTTTCTGATTATACAAGGAGGTTAATTGAGACTGTTTCTAGGCTAGTTTAGATTATAGAGGAAGTTAGGTCAGGTAATGGGGACTTGGAGAATGTGGAAGCGACATTAAAGGATGTGAAATTGAAGAAAAAAGAATTGCAAGATGAGATTATGAATCGACTTTATGCAGAGTCAAGTGTTTTGAGGGGAAAGAAAATGGAATTGAATAGAAAGTCAGGGGACATTCTTGATTCCATGATGAAGTATAAGAGAGAGAAAGATAGGGTTCTGGAAAGAGGTGGGAAAAAGATGACTAAGGAGCAGGTGCTGGCGGAGTTGGATGAGACTATTAGCTACAAAGAGAAGGAGTTTATGGAGACTTCAGAGGAAACATATGAGATTGATGATCAAATGTTCAGGAGAGAGACCATGACCTTGAGCATTGGTGTTAGGGAACTTTGTTTTATAGAGAGGTAAAGCATCAACCTGGTTGAGAATTTTATTCCGCATATGAAGCAGAAAGACACTGACAGGTAAATATTTTATAATGTTCTTATGCATGTATGTATATCAGTATATGTACTATGTATATATGTATGTTTTTGGTGCTTAAGATTACTGATTATGTGCTTAAGATTACTGATTATGTACTATGTACTATGATGATGATACTTTCTTTTCTCTTATTTATTCACATGACATGACACTTTCTTTCATGTTATGTAGAGAGTGAAAAATCCTCCTATACGTTTAAAAGACTTTGCAAGTGTCGAGTTCATGAAGGAAGAAATAAATGAAGTTGTGGCATTTTTACAAAACCCTTGTGCCTTTCAAGAAATGGGTGCTCGTGCCCCTACGGTATGTAATATGTAATATGTATGTTATTTTTCTATTTCTGTAAATTATTATATATATACTGGTTTATTATAGAAAATGTTGTTATGTGGTTGAATTGCATGGAGTTTTGATTGTAGGTGAGAGGGGAACATGTAAGACTGCACTGGCTTTGGCTATAACTGCAGAGGCTAAGGTTCCAGTTGTTGAGGTGAAGGCCCAACAATTGGGGGCTAGTTTATGGGTCGGGCACAGTGCATCCAATGTTAGAGAACTCTTCCAAATTGCACGAGATCTGGTAATACTTTTTGTGTTCATTGTTTCTTTTATGCCTTTTATGAATATTTGGACCAATATGAATCTATTTGTAGGCACATGTGATCATATTTGTGGAGGATTTTGACCGGTTTGCTGGTGTGCGTGGCAAGTTTATACATACTATGAAATAGGATCATGAGGCTTTTATTAATCAGCTACTTGTGGAACTTGATAGGTAACTCTCTAACTTCTTGTGGAACTTAATTAATTTCTGATTCCAATCAAGAATTCCCCTTCTGATCAATTCATGCAGGTTTGAGAAACAAGATGGGGTTGTTTTAATGGCTACAACATGAAACAAATTGATGAAGCTTTACATCATCCTGGTCGAATGGCAGAATATTCAATCTTCAAAGACCAACACAAACTGAAAGGGAAAAAAATACTTCAAATAGCTGCAAAAGAAACCATGGACCCTGAAATCATTGGCTTTGTTGACTTCCAGAAGGTATAATAAACTCACGTTCAATGACATCATTCTTTTTTCTTCTAATACCTCACTACCTTTTGTGTTCAGGTGGCTGAAAAAATGGCTTTCTTACGTCCTGTTGAAGTCAAACTTGTTCCCATGTCCTTGGAAGATAGGGATGCAAACGAGGACAGATATTCAGGGGGACTACAACATCCATACCCGTACCCTCCATACCCTCCATACCCATCCCCATCCCCGACGGGTTTGGGTAAAAAAAATCTACCGGGTACGGGTAACCGTTCTTATGGCTCTAAACTAAGCCATTGATCAACTCAATATTAGCTCAAAATATTAAGAGTCTATTTAATTTATAAAGCTCATTCGCATCTATTTGTGTCAACAAGCAATGTGGGATTAAAATACAAATACAACTATCAATCACTGTAAGTACTTTGTCTGATATACTTGTATCTCCCTCACTTCACTTATCTACTCAAACGATGTGGGACAAATATCCATTACCTTTTTAACTCAAAATCTACTCTAATAAATGAAAATGACTTTGCCACATGTCCTTCTCTCATAAGATTAGCCACATGTCATTCTCTCATAAGATTAGCCACATGTCATTTTGTCATAATTTGAAATATATTTATTTTCCACTTGTCATTACTTTAATTTTCATTTTCAATATATCATTGATTTACTTTCTATAAATTAAACCTACCATAATGATTATCAAATTTTAAATTTAAAATTCAATTCCAAATAAATTTATAGTTTAAACCTTTATGTTTAATATTTTGTTATAATTAACCCGTTTAGTACACACTAAACTCATAATTTTAATTAATTTATTCTTTGCAATTTTTTTCTCATAATTTTCACTTATTTCAATTTCAAATTCAAATAAAAATTCTATTTAATCGTTCGTACTTAACATTTTGTTTTAATCAAACCGTATATTATACGGGTCTCACAACTAGTTTTGTTGAATAAAGATAAGGCTTCAAACGTGTAACAAACGACTTGTATGCATTAAGACTACTAATCAAATTACTAAATTAGTTCATTTAAGTTTGTTCCATATAATTAATAGACGAGCTAGACACACATTAAAGAATACAACTAATTTTTGGAACAACATTATAAATTCAAATATGGGATGGTGGAAATTTGTGGATTAATTTTAGTCTTTATTTGTTTATAATATTAAATACTATGAAAACACACATTTTAGTTTTTATTTGTTTCATTGAAACTACAATATACTACAAATATAAAATAAATATTAAATCAAGTTGTTGCTAACTATTAAATAAGAAATAAGTATGTTTGGTGGAAAAAAAATACTAAATAAATGGAAAGTCAAATCGTTGCTATTAAACAAGATATACAGTGCCAAAATCATATTAAAAGTCAAAAACGAGATAAAGATTGGGAAAATGACTCTTGAGGGTAATTAACTTTTGTGTTGTACTCATTTGGTCCCTTTTTTTGTATTCAATATACCATCGAACTTGTTGTTGGTGTTTACTATAGCCCTTTTGACCGGCTTTTGACCTGTGATAGTCGGTCAAAGGGTTATGGTGAACACAAACAACAAGTTCGATGGTATATTGAGTACAAAAAAAAAGGAAAGGGACCAAATGAGAACAAACGCAACAGTTGGTTACCCTCCTGATTCATTTTCCCTTTACTCATTTACAACAAATCCCACATCATCTCCTACTGTTATTAATGACTTTATGAGATTCATTCTTGCTTCTCTTCAAAACATAACTCACGAAAGGACATTATTTATGCATGTACAACTTTGTAATGCACTTGAATATTTATTAGGGGAAACTTGACTAAGTAGGCGCATTTCATGACTACATTTACATTTGCAATCAAATGATTTATCGTATCATGGATTCTAGACAAGTCTACAAACAAGTGGAATCACAAGTGCTGTGATTTTTGAGTTTACTTAGCTTTAAGATCGAACTCATGGGATAAGATACAACATCAATATGTATAATATCATGCTGCTTTTGTAGACACATCACTATAATATTGTACATATTGATCTTGTATCTTATCTCATGAGTTCGATTTTAAAGCTAAGTAAACTCAAAAATCATAGCACTTGTGATTCCACTCATTTGTAGACTTGTCTAGAATCCATGATACGATAAATCATTTGATTGGAAATGTAAATGTAGTAATGAAATGCGCCTGCTTAGTCAAGATTCCCCTAATAAATACTTAAGTGCATTACAAAGTTGTACATGCATGAATAATGTCCTTTCGTAGGTTATGTTTTGAAGAGAAGCAAGAATGAATCTCATAAAGTCATTAATATCAGTAGGAGATGATGTGGGATTTGTTGTAAATAAGTAAAGGGAAAATGAATCAGGAGGGTAACCAACTGTTGCGTTTGTTCTCATTTGGTCCATTTCCTTTTTTTGTACTCAATATACCATCGAACTTGTTGTTTGTGTTCACCATAACCCTTTGACCGGCTATCACAGATCAAAAGCCGGTCAAAAGGGCTATGGTAAACACCAACAACAAGTTCGATGGTATATTCAATACAAAAAAAGGGACCAAATGAGTACAAACGCAAAAGTTAATTACCCTCAAGAGTCATTTTCCCATAAAGATTTAACGAAGGGAGTGAGACTCAATAACTTCATCCCACATCAGCCGTATAATAAAAAAACAAACAGGGTCACCCTCAATGCTTTATATATATATATATATATATATATATATATATATATATATATATATATATATATATATATGGGAAAAGTAAATATGTGGTTGTCATGTATGTAATATTAGGTATAGAACCATCAAAATTGACTTCATTTTGATTAAATATACACAATTTTTGACATTTTTAGTTTCTTCCTATTGCTTTTGAGATCATATTATTTCTGATTTCATAATTTATCCCCAACATCTATGTATTTCGAATGTGTTTTTTATATTAGATATCTAGTAGGTTTCATAAATTTTCTTTGACACAAACCATATGTATACTTGCATGGTTCTTTTTGATGTGTTATTGGAAGAAGTTTATTGTATTTTTAATGAATAATTTCAATCATTCACTATAATTTTTATTTTAAATTTGAATATGAAGATTTATAGGTAGTTGATAATGTATTCTTATACATGGTTTGTGTTGCAAAATTAAAAATTTAAAACATCATAAAAATATGTACAAAGCCTATCATCTAGGCTAATAGAGAATACAAGAAAGATGGTAGAGACATTTGATCGTATTTTGTTAAAACTATGTAGTTTTTAATGGTTCTATACCTAATACTAGGTACATAACAGCCACAAATTCCCTAAGCCCTATATATATATATATATATATATATATCCGGGTATTATACGGGTGGATATTGCCATACCCGTACCCACCCCGTACCCGCTTCGGGTATGTAATATAATATCCATCCCCGCTCCGCTACCCGTCAAGACGGGGAATCCCTGACCCGTTAGGGTCGGGTCCAATTTGCATCCCTAGACACAGATGAACTAATGAGCTATACTAGCTTGATTGCAGTATGAAAATATTCCAGCTTTAATCATTTATGTGCATACTTTTTCTCTTTGTGCTGACTTTTTCACAGACTTTCAGTGGTAGTATTCCCACATGGTTAAGGAAGACAAAACTCGCAAAGACAATGGGCAAAATGGTGGTTAATCATCTCGGGTTAACATTGACCAAGGAGGATTTGCAAAATGTGGTTGACTTAATGTAGCCATATGGTCAGATAAGCAATTGGATTGAGTATCTAACCCCTTCCATTGATGTAAGTATATTGCTATTTGCTAGTTCTATTAGTCAGTTTGAATGTTAGTTATATGGATTTTTCTATTTTAGTGGACAAGAGAGACAAAGTTTCCTCATGCTGTTTGGTTTGCAGGCCGTGGACTTGTAGTTGCTCTTTTACCAAACTATGATGTGGTTGATAACTTATGGTTAGAGCCTTTTTCTTGGGAGGTATGCATTTTATTTATTTTTAATTCTTGTACGCATTTACTTTTTTGTATTTGTTTGTTAGTAAAGAGTAAAGAGTTGTGGTTTTGATTCAGGGAATTACAAAGGCTAAAACGGAAGGTTCCAGGTTTGGAAATGTTGAGTCCAGATCATATCTTGAAAAGAAGCTTGTGTTTTGCTTTGGGTCCAATGTTACATCCCAGATGTTGCTTCCATTTGTAGAAGAAAATATTCTTTCTTTATCTGAATTGAAACAGACACAAGAGGTAAAGTTTTATGCCCTTTTTTTGGTCTTTTACTACATTATATCTGTTAACTAAATAGTTTGATAATATATGGCATTCTACTCTACTTAAAAACAGATAGCTATAAGAATGGTGATTCAGTATGGATGGGGGTGATTCAGTATGGATGGGGCCAGGCCCTCATGAAAGTCCAACAGTTTATCACCATGGGAATGTAGTGACTGGTTTAATCATGGGGAACAATCATTTAACAGGTTTAAGTATGGGAATGCATAACAATGGAAGACAGCTGGAGGGTAGAGGAGGAAACAACCCTGCTGGCGATTCTAGGGGTGTCCAAAATGGGGATGCAGAAGTTGTCTCTTCACATGTAGATGTTGGTATCTTTTATTTATCTATATGTATATAGAAATTCATTTTCTTAAAATAATCAATTTCATTTCAGAATAAAAATCTACCTGTTGTTCAAGTTTCTCCTCAGTGAATGCATGGAATGCCAGCTTTCTTTTCACCTTGATAGCTGGCACATCTACATCCATATACTCTACACTATCAAGGGTTACCTCAAAATGTGAATTCACATCTTGTTCAGTCTCATGTTGCCCTATTTCATTCTTTGCCCACTTGGCAGAATCAATAGGTGTAGGTACATCTAGTGTGTTATAAGTCTATTTTTTAATTTCTTTTATTTATGTTTGAAACGTGGAATTAGGGTTGGGTTTGCGATCCATAATCGGTCCATAAACATCTTAGAAGCAATTTGGTTTGATTCAAGTTAGCTTATACAAATATGTTGATGAGGTAAGTTTTAACTTTTAAACCCCTCTATTGTCACACCCCCGAACCAGACGGCAGAAACGTCCGAGGGCTCGCGTGACTTTAATTGAATATCATCACAATGAATATACATGAATCATAACATAAACATCACCATGCATCAATATATTACAATTGTAATTGTTCACATCAAGTACATTGTTTTAACATTTCAAATCCATACATACATTGTTTGATAGATTTCAAAAGCAAAAACACCCTAACACACATGGTACTTATTCCTCGGCCTACCTGCTACCTGAGAATACAAGTTATTTTGGAAAAACGTCAACATATGAAATGTTGCTGAGTTCATAAGCAAAGTTGTGAATAAAATGATTTGTATAGTTTGTAAAACCCAGAAAATCCGATATTTTCTGAAAAGACATTAGTTTATCAAAGTGTGAAGATCCATAAGTTGATGCATGAATGATTTCAAAACATATATGTAAAAAGGGTGTTTTGTATTATAGTTATAGAATCTCTGAACGAATAGTATTGATTTTTCCCCGGAAAACCCGATGTTTTCCGATGTCGAAAGATGTATGTGATTACAAATTTTGTACCGTCACATCGAATGAATGTTGATTACACCACCTTGATTACTGTTGACTAACGCCCTAATTCCGTCTACTTTGATTACTCATAAGCCTTAGCGAACGAAGAGAAGAGGAGCACTATGTCCTACTACTATTGTAAGTACCTTAGGCTGTCGGGGATGCGAAAGACACGATGGTCCAACTCGCATTTGATTACTTTGACATTACTAGCAATACCAATGAACCACTAGGGCCCAATGACACATAAAAGCTATTGAAAGTCCTTTTATATGGAATTGGGTCATAGGAGGCCCAATAACATATAAGCGTTATCCCTTTGGGCCCAAAGATCATGTTAATGGACTTGCAAGGTCCAACAAGCATAATTTAAAACTTCTAAGCCCAAAGTTTGAATAATTACTCATCTTAGGTTTCACATATCTATTGGAGGGTTTGATTTTTACGGTTGTTATAATGGTATCGATTCGAGACTGATCGATTCGTTTGTAACGATATTTGGAGTTAAACGTGTATTCGTCTTTTGATTTTTCGGCAGTCGTGGTTTTTTGACTCAATGAAATAATTTGTTAAAAAGTAGAAGTTTAACCATTTTCAACACCTTCCCTTTTTATAAAAATACAAGTTTAATCCTTTATATAAAAGAAAGGATATTTTTAGCCCTTAAAACATTTTCTTGACACCTTTGTATATTAAATTTGTTGAAATGATGGTTTTAACTCAAAATTTATTTTGTTAACTATTTTAGTGCTTTTAGAATAGTAAAATTTCGGTTAAAACCCAACTTTTCACAATTTTTATAGTTTTGGCCCGAAATCCAAAAACTTTACATTTTTTATCCGTTTCGGAAATAAAAAGCATTTTTGACCCTTGAAATAGTTTTATTATCCTTTTATCCCCTGTTTTGAAGAAATTTTCATTTCAGCCCCTTTAATTGTCATTTTTCGCACTTTTGGGCTTATTGGGCCAAAAGGCCCAAAATTAGCCCATTAAGCTAAAAATTTACATTTCAAGTCCTTTGAAAATTTTATTATTCAGAAAAACAATTATGGAAACTGTTTTGACTCTTTTGGCCCTTAAGAAACCGTGACTTGGCAATTTTTAACCCAAGTTTTGTATTTTTGACAATTTAAGCCCAAAAATGGGTTTTATGTTGTAATTATGTTCATCGTAATCTTATAAGTTATTATTCTTGACTTGTTTAGTGTAAAATCACTTAGATCATGTTTGTTTCCTTTCTCATGTCATAGATCTCGAGTATCACCCCTTTTTGGTTACATGTTCATCATAAAAACACATAAAAACACACATACATGCATAAAATCACACATAGCATACACATACACATAGATCTACACATTTTCTTGTATTCTCCCCCATAAAACACATAAAAACCGAAAAGAGAGGGGTATGAAGCTCACCTTGAGTTGTGGTTTTGGTTTTTGAAGGAAGAGATGAAGAAATTTCTATCCTAGCAAGTCCTCTTGGTAAATCTTGAACTTAGATGATTTCTAAGAGAGTGATCATGATTTTGTATAGATTAGGAAGTGGTTTTTGATAAAACAAAGAATCTAGATCATAGATCCAAGCATGAACTTACCTTAGATGATAAATTTGTGGAAATATCTTCTTGAAAAACCTCCTAAGTTTCGAGAACTTTATGAAGAGTGGAGGGAGTTTCCTTGAGAGAGTTTTGAGTGAAATATGTGTGTGTTTGTATTGTGTTCGGTCGAGAGAAGAAGAGAGAGGGAAGAGAGAGTAGATGAATTGATGGTTGTATGGAAGCATGAGACTTTTGCATGGAAACCCAACAAGTAATAGTGAGGTGGCAAATGAAAAGTCAACTCTTTCTTCTTGGGTTGTTGGGCCGAGAATGGAGAGGAGAAAGGAAGAGAATTGGGCCTTGCATGCTTAAGCCCATATCATGATTTAATTAGATGACTTTTGGCTCAACATAAATCAAAGAATGATTTTTATGACCTATTAGGGCTAAATTTAAATTGGTTGTGACCCAATAAGGCCCATTAAAGTTAACCTAGTTTATTTTAGGCTTATAAGGCCCAAAATATTAAGTTTCATGTATAT
This sequence comes from Lactuca serriola, assembly GCF_051521515.1. Lineage (NCBI taxonomy): Eukaryota > Viridiplantae > Streptophyta > Magnoliopsida > Asterales > Asteraceae > Lactuca > Lactuca serriola. Next base: position 278,325,156 of record NC_136415.1, read on the forward strand.
GGGTCCAATTAGGGCCCATTTGAGAGTTCTATGTTCAAGATAGTTAAATTGGAAGCTTATTGGTCCATTAGGTCCAATAAGGAAATCCTAGTCCAAAATGGACTTAAACCGGGATTTCAAGGGTTTCCAATTCTTTGTGGACTATTTGTAGTGCTTGAATGAAGTATTTGATGAATTTTTTTTGTTATTGGATAAGAATCATACATGCTTTCACATTGTTGATTCATAATTTAAATAAGCGTTGTAGATACATGGCATCAAATTTCCTAGTTGTGACATCATCCCCCCGTTAGAGGGAATTTCGTCCTGAAATTCTTTTGAAAGCTGGATTTGAGAATGCGAGAATAGATGAGGGTACTTCTGTTTCATTTGATCTTCGCGTTCCCATGTGAATCTGGTCCGCATCTCGCGTTCCATCGAACTTTCACAATCGGAATGCGACTCTGCTTGGTACGCTTCACCTCTCTGTCCATGATTTCAACTGGTTCCTCGATGAACAGAAGATTCTCATTGATTTCGATTTCCTCTAATGGAATGACGAGAGTCTCGTCGGATAAGCACTTTTTCAAATTGGAAACGTGGAACACAGGGTGTACACTGCTTAGCTCAGCGGGTAGCTGCAGTCTATAAGCCACTGGACCGATTCAGGCAAGAATCTCGAAGGGTCCAATGTATCGAGGGTTCAGTTTGTCCCGCTTCCCAAAATGAATCACTCCTTTCCAAGGAGAGACTTTTAGTAACACCCTATCTTCGACTCTGAATTCCAAGGGCTTTCGTCGTTTATTGGCGTAGCTCTTTTGTCTGTCTCGTGATGATCGCAGTCGGGCCCTGATCTGAATTATCTTCTCGGTCGTCTCGTATACGATTTCCGGTCCTGTTAAGGCATTGTTTGGCATTTTCCCTCTTGCTAGCCGAGTGTCTCCTACCTCTGCCCAGCACAACGGTGATCTACATTTATGCCCGTATAATGCTTCAAAAGGAGCAACTTTGATACTCGAGTGATAACTGTTGTTATATGAGAACTCGATCAAAGGCAAGTGGGTATCCCACGACTTTCCAAATTCTATTACACACGCGCGAAGCATATCTTCTAGCTTTTGGATGGTTCGCTCGCTTTGACCATCCGTTTGTGGGTGGTAGGCAGTGCTCATGTCAAGTTACGTTCCCATAGCTTTCTGAAGCGATTGCCAAAAGCGTGAAGTAAATATACTATCTCTATTTGAGATGATAGATACGGGTACTCCACGGAGTCTCATGATTTCCTTGATGTGGATTCTTTTCAGGCGCTCCATCTTGTATGATTCTTTTATTGGTAGGAAATGGGCGTATTTCGTTAATCTATCAACTATTACCCAGATCGTGTCCAAACCATCTGATGACTTAGGTAGCTTGGTCACAAAGTCCATAGTGATCCTCTCCCATTTCCACTCAGGAATTACTGGTTGCTGTAATAGTCCCGAGGGCTTCTGATATTCCACCTTTTCTTTAGTGCAAGTAAGGCATTTGCTAACATAGGTGGCAATCTCTGGCTTCATGTTGGGCCACCAATAGTGTTGCTTAATATCCACGTACATTTGTCTGAACCTGGATGGATGGAGTATCGCGTCTTGTGGGCTTCATTCATGACTACCTCTCTGAATCCCCCAAGTTTAGGAACCCAAATACGGTTCATGAAATAATATGCCCCGTCCTTTTTCACTTCGAGATTCTTTTCCATTCCACGTAACGCTTCGCTTGTTCTGTTTTCCGCCTTCATGGCATCTGACTGGGTTGTTCTGATTTGCGAGGTCAGGTGGGATTGGATGGTTATCGAGAGAGTTTTCACACGATGATTTGAGTAATCCTTCCGACTCACGGCATCAGCTACCACGTTAGCCTTGCATGGGTGGTACTTGATTTCACACTCGTAGTTGTTTAGCAGTTCGACCCATCTTCGTTGCCTCATGTTTAGCTCTTTTTGATTCAAGATGTGCTGGAGACTCTTGTGGTCGATGAAGATGGTGCACTTAGTGCCATAAAGGTAGTGCCTCCAAATCTTCAGGGCAAAGACCACTGCTCCCAGTTCCAGATCATGAGTGGTGTAATTCACCTCGTGTGTCTTTAGTTGCCGGGACGCATAAGCTATCACCTTTCCATGTTGCATGAGTACACAACCTAAGCCCTGATTCGACGCATCGCAATATACTACAAAATCTTCTGTTCCTTCTGGTAATGATAGCACCAGCGCACTGCAGAGTGCTTGTTTCAGAATTCAAAATGCAGCTTCTTGCTTGTTCGTCCATTCAAAGGGTACACCCTTTTGTGTAAGCATGGTAAGCGGTTTGGTCGTCTTAGAGAAGTTCTGGATGAATCTCCTGTAATAGCTTGCGAGACCTAGAAATTGGCGAATTTCTATGGGTGTTTTCGGAATTGCCCATCCTTCGATGGCTTGGATTTTAGAAGGATCCACATGAATTCCTTCCTGACTAACAACATGTCCCAAAAAGTTCACGCTTCGGATAGCTTCGCGTATAGCTTTTCGGTTTGCAGGGTTTCCAGGATTTGTCGAAGATGTTGGCCATGCTCTTCTTTGCTTCGAGAGTAAACTAGAATGTCGTCAATGAAAATAATGACAACGTTTTCGAGGAATGGTCGGCAGATTCGAGTCATTAGGTCCATGAATGCGGCGTGGCATTCGTTAAACCGAAGGGCATTACTACAAATTCATAATGTCTATATCGAGTTCGGAAAGCGGTTTTGGGGATATCTGTCACACCCCAAAACCATGAACGGTGGAAACATTATGCGGCGGAGGACGTCATGTACAGTATCACAACAATGAATAGTAGTAAACAAGCAGCAACATCATCAATTGCATTAATAATATAATTTCATACAATTGTGTTCTGTTAAGTTATATAGACACTAAAATATACATATCAAAATAAAAGACGAGTCTTGAACGAACTCCATCTTCTCAAAACCTGGCACCTGTACCTGGCTACTAACGACCTGAGAATACAAGTTATTTTGGAAGCGAGTATCAGCTTAAAGCTGGTGAGATCCTAAATATATTAGTGTTTGTGTTTGTATGAAAGCATTTGTAAAATGTTTGTAAGATGTATTGTACTCTCCTAGAAACCCTATGTTTCCTACTAATTGTAGCCTTCTACCAAGGCATCTAGTATCTGTGTGTGTGTCTCTTGTAAGAGTGTGTATTTTCCTAATTCTGACTATCATTAACCAAAAATATAGTTTTTACATTACCGTGCATCGTGTGAATATTCACGAAGTGAATGGTGAATGTAATGGGAAAATATCATAGTACTGTAGTATTTGTAATAAGTGACTACTACTGTACTAACTACCTTAAACAAATGATATTTAAAATAACATGTGATCGACCTGTATCCTGCTACCGACTATAGTAAAACGACGATGTAAGACACCGTAAGAAATGACATTTGGCACCCGTAGACTTGCAAGTCCCACTGTAGCGAGCAGCAAGGTGTAGGATAGTCAATCCATTATAGATCTATACGCAAACTCATATGCTCCCTAATTAAGGAGATTCTGGATACAAAAACAGTCATGGCAGTAAGTGCCATGACTCGTTTAATGGTTGACATAACTGCATGAATGTATATGTAATGAATGCTAGCTGTATTGTATGTTCTCCTTCTGTCTAGCCTGTATGTTCTCTCTGTATAGTATTGTAATGTACTGTGTGTACTAGCTGTAATGTGTGTTCTCTCTCTATCTAGCATGTATAGTAATTTACTGTGTGTACTAGCTGTACTGACTCATTGTATGTTTCATTGTTCTAGTAACAGTTTTAGTATCTTCCTAAACTACCTATATGGTAGCTTACTAGTAATGTATGGTCATGTTTGTAAACCCTTGCTACTCAAAGGTATGGAACTGGTTGAAAGAAATTTTATGTCTATATACGTATACATAATATATAACTAATAGATAGACGAGCTTCGGACGGATAACCGATGCCTTAAAGCCACATCCCAACGAGGAAAAGGAGATAAAGCGAGCTAGCCTTCCTAAGCCCTTTAAGCATTACGTATATAACTATACATACATAGGCATGCATTTGACAATAAGTATAAAAGAGTTTAAGTAAAAGTATTTGACAAGTATAAGATTTTGTAAAACAGTTTGAAGTAAAACAGTTTGAACAGTAAGAAAACTATTGGTTTGGTAGTTATTAATCACATGTGATTGATATAACAACTATAAGAATTCAACTTGTATTCCCCCCCCCCCCCATAAAAGCATTTAAAAACATTTAAACCATTCATTAAGGGGTATGAACTCACCTGTAGTGAGTGGTATAGATGAACTGATGAAACGTGATTGCTAGGTGTCAAGTGAAGTCTTGAACACACACAAGGATCCTAGTTATCATATAATATCACATATATGTATCCATTTAGTCTCTAAACAACTAATAAACAAAGTTAAGACACCCTAGGACATGCTAAACACCTAATATAAGTGTTATAAGTCCCAAGGATTGCATCTAAGTGTTGTAGGACATGGCTAGTGTGCTTGGGGTTCAAGGAAAACTCCATCATAGAGTTTACAGTTTTATGGTCATCAACAAATGAGTTTACGGTCTTAAACCCTTGAGTTTACGGCCGTAAGCTCCTCCTCTTTTGACCATTTGATGATTTGAAGCTTTAAAAGTCCCTAGAAGCTTTTCTACTTGAAGTATGCGTCTATGGAAGGGATTAGGACACCATTTCACTCCTAAATCGATTTTACGGTTCCTAAACCATTTTCCTTTGTGTTTACTACCGTAAACGCATATGGTTTATGGTATTTTGGGGTTTTCAAGTCCTTTGCTCAACAATGAAAGGATTTAGACATGTTTCTAAGGCTTGTGAAGGACTAGGGCACACTTTGGCACCTTATTTGGGGTTTATGGTCCAAGAACTTCTTGGACTGTAAACACCTTGTTCTTGGTGTTCTTGGGACGATTTCTTGATGTAAGGAAATGTAATAAGCTTTATAAGACTCTAGGATAGAAGTACTTACTATATAGAAGCTTGAAATGAGCTAAAAGTCCAAGAGCACTAGTGTGTGTTCTTGGTGAAAATTGAAGAATCAACCTTTTGGAATGTTTGGAAAGATTTTACAGTTAGAAGTGTATTAAAACACTAGATTAAGTCATATAATCACTTAAGAAGGCTAGAACACTTACTAGATTGAAGATCTTGAAAAAATTTTGGATGATACTTGAGAGAGAAATGGATTTGGATCTTGAGATTTGGGAAAAAGTGTAAATAATGACAAATTGTCACATATATACTCCCAAATTTAGGGTTTTTGGCTGAAAATATTTTATTTAGGCAGTAAACTCTGATTTCTTGGAGTTATGGATTAACAGTGTTGCACAATAAACCCTATTGCATCCTCTCTCCTGATATCTCTTAAAGTGTAAATCCTAAAATACTCAAACTTATTCTAAAAAGTCTGAAAATTAACAGCAACTGTTCTGACTTCTATTAACTTGATATGTTGTACAGAATAGAAATTTCGGGTTGTCATAATATCCTCTTCCTGGACCTTGAGTTGATGGTAACCGGATCGCAGATCTATTTTAGAGATATAGTTTGCTCCTTGGAGCTAGTCGAATAGATCATCGATTCGCGGGAGTGGGTAGCGATTTTTTACGGTGAGCTTATTTAGTTCTCTGTAATCAATGCACATCTTAAAAGATCCGTCCTTCTTCTTGACAAAGAGAACTGGAGCTCCCCATGGTGAGAAACTGGGTCGGATGAATCCTTTATCCAAAAGCTCGCTGAGTTGACTGGACAACTCTTGCATCTCTGCAGGTGCTAATCGGTAAGGCAATTTAGCGATGGGAGTGGCTCCTGGCACTAGATCTATTCGGAACTCGACTTTTCTTTCTGGTGGTATCCCCGTAAGATCCTCTGGAAAGACATCCGGGAACTCACAAGCCATAGGGATGTCTCGAATATTGGTCTCTTCTTTGGATTTATCCACTATATGAGCTAGGAACGTCAAGTCCTTCTTTCGTAGGTACTTTTGCGCCTTAATGCACGGGATAAGATGAAGGTTTGCGCTAGGTTTGTCTCCGTAAATAACTAGGGTTTTGGGATTTGGGAGATGAAGGCGAACCGCCTTCTTGTGACACATAATTTCAGCATGGTGGGGGCTTAACCAATCCATGCCGATAATCACATCAAAACTCCTAACGAGAAACAGGCATTAAGTTTATTTGAAAGACGTGATGATTTAAGGTCAGGGTACATCCGATATAGATTTCCTCAGTGGATTCTGTCTTCCTATTAGCCATTTCCACTGTGAAGGTTTCATTAAGCTTCTGGGGTTGTTTTCTTAACAAGTGTTTGAATTTATTGCTCACAAAACTTCGTTCTGCTTCGGTATCAAATAGGATGCATGCATAAGTGTGGTTTAGGAGAAACGTACCGGTAACAACAGCGGGATCCTGAACCGCTTCTCCCTGACCCATAGCTAGCACCCTTCCTGTTCCTCCATTCCCAGGGTTGTTGGTGTTGGGGCAGTTTCGACGGATATGCCCAGTCTTTCCACATCCATAGCAGGTGGGGCTTGATCCTGTGTTATTGCCGCTATTGATCGTGTTGTTGTTGTTGTTGTTGTGGTTGTTGTTGTTGTTGTTTCCTTGTGGTTGGTTCTGGGGAGGATAGGTCCTGCAATACCTTGTCGTGTGACCCTTCCGATTGCAACTAGTGCATTGCATTTCCTTGCATTCGCCATTATGATGGTAACTGCACTTGTTGCACTTTGGGAGATTCCCAGAATACTGCTTGGGAGTGCTTGGATTAGCTGAGGCTAGAGCATGTGGTGTGAAGGGTACTTGGGTGGTTGCAGCGTTGACTGTCACTGTTTGTTGCTTCTTTGTCAACTCCGAGCCTTGTCGTCCTTTTCTCTTGTTATTCTTTCCTTTCTTGTTGTCATTCTCCTTCTTGCCTTCAATTTTCGTTGGCTTCTCACCCTTTTTGTTGTTGTGGTCGTACAGTTTCTTGGCCAATCTCTTGGCACTGTCGAAGGTTTCAGGTTTTGCAGCGATTACATTTCCTTGAATTGGGGAGGTCAATCCCCAGATGAATCGTTCGGTTTTCTTCCCTTCAGACGTAATCATGCCAGGGCACAGTAATGACAGCTCGCTAAACCTTGATATGTATGCATCTATATCAGAGTTTCGGATGGTGAGATCCCACAGCTCTTGCTCCATTTTCTGGATTTCGCCACGAGGGCAGTACTCAGCTATCAACATTTTTTCAGCTCCATCCATGGCATAGCGTTGGCTACGGGGAGGGTCAGGGCTTCTATGTGTCCATTCCACCAGGTGAGAGCCTGGTCGACGAACGTGCACGCGGAAAACTTCACTTTCACCTCCTCGGGGCTTTCACATATTTCGAACACCGATTCCACTTTCTCAATCCATCTTTTCAGGGTTATCACTCCACCCGTGCCATTAAAGGTTCGCGGCTTGGCATTGGTGAAATCTTTGTAGGAGTATGTTTTGGTAGGTCCTTGATTGATCCCGTTGTTTGAACTTCCAGCCCCTTGTCCGTTGACTCCTCCATTTTTCCCTTGGTGAATTTGTGCCATTGCTGCGGTGACCACAGCAGATACAGCCACTTGGAATGCAGCTGAGTCAACTTCGGGTGGGGTTGGCCCAGGGTTACCGCGAGTTGGTTGTTGAGGCATCTTTCTGTCATGGAACGGAAAGATGTTGAGTGTCTATGGTTTTTGTGAGATTGTGATCCTATAAACTAGGTGTGTGGCACTAACTTAAGCAATTTCACAAATTAGCATACAATCATGGATATATAACACATAGCAGATTGCAACTTCATAGTAGAACACATAAAATTTTCCGTTAATATTGTCCGCACTTTGATACATGAAAACTTTTATCGAAAGAGCATACATAAGTGGTATAAGTTTGGCAGCATAACGGCTCTATGAGTAGTGTAATCACTTAAACATAGAGTTGGTGTTACATAGTATAGATCATAGTACTAGTAGGTTAAGTCTACTCCTAACACTCTATGGAGCGTCCTACGACTGCAGCGAGGTCATACACCGAAGTGTTGTGCCAACAACTGGCCCATATCAGTCATTTCTCCAATGACTTCATCCCTCTCATGCTTAGCTCTCACTGCTCGTGCTTCCATGGCGAATAACTGTTGCTGTAGGGCGGCAATCTCAGCTTCTGGGGATCGATTCTCCCTTGAGGGATTTATTGGTGGGGCGGGATGGCCTGCTGTGCCTCGCTGACAGGTGTTGTGGCAGAGTCCTCGCCGGAGTCTTGTTCTTCCTCCATGTCGTACTCGGCCTCATCGAACTCGTAGTAAGTGTCCGTGTACTCGTCAGGCCCCACATCGTCTGCTCCCCATTGATCTCCCTCAGGCTCATCTTCGATCATCCCGTGGGCTACTAGGACCTGATGAAACTGGATGCCCTGGTGTTCTCCTTCCATGTCGACTGAGAGGAAGTATGCGAATAACTATCATTACTCCTATGACGCTTCAATTATAGTATAGATTGAGTTGATGTTCTCTTCTTGGCGATAAAGGGGTATGTTTTTAGGTTTTCCTACCATCGCGATTTCCTCGGGACACGTGATAGTTGTACCTTGGAGGAAATTTAGTTGATCAGGCTACATCCACTCCTTGACACAACTATGAACAGTCCTGGCTTAGCCGAGATGCTAGCATTATCTTGTTTGGTTTGGTATTATGTTCTATTTCCTAACTCACACAGGCAAAGATGTTTTATCGTTGTGTTTTATTTGTTTTGTTCAGAGTTGTGTTACTCCCTCTTTGGTTTATAGTTGCATATCAATGTGTGGTTAGATATGCTAGTTCACTATAAACAGAGCTCTGATACCAACCTGTCACACCCCCGAACCAGACGGTGGAAACATCCGAGGGTTCGTGTGACTTTAATTGAATATCATCACAATGAATATACATGAATCATAACATAAACATCACCATGCATCAATATATTACAACTGGAATTGTTCACATCAAGTACATTGTTTTAATATTTTAAATCCATACATACATTGTTTGATAGATTTCAAAAGCAAAAACACCCTAACACACATGGTACTTATTCCTCGGCTTACCTGCTACCTGACAATACAAGTTACTTTGGAAAAATGTCAACATATGAAATGTTGGTGAGTTCATAAGCAAAGTTGTGAATCAAATGATTTGTATAGTTTGTAAAACCTAGAAAATCCGATATTTTCTGAAAAGACATTAGTTTATCAAAGTGTGAAGATCCATAAGTTGATGCATGAATGATTTCAAAACATATATGTAAAAAGGGTGTTTTGTATTATAGTTATAGAATTTCCGAACGAATAGTATTGATCTTTCCCCAGAAAACCCGATGTTTTTCGATTCGAAAGATATACGTGATTACAGATTTTGTACCGTCACATCGAATGAATATTGATTACACCACCTTGATTATTGTTGAATAACGCCCTAATTCCGTCTACTTTGATTACTCATAAGCCTTAGCGAACGAAGAGAAGAGGAGCACTATGTCCTACTACTATCGTAAGTACCTTAGGCTGTCCGGGATGCGAAAGACACGATGGTCCAACTTGCATTTGATTACTTTGACTTTACTAGCAATACCAATGGACCACTAGGGCCCAATGACACATAAAAGCTATTGAAAGTCCTTTTATATGGAATTGGGTCATAGGAGGCCCAATAACATATAAGCGTTATCCCTTTGGTCCCAAAGATCATGTTAATGGACTTGCAAGGTCCAACAAGCATAATTTGAAACTTCTAAACCCAAAGTTTGAATAATTACTCATCTTAGGTTTCGCATATCTATTGGAGGGTTCGATTTTTACGGTTGTTATAATGGTATCAATTCGAGACCGATCGATTCGTTTGTAATGATATTTGGAGTTAAACGTGTATTCGTCTTTTGATTTTTCGGCAGTCATGGTTTTTGTATTTTCACTCAATGAAATAATTTGTTAAAAAGTAGAAGTTTGACCCTTTTCAACACCTTCCCTTTTTATAAAAATACAAGTTTAATCCTTTATATAAAAGAAAGGACATTTTTAGCCCTTAAAATATTTTCTTGACACCTTGGTATCTTAAATTTGTTGAAATGATGGTTTTAACTCAAAATTTATTTTGCTAACTGTTTTAGTGCTTTTAGAATAGTAAAATTTCGGTTAAAACCCAACTTTTCATAATTTTTATAGTTTTGGCCCGAAATCCAAAAACTTTACATTTTTTATCCTTTTTGGAAATAAAAAGCATTTTTGACCCTTGAAATAGTTTTATTATCCTTTTATCCCCTGTTTTGAAGAAATTTTCATTTCAGCCCCTTTAATTGTCATTTTTCGCACTTTTGGGCTTATTGGGCCAAAAGGCCCAAAATTAGCCCATTAAGCTAAAAATTTACATTTCAAGTCCTTTGAAAATTTTATTATTCAGAAAAACAATTATGGAAATTGTTTTGACTCTTTTGGCCCTTAAGAAACCGTGACTTGGCAATTTTTAACCCAAGTTTTGTATTTTTGACAATTTAAGCCCAAAAATGGGTTTTATGTTGTAATTATGTTCATCGTAATCTTATAAGTTATTATTCTTGACTTGTTTAGTGTAAAATCACTTAGATCATGTTTGTTTCCTTTCTCATGTCATAGATCTCGAGTATCACCCCTTTTTGGTTACATGTTCATCATAAAAACACATAAAAACACACATACATGCATAAAATCACACATAGCATACACATACACATAGATCTACACATTTTCTTGTATTCTCCCCCATAAAACACATAAAAACCGAAAATAGAGGGCTATGAAGCTCACCTTGAGTTGTGGTTTTGGTTTTTGAAGGAAGAGATGAAGAAATTTCGATCCTAGCAAGTCCTCTTGGTAAATCTCGAACTTAGATGATTTCTAAGAGAGTGATCATGATTTTGTATAGATTAGGAAGGGGTTTTTGATAAAACAAAGAATCTAGATCATAGATCCAAGCATGAACTTACCTTAGATGATGAATTTGTGGAAATATCTTCTTGAAAAACCTCCTAAATTTCGAGAACTTGATGAAGAGTGGAGGGAGTTTCCTTGAGAGAGTTTTGAGTGAAATATGTGTGTGTTTGTGTTGTGTTCGGTCGAGAGAAGAAGAGAGAGGGGAAGAGAGAGTAGATGAATTGATGGTTGTATGGAAGCATGAGACCTTTGCATGGAAACCCAACAAGTAATAGTGAGGTGGCAAATGAAAAGTCAACTCTTTCTTCTTGGGTTGTTGGGCCTGAGAATGGAGAGGAGAAAGGAAGAGAATTGGGCCTTGCATGCTTAAGCCCATATCATTATTTAATTAGATGACTTTTGGCCCAACATAAATCAAAGAATGATTTTTATGACCTATTAGGGCTAAATTTAAATTGGTTGTGACCCAATAAGGCCCATTAAAGTTAACCTAGTTTATTTTAGGCTTATAAGGCCCAAAATATTAAGTTTCATGTATATGCCTCCAATTAGGGCCCATTTGAGAGTTATATGTTCAAGATAGTTAAATTGGAAGCTTATTAGTCCATTAGGTCCAATAAGAAAATCCTAGTCCAAAATGGACTTAAACCGGGATTTCAAGGGTTTCCAATTCTTTGTGGACTATTTGTAGTGCTTGAATGAAGTAGTTGATGAAGTTTTGTTGTTATTGGATAAGCATCATACATTCTTTCACATTGTTGATTCATAATTGAAATAAGTGTTGTAGTTACATGGCATCAAAATTCCTAGTTGTGACATCTATTAACCATCACCATAATTGTTGTAATGTGCTTATCATGTGATTTTGGATTTTGGTTTATCTTGTAGGTGGCATCAGAGCGTATAAAGGCTAGTGTGGAGCCAAATCTTGAACAATGTAAACTAATGGTGTTGTCTTATTTTTCATTTTCCATGTTTACCCTTGGCACAATGGCCCCGCAATTTACAGGTTAGGCTAATTGATTGTTTTACCATTTGCATTTATCCTTTCATTTGTTTTCATGTTTCTTAATTCTTTGGTTATGTTCTGTGCTTGCTTAAGATGATTCCACATTTTCTTGAATCTTGATTATTATTTGTTTATTTGTTTAGGAGTTTCTATCATTGAATATGGACGTGAAGGAATAACAATGAAGATAGAAATGAATTGGGATGGAATCGCTAGTATATTACTTGATATGAAGACTAGACTAGGAGGTGAAGGAATAACAGGTAATTCAATTTGCTTTGATGTCAAGTGCTATTATTGGAACAATTGGCTTTAACTTTATTTACTATTAACAAAACATATCATTAAATCTTAATCTCTTTTGCTGTTCAGGTGAAAAATATTACTTTTACTGGGATTATCATTGTCAAAGAAAATCAAGAGTGCGATTTTTAAACGAACATCATCTATTACAACATTAGGGTCGGTGCTATTTTGAACTTCATGAGTGTCGATTTGATAAAATAGTTTAAATTTACCTTTTTAGTCTAATGTTTCTTTATTCAGTCTAGGACAATTATGGAGACAAATTATATGCTATCATTTGGGGCTGCTAAATTTTCATTCTCCTTGCTTCATAAATACCATCTTCTTGAGAATTTACTACCATTTCAGGTGAGTGTTGAATCAGTGCTTCTGCATTATTATTTATAATAAAAACTAAAAGGAAACTACTGGTTTTTGCTATTGAAATTTACAGGCAGCAACAAACTTATATATGACTAAATTTGATTATTTGTACTCTCTCTCTCTCTCTCAGATGTGAAGGAAAGAGAGAAAGAACATGAATAGGAAAATGCTAGAGAAAGAGAAAGGGAACGAGGGCATGCTAGAGAAAAAACATAAGGGTAATTTTGCATTCTTTGTGTTAGAGAAATATGATTTACCATGGTTATAACTTATAAAGATATGAGGAAAAAAAGGTAAAACAAACTCGTATGTATGAATATGATTTGTATGGTAATTAAATTTATAGTGTATGTATGTTTTGGTTTGCATGCAGTCTTTGTTTGGTAGCTTGGACAAACTTTGTAGCACCTGATCGTCCATGCCACTCTTGGTAAAACAAATTTATAGTGTACTTCTTCCATTCATGTTAGTAATTTCTCATTATGATGTGTTGTTTCTTGTGCAATTTTATTTTTAGGAGGTATTTTACTTTATTAAATGTTTAAAGTTACAGGACATGAGTATGGGCACATCATGGAACATTTTAGGGCAGTTGTTGGTTTTCCTCTTGGTGATCCATCAATGAAGTGGCCAACATCATGTAATAACATTTTAGGGGAAGATGTAGGTATATGTTTTTTAATGAATAATGTAATCATATGTATGAATATGAAATAAATTTTGTTATTTGTATGACAATAAATTTTATGCAATGGATTGTATTTTTTGTATATGGTATTTTATTTTTAGTTATGAGACATTAAATGCAAATTTAATTTGAAAATTAGTAAATCTGTAAATAATATTTTTTTTAACTTTTAAAATTATGATACACAAAAATGTGTGACATCTTCATTTATGAGATGGCCTTTCTTGACAAGGGCTTCCTTGATATGCATTGCGTGTCATAAACATGCGTGTCATAAGGTTACAACACGCAAATGCATGTCGTCGTCCTTTATGACAGGGCCTTCCTTGATACGCATTGTGTGTCATAACCGCGCGTCGTATATGCGCGTTGTAAATGCGTGTCGTCTCTCTTTATGACAGGGCATTTCGTGACGCGCATTTGCGCGTCGTCTGAGCGTTTTACGACGCGCAATGAGCGTCGTAAAATGTTGTTTTTCTAGTAGTGATCATTAGCCCACTATAAAAGAATAGATGATTGACATAATCAACCCTATATATTTAATTAGTCTCATATTGATCACCAAATTAACTCTAAATTAATTCTTGATCAACACTAATTAAATAATACTATTATTAATATATTAAAAGTTATAATATATTAATAACCATAAGTGTCCTTTCTCTCATTTTGTCTATCCAAGTATTGCAATGTCATGCAACCCAAATGGACCATGCCGGGTCGGGGCAAGTACATACCAAATACAGTTATGGACTTAGACACTATATCCAACAGTATTCTCTCATTTGGATATCTCTTCTATAGACCGAGTGACAACTGTTTATTCGTTGCGAGGAGAGGGATTTTCCGAGAGAGAGAGAGAGAGAGAGAGAGAGAGAGAGAGAGAGAGCTCATATGCCAAGAGGACAGTGGGAGGAAAATTGATCTTGAAGAGCTTCAAGAATCAAGAGATGAAGGAACCTCTTACACTGGTGTTCAACCCAAGGAGGAAACTCATGTTAAACCAATTGACGAGTCCTTACCTCTAAGACATTCCAGTAGATTTAGTGTTCCACCTGTGTTGTATGGTTTCCATATAACAAGTGAAGCTGATACGTTTATTAGTGCTAGCACACTAATAAATTTTGATGAACCTAACACCTACAAGGAAGCCATGGTAGACCCGGAGTCTGCAAAATGGAAAGAGGCTGTAGACAACGAGATTTAGTCCATGTATGACAATCAAATTTGGAACTTGGTTGACAATGTACCAGGTCGTAAGACAGTCAGGTACAAGTGGATCTTTAAGAAGAATACCAACATGGATGGGAAAGTACACACATATAAGGTGTGATTGGTTGCGAAGGGCTTTACTCAAACTCCCGGAGTTGACTATGATGAGACCTTCTCACCAGTAGCGAAGATTATATCTATAAGGGTTATGCTAGCCATAGCTGCATTTCATGACTATGAAATATGGCAAATGGATGTCAAAACCTCTTTCCTTAATGGAAAGTTGGCTGAAGATGTTTACATGAGTCATCCAGAGGGTTTTGTCAATGTAGAGCACCCTAATAAAGTGTGTTAGCTTGAGAAATCCATTTACGGATTAAAACAAGCATCTATCAGATGGAATCTTTGTTTCGATGAGAAAGTCAAAGAGTTTGGTTATTCGTGAAGCGATGATGAGTCATGTGTATATATTAAAGCCCGTGGGAGCATAGTTAGCTTTCTCGTATTGTCTGTGGATGACATATTGCTCATAGGAAACGACTTCCCAACCCTGTAGTAGGTTAAGTCCTGGCTTGGGAAGTGCTTCGCTATGAAGGACCTCGGAGAAGCTGCTTATATTCTAGGGATAAGGATATTGAGAAATAAGAGTAAGAGACAAATAGGACTTAGTCAAAGTACTTACTTGGATAAAGTGTTAAAACGATTTAGCATGGAGAATTCCAAGAAAGGGGAGTTACCAATCCAAAGCAATACCAAGTTGAGTAAGACTCAAAGCCCAAGTACCGAAGCCGAGACAGCAGAGATGAGACGAGTACCTTATGCTTCCACAGTTGGCTCAATCATGTATGTTATGACGTGTAATCGCCCTGATGTGGCCTTCGCTTTGAGCATGGTCAGCAGATATCAAGGGAACCCTAGTAGGGCACATTGGACCGCAGTAAAGAACATTCTGAAGTACCCACGCAGTACTAAAGAATGGTTCCTTATCCTTGGTGGGAGTGACAACTTGAGAGTAAGAGGATATAGTGACGCCAATTTTCAGACCGACCGGGATAATTTCCGCTCGCAGTCGGGCTGGGTGTTTACCCTGAACGGAGGAACAATGACCTAGAAAAGTTCCAAGCAAGAGTTCATAGATGATTCAGCGTGCGAATCAGAGTACAAAGCAGTGAGCGAAGCGTCAAAGGAGGCGATATGGCTAAAGAACTTCATCGGAGACCTTAGAGTTGTACCTTCCATAAAGGAGCCTATGGAGATTTTCTGCGATAACGAAGGAGCGGTTGGCTTGACCAAGGAACCAAGGGATCATGGCAGATCCATGCATATCGACAGAAAATATCATTTCATTAGACATCGGGAAGAAGAGGGACTCCTCGTAGTAAAGAGGGTATCGTCAGAGGAGAACCCATCAGATCCCCTTACGAAGGGACTGAGTGGTGTTAAGCACTTGCAGCACGCTACGAGCATTGGGCTGAAAGACGATATTAGTTTTAGTGATTAGATAGCCTTTAGAAACTTGTAATAGAGAAATTCTAATTAACATTTGATGATTAAATAAAGGAGTTTTATTTATAAGTAAAGTTAATGTATTATGTTAATTATTTACTATTGTTTCACTTTGCATGTTTTGACTTCCTAAATAATAAGATTATTTAAACTATCCACACTCGATCATATGTTGGAAGTAAGTATGAAAGAAGACTTTCATGAATTGGCTTGTAGTTTGTCTAAGCGTTTAGACATAGCAAAGGTTTGTTGCAACATTCATGAGTACTCCTGAAATAAGATTTGAGTATTGGATTAAACCCACGCTCACATGAATCACTTCATGGAATTTAATCACGAGTGATTGTGAGATGATAATATCATATAGTCTTTAAACCTAGATATATGAGTTGTTGTTTACGAGTCGTTTGTGCATTGATAATGTGTAAACGCATCAGTAACTTGATGTTATAAAACGCATTGTTGTGTACAATTTGATGAGTAAATAGTACAAGCATATAAGTCGAAGTTTATCTGTTCCTTTTATACTACGAGCTTAAAAGAAATATCTTGGGCCCCTCGATGATTTTTTTACTTATGTGTCGGGCCCGGTCAAGACTGAATTGATGTGTTCAATTAAGTTCTATGTCAGGAAAATCATAGATCGAGAAACAAACTGTTGGACAATAAGTATGACTATGTTCCATGTAATTGTCCACACGATATCTTGAGAATGGAGGATTGTACGATTCCTTATCTAAAAGATGTGTCAGAGTTGGATAGCGGATTTTGAGACCTACGATTGCTAATCAGATTTTGAAGTCGTACTTTCATTTATAGTTATTAGACTTATCTCGTCTGAGTCTAACCGTTGTAGGATTGAATCTTTTAGTTTAATATTATTTAAGTCGTGTGACATGTGATTGTATTCATATGATAATTATCTTTCACCAATGGAGGGTCGTGGGGCAATGGTGGTAGGATAAGTTAAGTAGGGTTAGTCGGCCAGTTGCATTATGTTGAGTCCTCCTCTAAGAACTGAGGATGGAGTGCATGCGTTATGGTATGTGAGAAGAGATGTTCTTGATTATTCTATGGATTGGAATGTTACTGCATGAATGATACTTGCTTTGCGCTTTGTGGTACTCTTAAGTGATGTGAGTTAGCTACTTAGTGAATATGTTATGTCACATGTGACATGGGTTAAATAATCTCAGAGTGACGGATTTGACCCTATTTCATAGCTCTCGTCTGAGTCTAACCGTTGTAGGGACGAGTCTATCACTCGAAGGATTATCTAAGCTTTGTTGCATGTGATTGTATTCATGATATAGTTAATTGAAATTATTGGGATTTCTTCAGCAACTGATGGCAGGGTGAGGTCGTGAACCTAGGAAACCCTAGGAAATACTTCAGTGGGTTTTTTTGTGCTATTTAGCGAGTGCTTGGAGTATTAGTTTGAGAAGTTGACTTGGAGGATTCAGGATGATTATTGAGGAAGGTATGGATAGGTGTGGAAGGTAGTAATGGGCCCGTACTACTGAAAGCACATGATGTTGGATTAGGTGTATAAACTCATAACTATATTTGGTATGTACTTAACCTGATAGTAGTATGGTCCTTTTGGGTTGCCTTCACCAAAGCAACTTGACTGGATGAATAATGGAGAAAGAGGATAAATATGATTTATTAATATATTATGAGAATAATATATTAAAAGATAAATCATATTATTTAATTAATATTGGTCAAGAATTAATTTAGAATTAATTTTATGGTCAAAAGAGATTAACTGAATTAAGGGGACTGATATTGTAATTATAAGATAATTGCAAAATGGGCTGAGAACCTCTTGGATAAGAGGTGGACGAAATCTTATGGGAGCCCATAAGGATTTCTTCCAAGGCTAGGGATTCTGGAAGATTCCTATGAGCTGCTTAGAGCCTAAGCAACCGGATTAGGTCTTTGACTGAAACCCTAATTCTTCACCTATATATGGACCCCATTGGCATCTAATTTTCGACTACAAGAAATCCTAGAAGGATCCTAGAGCCGAATTTGAGCCTCCTCCTCTCTCTCTCTAACATTCTCCAATTGCTAGTGGTGTTTGTGATCGATTAGAGGTATTACATTTGTGATACTAAGCTCTCAAAGGCAAGGATCTTCAAGCTGCAACTGAGAGGTAACATTCTTACTCGTTTAATTATGTTGATTTCGATTTCTATAGGATAGATTTAGGGTTTACAAGTTTTGGATGATTATTGCATGTACAATTAAAAAAACCTAGATCCAAAGATTTAGGGTTTGCATGTGTACCATAAGATTGTTGTTTTTCTCATAACCCAATACATGACCCATACCCTAATCGAGGAGAGTCTTGGAGAATCTAGGAAGCCTTTAAGATGAGGATTATTGGGTATGTTCTGATCTTTTGCTGGTTGTTTTTCAATATGGTGTTGAGCACTCAGGAAGGGATTCAGGTTTCAGTTCTGGGTCAGGTGAGAGTGCAGGTATTGAGCAAATCGATGAGTGGATGCGGGAGTTCATCTCATCGAAGATTACCCACGGTATTTTGGAATTGACTCCGATGATCTTTGGTTCAGTCAACGAAGGGATTTTGGAGCTCTTGGATAGTCATCTAGGGGCCTTTCGGGTCAAGATTTTAACGGGGAAGTTGGGGGCGCATATGGAGCCCAAAGCTTGTAGACCCCTCGAATCCCTTAGGGAGGAGGATCCTATTGCTATATCTCGTCTTTTGGGATCGGATGTGGGTTATGCACCATGTTATCAGGATGGTTAATCCCATGATTGGATCGCTACGGAGGTTTCGCTAGCATTACGTGAGGAGTTACCCGACATCATTGGGCATGTCATTGATAGATTGGTCGCCAAGTTTGAGGGTCATACCTCGTCTTTTCAGGCGGTTGACAGGATGGTCGGGGTAACCCAGGAGTAGGAGGTTGGTTTAGATAGGCAACTGGAGAAGAATAGACGAACTCATGGTCTAGCTCATCGATCGGAGCCGTTGGACGTTGCCATAGCGAGTGTTAGAGACCCGAGGGTCCGTGGTGGTTACACGAAGGATGTAGGGACACATGAGGATGTGCACAACAGGTCTATGTATGGAAGGTGCGGGAGGAAGAGCCATTTCTTCCAAGAATGCATCCTTGAAGTAGAATTATGCTATCGATATCATCAGTCGGGTCATATCAAGGAAAATTTCTCATGCTTAGTGGGCGGGGCAACTCAGGTTCCATCGCGAGTATCCTGGCAGGACAAAGGGGTCAGGATGAACGCGGATGCTTTTGTTGAGTATGGAATAGATATGCATGCTAGTTTTGATATGCTAATCTGGTAGATCTGTAAGACTACCTATGATATTGTTTGATTATATGTGTATGTTATTATCTGTTATATGTCGACATATTGAGTGGGTTGGGTTGAGGTTGTACTACTCTGTGAAGTTGCCAACCAACCCATAGCAATCCATATATGAGCTGAGGGTCGGGGAGGGCATGTCAGACTCATACTAAGGTCTCATGATAATTCTAGATACAAGTTGAGGCTCAGGAAGGGTATGCTAGACTCGTAATAAGAGCTTGGTGGTATTCAACCTGATGACTAATTGGGTCAAGGAGCAATCCAGAAATAAGTTGTGGGTCCCGAGGGCAAGCCAGACTTATATTGTGGGCTCAGGAGCAAGCCAGATATGAGTTGTGGGCCTGATAGGCAAGCCAGACTCATACTATAGGCTCAGGCGTAATCCATTCTTTAGTTGCGGACCCAGTACATGTTTTTATTTGAATTAAGTTATATCTTTTGTGTTAGTATTTAGGGGGAACTTACTAAGCATTGGGCTAATAGTTTTAGGTTATGTTTAAGGTACCTCAGATGATCGTGGGAAGGCGACGACATGATCGTGTACCTCCTCTCGTTTTGATTTATGATTGTGGGAAACTCTGATATTAAACATGTTTTGAAAATTAAATTGTAAAGAATGATGATTTGTGGGAAGGTTTTAAAAGTTTAAATTTTTCATTAATTATATGGATGTTAGATCTATAATGTGACGCGTGTTACGAAAATGTGGTGCCACATCACCTTGTCTTGAGGGAGAGTCTGGCCACCTACCATGCCACATGTCGCCTCCAGAACACGCCACGTCATTGTGCGAGTCGCGCACTTTGCGTACGTGAATATCCATATTTTCAAAATGGTGTAACTTCTTCATAAAAGCTCCATCTTAGACATTGTTTATATTTTCAGAAAGTTCTCGACGAGATCTACAACTTTCTTGTAGGTCCCAATAGCTAGTTCTCATTCTATCAAAAATTTATATTTTTGATACACTTAGGCCGTTGGAAATCGCTATAGAAAGTGTTACTCCTACATACGAACTCCGTTCTCGACTGTCTTTATATCGATGGGTTCCTATTACCTAGATCTTTAATTCTTGTTTAGATTGTTTTGGCTAACAGTCAACCGATTAGAATTTAAATTTTTGTGCCTGCACTGCTACACTGAAACTTTGAAAAATCATAACATCCTGTTATGGAGTTAGATTTGAACGTTCTGTATATGCGCGCCCTCGGTTTAATGACTACTACAAGTTTTGTTTATACCTCAAAGGCTAAAATGTAATTTATCAAAAAATCACTTTTTATGATATGTTGAGTCGTGCTAGTTTAATCACGTAACTTAAAAGAAGTATAACTTCTTTATATGAAGTCGGATTTGGCCGTTGTTTATATGTACGGAATCTCTGTCGCACATACAATAACTTGGTTTAGATTATTTATCCTAAATAACTTCTTTCAAAAAGTCAATTTTAACATATATTATCTCTAAATTGACTAATCTGAATTTGTAGGGGTTACCATTATCTCCCCTTTAGGATGATTACATCCCAGAATCATCCACAAAATAGGGCTTGTATAATGACTTTGCATGTTACCTTTCCATCCTAGGTGGTAATCGTAACTTTTATGACCACTCTATTGAATTTCTAACTCTTACACTTCTTGACCACTCACGGTGCTCAATCTTACACCTGCTCTTCCTTCTAAATTTGATCTCTATTGGAGAGTCTTGCTCCTTCTTAAGAAGACTTTATATCTATATTTTAACTCCCGGACCGATGGGTCATGTTTTACTGACCTGTCATCGTATGATGAAATGGCTAGACTCAGGTCTCTTTGAGTCAGATTTTAACACAAAAGGTACCTTCCTTCATGTTCTAGTGCATTACAATCGCATTCTAGCATGTAGAACTTCTAGCTACAAGTTGCCTAGTCTTCAAGGATAACTTCGATACTTCCATTATTTGTTTCGATTATCTTTTCCTTCAATCTAGATTCGGGCGCTATGCCGAACTTACTTCATAAATTAGTCGGACTCGATTTGATATGACTACTTGTGTCAGAAATAACTTTAGCTGTTACCAAAATGATGGTAACAGAGAACATGGACGAAGAATTTAACTACTAGTACCTCAGTAACCTTCTGAGTCCTCCTGATCCAAGTATGAGTCATGTGTTTCCGGTAGTACGGGCCCATACTACCTTCCACACCTACTCATACACATCCCAAAATTTGTCTCGTAGTTTTCCCAGGTCACTGTTTCCTAAAGATCACAAAAGCAATTTAATACATATACATGTGTCCAAGTAATCATATACAACGAATTTCCTAGACTACGATTTCTTCCATGTGTATCTTCAACTACAATTCTATTTTCCAACCTTTGGTATAAATTCTTTCTCGTGTAGTGTCGTGCTTACATGCATACTACACCAAAATTTATTCTTAACCAAACTATTATATTGAAATCATAATTCTTAATGTCACACGACAATGTAACATAACTAGAAATTTTATAATTTTCAAAAATGATTAAAACATTTATTCATACCTTATACATGTTTATATTAGGCTTCACATCCTACTACTATCTATATAAGACGAATACTCCGTATCTTGAATTTGGGTAGGTATCTTCCCACCCTAACTTCTTGAAGAGCCATATGCTTCTTCCTTTACTATATTCAGAGTCTTTTGCATTGTTCGTGCCACTCCTTTCTTATTTGGGCAATCCTCCTTGAAATGCCCGAATTCCCCACACTTGAAACATGCCATATAAGTGGTTGCATACTGGTTAGCATAGTGGCCAGTTTTGCCACACCTATAGCGGCTTACAACCTTTGTGCATTGTCCAAAATGCTTCTTTCTGTATTTTCCGCACCATATTGCTTCATTTCTATATCCGGGCTTCTCGTCGTTAGGTTTATGTTTCAGAAATCCACCCTTCTTATTGGGTTCTGAAATTTCTTTACCCTTCCTCTTCTCGCCAACTTCTTCCTTGGTGGCGATTTTCCTTTCAACTATATATTCCAAGGACCTAGCAACTTGGACGGATACTCCCAATGTAGTTGCTTGCTTTACCAAAGGACAAAAATCTGTTGGTAATCCATTGGCAAATCTATCTATCTTGGAGAGTTCAATAGGAACTAGGTAAGGGACTAATTCCATCTTTTCAGAAAAGACTGTAGCTTACTCTCTGACACTCTTCTCTCCTTTCTTCAGGTTTTGGAATTTTTTTGCTATCTCCCGAAGGTCTCTCTCTGAGCAGTACTCTTCCTTCAATTGCACAAGGAAGTTCTCCCATGATATCTTCCATGCCTCTTCTTTCGGCATAGCATTAGCCATCTGCTTCCACCAAATTAATACTCTAGTCTTTAGTTGTATGGTTGTAGAGATTGTTTTCCATTGGTCGCCACAGTCATAGATCTCTAACACTGTCTCCATTTCGTAGATGCAATCCACGACTGCTACTGGTGTTGGTTCTCTACAAATTCTTGATGGTTGGGATGCCATGAATTCTTCATACTTGCATTCATCTCTATCAACCTCTTTCTTGGAGTCATCATTCCTAACCTTCGACGATTCTAAATTCCCACAATAATCTACTTATATGGACTAACCTTCATTTAACATTGTTTCTATAACCGGTGCAGTGGGTTCTTTCCTATTTCCTTGGAATAGTTGTCTAATCTCCTTTATATGTTAGTCAAAAATTGTTAAAATCATAACTTGAACTCAATCCCTCGTAACCGGTTCAGCTGTTGGTACGATTGTTAGTGCATGTCCATCCATATGAGGATTTTAGGGTTCAGGGCTTCGGTCTCCGATATAATTTCCCACTCTACTACGCGTCCTGACCATGGCGTTTTATATACGAAAGTTGGACTTCAATGTACCCATACGAGAATATATATTATGATAAGGAATGCTTTTGTTTATGTTTAGACGCATAAGTCCTCCTTATCACTTCGAAACATTACATGTCAGTTCTAATACATTAATGATACGTTTAGAATCCTAAACACATAGGTTTCTTAGTTTAAGGTCGGCAACATAACTTAAACCTAATTAATAGCAATTTAGATAGGCAACCTAAGGCATGCTATTATATAAATCATTTAGCAATTAATAGCATCTAAGGAATTTCCCCAAAGTCATGTTTATATGATAATTTGTTGTTTAGGATATTATATTAAGGCATATTCCTTAAAATATCAAGTGTCAGTGTCTATTTATGTGTTCATCCTAAGGTATACTAGATACTCACTTTACGATCATCACTTAGTCTCTAAGTTTAAATCTAGAAATCCTACAATTTCCTAGTTTGCTTAAAGTAATTTGTGACCTAAACGAGAATTGAAGATCTCATCAATGGTAATACAACGGTAAATAGACCGACGAAAACGGGCATCGGATGAAGAAGTTATGGATTTTTAACGGACTTTTCCAGCCCCGGCCTGTTAAAAATATACTATTAAAAATAAATTCAGAATTAGCCGATGGAGTCTAAACAAGAGTTGTAGAGCATTTTCTCACCTATGCGTAGATATAAAGAACGTCGAAATCGGAGCTCGTACGCAAAAGTTACGCATTTTACAAGTTTGGGGCACAAAATCCGAGGCTGGTCCAAGAAGGAATGCCTTGTGTTCTTCGACCAGAACCATCCCATCGTCCATCAGAGGACAATACGTAAGCGCTGACCTCACAAGGGGAACGCGCTGCGTTCCCTAAAGGAACACCCTACGTTCGTGAGTGCCCCCAGCACTATAAAAAGGAGGCTAGGGCTCCGGGTTTTGTTGCTTCTCTCTCAACTCCTTCACTCTTAAGCGCCTCTTTAGCCCCTCTAAGCTACCTTAAAGCCCCAATATTACCACTAGCTCACTACGCAAGTCCCGACGCCCCCGAGATTCACGAGAAATCGACTTTCTCCAGTCGAAGTGTTGCTCGAGCTTAGTCTTGCCTTCTTCAGGCTACCACTTCTACCAAGTGAGTTCATACCCCTATCATTGCATTTTTAAATACCTTTTTAAATGCTTTTAGGGGAGGGGGGAATACAAGTAAACACATGACTAAAATCGTGTGAAACACAATTCTCTTGCTTTACTTTTCATGTTATTGTTATAACTATCATAGGAAGTTATTAACATACAAAACATCTCACAATGCAACTTTACTCAATTAAGATAAATTATGTTTTATAAATATAAATATGTTTTATTTGTAAACATGCATATTACATCAGATCGAGGGTAACCATTTCAACTATAACACTACGTAGTTCACAAGTAAATACAACTCATTATTATGCCTTTGTTCATACTATAGAAAGGGTAATCATTTCAGAAAAAAGCACATTTTCATGAATACGTGACTTAATTGAGAATCTGTGAGTCATTCATCTTCATTATACCTATCAAGGTATCGCTAGAAAGCCCTGTTTTATAACCAGAGTCTCCCGTCTGGAGAACGTGATAAATGTGTATAGATCTATAAGAGACTGATGATCCCGCACCCTGACTGTTAGCTATAGTCATCGGGGTGACGAGTATCATATCATTCTGGCGCCTGAAGAACATCATTCAGGTAAACCCATCATAGTACGGTTATGAAAACTCACTGGATAGACAATTATTATGGTATTATGTTTTCACGGGAAAAGTAATATTACTCTTATTATCACATACAATACAAGCTTCTTATAGTTTTGTTTTATAATAAGACTATACATCATTATTTTAAGCATGGCGTATTTGCTTACAAGTTACGGTCTTGGACATTTAAGACTGCTTCTCACTTTTAGGAAAATATAGGATTTTCCTGGTTCAAATACATACAATTTATACAACAATCATTCATACTCATTTCATACACTCATAAGAAAATATCGGATTTTCTAGAAAACAAACGTGAACTTTCGAATGACATACATTTTCTCAAAACACTACTTATGAACTCACCAACTTTATTGTTGACACTTTCTCTTTGAAATAACTTGTATTCTCAGAAAAACGCTAAACCAGGTAGGAACTACTTTTAAAGAATAGCGCGCAGGTGTTAGTAACATATTTTGGATCACCATATTGTATTTGATATTCAAACATGTAACACATATAATCATGTAAACTTTTCAAATATATTTATATTATGGTGGTGTGTACTCTCTTTACTATTCAATTGTTATGATACTGAATATGACGTCCTCCGCCCCCGAATGTTTCCGTTGTTCAGGTTTGGGGTGTGACATGAAGTCTTCAAAAACCGCGAACTCTTCGGTCTAGACTTACAAAATTTTTATTTTATGGAGAGTGATCATTTTCATACTTGAAATGTCGATTTGTTGTTTTGACTAGGAACACTGTCGACTTAATATATAGTGATTAGTTAGGGAATTTTATCTACGATATCCTAACGTAATCTACTTATTTGGAACATGCCTCTAAAATGCTTACATTACATCATTAAAACTCACATGATCATAAACTAGAAGTGGGTTCTCTACCTAGTTCAGGTGTTCCATCATTTTGAATTTAAAGCCAAAAACTACTATGAAGGATATACTGGCTTGAAAACACAGGAACCGATACTCTAATATTGGTGACAGACTCATTATAAGGTTTGCTTATTTTTCAACCTATTATATTATAATGAACACTAGGTCACTAATAGCCTTCTCTCTAGGCTCGAACTATATTGACTGTATCAAGGTATGATTATTGCTCAAGTTACCTACTTATGAAATGTCGTAATACTAGCCAACTATTGAGGTTTTGATGCTTGATTGTTACTGTCATCATCTTTCCTTGATCACCACATATTTCTACATCCTTTAAACTGATGAGGTATCTTCACAACTGAATCTTGATGCTATCTCTTGGTGACTATGCACATACTAAATTCCTTGTCTAATAGCTCCTATTTTGTCAAGATAAGTATTATATCCTTGAAGTTACGAACTTATCGGGTTCTCTTGGCTATCTGAGCCACACCCTGGAAATCGGTTAATTCCTAAATCCCATCTGGCACTTGGGAGGAAAGACCAACCTTTCCTTGAGAAGCAAGAAGCTCATAGCCTATGGGTAATCTTAGTAGAAGACTTCTTTTTCCCTTTACCCTAAATAACTAAACCTAAACGAACAACTTCAATTTACTTGTGTTGCATCCTCCTAGCCCTCAACGTAGAGATCGAAAGTCAAACTTATCTTCACACTTTTGTCTTATGGGTCAGTTCTCCCCCACTTGGGTTTGACCCATTATCTGTTACTACTTATCACCGATCAAATCCCAATATGGCTTTGTGTATGCAATCTGTAGCTTCTTTTGACTTTAAAGAAACTCATAAATATAAGTTAGACTTGAATTAAGATAAGTGCAGCTTAACTTACAGAGATTTTAGCGAAAACCGTGAAATGGTGCGGGCCGAATTCATACCCGAGAGCTTCTACTAGTCGAGCCTATATACCCAGAGCTTCACTAAACTAAAATACTCCAAAATCCAGAAGACAACTTATTTTTGTGCCTAAGAATTAGAGGGTGTTTGGAATTGGTGTGGAAATGAATGGGCTTCAAACTGGTATATAGGCAATTTTTCGAGGATGTACGCCGTGCACACCTACCATGCATACCCCTGCACTTGGGTGACGTCGGAAGGTGCCATGTGTCGTCAGCTCGCTGATCTACGTTTCGCCTTCTACAAGCTGCGTGCACATCGCAAAATGTTGATTTTGAAAATCTTGTAACTTCTTCATACGAGCTCTGATTTTGACGTTCTTTATATCCACGCTTAGCATTGACGATATTTACAAATTTAATTTAGAATCTGTTGGCTAATTCTCAATTTATTTTTAATTTATTATTTTAGAAGGCTTAGACTGCTGAACTTCGTTTAAAATTCGTATCTGTTTTATACGACATCAATTCTCGACTGTCTTTATATTGATGGAATTCTATTTAAGAGATCTTCAACTTTCTTTTAGATTTTTTCGGCTAACAATCGACCAATCGCAATTTCGGTTTCGGTGTCGCGTACTGCTATATCGAAACTTATAAAAATTATAACTTCCTCATACGAAGTCAGATTTTGACATTTACTATATCTACGCTCTCGGTTGTACGAATACTACAATTTTTGTTCATATTTCTTAGGCTACTAAGAAACTAAAATTCACTTTTACGATACAAAAGTTGTATCGATTTACTCGTGAAAATTCGAAGAAGCATAACTTCTTCATACGAAGTCGGATTTACATGTTCTATATATCTACAGAAATCGTATCGATGTTTCCTGCATGTTTATGATGATTACTTGGGCTAAGAACGTTATATCTCTACTTTGATTTTTATAAACAACGATTTTTATTGAATCCTACTAAAAGATGAAAATGGAGCGTTACAAAATGGTTGGCTGGAACTCGGAAAAACACTCAAAGTGCCTGAGAAGTGGATTCGAGGTGTAAATACGAAGATTGATAAGCTTTGTTCAGAACGAGACCATCTTACAAATGTTGTTAAAATTAAAGGAGATTTTATCGATCGGAAACAATATATGTATCCTTTATAATTTTCAAATTTGTGGAAAAGAAATTTAAGTATGTAATAGATTTTGTATGGTTTGTTTTCCTAGTGTGAATGAAAAGTACTTCCATTTAAGAAAAATATCTATTTTTACATATTTCAATTTCAAATTACATTATATTTTTTATAATTAGATTTGATTTTCAACATAAATTTGGACTTGAGTATGATGAAAATTTGGAGTGTCAACATGAACTTCAAACAATTCCACGTAGTTTTTAATTAGTCAGAACATTATCGGTCTTTTCCGCTCGTTTCCATTGATTTGACCAATTATTGTATATTTTCCAACATTGTAATGAGAAAATTTTGCATATTATACAACACTAGATTTCTACGCTTCTCAACGGCAGAAGACGGTAATAGTGTTTCCAATATTACCATTTGATTTTTAAGATGTTGAAAATCAAGAATCATATTCAATGCAATGGTATCAACAATACCTCATTGGCTCTTCTCTCTCATAGCTGGATGTTGTAGACTTTGATCTCTTAAAAAGCCAAATAGGTATTTTAAAAAGTTAAATAAGTGCCAAAAATAAAAATAAACATTATAAAACGTTATCTAGTACGTAAAATTAATGGTATCCATAATCCATAACCAAAATTATAAAAAGAAGACTACTCTAAAATAACAAATTTGTCTAAGCTTGATTCCCCTGTGTCTTTTGTAGTTGAAAACGGGTCAAGCCAATACCAGGCTTAGTTCTATATAATATGGTGCTGACAAATGCATGATTATTTTGCTAAAAACTATCAGTTAGTTATTCTTCAAAATGCCATCCAAACTTGTTTAGTTTACTCAATTTCCATTTTTATCATTATCATTTACCATTGCATCTTAGATTGAAAATATGTCAAATTTAGATAATAAAAAAATGGTTTGTTATTTTTAGGTTTAAATTTAAGGGTTTAGGTCATTTTTGGTTACTTAATTTTTGGTTTTGTGCTCATTTGATCACTTAACTCTTTTTAAGTTTGAAAAGGTCATCAAACTTTTGGTTTTGTGCTCATTTAGTCATTAACTTTTGGCTTGGTCACATTTAATCACCTAACTTTTAAAATTGTTTTCACTTGGTCACTAAACTTTTAAATTTTTTCAAAAGTTTAGTGATTAAATGAACAAAATTTTAAAAGTTAGGTGACTAAATGAGCAAAAATCTAAAAGTTAAGTGGCCAAAACAAAAATTAAGTGACTAAATTAACACAAAATCATAAGTTTGATAACCTTTCAAAACTTAAAAAGAGTTAAATAACCAAATGAGCACAAAACCAAAAGTTAAATGACAAAAAATAATCTAAACCCTAAATTTAAACAAAAATGCATACATCCGTAACATTTAGGACTTCCTAAGCCATTTTATTTAAAAGCAATAAATTTAGTTACTGTTTTATTAGCTTTTATAACATTGAATTAACCATTTACAGTCTCGAGTTATTTTACAACTTAATTTCTCATTTAAAAAAAAAAAAAAAAAGTCTCATAACCACAGCCTAATTCTATCACCGGTCTATTTGACAACACGACCCGGTCCAAGCTATTCCAGGCATGGGCCGGACCAAATAATGTTTCCTCCTCAACCTCATTCCTAAAATCCTAAATCAACCCTAACCCTAACAACTCGCTGTACGCTAAACAATCTAAATTCTAAACCCATGTTAACGATCTACACATTTACACCGATCTCCTCAAGAATTCATTCACCAGCTTCGAAAATGCCGAAGAAGCGTCTTCTTGCAACCGCGCCGGAGAATCGTACTCCGCCACTTCCCCTGTATTTCCGATGAAACCGGTTAATTTTAGTCTTTTCGTGCATTATTTTGCTAATCTATGGAGAATTAATCGAAAGTTTTGTTACCTTGATCAAGAACGAGAACTAAATCGCTGTCGACAATGGTGGGAATCCGATGAGCGATGGTTATGACTGTACATCTGCTTGTTTCTTCTCTTATTGTCTTCTGCATGATGTTATCTGTCTCTGTATCGATGGAAGCAGTCGCTTCGTCAAGAACTAGTATGCTGCGTTT